>NC_134573.1:197486852-198179352 GCF_050947875.1 Dermacentor variabilis
AATGCCGTATCATCAACCAGCACGTTGACGACAAGCTGGAGCTTGGCATCATCCAGCCCTCTAACAGTCCCTCGGCATCTCTAGTTGTCCTTGTTAAAAAAAAAGATGGCTCCTTTTGGTTCTGCAACGACTATCGCTGCCTTAACCGAATAAAGCGCAAAGATGTCTATCCTCTGCTGCGCATCGACGATGCCTTGGACAGTCTGCAGGGAGCGGAATTCTTTTCCTCGCTGGATCTACGCTCCAGGTGCTGGAAAGTGCCAATGGCAGAGGCCGATCGCCAGAAGACAGCCTTTTTAACTCCTGATGGGCTATATGAATTTACCGTCAGGCCATTCAGCCTCTGCAACGCGCCTGCCACTTTTGAGCGAATGATGGACACCATTCTTCGAGGGCTGAAGTGGAAAACGTGCCTCTGTTATTTAGATGACATTGTGGTCTTTTCCACTGACTTTGCATCGCACCCCAGCTGCCTTGAGCAAGTCCTTGCGTGCCTCTCCACTGCAGGACTGCAACTAAATTTGAAGAAATTCCACTTTGGCACTCACACGCTTACTATTCTCGGCCATGTAGTTTCAAAAGACGGTATCCTCCTGGACCCCACGAAACTTTGCGCCATATCTGAGTTCCCTAAACCAACCACCACGAAAGAGCTTCTCAGCTTCATCGGCCTGTGCACATATTTCTGACGCTTCATCCGTAACTTTGCTTCTATCATTGCCCCCTTGACGCAGCTTCTCACCGGCAGCTCTGACCTATCAGCCTGGTCCCCAATGTGTGACGACGCATTCCAAGAACTGCGACGCATTCTCACCTCTCCTCCAGTACTGCGACATATTGATCCCTCTGCTACAACTGAGATCCATACAGACGCTAGTGGTGTCGGGCTTGGCGCTGTTCTTGCACAACGCAAGGATGGCTTCGAAGAGTATGTTGTCACATATGCCAGCCACACCCTTACCAAGGCCGAGGCGAACTACTCTGTTACTGAGAAGGAATGTCTGGCCATCATTTGGGCTATCGGAAAATTTCATCCTTATGTGTACAGGCGTCCATTTGACATTGTGACCGACCATCATGCCCTATGCTGGTTATCTTCACTAAAAGATCCAGCTGGTCGGCTCGCCCGTTGGGCATTGCGCCTACAAGTGTACGACATCCACGTCGTTTATTGCTCAGGCCGAAAGCATTCAGACGCAGACACTCTGTCCCGGTCACCCCTCCCCTCTGGTCCTGTCCACTCCCGTATTTCCACCTAAGGAGCCTTCGCCCTCAACATTTCCGACTTGCCATCAGAGCACTGCAAAGACCCATGGATCTCTTCGCTTATTGACTTCCTGTCTAGCCAGTCGCCAGCGCTGATCTCTCAGACGCTCCATCGTCAAGCCACGCACTTCATCATTCGGGATAACCTGCTGTACTGCCGCAACTACAATTCGAGCATCCGCAAGTGGTTGCTTGTTATAACCCAACACCTCCGATCCGACATCTGCGCCACGTTCAACGATGACCTACAATGCGGCCACGCTGGTGTATTAAAGACATACTCTCGCCTCCAGCTTTGGTACTACTGGCGCGGTATGTACCGTTTCATTCGCCAGTACGTCCGGTCATGCCCCATATGCCAACGACGCAAGACACCACCTCAACATGCCACCGGCCCCTTGCAACCTTTACCATGCTCCGCACGTATGTTCGACCGCGTCCGCATTGACCTATATGGTCCACTTCCCAACACTCCAAGCGGCAACTGCTGAGTTATTGTTGATATGGACCACCTCACGTGGTACGCTGGAACTTCAGCCCTAGCATCTGCCACAGCAAAAGCCATCGCCAGTTTTATCCTTCAAAACCCGCTTTTACGCCATGGAGCACCTTGAGAATTACTGAGCGACCGTGGTCGCGTTTTCCTCTCAGATGTCATTTCAGCATTGCTAAAGGAGTGTCGCATCATTCACCGCACTACCACGGCATGTCATCCTCAAGCTAATGGGATGACAGAACGTTTCAACCGCACCTTTGGCAACATGTTGGCCATGTATGTTTCATCTGACCACTCGAATTGGGATCGCATTCTGCCTTTCGTCACCTACGCTTACAATACTGCCACGCAAAGCACCACTGGGTTCTCCCCTTTCTTTCTCCTTTACGGACACGAACCTTCATGAACTATAGACACGATTCTACCTTGCCCGCTAGATGCTTCGGAGTGGACGACTGTTTCTATAGCGGCTGCTTACGCCGAAAAATGTCGCCAGCTCGCTCGTTCGTTCACATCCCAGGACCAGTGGCGCCAAAAGCATCGCCATTATTCATCTACTATGGCTGCGTACTTTGCTCCTGGCTTACTGGTCTGGTTGTGGGTGCCCTCTACTCCTCTAGGCCTTTCCTCTAAGCTGCTCTCCAAGTACCACGGTCCTTATCGGGTACTGAAACAAACATCCGCGGTCAACTACCTCATCGAGCCAATGGAAGCGCCTTACAACCAGCGTCGTCGTGGCCAGGAGATTGTTCACGTCTCCCGGCTCAAGCAGTGCCATGACCCCCCTGTGTGCTCCTGTCCTTAGGTCGCCAGGATGGCTACACTTTCCGTGCGGAGTGATTGTACTGAAGGCAGTGGGCATGGTGCTGGTGAAAGAGAAGACGACGACGAGAAGTGCTTGCTTCCCCATTTCGATATAGTGCCGACCTGTTTAAGCCTACCGCTATAGCCTAGAATTAGCGCTGCTAGGCGAGCACCCCCGTTGCAATATCTGTGAAGTACGCTTCAATCTTGAGTGGGTGTTCACCATTGCGTGGGTAGGGTGCATGAGGCAAAAAGCCCTCCGTGGCTAAGGTAAGGACATGCCCTGCAGAAGTGGTTGGCGTCCTCGCAGTGGCCTTCGATGGAGAGAACGCCAAAACTTCACTCCTTCGAGGTTGTGCTTTGTTTATGACTGGTGTACTGCAAGGCTGGAAGTTGGCAGTTGATTGGTCAACGACGTGCCGACTGTGTGTCTTGGTATGGATAATGTTGCGCAGCTTCTATTTCTGAGCCTGGTTGGCCCACTGATAACTATAAGTAGTGATATGGCTTATATTTTTGTCTATTGCTAAGTGATCTTATTGAGATACCCATTAGTTCCACTATAATTCAGTTTGATAGCCCGGTGTTATCTCTGACTATTAAACCTAAAATTATGTCCGCTATTGTTTTGGTTGGATAGTCATTTTGAGGCACATTCACGCTGTTGGTGCCTTTGTGGTATGTCCCCACTATTGACATGCATGCGCAGCTTGTGCAAGGAGGGTCAGAGGGTCTCCAAGACGCGAGTGCATTGGAATCAAGAAATATGAAGCTGCATGGATGCACCACCAACGCTATGCCTCAGTGGCAGAGCCAGTGCAGTATTCTGCCTTTCACTTCTGCTCACCGCTGTCGCCTTCCTGGTGTGATGGTCGGTCGTTTTCGTCCACGCGGCCTGAGGTTCCTTCGGTGGCTGTTTCTGCTGCGTCAGGCTGCGGCTCCCAGATCGGCTTCGACCACGTGGTTGCTTCTGGTCCTTGGATGGCCTGCGGACCCTGGACCTACTGCGACTTTGGGACTGGCTGTGTCCCCGGGATCGGTAGCGAGGACGACCACGTGTTGCATCAGTAGTCCCAGGTGCCGCATCGTTGAATGTCGTTACCTTGCTAGACTTCTTGTCGTGCTGGAGTTGTTGCTCCGCCATTTTCTGCTGCTCTCGGAACACGTGGCTCTTGTTAAATGGTTTGCGTTGCCTTACAGGACATCGAGAGTCAGTGGCGGGGTGCTCACCACCACAATGAAAACATTTCAGCGTGCAGTCATGTCCTTCGGAGGGGTTGGAAGTTCCGCACGCAGCACACCGGGGTTTATCGGGGTTGGGCACACATCTGCTCGATGACCCGTGGAGAGGCACCCGCTGCACAGCTGCTGTCGGGGTTTATGAATGTAGCACCGGTATTCTGCTCCGTAATAGTAGATGTACCGGGGAACCCGAATGCCAGAGAACGTGATGATGGCCGTGGCTGAAGTTCCCATCATTCGTGCATGCAGGACCTGAGCCATCGGTGATCGGATATTTGTCATCAGCGTTGTCGGGGTTGTGTTCTTTTCTATGCCGGAGATGACTCCTTTGCAGGAAGCATCCGGAGCAGCCACATAGGCCTGAACCTCGTACTGCTTGTTTTCCAGGCATATAGACTTGATCAGCTGCAGTCTTGCCGCTAGTTCTTCGTCCGGTGTGCTGACCACTGCGACGTTCTGCTCTCGGCGTATGCGGATGGTTAGCTGGTGGAGCGTGCTCTCGTTTAATTGAGCCGCTGTGCCTATAGCTCTGGCTATAGAGTGCTGCGGCCACTCACCGAGATTCAGTCCATCTCTCGGTCGGAAGACCACTTTCAAGTCGTCGATCGGTAGCGGGGGCAGCTGCGAGCTCTTATTGCGCAATTTCAGATGTAGGCTTTCAGATGTACGCTTTCACTCACCCAGACACACACACTCGCACCTGAGAAACTCCCTCACAATTCCTGCACCAAACAAGAAGTGTGCGCAATGATAGAGGAAATGGCGACTGTTTTAAGAGCGGAGATGCAAAAAATGAAGGAAGAGATCATGGCTGATGTCAAGCACATGCTACAACAGGTCATACAACAAGCCATGACTGACATGAAACAATTCATCAGTGCAACCTTTAGCTCAACTTTCAGCCATCAAAACGACTCACTTCCACATGACACTAACGCCACTAGAGAACCAAGAAGGTCACACCCTTATACCCGTCCGGCTCGTACAACAACACCTACCCTCACCAGCGAGGCGGTATCAACCAGTCATGGCAAGCACGATCACACCGCGATCACACGGCACCTTTTTTCACAAAGCATGCACTTTTAAAAATTAATCAACTGTACGAACTTAAGCTCGCTATATACATACGAGGCGAACTCGTGAAAAATTCACTCATTCTTTATCAAAACCACCTCTCAAGCTACACCCAATACAATTTCAGGCATGACCATATTAGAGTTCCATTTTGCAGGACGAACTACGGTAGAAAACAACTAGCATACTTAGTCCCATCCTTCATAAATGCACATCCTAACACGATCACTATAGCGCAGAACTTCAGATCATTAAACTGCTTTAAAAGTGCCATGAAAAAATATTTGCTTTCTCTTTCTGATTGACATTGTGCTAATTGGTTTTTGTGTCTTTTACGTACAATTATTTTAAGTGCGTTTCATTTTGTGCTTGTAAATAGATAAAGTTCTTTTTTCGTGTTCATATTACTCTGTTGATCCTAAACTATCTCTACTTGGAAAGTTGTATAGTGATTGTTGAATTTAATGCACGTATGTTTGCAATGTATGCTATGTATGTCTAATCCACGCTATTGATATGTGTGTATACTATCTGTATGTTATATGCTACCGCACTGTTGAGCAATGTATGGGTGACAGGGCCTTAGTCAGGCAGACAATGTACTGCCTTTAGCCTTGCCATCCAAGACCTTCACAGTGTCTAAATCAATGCTGCATAAATAAAAAAATAAATAAAATAAACCTAAGAGGCGCACTACCACCACCTTCCGGGTGTGGCAATGGAATTGTAGAGGGTACCGAAGGAAGAAGGGTTCCCTCACACAGTTCCTAGCCACACGTCCTCACCCACCAGACGTTATAGCACTTCAAGAAGTACATTGCACTCCCACACTCAGTGGATACAATGCATACACCGACAAGCATGACACCACCAAACAACCACTAGCTGCCACCTTTGTGTCCAAACAAATCACAGTGATCGGGCACACGCTCGACAGCTGTCACATTCCGCATGTGCTCTTAGAAATTGTACCTAGGAATCGATATGAACCCAGCTTGTTTTTACTTAATATCTACAGTGCACCCAAATCGCGACGAGACGACTTTGGGCAACTTTTTTCGGCCACCAGTAAACAAGCCAAAAAAATTGATTATTCTGGGAGATTTCAATGCGTCCCACCCAGCATGGGGGTACCAAACAGAAACTCCAAAAGGCCGCCGTCTAGCCCACGCCATGAACCTTCATCAATTCACTCTGCTGAAAGAACCTGACAAACCAACCAGAACGGGTAACAGTGTAAGCAGGGATACCTGCCCTGACCTAACAATGGTCAAGGGGTTGACTCAATGCTCCTGGAACAACCTAATGGAGAATCTGGGCAGTGACCACAGCATTGTAGCCACAGACGTCCAACTGGTGGCCATACACACCTCAGAGCGTTCAATTAAAATAACAAACTGGGACACTTTCCGGCGCAACAGAACCAAATCTGAACAACACGACCCGCCATCTCTACGCGAGTGGACACAATAGCTACAAGCAGATTTTAAAGCAGCCACTAAGCAAATTACTGCAACAACGGAGACACCTGATGTGGACAGACATCTGCTCCATCTCTGGGATGCTCGAAGAGGCCTGACAAAACGATGGAAGAGGCAGAGACACAACCGTAGGCTGAAACAAAGAATCGCCCGGATCACAGCAGAAGCTGAAGAATACGCCACCAGCCTCACTAATAGTAATTGGCACAACCTCTGCGACCGCCTTAATGGCACACTAAGTACTTCCAAAACGTGGTCCCTCCTCAGAGCACTACTCGACCCAACGCACACAAAAACGCACACAACGAACACAGTCCTCACTATCATTCACAAAGAACAAATGAATGATGACGCGCTCCTCCAAACACTGCAACAAAGATACATTGCTACAGGCCACCGACCGGAGTACAAAGACTATCCACATGAGGAAGAAACCCAATTGGATGGCGATATTACAGAGACAGAAGTGAGGGCAGCCCTACACGGCATAAGACGAAACACGGCCCCCGGAGCAGACGGCATTCACTATGCACTGCTACGCAACCTCGACGACCAGGCCATACGGCAACTCACTGCATACTACAACGACAATTGGCAAAACGGAACGCTTCCACAGGAATGGCGACACGCCTATATCACCTTAATTCCGAAACCCGGGAAACCGCTGTCCCTCCAAAATCTCAGACCCATTTCCTTGACTTCGTGTATTGGCAAACTCTTCGAGCACGTAGTTCTAAATCGCCTCCAGCCTCACCTCAAAGCGAACCTGTTCTTTCCCAATACCTTATTCGGCTATCGACCAGGTCTGTCTGCGCAGGACATACTCCTACAACTTAAGGAGGAGGTTGTGGATGGTCCAAGTAAAGCTCAAACAAGAGCCATTCTGGCGTTGGACCTCAAAGGAGCCTTCGATAACGTCTCACATGACCTCATTCTAAACAACCTTGCATTCTCTCGATGCGGAAAGCGCATCTATGATTATGTCCGAGCCTTTTTATCTGACCGAACAGCCACCATCGGCCTAGGTGATATTCGGTCTGATATCATAAAACTTTATTTATTTTTTTATTTATTTATAGATACTGCGATCTTTTACAAGATCTTAGCAGGGTGGGAACATTCAAGTACATCCACAAAAACATAAAGTTTAAGCAATCATGCCGACGCTTGAATTCGAAAATGGCAAAAGGACAAAATGCATGGAAAAAGGAGCAAATAAAGTATGTGCGGTTGATTCATGAGTGCAGGTGCACCTGAAAACGGGATAAAGAATTTTCTGTAACGACTTTATCAGGAAGTTTATTCCAATCAACTATTGTTCTTGTAAAATAAGAGTATTTGAAGCAGTTGTTGTGCGGTGTTAACGGGGTTACTGCTAGGGAGTGTTTATGACGAGTAGCATAACCAGTTAAAGGTGTTAAGATGTGTGAGGTATCAATATGGTAGTGGCCATTCATTAGTTGAAAAAAGAATTTTAATCGGGAGACACGATTTTGTTCTGTAATCGAAGAGAAGCCACTACGTTTAAGGAGATCTGTTATAGATGTTCGACCGTAAGAATTGCAGATGAATCGGACAGCTTTCTTTTGAATTCTTTCTAATTTCTCTATATTTGTTTTTGTGTAAGGGTCCCAAATGATTATTGGATATTCTAAAGTAGGACGAACTATTGTATTATATGCCAGGAGGCGGACAGTTGGTGTGGAGAATTTAAGCGACCGTCTGAGGGTGAACAATTTGCGAAGACAATTAGCCATTACAGTGTCAGTATGTTTTGACCAGGAAAGATTGTGGGATATGTGTACACCGAGATATTTATAGTGAGATACTTCGGAGATATAAGTGTTCTGGGCAAAATAGTGGAAGAGAAGAGGCTTTTTTCTTAGTGTAATTCTCATAAAGACGGTTTTTTCATAGTTAATAGTCATTTGCCATTGATGGCACCATGCAACTATTTTGCCAAAGTCACTATTTAACCTCATTTGATCTTGGGGTGAGTCAATTTCATCATATAGTACACAGTCATCCGCATAAAGTTTAATTTTTACAGATAAATTATTGCCAATGTCATTTATATAAAGCAAAAATAAAAGAGGACCCAGCACGGATCCCTGCGGAACGCCAGAGGCAACAGGTAATGTGTTGGAGGAAGTCTGGTTTATTTTAACGTATTGGAAACGGTTGGTTAGGTATGCCTGTATCCATTTGAATAACTTATCATTTCTAATTATAAAACTTAATTTGTGAAGTAATTTGCTGTGGGCTACTTTGTCGAATGCTTTACTGAAATCCATGAATATAGCGTCGGTTTGTTTTCTATTATTTATTGTGTTGGCAAAATCGTGAATTATTTCTGCTAACTGAGTGGTTGTGGAAAAGCCCTGCCGAAATCCATGCTGAGCATTTGTCAATACGCAATGCTCATCAATGAAACCGATTACATGCTTATAGACTATGTGTTCAAAAATTTTGCATCTTGTTGAAGTCAGGGAAATTGGTCGATAGTTTTTATGCAATTCTTGTTTCCCGATTTGTGCAAGGGTTTGATTATTGCTGTCTTCCAGTCATCCGGAAGGATGCCATCCTGAAGCGATTTACTAAATAAAATTTCCAAGTATTTCGCACACCACTCGGCATAACGTTTTAAGAAAGTGTTTGGTATGCCATCTGGACCGGGGGATTTTTTTTCATCAATTTTTAACAGTAAGTGACGTATACCATTCTCAGAAATAACAATATCGGGAATGGGAAGCATATCCATGTAAAAAGAGGGCAGACAACCGTCATCCGTTGTGAATACACTACTGAAATGATTGTTAAAAGCAGAACATACAACCTGCTCTTTCCGGCAGAGGGACTCCCCAGGGTTCGGTTCTCTCACCCACCCTGTTCAACGTGGCGATGGCAAAGCTACCACCGCTCCTCGACAAACTTCCGAACGTGCAGCACGCCCTGTACGCCGATGATATTACAATCTGGGTAACCGCAGGGTCAGACGGCGCCATTCAAGACGCACTACAGGAAGCCGTAAATATAGTTCAAGAGTATGCAACAGCCGGAGGACTCACATGCGCGGCTGAGAAGTCTGAGCTCCTGCTTGTATTCAAAAAACGGAACAAGGCCCATATTCCACCAGCCATCACATTGCATCTCAATGGCAACGTTATTCCAAGGGTAGACAGACTACGTGTACTAGGACTTATCATACAACACAACGGGAAGGCCACACATACCCTACACGTGCTCCGCCAACAACTTACCCAAATAACGCACATGATAAAGCGCATTACAAACCGCCGACAAGGACTGAAAGAAAACGACGTACTCCGAATCATGCAAGCCCTCATAATTAGCCGATTAACATACCACCTCCCCTATCATAATCTGACTCAGACTGAGATGCACCAGATGGACACCCTCCTCCGTACGGCACTAAAGGCAGCGCTGGGACTACCCCAACATGCGTCTACGCAGCTCCTACTACGACTGGGGGTGCACAACACCATCTGCGAACTAGTTGAAGGTCATTTTAACAGCCAATTGCAACGTCTGCAACGAACAATGCAAGGGTGCCACATTCTATCCCGGCTAGGATACCAAATACCAAGAAAACCACAACAGGAAAACCGCACACTTCTTCCGCTTAGCATTCGCAACAAAATTCACGTGGCCCCGATTCCCCGGAATATGCACCCTGACCGTCATAAAGGTCGACGAAAGGCAAGAGCACAAGCCCTGGCTCGCCTATTTGGCGATGACAAATCAAACACTCCAGTCCTATACACCGACGTGGCACGCTACCCACAGAAACGTGCCCTATGTCTAGTCTATGTCTATGTCTAGTCGTACTAGATAGTGCAGACATTCTGAGAGCTTCGGCCACGCTCAACACTGTGGACAGTGGCACGGCGGAAGAGGCTGCTATTGCCCTAGCCATCGTACATGCTTCAACCATGCCGGTGCCGGATGGACCTATCACAGTGGTCACTGATTCTCAGACCGCCTGCAGGACTTTGGCACAAGGGAGGGTGACACCCTACACACACCGCATCCTTACATCATTACACCCCACAGCGTTACACAAGGTGCGTATCATCTGGACACCTGGACACGCCTCTCTCCATGGTAATGAACGCGCTAATGCGGTAGCCCGAGAGCTCGCTAACCGGGCGCCATTGGAATAGCTGTCCAACCCAGACGACGCACCTACAGAACCACTGAACTACACTGAAACTCTACAATATTACAGAGATACCAGGAGACACTTCCCTCCCCCACATAATTCCCTTAATCAAGAAGATGCCGTCGCGTGGCGACAGCTTCAAACTAATTCATTTCCCTGCCTCTTTTACCTTCACCTTTTCCACCCCACACAATATCCCTCATACTGTCCCTATTGTGGAGCAAAGCCCACAGTATATCATTGCACGTGGGAGTGCCCACACCCTCCGGGCTACTCCCCTATTCCTTCACCTACCCCTTCCTCCTGGGAGACTGCGCTGACCAGCTCAGACCCGCAAGAGCAGCGACGGCTGATCCGGCGGGCACGCGGAGTGGCGAGAGCCAATGGGGCCCTGAACTAAGGGCTCCACCCTGCGAGGAAGTCGCCCAAACTCATGATAAATAAATGTTTTCTCTCTCTCTCTCTCTCTCTCTCTCTGTCATGAGCATTGCATGGATGCGCAGTATAAGCAGACTAGCATTGCTGCTGAACTGATGTGTGTATGCACTGGTCTGAGCTGTACGAGCAGTAAACATCAAGCTAATGTTGTCTAATATTTTAATGAGCACTGGCCAATCCCGATAGTTTCCTGTCATCTCATCTTGTGCACCATCGAGATGCGACGCCTGCAATGCCACTGGTGGTGCTCTTCTTCACGCCAGCGTGGCACGATGCCTGGCAGCTCTCGGGGCACTGTTTCTTCTGCCCAGCAGCCTTGTGTGCTATGTTGAGCGAGTATGTCACACCCGCGCACAGTTCAAACATCGTCCAAAGAGTTCAAGATCAATGCTAAACCTTGCTATAGCCGTTGATGAACACAAAACTGTCAAATTCGTTATGTGCTTCTTTTAACAAATTTTTTTTCTGCCATCTACCATGATTGCCCTTCGAACTTTTTATATGTGCCTAATTTTTATTATTGTAAAAGTCTCGTATTAATGGAAATGACTTGTGTTTGTAGCTCCAGCATTCTTTATGAATAGCCAGTTTCCCAGTATTGTGGACTGTAGAAAATGTGTGTATCAATGCTATTGCAAATCTTAAGGAAAAGTATACCATGTTTGTTGTTGCTAAACATTTTGATTCTTTAGGATGTCCAGGAGAGAAAGATGGTCTGTCCACAACACCGTCATGTGTCCCAGGAAGCTGTTATAGTTGACAACTTGCTGGGCCCAGAGTCGCTCCTCTCTGTGCTTGTCAAAGTAAGCATATAAGTATACTTACCCTTTTCTATGTTTGCCATCTTGTTTCACTCGGGTCATTTTCACTTGCTGGTGATACTAGTGCTCTACCTTAAAATTTGCATGGCAACATTCAAGTGCAGCTCTGAGCACATTGGTGAATTGTCATGTATGCGCTGTTTTATTTCGAGAAGGTGACTGCTTTTACTGGATTGCCGCTGTTGCCAAGTTGTCGCTCTCGAGAAAGACATGCTTAGTGTATGTGAAGCTTCACAAATGTCTTCACCAAATCAAGAATTAGGAAGTCGTGTCTAATCAGGTTGCAAGTATGATGTGAATAGTGTTAGTGGTCGTAACTTTTCAAATCTAGGTACATTACAGAGCACGAGTCATTGCTCTGGAACATATGGTAATGTGTGCATAAATTCACTGGACTGACTCGAGCTGTGAGACTAGATTTGACAACTGCGGATTGTGCTCACCACTGCTGTTGTCACTTTATTGTTTCTGATTTTTCTGGGCATGCCATGGTGAATTGTCAGACTCATTATTTATTCACCATCACTACACCATGACAACGTATTGGCCTTGTAATTTTGGTTTTCTCTTGCCAGTCAGCTAGTGTTCACTGTTGTGTTTAACGGCTCTGTTCAGATATGTTATCACTAGGCCATTACTTTTTGTAAGCTGTGGAACTTACGAAATGTCTACCTCAAGGGAATTCAAGGATTTGATGGATATAGGAATTTAATGTTGGCTATAAATTATCTGTTGTCAATGGTCATGGGGAAAAAATGCTTACCTGTAGGCATCTGGTCTTGTTAGTACATAAGGAAGACTATCTTTGGTACCATCTGACCTGGTATGCAAGATGACATTGACTCTAGTATGCTTGCTAATAGGAAGCGTCTCGTGTATTGTGCCATGGGAGTACATGCACACAGGCAACAAGTGACATGGAGGCGCTTTGCAGCTCAATGAAAAGAACGCACCTCCTTTATTGCGCACAAATATATATAGACTCGAGAAGTCACAGGTGGCATCACGTACTGATGGCAGCCTAACACATGGGCTAAACTGTGGTGAAGTTCCGCTTCTCAAGTTTGAACGGTCCGGCGGAAAGGCCTCATTGTCATGGCCTCGCTGGCCATGATAATGATTCCTGTGTGCTTGCCCTATCTGACTTGCGCGACATCAGCTGCACCGACCAGCATTGGGATGAATCTCTAAAGCTCATCATTCAGCAACTCTGTTCTGCACATTCCAACCCTTCTTTATGTCAGTATGTCCTGCACAATGAAATTATATACTGTTGCAATATGAAACCTGACTGGCCGGAAGTTTTGCTAGTTATTCCTCAACACCTGCATACCACCAGTCTTCAACATCTACACGATGCTCGAACTTCGGGACACCTCGGTGCCTCACGCACCTACAACCGCATGTGACGGCAGTTCTTTTGGCCTGGCTTGTATCGTTCTGTGTGCTAATACGTTGCTGCCTTTGAGTACTGTCAACAGCGCTAACATCCTGCTCTTCCACAGGCTGCCCTGCTTCAATCTGTCGACATTTCATCAGAGCCCTTCTTTCGCGTCAGCCTTGACTTGCTCAAACCTTTCCCTACATCAGTATCTCGCAACAAATGCACTGCCGTCGCAACTGACTATACTGACACGTGTACTTATCTTTATCGGGCAACCACGTTTCGCCGCCTAGCAAATGTAATCGCACAGTGTGGGACGCGCCTGCATGTATCTGAAGTTTCTGGAAAGTTATCGATGCTTCTATCCGCTGTCTGTTGTCGCCGAACCTTAAGTTATCTGATTTCATCACCTGACGCGAATGGTGTAGAACTTTGCGGAAGGCACGTGGGTCCGAACGATTATTCTGGAACATTCGACGACTGCTCTTTAAAAGCTGACGCACTTGACCCGCTGATCAGATTTCCGACGATCGCCGACCATGTTCGCCGCTATCGTTGTGCTATAAGTGTAGCCTGTTTTTGTGGGCACAGGTTCGCCCAATAAAAGCTAGTTTTGTATTCCACCGTATTGCTGCTTCCTTCACCATCACTACCACATGACAATACGATCAAATATGATATGATTATGCCCAGTAGCTGCCCAGTGGCTGTGCTACAGACGTTGCAGACTTACTGCTCAGTGACGTCATTCTTCAACAAGGGGCCCCGCACCAGCTCCTTACGGATCGTGGCCGCAATTTCCTAGCGAAGGTCATTAATGATATTCCTTGTAGCTGCTGTACTGCCTTATGACAGCCTGCCATCCACAGATCAACGATCTTACTGAGTGCCTCAGCTGAACTCCCTAGGATATCCCCGTACCCACCGCATGTGCTCAAGAATTCATCTCTTGAGCCAGAATAGCTTGCCAGGTTGCTCACACTAGGCTATGTGCATTGCAAACCTCCCAAAAAGAATGCTATGATAACTGGCACCATGAAGTCGAGTACCCTCCTAAACTGGATGCCGTCTCGACGCAAAGGCCTGTGCAAGAACCTCCTCCCTCACTACACCGGACCCTACAAAGTTCTCCGCAAGTTTAAAGGCGTTGCCTACCTCATCACTCTGCTTCCACATCGCCTGTCTTCTTTTATGTGTGCTACTGACGTTGTCCATGTGTCGTGGCTAAAACGCTACTTCACCAGCAGTGAGCGAGAGAGAGAGAACAACTTTATTGAAAATGCCTGCAGAATCGGTTAGGCTCCCTCCACGCAGGGAGGACAAGCTTTTACCGCGATGTGGCCACTATGTCAGTCTCATGCGTTGTGCTCCTCGAGGTCTTGGTCCCTCACTACTTCTGCGGGTCCGAGAGGGCCGCCGCCCCCTTCCTGGGGGTGCTGCCCCCTTTCTCCTCGGTTTCACTCAGGCGCTGCCTCTCTAGAGCTGCCGAGACCTGCTGGACAGCCTTGAGTTGTGTCTCTTGATCATAGCTCCTCGTTGCAGCCTCTAGCTGCGGTGGGATCGTCGTCTTCTCGCGAATTTATGCTACAGTCCCAAAGGATGTGAGCCATGGTGTCTCTCTCCTTCGCGCACAATCTACACACGTCACTCGCATACACACTCAGACACACGTGCTTAGCTAGCACCAGGGTGAGCAGGGACCCCGTCTGTAACTGTCTGTATAACACTGCCTCCTTCCGGGTAAGCCCCGGGTGAGGTGGTGGCATAGTCTGTCTGTTCAGTCTGTACCACTTCACTATTTCGTTGAAGGTGGTCATCTTGTCCTTGGCACTGCACCGCGACCAACACTCCGAGTTGGCCGTGCTTGCAGCTGCACAGTTGGTTAGTCCTCGTGCGGACGAGTTGGCCGTCTCGTTGTGGTTCACGTTCCCGCGTTCCGACACGTCACTGCCCATGCGGGCCGGAAACCACTTGATCACCACAGCACTTTTGCGTCCAATGTCTTCGGCCTTGCGCATTATGTGCACTGCCTCACTACATACCCTACCCTTGGCATAGTTCTTCACTGCCATTCTAGAGTCACACAACACTGTGGTGCATCCTGGATCGGAGACGGCCAAGGCGATGGCCACCTCCTCCACCCGGTGCGCTTCTCGAGTCTGGACGCTCGCCGCTGTCTTCGTTGCAGCCGTTGATGCCCTGACAACCACCACTGCATATGCGTCGCTGCTCCCTTGATACTGCACCGCGTCCACGTAAACGGCGCCTTCTTCTCTGGCGTGGAGGTCCACGAGAGCCCTGGCCCTCGCCAACCTCTGCTCCTTGTTGTGCTCGGGGTTCACGTTCCTTGGAATCGGGCAGGCCCTGAGCTTTCTGTTGTTGCTATCCGGTATAGGTACGTCTTTCTGCTGCTTGCCTTCCCTCGGTTCAAGGCCGAGGTCCCGCAGTATCGGTCTTCCGGTTCTCGTTTCGGAGAGACGCTCAAGTTGCACCGTTCTCTGTGCTTCGGCTATTTCGTCCAGCGTGTTGTGGACTCCAGCAGTGCTGACTGATTTTAGAAGGTGCTGTGGTGGCGCTTAGTCCTCCGGGAGTGATGTTACGAGGCATCACGTATTAGCTTGCCCTTAATGGACTGTTTTGTTCTGTGAAGAGAAAGAAGACAGGACATACCATGTGAGATGCTGTGAACCATTCTGTGGTAGCAGCAGCCTGTAAATATTGTAATATATGGTTACATCTCTTCCCCGTGTACTCGTGAATCTCCGTGGCAGTATATTTTGTCTTCTTAATGTTTAGGAGTCATTTATTGGCGTGGAACCAATCATAAATTAGCCTCCTTTTTTTTTTGTTAGCGGCATGAAAAGCTTCAGCCATGAACCCATGTACGCAAATGAGAGCAGTGTCATCTGCACACATGACAGGATTGAAGTTATGTAGCATTAACAGGAGGTCATTCACATATGGTGAAAACAAAATGGGTCCGAACACTGATCCTTGGAGGACACACAGTGTAACTGGGAAAGGATCTGAATTAGCGACAAAATCAAACCATTTGTTATATGTTTGTAGGACAGTCTATATATTTTAATTCTGTATGTCTGTAGCATTGAAAACACTATTGTTACTCTCATTGCTTTCATGCAGAAGCAAATAATCTTTGGAACTTGATGACTCAATTAAATAAAAGCCACGCTTTGATGACAGTTGCAGCAACTTGCGACCGACAACCGCCGTTTTTTAATATTTCTGCCTGACGAACGTAGGCTAATGGAGTTTGTAGGCCTCCTAGCGAGGAGTAAACTTGCCAGAAGATGGATGGATGAGCCGACAGAAATCTCTAACATGTGACTCCTCAGCATGACCTCTGAGCTAAGGCAACGCTGCCCACAGTGCGCTCAAAAATTCCAGAGGCAGTGTGCTGGGACAATCACCAGGGTCACGTGATTCTGCTTAAGTGGTGCTAACAAGAAAACCATTGTGCTAAAATTGCTTCAGTGGTATATACTGCTCACATATAACAAATTTAGCCAAAGTGTAATTTCGTTTCAGTGGGCCTTAAATGGACACTAAAGAAAAATTTGAGGTGCAGTAGTAAAGTCTAGGGGTGTGTGAATGCTGAATAGTAGATTTTGAATTGAATAGCAAATTGAATCAAGAAAGAAAAGCTGAATATCAAGCGAATGTCAGAAAATTTTTCGCAAAACTTGGGCTACAAATCTTGGGCAAAAAAATATGATGCTGTGCATGCTTGCTTGGGAGTATTCCTGCATTGCATAACAAGAATGTAGCAAACTATCAGTAATTTAGGTACATAGAAATCAAGATGTACAGTACGATCTACTCTTACTAACTCTTGTTACCATGCCTATAGAACTTGATCAATTTGATCGAAAGTTTTTCAACACGTTGTTGAACATTTATTGTTAACCACTTTTGGGCAGATTGGGGAGTCTGAAAAGAAAAGCGTGATTGGGGGTATCGTTGAAACCACGATGGAACAATATGAGAAGAGTATGAACTCTAGCATCCAAGTGAGAAAAAAGACTTGCTAATGTTGCACGTCGGGGTTCCGCCGGTTTGGCATATGTGCATTATCAAAGCATGCCCAAGTATAATATGTAATATAGTGTGCACCGAAGCTTGTTTTCATGCATTTCTTTTCTTTTCAAGTACTGACTATGGACTGTTTATGGTAAGAAATATGGTAAAGCAAACTTAGGCACGTATTAATGGGCATAAAAAACACTGATATCGAGGCGGCTGCTCCACTTGGTGTTTTGTAGTACATTAATTTATCCCCCGATGTAATAATGACAACCGCTAAACGAAGCTAGAAACACAAATTCAATACAGCCGTATGCCTACGCTAGACCCTTAGTTGAATCACATTGGTGGGGAATTGCAAAAAGACACATTCTTACACATATCAGCATAACACGCAGATGCTACACATATGCTGTCTCTGGAATGATGTGCTGCTGCAAGATGAACCAAAAGGAGCTTGGTGCAATTTTTTTTTTTGCATCCTTCTTTTTTTTAGGGATTGTAACAGCCAAATTATGGCACTTTCACTTTGTGAATTTAATAGCGGCTCTCTCAGCTTGAGTATCTCAAAAGAGCAGGTCAGCATTTATTGCTTTTAAGTATTATGCCCGTAGTCTATGCTTTGTTGTTGCGTAGTTTGCACACCTACATGCTGGGAAACGATCCCTCGTTATCGTACTATGAGGCATTGGCTTAAACCTCGTATTTAATGAATTGAGTGCTCATCATCAACCAAGTTGTGAATGTTAATTTTCGCTTGCCACCTTTCCGTCCAACTTATTTGATCGTGCATGTGAACTCGCACAGTTTCTAGGAGGGTGAGCCTGTCGTTGGGAAGTTGTGCACTTGTTGCAATGAAATAAACCCATTCAGGCAGGCATGTTCCTTATCCAAATTGCCAGAGAGTGTATTCACAATAACGGAAGTAGTATAAATAGTGTTTGAATTGAACTTATGTGATTCGATGTAGCAACTTAGAAACCATTAAATGTCATGTTTGTTTTGGGGGCACCTGTGAGAGTACAAGCGTTTACTGAACAGAGATGACACGGGCATTTGCAAATGCACCGAGGGCGCAGACACCACAGAGATCAAGCGCTACAGAACATGTACAAAAAAAAAATTTTTATTTGTGGTTGCGGCAAGAACATAGGAACATATCTTTACGCATTGTAACCACAAACTAGATTGTGCTGTGCTGTCCATTAATTTCACACAACTTCGTGCTCGAAATGTTTTTCGCAGACATAGTCTGTCAGCTGAATAGAAATGAGCCTCCCTCGAGATTGCATGCACTGTTCAGACGATCATCAATGTCTTCAATCTTTTGGCACAAAAAACTGGACTTTTCCTTGCACGACTTGTACCCTGTATTACAACACGGGTAGGCTTGTGCGAATATTCAATATTTTTGAATAGTTGAACGAATAATGTGCTATTCAATATTCGCTTCGATTTGAATTTTGTTATCCGGAAATTTCGAAGTATTCGGCTCAAACGAATAGCCACACGCGGCAGGGACAAGGCATTTTCGGAAGTTTCGGTTTTGGATTCAGTAATACTTTTTCCAATCCAATCCAATCCAAACCAAGCCAGGAAAACAGAACTATACTCAGAACAACGGCGTACAAAAACGCATCTCATCGGCATGGTGGTGTGGTCAATTGCATTTAGTGGGCGACTCTGGCTCTGCCGCTGCGGCATTGGATCAATTCCAGCCGCCTTCGACCACTCCAGAGAGCACCATGTGGCCAGCAATCCAATTTGGAACTTTTTTGTAAAGATTCCACTGGGATGGAAGCTCGGATGTCTTAAATGCAAGGCAGTCCTGAAGACCCCGACAAGTACGACAACAACCCTAGCAACGCATTTAAGGAGACACCTGGACTTGCACAAGGACTACCAAGAGAAGCGGGACGCACGCGAAAGGCCATCCAAGCTCAAGGGGGCAAGCAAGGCAAGTGGTCAACAGCCATCCATAGCTGATAGTTTCAAGCCGAAAATGAAAGCGTCGGCCCCAAAAGCCCAACAGATGACAAAAATGATAGCTCACTTCGTAGCTCGGGGTATGCACCCCTACAACATTGTCGAAGAACCGGGTTTCCTCGTCATGATGAAGTTCGCTATGCCAGATTATGCTGTGCCGTCTCGGACAACGTTCTCGAGAGCCATTATTCCGGACCTCTACGCATCAAGCAAAGAGAAGGTGAAAAAGAAGCTCGGGGACATTTTTGCAAGCGGAGTGGAGTCGCTTTGAATCACAACTGATGGTTGGACATCGCAGGCAAATCACAGCTACGTTTGTGTAACTCGTCACGTCATGGACAGTGACTTCGTGCAACATGTGCATGCATTGGCTTGCACGGAGATGACGGACTCTCACACTGCAGAAAATCTCGAGCTCTTTATCGCAGGTGTCATAAAGATGTGGGAACTTCCAGCCCACGATGCTGTGCCGATCTTCGTCGTTACAGATAATGGAAGGAACTTAACTTCTGCAGTAGCCCGGTCGTCCTGGATTGGTGTGCAGTGTTTCGGGCACACCCTTCAGTTTTGTGTCAGTGATGCCAAAGGAGAAGTGTCAGGGTTTTTGCAGCTCTGTGCTGAGGCAAGAGCAATTATGGCTAGATACAAACGGAGTGCCAAGGCCCGAGGAAGGCTTCAGGAAATTCAGAGAAACATGCAGCTGGACCCTCTCGAGGTTATGTCCCAACGCGATGGAACAGTGAGCGTGCCATGATGGCCAGGCTCGTGAAGCTCCGTACGGTCATCACTGTAAAATTTTTGGAATATGACGCATTTCCAAACTTGAACGCAAGTGAGTGGAAGCTTATGAATGCAGCAGTGCAAGTCTTGAAGCCACTTGACCATGCCACAACTGAACTGTCTGGGGACAGATATCCCACGCTGTCACAAGTCATTCCCCTTTTGCAGTGTACCGAGGTGATTCTAGCTGTACATGTTTCTAAAGGTGGTGAGGCAGCATTGCTTGCCTCAAGCCTTTTGCGTAGCATCAAGACGAGGTTCCCTGATATCAAGATGTCATGCCTTCCTGCATTGGCAATGTTGGTCGATCCTAGATACAAAGATGTCTGTTTTGCTGAATGACCTGCAAAGCAATGGGCATTCACTCTACTCACAACGGCAGCAGAAGAGACTGTGCCAGTTGATCAACATGGTACAGCAACAAGTGAGAACAGCACCTGCTCTGCAGACGCATCGGGGGACTCTGTGTGGAGTGCTTTTACACACCTCAGTTCGCATGCACATTATCAGTCAAGCCGTACAATCTCGGATGAGGTTGCTGGGTACTTGAAGGCCCCCCTTCTTTCCCAGTCCGAAGACCCCTTGTGTGGTGGAAAAGCAAGGGCAGCCACCTTTACCCAACCCTGGTTGCAGCTGCCCGTAGGTATCTTTCGATACCAGCCACCCAGACAAGAAGTGAAAAACTTTTTTCGACTGCAAGAGCCGTTGTAAGCTGCAGAAGGGAGCACCTCATACCCCAGCATGAGGAACAGCTAGTGTTTTTGCACGAAAATTTGTAGGTTTTCGTAAATGATCAAGTTGTTTACTTTCCTTGAATAAATCCCAGACCTCAGCCCTCTGTCGTTTTTTTTTTTTTCTTTACTTGCTACTATTCGAAGTACAGTATTTGCTTCGAAATTATTCAAGAAGAATTGCTATTCGCTTCGAATTCGAACCAAAAAAGCACTATTCACACAAGTCTAAATATGGGACAAAGCATTTTCCCCCCATTATGACTTAAAAAGCTCAACACATCCCTCAGAAAGCACATGCAACATGACTGTGTGCTCTTATTTTCTCATTACCTCAGTGTAAAGATGGCCCAGCCCTCGCAGGTCCCAAATTACTCGTGCCATCTACTGATTGATCATCAGAAACTATACCTAGTTCTGGAGATGCTCTTTCCTCGGTGCTGCCGCACAGTTCCTACACTTCTCATATTCTTCCACCGTGGTCGAAACTAGTCTTGAGTGCTCTTAGCAATGTGGAGGGCCATGGCAAGTTAGAGCGATGCTCGTTTACCCTACCCCCCTTATTTGAATGTTCACTATTTGATTCGATGCAGTTATATGTCAGTATTTTCACTCCCCTAGTAGAAACACATATCAATTCCAGAAAAACCACTTATACCATGAGGAAAGGCTTGGTAAGTCAGAAAAGACATAAAAACGAAAGACAGGTGGCAACGTTGCTTGGAGTTTTCACACCAGCTCGACATGACGTCATGGATTTTAATAGTGACTGCTAAGGCCTAGTTACCTTGCTGAAAGTTGCGTAATTAAGAATGTGCACTCTTATTTTTTTATGAAAAAAAGAACATGCGTCCAAAACAAGGGAATTTTTATACATACATAAGATAACTGTGCAGCATATAGCAGCTGTCTGCCATGAAGCCCATGCATTTCCTCACAAAGTTTACCCCACCAACATAGAGATTATGTATGTAAGACTAGCTATGCAGCTATTTTTCTTCTGTGACTATAGCTTTCATGAAGGACCAAGCAGGACTTACCTGTGATCCTATATTTGAAAAATGTAGGCCCAACAGTTAAGTTTATGACCAACACACACAGGTGGTTTATTATCATAGACGTCAGCAACTGTATACAGCACATTCAACTACACCTCATGGACATGAGAGAATTTTACGATGTTAAGGACACCAGGTTGTGCTGGCTAGAACTTGAAATCAGTCAGTGTATAAGTTCAAGAGACACAAGTTGGAAAGCTAATTTCCTTAGCAAAGAGATGCATCACACTCTGATTTTCACAACCCAGTCAAGTGGGCCGTGCATTGGGTACCTGCTGAAGAGTGTGACTTCTAGTTCATGCTTACACGAACATTTCTGAGCAAACCTATCTAGTCTTTCTTCAACTTCCTCTTTCAAACAGCAGGTAACTATAAGGATATGCTGGATGTGAGAAGTGTACTGTGCGGTTTATAGAAAATGCTACAGACTGGCATTGTCACATCAACGAAGAACAGCAATGTCCGAAGCTCCAAGTCTTTCGTCCCTGGTTTCGTAATTCTTGCAAGCGAGCCTGGCGAGCTTGTAAGCATGATCTGGCCACACTAAGATTCAAGGTCTGTTCAAGTCATCAGAGGCATTCCTACTGACTCTAGAAAGGGCAACCATTGGACTCATGTAGTCGGCGAGAAGATTGCACACGAACACAGCTAGGATTTGGTGCAGAAAATAAACGCTGCCATCATTGGTGTCATTGCTGATTAAGGTGATGCTTTTTTATCTTAAGAAGTTCATGGACATCATGCTGCTGGACAGAAAATCTCTGTAAAGGCCATTACATGGTTGCATGTAACATGTAGCATATAGAAGCATGGTTGCAACAAAGTGTTGATGTCATCAGAAGCTGGCTGGTTCTTTTATGCCAATACAAAGACAAAGGCCACAGGGAACCTTTTCTCCAGCTAATGTTCATGAAACCTTTGCTGAATGACTATGCACTTGTCATTATGGACAAGAACTCGTTTGCTAAGATATATATGAACGAAAGTCGCTTTCTGGTATTTAGGAGACGTATTGAAGAGCTATTATTCTCTAAAAAAAATTGGCTTTTGCTTAAGCTTGTCTATAACATTTTGTTAGGTTTCCAGAAAAAATTCTGGTTGTACAAAGTATTTGTTTTAGTGGCATAGATTTTTGCAACACTAATGAATACAGTAGAACATTGTTCATACATTCAGAAGAAATAAATGCAAGAACGGACTACCAGGGAGAGCATATAATCCGAAGTTATTAAAAACACAGCTATAGTGGACATCTTGATAATGTGAAGTCTTGCATGAATTGTTGCAGCACGAGATGCCAACGCATATCGATCTGGTGTGGGCCGAGTGTCCCAAGGTGCACACTGTCATTCTTATTGCTTTAGCAAGCTTATGTTTGCACTCGTCCAGTATGTCAACAGCTTCTTTGGGCTGAGCATTTTGGCAGGAAGTTCTGATGTGCCTACTTGGGAAGAATCGTTGCAGCACAAGACACAGATGGGCATCAAGCTTGTGGGGCCGAGCGACGTGAGAGGCGCATTGTTGTTTTAAGACAGGCTATGGGAAACCGAAACGAGATCAAGCTGGTGGGTAACACTAGAATTGGATGACTTCGCGCCGCCTGCAGCAGGGTCGGTTTATCGCCTATTAAAACCGTGCAGTACACTTCCAACGGCAGTATGAAGTGCGCCCTGTAAATCAGATAGGTGAAGATGCTTATTGCAATGGGTTGGCGGCCATAGCTTTGAATGGCAGTGTGCAACTGTTAACTGGAACTGTTAACTGGAACTGCAACTGTTAACTGGAATAAGAAACTGAGTTCATTGTGGCATTTTCATGTGACACGGGCAAGCAAGTACTATGGGGAGGCTGCCATTGCGGGTACCTACTGCTCTCAATCAGGTGCGCTTCGCACCTTTTCTTGTGTACATGGGATCCAACTGCCGAAAGACTTCAATCGCAATTTCGGGATATATGGCGCTTTGGTGCCTAAAGGTGTTGTTTTCTGGGAATGTCACTAAATTGGGTTATTTTGTTGTGTTCTCGATCGCGAATGTTGGCACTGGGAAATCATACAAAAGGAATTGTATGAATAAGGTTCTACTGTAAATCCTTAGTGATCTTCTTATGACTCGGTGTGAATTTGTTTCTCCTGTTGCAGTGTTTTGTTTGAGTAATTCAAATCAAGTTTGACGCAATAATGTGGTGCAGCCATTGACTCTATTTACTGTTTGTTTAGGCTTCTGCATGTAACTGTGAGTATTTGGGGCTTTTGGCCACGTACTTCATGACATAAGCTATGGAATAATTTCCCACTTTACCAAGGCTTTTAGGTGCACTGTGCTTAAAATCTGCTGCCCTCAAAAACAATATGGGAGGTTCAAAAGCTGGTGCCCTGTAGCAGCCAGTGCATGTGATGCAGCAGCAGAAGACTGCAAATTGAAATGCGGGTGACATTCCTCTCAGGTTCTCTCTGAACCTGTGGGATGATGGAAGAAGGGATTCTCTGCAGTATTTCAATTGTTTTCCTTAGGCGACCTTAAGCAGGTTTGAACATTGTGAATGAGCAAGTGCAGTGCATGCAGTCGTTATGATATGTGCCAAATATTGGGGTGCTAAGCGTTGGTGGGAAAAAAGAAGAGCATGCTTTGTCTCGGACACCAGCATGGTGCCCCAGTGACCTCAGCTGCATTTTTGGTACACAGCAGCTGAATGCTGATGAAATCTATTCATTTGTTCTTCCATTAACTAAACTAACATAGAGAAAATGGACAAACCGAAAGAACTGGAATTTCTCTGTTCAAGTTTTATTGTTGATGTCAAGAAGACATTTGCTTCCATTTTTGGGGAAGCTAGTAATGCAACAACGTTTTGGGTTTTCCTTCCTATAGTTTCTTTGATCAACACATTATTTCTTATGCAGTTATGTTTTACAACAAAGGTGTATACCTCTGCCCCCACTTCTTTTGTCCTGACCTTGGGCAAAAATGTGGGCCATTCCTAGAGGTGGTGCAATACCAGGCCGACCTGCGGTGGAATAATAATAATAATAATAATAATAATAATTTCAATATATTTTTTTTTGTGTTTGTGTGTCAACAGTAAAAAAGGTTAGCATGGGCCAATCTCAAAGTTCACCTGACAACTCTTGCAATGTTGTAATGCCAGGCAGGCCTGAGTTGTGATGCCCAAAAAACCCAGCGATTAAGCGCAATGAAATTGTGTAATATGTACAACCACTACCTTGATGGAAATGAGATAATTAGCTACACATAGGGCCCTTGTTTAGGCCTGCCATGAAATGTTACTTCTATGTGAGATTTGTTCTTTGATTTGCCTTTCATTGTTTTGTTACTCTTCCCAATAAAAGTTGCAAACGCTACCTAAGCATACATGCAGCAAAACCACATTAACACACGATCAGGATCTTTTTTGTATATGAGGTTATTTATTCCTGCATTTTCCAATAATAGCAATCTAATATATATGTGGTCTAGTGTGAATATTTTATTTAGAGTTGCAGTCTGTGTTGCTTATTACTACATGAGTATTGGTAGAAAACAAAGCTGTATTAAAAATGCAAGGACATCAACGTTGTTGATCAAAATAATTTTTTTTCAGTACTAACAAAAATGTGTCCAGTAGTCTAGTTTTCAATCTAGCAACACTGTACTGGTGCAGGATGCAGGTGAGAGGTTCGTGGTGTCCCAGCAAGCATGGGGACAGGCCCCAGCGTTCAGCCCCACCAGCTCGGGCACCCCTGGCTGTGTTGGGTGAGCACTGCCTTGCCAGCTCTCACTCTGCTAATCATTGTCTCCCAACTGGGTGGTTTAGGAGGCTATCCATAGTGTGTGTGTGTGTGTGTGTGTGTGTGTGTGTGTGTGTGTGTGTGTGTGTGTGTGTGTGTGTGTGTGTGTGTGTGTGTGTGTGTGTGTGTGTGTGTGTGTGTGTGTGTAAAGGCTGTGGGTGATTCAGTCATTTTGCTGCAACTTATTCTCATCATCATCATCATCAGCCTATATTTATGTTCACTGCAGGACGAAGGCCTCTCTCGCGATCTCCAATTACCCCTGTCCTGCGCCAACTTATTCCAACTGGCACCTACAAATTTCCTAATTTCATCGCACCACCTATTTTCTGCCGTCCTCGACTGCACTTTCCTTCTCTTGGCACCAATTCTGTAACTCTGATGGTCCACCGGTTGTCTAACCTGCGCATTACATGACCTGCCCAGTGCCATTCTTTGCTCTTAATGTCAATTAGAATATCGGCTATATCCGTTTGCTCTCTGATCCAAACCGCTCTCTTTCTGTCTCTCAACGTTATGTCTAGCATTCTTCGTTCCATCGCACTTTGCGCGGTCCTTAACTGGTTCTTACGCTTCTTTGTGAGTCTCCAAGTCTCTACCCCATATGTCAGCACTGGTAAATTGCACTGATTGTACACCTTCCTTTTCAATGATAATGGTAAGCTTCCAGTCAGAAGCTGACAATGTCTGCCGTATGCGATCCAACCCATTGTTATTCTTTTATGAATTTCCTTCTCATGATTAGGGTTCCCTGTGATTATTTGACCTAGGTAAAAATAATAAATTCATCATTATCCTTGTCTTCTGCATATTAATCTTCAACCACACTCTTACACTCTCCCTGTTAACGTCCTCAATCATTTGTTGTAGCTCGTCTGCAGTGTTGCTGAATAAAACAATGTCTTCGGCGAACCAAAGGTTGCTGAGGTATTTGCCATCAATCCTTATTCCTAAACCTTCCCAGTTTAATAGCTTGAATACTTCTTCCTTCTTTTTCAGACAGCCATCGTCTGCTAACTGCTTGCCCCAGTTTGAGCAAAAATCTGCTGACAGCTCCTAGAGTCCATAGACAATCCTTGACTTCCGGTCTGAACACGATTGTAGCCGCTCTCGAACTGGTAGGTGGAGCTTGTGAAGCTGTCCAAGAAGATCTTATGCAGGACAGCAGTCCCCAATAGTTTGGAACTGTTAGGGACTGATAATGAAGAGGCATGCCAACACCGTCCTTGTCTTATGGCAGCCAGTGAATGGCTACTGCGGACACGTGGCTGTTCAGCTGTTGTGTCCCTTTCGCAGAGGCCTCCATACCATTTATGACTTTGATGGTCTGCTCCAGTGGGAGGTGTTCCTCTTCTAGCAGATGCCTTCTCATCACATTGTCTTAAAAACCGTCGGTGAGCTGCTCTTCAGGTTATTATCCAGTTCTTGTCCAAATGTGCGTGGGTCTACCTGGTTCTGCAGTTTGGCAACAAGGTCCTTCACTGCTTCGCCCTCTCTTTGCGCCTGGCAGTAGAACTGGTAGTGCAGAGCAATTACCGAAGTCCTGGGGCATAGTACATTGTCAGCAGGTACAGGCTTCCCATAAGCGTGACTTTGCAAGGTCTCATTAGTGCCCGTAGCCTGCGTAGTAATGAGTATGTCGGCGGTCCATAGGAGCTCAGTAACGCTTGTCGTTTCTTGTCGTCAGCAATGCCATATTGGTGATGAAGTGTTGTTCTAAGACTTCCACATATTCCTCCCACTCTTGGGCTTCACCAGTGAACGCTTCCAACTTCGCCAAGACAGCTATAGCATGGGCGGCCGACGAATATTACAATGAAATAACTGTTAACAAAACATGTTACTTGAGGGACCCTCATCGCCAAATGTTACGAGTTAATAAATATGCTTACTAGAAAGTGGCCAGTCTACTTGGCTGTCCAAACCAAACAGTCAGCTTCGTGCCCCACGACGCTTGATATAAGTGGTTCAATCACAAGCCTTTTGGTGGTTTTGCACATGCAGCACCATCTACGATCACAACAGTTGTCATAGTACTTGCTCTGAGGAAGCTTTGACAACAATGTTTCGTATGCTTCACTTTCCTGTACCGACTGTTGAAGAGGAAGCGCAACAGTTTCAAGGTGTGTAAAGGTATTGTGCGTCTCTGTTGCGCTGGTTTCACCTTGTTTGTTGAATATACTCTCCATCAAGAAGTGTGATCACACTATCCATTGTTGTTTTTGAGTGCTGTAAAGGAACGGGAATGAACCATCGGCTAGGCTTCCAGACTGCATCACCTATGTGTACAGTGTGCTGACATTTTGTTCAAGGCTTATATGCAAGATGTGTGCACTTGGTGGCTTTATGCAGGAGACAGTTCTCGTTTGATCAGCTCAATGAAGATGCCAAGGCAGTGGGCACGCCTCTTTCACCATTTCAGGAAAAACCCTTGTGTGACCTCTACAGGGAGAGAACAAAGGAGAAGCTCTCATTGGAGGTAGGTGGATGCACAGAGGTAGTGCATTTTTGAAACTAGAGGGAGAAGTAATGCATAGTTTCTGGAACGCAGCATGGATTTAAAACAAGCACAGAAAGCATAGCTGGAAGCATAGCGCACTTAATTGTTATGGTGCTTCACTGTTTTCTAATAATTATATATACAGTCAACTTCCTTTAATTTGACCCTGATGGCACCAACGAAATTGATCTAATTATCTGGCAGGTCAAATTAAACAATATGCTGAAAAAGACGGCAGAAAACACTGCTGATTCATTTTGCAATGTTTGCCCGGTTCTAGCACAGCCTCGAATCGAACACGTGCCCACTTTTGATATGTACAAAGTAGAAAACTCGTGTAGAAATGACACTAAAGCTTCTAAACAAACTAGAAATCTAATGTACACCTGTTTTTCTAGCAATAAAATGGGCAAGGTTCTCATATTTGTTGCTCAATTGTGGCTGGTTTCTAAAAGTCAGCTTTGCTGCAGGTAAAGCATATGAATGGCATGAAGGCAGTTTTTGGTTTTGTGTTCGATTGCACTGCACAGGCAATTTTTGACCAAATTTTTTTTAAAAAGAAGGTGCACATTCGAATTGGGTAACTGCCATAATCGGACATTGTGAGAGCTATGGGTGCTTGAAAATTTTCCTAGGACAGGCCGAAAATAGGCGTTTTTGATGGAAGATGATGCATGTTCAACGCATTCATTGTCCCCTAAGCTTCGTAGAGACATTCGCTGCCACTAAAGATGTCGCTAATAGGGTCCCTATAGCACTTGGGCACGTGCGTCCTGACTGGTCAAGTTCTAATTATCTGGCAAAAGTCAATTTTATGATCGAAATAACAAAAATTTGGGCCCATAGAAATGCATGGGCACCAGCCAGGACTTTTGGTTGGGATTGAATTAACCGAAAAATTGAATTAGTTGGAGTCTAATTAGCAGAAGTCTACTGTATATTGTCATGTAGTAGTGACAGTAAAAAAACACAGCAGCAAAACTGTCAATAGCTTAACTTTCTTATTGGGTGAACCTTTGCCCACAAAAGCAAGTTACATTCAAAGCACAATCATAGTGGCGAACACAGCTGGCAATTGGCGAAATCTGATCAGCAGGTCAAGTGTGTTGGCTTTTATACATCACTTGTCGAAGGTTCTAGTGTAATTGGCGGTGCCCACTTGGTTTTCAGTAACTACTACGCATTTCGTGTCGCACATGCAATACAAGGTTCGGCGAGGACGTACACAACACATAGAATGAACGATAATATTCGTGTAAGTTACAAATCATGCAGGTGCATCTTGGGCTGAGCGACAACATTTAACATTTGTTAGCCGGCGAACAGTGATCACCGGAGAAAGATAAACAAGCACACATGTAAATATGTATATACACATACCAGCTAGCCCCAGCTTTCTGTCTCATTGAGAGCAACAGGGGCAGCGTGCCGGGACCCGATACCATTACCTAAAGTTACTCAACAACCTTGAGCACAAGGCCCACAGAGAGCTGTTTGAGTATATCAACCGGGTCTGGAAGTCTGGCAAACTTCCACAGGAATGGAAGGAGGCAGAAGTCCGCTTCATACCCAAGCCTGGGAAGACACCTCACATCGACAACATTCGACTGGTATCCCTCACGTCCTGCATGGGGAACGTCATGGAACGTATGGTACTTAAGAGGTTGCAGTGACATCTGGATGCCACCGATCAGATGCCAGAGACAATGTATGCCTTTAGGCAACACCTGGGCACCCAGGATGTTCTCGTGCAACTCAACAAGCTGGTAATTAAGCGGGCAACGAAGCAGGCGCCGCAAGCGATACTAGCGCTAGACCTCACAGGTGCCTTTGATAACGTCACACATTAAAGTGTCCTCCACAACCTACGCAACACAGATTGTGGAGTAAAAGCGTACAACTACATCCGAGACTTTCTTTGTAACCGAACGGCCAGGATCAGAATAGGAGAGGAGACATTCCAACCGATCTCTCTGGGGGTTAGAGGAACGCCGCAAGGTTTGGTCCTTTCCCCCCTCCTATTTAACATGGCTCTCCTGCCGTTGCCCAAGTTTCTCGAATCAATAGATGGCCTGGGCCATGCATTATATGCCGACGACATCACCCTCTGGACTGTGAGGGCAGGGTCTGATGGCTGGATGGAAAACACACTCCAAAAAGTGGCTGACATGGTCAATAGCCATGCGAAGACCTGTGGCCTTTGCTGTTCGCCTAAAAAGTCGGGGCTGACCATTGTCAGACCATGTGAATCAGTGAAACAAGCAGAAAACATAGAAATCACTTTGGGAGGGACCTGGATCCTCCCAGTACCTCAACTCAGGATCCTGGGCCTCTTGATCCAGGCAGACGGCAAGGCAACAGCCATGATTAGAAAAATCAAGCTCATGTCAGACCAGATCTTGAACATGATCAGACGAGTGGTCTACAGGTGGAGGGGTCTGAAGGAATCGAACACCTTGTGCCTCGTTCAGGCCTTTGTTATCTCACGAATAGTCTACGCAGCGCCATACCTGCAACTCCTCAAGAAGGACGTCTTACAACTTGACACAATAATCAGGAAAGCCACGAAGCAGGCCCTAGGTATTCCTATAAATTCGTCCACGACAAAATTACTTCAAATAGCAGTCCACAACACAGTAGCCAAGCTCGTAGAAGCCCACCTATCCAATCAAAGGGTACACCTTAGCCAGACCAAGGCGGGCAGAAGCATCCTTCGCAAGATCGGATGGCAAGAATCGCACTACACCCGCCACGGCCAATTACCCGAAAAGTGGAGTGACAAGCTGGAATGCAAACCACTACCGCGATGCGATGGACGATGCGACGCCCGGGCAAGAGCCATCTGCAGGACCCTAGAAGAAGACGACACTGTCCTATATACAGACGCCTCTCTATCCAAACGCTCTACGAGGGCAACAGTCGTGGTCACCGGGCTAGAAAAGCTGGTCACCTGCGCATCAATCAACACTGTCTTTGGAGGAAGCAGAAGAAGCGGCGATAGCTCTCGCACTCCTGCAACCTAATGTCGCCAAGATTGTCGCGGACTCACAAGCTGCATACAAGAGCTACAGATCTGGCTGGGTGTCCCTTGTGGCACTAAAAATCCTCGGAAAAGCTACACCTCCTAAACAAACAATCTAATTAGTTTGGGTCCCGGCTCATTCCTCAGTTGAGGGCAATGAATATGCTCATAAACAGGCCCGAGCACTCAACTCCCGAGCCACCGACGAGGAGGCAAGGGGATGGCAGCCCATCGCAAGTTACATAGATATAGTCAAATATTACAGGGACTGTAGGAAGACATTCCCGCACCCCCTCCACTCCTTGACCAGAGCCGAACAAACAATATACAGGCAAATCCAGGCAGGATCCTTTCCCCACCCCTGCCTCCAGAACAAAATATACCCAGAAAGATGCAAGAACACATGTCCTCATTGCAGTGCGCTAGGCACCCTTTGGCACGTCATAGGAAAATGCAAATTTTCAAAAGACCACCCCGCTACTATCCCCACCCTTTACGAGCGATGGGAGAGCATGCTATCCAGCCCCGCCCTGCAAGACCAGCTCCGACTGATCCACAGGGGCCAGGCAGCTCTGGAAGTATATGGAGCCCGTGAAGAGGGAGCCACCCCATCAGACGCTTAAGGTTTTCCATTTCATAACGGACCAGTAAAGTTGTTTCTCTCTCTCTCTCTCTTGAAAAGTGTGCATTCATTGACTAACTTTTCAAGCACGGAGAAGATAGCTAAAGTATGCAAAAAAGCAATTGAAAAAGAAACTTATTTCCTAGAAAAAAATTGATTGTTCAATTTTACAATGCCAGCAGCATGGGAAGCTTGTTGACTTTGCTCAGTCCTGTTCCTCAGTGGAATAACATGCATGTACTTGAAGTCTGTGTCCTCTTGCTCTGTGTGGCATGTTAGCACTGTTTGCTCCCAAATATGTTGCTCATTTAGTTATGTTATTCATAATTAAAACAGCGCAAAAAACACGGACAAGGGAGGACACAGGACGAGCGCTGACTGCCAACAACCCGCGAACAAGTAGATAACATAACATAGTTACGTTATCTACTTCTGTGATAGTCATGCATACCATACACTGCAATAGACAAAATAGACACTGCAAAGTTCTAATTGGAACAACACAAGGGTCCACTGCTGCAATACTTAGTCTGGCCTGCTACCTGGTGACGCTAAAGAGTCCAAGAGGGTAAAGGGCCTAGCTGATGACAGCAAAATCTCGAACAATGGTATCCTTATATACACGGTCGGTGAACGTAAGGTTGCCTGGCTTCCCCAACACTTACGAGACACAGCACTGAAAATGGAGCATGACCACCCCCTAAGTGGGCATTTAGGCTTTTTTATAACTTGGAAATGTGTGAAGAGCCGGTTCACATGGCTTGGTATCAGCTCCGATATCTCCCGTTACATCCGCAGCTGCCAGCAGTGCCAGGCTTTCAAGCCTCACCGGCAGAAACCAAAAGGACTGATGGTTAGTTCATGACCCATCCAATGCAGCAGCTAAGTGTGGACCTTATTGGGCCACTGCCCACAGCCCCGTGGCACCCCGCAGGGGCGCCTTCGTCAGCAGGCGTTTGGTGTATTGCGACACCACGTACCCGAGCACACGAGGGTTGGACCCTCCCGCGTGTAGCCGTGTGTGGCTTAGCCGTGTCTGGAGAAACGGGGATCCTGGAGGTTGAGCCGATGCTGGGTGTTTGGACCTTTAAGGCCCCCCGGCGGAGGCAACACACCTCTTTGGCCTCTGCTTCACATAGACGGCACCCCCGGACAGACCCACCCGGGGGAAATCGGCAGTCGCCTTTTCCTGTCCTCCTCTCCAATCTTCGTCTTTCTCTCTCGCCTTTTTTCATCTTTCCTGTCTTCTCATCACTTCTCCTCACTTCCTAGTTTCCCAGCGGCAAGGGTTAACCTTGTGTGGCTAGCCAGCCTTGGTTATGCTGTATTTGGTTATAGCAGCGATGTACGGCTGGCGTTGGCAGGGTTTCTCTAGCAGCAACTTCTGTCACGTCCCCCTGTTGGGCTCCATGGTGGGTGGTCGGCATCGCGGCCGAAAACCCAACTGTACCTATGGAAAACGCGTTTCCTAAACTCCCTGATCGCCCTCAGAAGCGAGGGCGCACCGAAGAATTCTTTCAGTTTTTCGGACGGCAATTCCACAATTTTCCTCGTTTTCACGTGATCCACTCAGAAAAACCAGCTAAACAAGTGCGAGCAATCTCACCATTCCTTGTATCGAAGACTCTTACCGAAGTGTTTGCGCCAGGATATAAGGCTTCGAGGATGGCTAGCGGTGACCTCCTCTTGGAGCTCCGCAATCAGAAGCAATTTGAGAAACTCCCTAAACTAGTATCATTTCGAGAGAGCCAAGTAGTAGTAACCCTGCACAGCACGATGAATACCTCCCGCGGCATTGTCTCGGACGATGATTTGCTGGAGCTCACTGAGGCTGAGCTTTTGGAGGGCTTCAGGAACAGAATGTTATAAATGTCAAAAGAATTAAAATGAGATCAGATGGCAAAGAAATCCAAACCAAACACTTGATAATCACCTTCGGTTCGAGTGTCCTGCCCGAGTCAATCGAGGCCGGGTACATCAAGCTCCGTGTCAGGCCGTACGTGCCCAATCCTCTTAGATGCTTTAAGTGCCAAAGGTTTGGCCACAGTTCACAGAACTGTCGAGGCCAGCTGACATGTGCCAAGTGCAGTGACAATGAACATTCCTCCGAAACGTGCCAGAACACTCCACATTGTGTCAACTGTGATGGCGAGCATGCCGCTTACTCGCGGTCCTGCCCGTCTTGGAAAAGAGAAAAAGAAATTGTGACAATCAAAGTCAAAGAAAACATATCTTTCAAGGAGGCACGTAGGCGGGTGTCATACCTGTCTAAGAGCAGCTTTGCCGATGTGACGCGTCAGGGGGCAGTGACACAATGGCTTCCGGCGGCTGTCCGACCCACAAACAGTGAGTCGGCAGTTACGCCACCTGCCCCCGCAACGGTTGCAGCTAGCGCTGCTCTGTCACCCCAGCAGACGGCGCCATCTACCTCCGGGCAGGTGACCTCGAAGGTCTCGTCCAACGTGCCGAGGCCTTCACGTCAAGGCAAAGCGCTCGGAAGAGCGCGTGTCCAGCGCCTCGCTAAAGGCGATGGACACAACCACCAGCAAGACGGTGCCACCAGCGCCTAAGGAGCGGCGAGGATCTCTCGATCGCTCCAAAAGAGATAAAACTGCCGTCACGGCGCCTGCAAAGTGCCGGTGAACTAACCTTTCCTTTCCTTTCCAGAACACACAGTATCCAACTCTATCAAAATGGATACACAAATTATGCAATGGAATGTGAGAGGTCTCATCCACAATCTTGACGACGTAACAGAACTCCTACACAAACTTAATCCAAAGGTACTGTGTGTTCAGGAAACGCACTTAAAAGCTACACAGACAAATTTTCTCCGGTCACACATTATTTTTCGTAAAGATCGTGATTAGGTCAACACCTCATCCGGCGGTGTAGCGATAATTGTCCATAAAACTGTTGCTTGCCAACACTTGCCGCTTCGGACGTCCCTCGAGGCAGTTGCGGTTCGCGCAATTCTTTTTAATAAGTTAGTAGCCGTCTGCTCTATCTACATACCTCCAAACTATCACATGAGTAAAATTGAATTCCACGAACTTATTAATCAACTTCCAGAGCCATTTCTTATTGTCGGGGACTTTAATGCACACAACAGTCTCTGGGGAGATTCCAGGACTGATTCGAGGGGTCGACTGATTGAATCCTTTCTTGTTACGTCCGGTGTGTGCCTCTTTAATAGTAGAAAACCCACCTACTACAATGTTGCGCATAATTCATACTCCTCCATAGATTTAGCACTTGGATCTTCCATACTTTTCTCTTACTTAGAATGGAATATTATAGAAAATCCATTTGGGAGTGACCACTTTCTGATAACTTTAAACTTACTAACACGACACGACACTCGTCCACAGGTATGTCGCTGGAAACTTGACTCCGCTGATTGGAAGAGTTTTAAGGAATCTACTTACTTATCACAAGATTTTATACGCGATTTTAGCATGGATAACGCTGTAGCATATTTTACCGCTTTTATTATTGATGCAGCTGAAAAGTTCATTCCACAAACAAATGGTCACTCATCTAAGAAACGAGTTCCTTGGTGGAATGAAGACTGCAGGGATGCACGAAAAAGACAAAATAAGGCGTGGGGCAGATTGTGCCAATATCCTACGGCAGAAAATTACATCGCATTTAAACACATCAAGTCACAAGGACGGTGCACAAGACGGCCGGCTAGAAGAGCAAGATGGGAGAGTTTTCTCTCAGGCATCAATTCCTGTACCCAGGAGGCTAAAGTATGGGATGGGCTGAGAAGGCTAAAAGGGCAGCAGATCAACCCATTACCTTTGATTGATGAGCGAGGGAATACCTTGGAAAAGCAGGCCGATGCCCTTGGATTACATTATGCACGTGTATCAAGTTCTATAAGCTATTCACAAACATTCGTTCAATATAAGCAAATAGCAGAACTTCAGTCAATAAACCGTAAATGCAGACCAAATCTACCGTACAACTGTCCTTTTAATATTGTCAAGCTTAGAGCTGCGTTGAGCTCGTGCATGAGCTCTGCACCTGGAGTTGACAAAATCATGTATGACATTATTAAAAACCTACACACTGATACACACATGACACTTCTGGCACTTTTTAACTCTGTTTGGGCTGCTGGATACCTCCCATCCTCATGGAAAGAAGCTTTAGTAGTGCCGGTCTTGAAACAAGGCAAGGACCCATCCGATGTTTCAAGTTACCGTCCAATAGCACTGACAAGTTGCTTATGCAAACCGTTTGAGAAAATGATAAATCGTCGTCTTTTACATTTCCTTGAATCGAATAAAATGCTCGACCCTTATCAGTGCGGCTTCAGAGAGGGTAGGTCGAGCACTGACCAGCTCGTGCGCATTGAGGCAGGCATTCGCGACGCGTTTATCCATAAGCAGTTTTTTCTTTCTGTTTTCCTAGACATGGAAAAGGCATATGACATGACTTGGAGATATGGGATATTGCGAGACCTCTCAGAAATGGGTATTCGAGGGAATATGCTTAATTTAATTGAAAGTTACCTATCAAACCGTACATTTCGAGTTAGGGTGGGCAATGCTCTATCCAGGCCATTTACACAAGAAACTGGGGTGCCGCAAGGAGGGGTATTAAGCTGTACCCTTTTTATAATCAAAATGAATTCCTTACGCTTATATATACCACAGAGCATGTTTTATTCGGTGTACGTAGATGACGTGCAATTGGGTTTCAAGTCATGCAACCTTTCTATATGTGAGCGACATGTCCAGCTTTGCTTGAACAAAGTGTGTAAATGGGCAGAGGAAAATGGCTTTAAACTGAATCCTGTTAAAAGCTCATGTGTACTTTTCACGCGAAAAGGAGGCTTATTTGCAGAGCCCAGCCTGGAACTACATGGACAGCACATACCAGTTGTCACGCAACACAAATTTTTAGGAATCATATTAGATTCAAAACTGACCTTCATTCCACAGTTAAAGCACCTAAAAGAGAAATGTCTAAAAACAATGAACCTTCTTAAACTTTTATCACATAAAACATGGGGAAGCGACAGGAAATGTCTGATGAACGTTTACAAAATTCTTATACGCACGCGCTTAGACTATGGGGCCATAGTGTATCAATCTGCCAGTCCAAGCGCCTTGAAGATGCTTGACCCTGTTCACCATTTAGGTATCCGCTTGGCGACCGGTGCCTTCAGGACAAGTCCTGTAGAAAGTTTCTACGTTGAAGCTAATGAGTGGTCGCTTCATCTTCAGAGGTCATACTCTAGTTTCATGTACTTTCTAAAAGTGAACGCAAACCGTGACCATCCCTCTTATGTAAGCATAAATGACGTGGCATCTGCACAGCTCTTTAATAATCGACCTGCAGCAAGAGAACCATTCTCTCTGTGCATTAGAAAGCTTGCTGAGGAAATGCAAGTTCCAGTTCTTCAGCAAAACCTAATGGTCCTAGCTAATTGGCCATTGCCGCCATGGCAGTGGAAACCCATAGAATGCGATACATCATTCGTAGAGGTGACGAAACACGCCCCACAGGCACATATTCGAATGCACTTCTTGGAACTTCACTCGAAGTACTCGTGCATAGAGTTTTACACTGACACTTCTAAGTCACATGCCGGAGTGTTTTATGCTGCAATCGGACCATCCTTCTCTGAGTCCAATGGACTGCATCCAGAAACAAGCATATTCACCGCGGAAGCTTTGCAATTCTATCTGCTGTTAAAGAAATCAAGAAAAGAAAGTTGCACAAAGCCATCATATACACCGACTCTCTAAGCGTCGTAAAATCCCTAATGTTCCTCCGCAATCATCGAAACCCTGTACTTACTGAGCTTTATTCCGTTATTTGCACATCGTACATGTCTCAGCAGCAAGTCATAGTATACTGGGTACCTGGACACAGGGGCATTGAGGGTAATATGCTGGCTGACCAAATTGCCACATCAGTAGCTTCACAAGACATACATTCTACCACTGCACTAGCTGCCTTAGACCTAAAGCCTTTCATCCGAAAGAAACTCAGAAGCCACTGTCAGCGCTTATGGGATGCTGAAACAAATAATAAGCTTCACTTGGTTAAGCCAAAACTGGTTATTGGCCCCCCGCAACAAAAACACGACGAACAGAAGTCCTATTCTGTCGTCTCAGAATAGGACACACATATGCCACACGCGGCGGCTAGCTTCCCACGCTATGCGTGCCGCCCTCGCACCTGTGAAAGCTTTTCCTAGACGCTAGAGCTATACTATTCCTGCGCAACCTTGAGCGATCGGAAAGCGCGTTTTCCACGCCTGGCCGGCGGAGAGGGGAGGCTTCGTTCCGGCCGCGAAGCTCTCCACATCCCCGTAAGGAGCCTGGTGGTGGGCTCGTGCTGACGATGCCCTCTCGGTGAGCGCATATTTCCCCCCTCATCTTTTAAGAGATTCAATACATACAAGCATTTGTCTCGCAAACCAGATTTATTTCAAGGGAATTTTCCACGTCTCAATAATTTCTCTCGTCGTATTCGAGTGCTGATTGCCGTGTTATAGTTTGTTAACGAAGCTTCCCCTCAAGTCTAAATATTGTAAGGCAGTTTTCCTAGTCTCTAAAGCCGCTCGAGTTCACGCTGCTCCTCTGGCGGCCATTTTTCCAAGAAATTATGCCTTCCAACCACTTGAAAGTAACCGCTGGCTTGACGAACCAACCGACTGAGCCACCTTTCCGGGCAACATTGAAGGATCACGAGTTCAAATCACAAGTTATGTTCCTTTTTTTCCCCTTTTTTTTTCTTTCTTTTTAATGTCTTTTCCTTCATTTTATCACTGTACGGAAACCCTCCTAAAAAAAAAAAAATTATATATCCTCAATTATGTGTGGCCACACATGTGCAGGTCATAAATACCAGGTTCTCTAGCCGAGTGCCATCCATGCGGTATAACCGAGCTCAGATTGGCCCACCTTGACTGATCAAATTGGGCACCACTGTAGGTTAAATGAGGCGTACAACTCCTGCGGGACCCGCCGTGGTTGCTCAGTGGTCATGGTGTTAGACTGCTGAGCACGAGGTCGCGGGATCGGACCCCGGCCACGGCGGCCGCATATCGATGGGGGCGAAATGCGAAAACACCCGTGTACTTAGAATTTGGTGCACGTTAAAGAACCCCAGGTGGTCGAAATTTTCGGAGTCCTCCACTAAGGCGTGCATAATCAGAAAGTGGTTTTGTCACGCAAAACCCCATTCTCCAATATTTAATTTAATTCCTGCGGGGATGGTAGAGTATCCGTCTCCAGTGCAAAAGGACCGTGATTCAAATCCCGGTGCAGCGCAATTCTCCACCGGAAAATACAAAAAAAAAACGTGTGTTGAGAAAATTGCACAAACAGGCCTGGAGTGCGGCCTGATCCCGGTGACCAGAACCGGTAACGCACTCTCTCACCAGAGCAGGATTGGCCACCCTGGTGCAGTACTTGGCCACAACCTCCTATATGAATACAACAATCAAACCCCGGCCCTCAGTCCCCAGCAGCCGCGAAGCAACTGACCACGGCGGCGGTCAGATCTGTGACCCTGCAGAGGGTGCTAAGAATACCTGGCTCCGGACAGGCTGCCATTGGAATCTGAACCTGGCAACGTTTAACGTTAGAACGCTATCTAGCGAGGCGAGTCTAGCAGTGTTATTGGAGGAATTAGAGGGTAGTAAATGGGATATAATAGGGCTCAGTGAGGTTAGGAGGACAAAAAAAGCATATACAGTGCTAAAAAGCGGGCATGTACTGTGTTACCGGGGCTTAGCAGAGAGACGAGAACTAGGAGTCGGATTCCTGATTAATAAGGAAATAGCTGGTAACATACAGGAATTCTATAGCATTAACGAGAGGGTGGCAGGTCTTGTTGTGAAGCTTAATAAGAGGTACAAATTGAAGGTGGTACAAGTCTATGCCCCTACATGCAGTCATGATGACCAGGAAGTCGAAAGCTTTTATGAAGACGTGGAATCGGCGATGGGTAAAGTCAAAACAAAATACACTATACTGATGGGCGACTTCAATGCCAGGGTAGGCAAGAAGCAGGCTGGAGACAAGTCAGTGGGGGAATATGGCATAGGCTCTAGGAATAGCAGAGGAGAATTATTAGTAGAGTTTGCAGAACAGAATAATATGCGGATAATGAACACCTTTTTCCGCAAGCGGGTTAGTCGAAAGTGGACGTGGAGGAGCCCGAATGGTGAGACTAGAAATGAAATCGACTTCATACTCTGCGCGAACCCTGGCATCATACAAGATGTAGACGTGCTCGGCAAGGTACGCTGCAGTGACCATAGAATGGTAAGAACTCGAATTAGCCTAGACTTGAGGAGGGAACGGAAGAAATTGGTACACAAGAAGCCAATCAATGAGTTAGCGGTAAGAGGGAAACTAGAGGAATTCCGGATCAAGCTACAGAACAGGTACTCGGCTTTAACTCAGGAAGAGGACCTTAGTGTTGCAGCAATGAACGACAATCTCATGGACATCATTAAGGAGTGCACAATAGAAGTCGGTGGTAACGCCGTTATACAGGAAACCAGTAAGCTATCGCAGGAGACGAAAGCTCTGATCAAGAAACGCCAATGTATGAAAGCCTCTAACCCTACAGCTAGAATAGAACTGGCAGAACTTTCTAAGTTAATCAACAAGCGTAAGACAGCGGACATCAGAAACTATAATATGGATAGAATTGAACAGGCTCTCAGGAACGGAGGAAGCCTAAAAACAGTGAAGAAGAAACTAGGAATAGGCAAGAATCAGACGTGTGCGTTAAGAGACAAAGCCGGAAATATCGTTACTAATATGGATGAGATAGTTCAAGTGGCTGAGGAGTTCTATAGAGATTTATACAGTACCAGTGGTACCCACGACGATAGTGGAAGAGAGAATAGCCTAGAGGAATTCGAAATCCCACAGGTAACGCCAGAAGAAGTAAAGAAAGCCTTAGGAGCTATGCAAAGGGGGAAGGCAGCTGGGGAGGATCAGGTAACAGCAGATTTGTTGAAGGATGGTGGTCAGATTGTTCTAGAGAAACTGGCCACCCTGTATACGCAATGCCTCATAACCTCGAGCGTACCGGAATCTTGGAAGAACGCTAACATAATCCTAATCCATAAGAAAGGGGACGCCAAAGACTTGAAAAATTATAGACCGATCAGCTTACTGTCCGTTGCCTACAAAGTATTTACTAAGGTAATCGCAAATAGAATCAGGAACACCTTAGACTTCTGTCAACCAAAGGACCAGGCAGGATTCCGTAAAGGCTACTCAACAATAGACCATATTCACACTGTCAATCAAGTGATAGAGAAATGTGCAGAATATAACCAACCCTTATATATAGCTTTCATTGATTACGAGAAAGCGTTTGATTCAGTCGAAACCTCAGCAGTCATGGAGGCATTACGGAATCAGGGTGTAGATGAGCCATATGTAAAAATACTGGAAGATATCTATAGCGGCTCCACAGCCACCGTAGTCCTCCACAAAGAAAGTAACAAAATCCCTATAAAGAAAGGCGTCAGACAGGGAGATACGATATCTCCAATGCTATTCACAGCATGTTTACAGGAGGTATTCAGAGGCCTGGAGTGGGAAGAATTGGGGATAAAAGTTGATGGAGAATACCTTAGCAACTTGCGATTCGCTGATGATATTGCCTTGCTTAGTAACTCAGGAGACCAATTGCAATGCATGCTCACTGACCTGGAGAGGCAAAGCAGAAGGGTGGGTCTGAAAATTAATTTGCAGAAAACTAAAGTATTGTTTAACAGTCTCGGAAGAGAACAGCAGTTTACGATAGGTAGCGAAGCACTGGAAGTGGTAAGGGAATACATCTACTTAGGGCAGGTAGTGACCACGGATCCGGATCATGAGACTGAAATAACCAGAAGAATAAGAATGGGCTGGATTGCGTTTGGCAGGCATTCTCAAATCATGAACAGCAGGTTACCACTATCCCTCAAAAAGAAAGTGTATAACAGCTGTGTGTTACCAGTACTCACATATGGGGCAGAAACCTGGAGGCTTACGAAAAGGGTTCTGCTGAAATTGAGGACGACGCAACGAGCTATGGAAAGAAGAATGATGGGTGTAACGTTAAGGGATAAGAAAAGAGCAGATTGGGTGAGGCAACAAACGCGGGTAAACGACATCTTAGTTGAAATCAAGAAAAAGAAATGGGCATGGGCAGGACATGTGGGAGATAACCGATGGTCATTAAGGGTTACGGACTGGATTCCAAGGGAAGGGAAGCGTAGCAGGGGGCGGCAGAAAGTTAGGTGGGCGGATGAAATTAAGACGTTTGCAGGGACAACATGGCCACAATTAGTACATGACCGGGGTAGTTGGAGAAGTATGGGAGAGGCCTTTGCCCTGCAGTGGGCGTAACTAGGCTGATGATGATGATGATGATGATGATGATGATGATGATGCCACACGCAGTTTCCTGCTAACTGGAAATGAGCCACCATCCTGCGGTAGATGCGGTGAAAGGCTCACCGTCCTCCACGCCCTCCTGGAGTGTCGGGAAGCCGAAACGGAGAGAAAAAAGCACTTTCCGCTAGCATACCAGCAGCACATCCCCTTTCATCCTGTAATGTTTCTTGGTACAGAACCGTTGTTTGACACCAGAGCAGTCCTAAGCTTCTTAAACGACGTTGTCTTACACGTTGTTAGCCCTACGAATTTGTAGCACATCCTCTCTCCAGAGGATGCCGCTGCGATAATTTATTTTTGTACAGCACATGCCTTCAGGCCCTTCCGTTTCAAGGGCTCTCTAAGGCAGTAGTGCGTCTTGCAAACGTTTGCCTACATTTATTTTAAAATATGATCAATCTATCACAATGTATCTCTTGTGTTTTTAGTAGTACTCACTAGTCATTGCCATAATTTTATTACATGTAGCTTTTATGCACTTTACAGAGATCACTTTTAGGCCCCTTTACAGCTACGTCACAATAACTCATGGAACTCATCTACCCACTGCAAACTCATCAACACTGACCTGGCGCTCTTTGGCCATAATTGGCCCTTGCTCCATAAAACAACAAATTCATTCATTCATTCAGCCCCGTGGCGCCACTATTACATCCTGGTGGTGCTGGACAAGTTTACGAAGTTTGTGGAGCTTTTCCCATTACATGCGCCTACCGATCCAAATTGATCACTGATAAAATGATCGATGTTTTTTGCTGCCATGGTGTGCCTAGCTCCATCTCTAGCGACAATGGCAAACCATTCATAAGCAATCTATGGAAAGACATTCTCCAGCACTGGGAAATGAAGGAGAGCCCCACAGTCCCATACAGACCAGCAGGACAGACTGTGGAATGCCATAACGCAACGGTTAAACAATGCCTGGTGGGCTACTACACTTCCCACTGGAACTGGGACAAAAGTCTGCCTGAAGTGGCATTTTCAATGCGCATGTCTGAAAGTGTAGTTACTGGCATTATGCCTGCCTTCTTGTGCTATGGGCGGGGTCTACGGAACCTGTGGAGCCATCACAATCAGTTAGCTGGCACCGAGATGCCCCCTTCTGTGCCTCATGCCCTAGCTGCTGAACTGGATGTGTACCTTCGAGATGCCTGGGCCTTTGCACAGGACCACCAAACCTTGGCAAAAGCCAGCCAGGCAAAGTATCACACAACAAAAAGCTCACTCCAGCTACCTTCCAGGTTGGAGACTTGGTTCTCCGGTACAGGCACCCGCTAAGTAAGGCAGCCATTGGATTCACAGCCACATTTGCCCCTTGACGCACAGGGCCGTTTAGAGTGACTGCACACATTGGACGCAATACCTGCAGGCTCAGACCCGGCTACAGGGAAACAGAAAGGCCTCGCGAATGCAGACCAGCTGAGCCCTTATGTGCCTTGAAAGCCTTCTTCACTGGATAAAGGGGCGGGGGGGGATCTGTGAGGGTACCGGGCCGATGGCAGGTGGCGTAGAGTCGCAGGCACGAGATAATAGGCAATGGTGTGTGCCGGGGAGGGAGATCATGGAAGGCAGTGTGTGCGCGGTTGGCATGCGGGGTGTGCGCAACAACGAACTGAGGGAGTGAAGTAATCAGTGGAGCAAGCCGCGTGTGCCGGGCTGGACGGAACACAGACTGCGTGTATGTGCGTGCACCGAGTATTTCCCAAAATAAAGAATGTACTTGACAGGGTCATGCCTAGCCCCTGCCTTAAGGGATCTGTTTCTCAGCTGTCATGACAGACGTCTAAAAGAAAGAAAATGGAGGCGTTAATAATTTAAAAATTTTTAGGTATGTAAGCAATTACCTAGTACCATGGGAATTCTATTCAAATAGCACTGAAACAGTGACTGATGTGGTTGCCTTGTTCCGTGTGTGTCTCGATAATCTGGTTCTTACGCATGAGTTACCTATTAAATAACGCCATCCAGTTTTTAGACATCAAACTAATTTTGACTGCCAATCATTGCTGTTGGGAATATCACCCTTGAGAGAAAAAGGTGCTGCTTCTGCATGCTTTGTCACATTTGAAGCTGGTGAAGTGAGCCATCATAAACCTGTGTTTTGTGAATGTGCACCATGCATCATGCCTTCATTGGATGCGTTGAGCTTAAAAAAGAGCAGCTGCGGGACACAGGTTACCATGTCCACTTGCATCTGTTAGTGGCAGAAAATCTACTGAAAAAGCTAAGGGAACCGGGACCTGGCATGTGCAAGCGCATGCGCAAAACTAGAAAGAAAGTGGTTGTTCCATACATGCAGGGGGTGTCGCATGGTTTAGTGATAGTGGCCTGTAAGGTGGAAGTGGATGTCGTTATTTTCAGCTCTGCAAAAACTCAAGCATATGTAAGGCTACTGATCGATTTGGAAAGACTTGCCGAGGATGCGCGAAGAACTTTAGCTACTTCTCAGAGTTTACAATTTCTTGCAGATTTAGGAGTCTGGAAAAATAAATCTTCGACTGGAGGTATTGTCAATATCAGTTTCTGGTGTTTCTATCACTTCTTGAATAAAAAGACTCAACATCTGCACTTTCATGGACTTGACTAGATCATTTTTAAATGACAGCAGCTGTGAAGACATAGAAGCTTACCTTGTCTTGCCATTTTTCTGATCAGGCATATAGGCTGTTTTAACGCTTTCTTAAAGGGACACTGTTAAGAACGGCCAGCTGCTGTGCAAGTTTTGCTGGCCAGTTGCGACTGTGGCGGCAACTTTCCTGGAGCGTCGCCGCACACCTCTAGCCACGGCGTGACTAAGTTGACTGTGTGTAAACAACAATACGTGCGTCCTCGACTCTCCGTTGCTGGAGTCGAGTTTGACGAAGTCGCCATTATAACTAAATGGGCTCGGCAGACCAACTATTGTTACTGAGCCGCGGGAACGTCTACTGAAACCCCTTCCCATGCGCCGACCAAGACGCCAGACAATGGGCGGCCGGCGGGCGCGCTGCAGCTCGGGGAATAAATGCCCCTACGGTGCCGGGTTGTCTCCCCTGCGGGGCCTCGTATCCCCTACGGTGCCTCGTCTCCCCTACGGTGCTTGGACGGCCGTTTCCGTCACCTGGGTATCGGGGGAGGACCGAGTGTTTATAAACGGCTTTTGTGCGGATGCTCGATACACTCTCTCTCAAGCAGTCATGTTAGACTGATATAAATACTGTAAATAAACCCATATTCCTCGTTCTCGATGAGAAGCAGTCCTTCCCTTCATCAACGTCCTCAGTGTGGATTAGTTGGACGACGGCATGGGCCAGCTACCTTCTAATTCATGCCCGACTCCAATTTTGACAACGGATCACAAGCGATGGGATTGAACCCCCAATCATAACAACACCAAAGGCAAATATTAAGTCAACCTAAAGCACGGAGCAAGAAACGTTTAGGAGAGGAAACTCCGCTGTTTGCGGCGACCAGAAAAGGTCACAAGCCCACAGAGCCGTTATCGTGCTGGCGGCCTGGAAAGAAATTACCGCCGTTGAGAGCGCGCCGGAGCAGCCTGCCCGGGCGCTGCATTTCTTTTTTTTTCGCTGCGGCTTCTACGACGCGCTGCATGGCGCCACCACTGTATACGGCCCCGTCGGCGCATACAACAATTGTGACCTTACCTGGTCGCCCGCGCTCGCTCGCGCTGACGGGAGTTTCACCTCCTAACTGTCTTACTCCGTGACCTGAAGTGATAGATTAATGCTCGAGAACATCTAAGGCATCAATATTATCGCAAAGAAAGTTTTAGTAATCAAGAAATTGGTGTAAATGTAGGACCTGATTCGCGACTCACCTGGGACATCCGAGTACTAGCCCAATAATGTAGGCATTCCTGATAATTATCTCACTAGTACTGAACCTCTCGTAATAAAAAGATAATTGCGGCGGATTATAAGAAGGAAGAAGATACAACTTGTCCAGTTCTAGTTGATGCTTAGAAAAAAGAACTCATTCACATTACCCTAGACAACGATGCGGTCGTTTGAAAGGTTTCGTTTTCGCTCAAATGCACTCCACCTGCTTTGTCGCGTTTTAGTAATTTAGCTATAGTGCAGTGCTGTGCTGGTTTTGCTGGCTCGCGAAACTCAAACAAATTACAAGTAGCAGAGGATTCCATGTCCATGTGATGTTGTGGGATGGCCAAACGGTTCACACTGCTTGACCAAAAGCACCTGCTGTGGCGAACTCGATGCTTTGTCTTGACTCTGTTTCTCAATGGCCGCACGTTTGCATTTTGTGCTAGAAGCTGTCTGTCGGCCTCCATTTTGCTCACCAACGGCAGTAAGTGTGATGATGGCGTACGCAATGTCGCCACTCCCTTGGTCTGAGGTGGGCAATTTGAATTACGCTAAAGGAATGTGGACCCTTCAGATACAATTTTCGCTTAAACAAAGTGTTTTCTTGGAACGCTAGAAGCTCTGAGAGGGTTCTGTAATGGTATTTTAACAGTCCACGTTGACCTAAAATTTGCCTTTAGTGTCCCTTTATACAATAATAGATGCTCACAAGCGCATGTTATTTTGATAATTGTGTTCAGCTAAAATCAAGTGCAACTTAATTCTATCCCCTGTGGGTTGCTTTTATCCATCAGCGCTTCGACAGCATATGCACAAGTTATTACGAGCAGTCTTTCCTGTCTTGCATATAGCTCTCATTTGCACAAGAGCATGCAGTCAATTACAGACCGACCTTTGACCGAAGCTCGACTACCTGTCTGAGCTCTTATATTTTGAATGCCACCTGTTGGAGTGCCCTCATTCATTACTGTACATTATATTGTGCAACATTCAACATTACTGTACAGCACTGTACATGAACTGAACAATGCATGTGGAGGATTCAGTGCCAGTTGCACACACGCTAGACCACCTTGCTTGCTGAGAAAAAGCTGATCGAATTAATAATAAAGTAAACAAAATTTGGGGGTTTTACGTGCCAAAGTCATAGCCTGATTATGAGGCATGCCGTAGTGGGAGATTCCGGAATAATTTGGACCAACCGATTTTCTTCAACATGTACCTTAATCTAAGTCCACGGGTGTTTTCGCATTTCGCCCCCATCAAAATGCGGCTGCCATGGCCAGGATTCAGTCTCGCGACCTCGTGCTTAGCAGCCCAACACCATAGCCACTAAGCAACTACATCAGGTCAAAATAATTAAGTAGGAGGAGGCTTAATTCTGCATGCTCCCTGACCTCACAGTCATTACTTGGTGAGCCTAAAGAATGCAGTAAGAAATGAACTAAGTACCTGCTGCAATGAATAAAAACAAATGCTTCCTGTGCAGTAGTAAATTACCCATCCTCACATTTGCGAAGACACTGCTTTCCAGCATAGCATGGCCATAGTATTCAAACCAACAATTCTTCATAATAATGTTTTGCGTAATCTGACTTACAAAAATTGGAAAATAAGGAACCAGGTGCACATTTTGTATATTTCAGCTTTCTTTACTCTCAGTACTTAAACTAAAAATAGCAAATTATTACTTTCATTCATGTTCCTTGAGGTACTTCTTTGAAGTTTCACGTCAGAATTCTCGGAATTGTCTAAGCATATATTACTACTATACATCCATTCAATACATCAGTGATCAGGCTATATTATGTATTGCAGTATACGCTGTGACTACTACGCGTTGAAATAAAACGTTTAAACATAAAAGCATCGAAAATCAGCACATTTCTCATGGTACCAAATGAGTTAATCTTGAACAGACGGACGGACGGATGGATGGGCAGGCGGGCGGGCAGATTTTTGTACACCACCGCTGTTTGTTGTTTCCCTACTTTTCTTCCACCAATCTTTTTTATCGCCTCTTACTAATCTCTATTGTGGACACGTTTACTTTCCCCCTGCTCTCACAGAACCCAAGGGCTTCAAGGATGCTAGTGATTCCTAAATCAACCGCTGGGCAGATACCTTCACATTCAAGTAAAACATGCTCCATCGTTTCCTTAGCTTTACTGCAGCAAGCACATGCTTTTTCTTCCTCCTTATATCTCGCTTTATAAGTGTGTGTTCAAAGACATCCTGATCTCTCTTCAAAAAGTCATGAGCTTCCCTTTGAGTTATCATAAATTGTTTCTTTCCCGATTTCGGTTTTTTTCCTCTTAAGTAGTTACTTATGGCAGGTTTCTTATCCATTGCCGCCACCCATGAGACTATCTCAACCTCTCTGACTTTCCGCTTAACATTCTTTGTTACTGTGTTGCTCACCATACCAGCCGCATACTTGCTGGCAAGCTTTCTAGTATTTTTTCTCCACTAGTGTATCAATGCTATTCCTGCACAAATACCTGAACACTCTCCCAGCCCATTTACTTTTTTCCATATTCCTCAGTCAGTCTTCATAATGAATTCTTCTGTGAGTTCTGCACAGCTTCATTTGTAGTCTTCCAATGAGCGCCCAGTGCGAGGCGTCCCACTCACCTTTGGTTGCCATCGAGTCTCGATTGTACCCCTGATTTCAAGCAAACAACTGCATTTCCAAATGAAAGTCCTGGACCATTACACCTTTCCACATACACAACACCAAGGGCACCACCTGTCACCCTGTGACACTGATTATGATAATAGCAACCACTACATCTCCCCCTCTTTGCATTCGTAAATCTAATGACATTAGAGGAACCACTAAACATCCGTGGCGGGTGCGATAGCCACTTTGTGGCCCAATGCTTAGCCGTAGAAATTGTGTAGCAAGTGACAAGGGAACTTACTCATCTGTTGGCTGTTCTCACGGAGAAGACAAAGACACCAGCTCTCTCTAATTATGCTGCAAAATTGCTCCTCGTGCTTCAACAATGTAGCAGCGAGGACACTGACCAGTACTGAGTACTGTTGCTGGACACTGTTCAGACTAAACCCAGACAAGGTCGCCTGAGTGCATTAGAGTTGGATCACAAGCCACATGTCTGTGGTTGTAGTCTAGCACTTGTCTCTTTTTGTACCATTTGTTTTTCCTGGCAACTCAATCTGGTGAGGGTGTCCGGTGTCCATCGGTCTCCACCTTCCTGGGACTTGGGTAGGCAATTCAACTTTTTTTTTTTTTTTGCCTGAATAACAGTTTGGCTGGGCTGTCACCCGACATACCGCGAGTGTCTCAGTAACATAGCAGCACCAAGTAGAATTCTTCTGCCATGACCAGCAGCTCTTTGATGGTGCAAACTGCTCACTCCGCTTCCCCATTTGACTGTAGGAATCGGGGCTACTGGGGTGGTACTTGAATCCATAGTCATTAGAAAACATGGCACTTAGAAGGGAACTGAGGGCCATGGTCTGTCCTTGATCATTATGAGCACTCTTCTGCTGTCTTGATCATTATGAGCACTTTTCTTTGTTCATGGGCACACCTGCTTTCAGTGACCACATCAAGGCATTCATTGTGGGATTGCTTGGTCTTTCTCCACACTAGCACGCCGTAACTGTGGCACCCAATGCCTTGCGAGCCCTCGAGTATGCGACTTAATCATCATCCTCTGGTAATGTTCTGAAATGGTTGAGATTCTAAAAGGCATCTTGTGAAACTTATATCACCCTAAAAGGGTGATGAAGGTCGTCAGTTTGAATTACTTTTGGATCCATTTCAATTTGGTAGAATTCAGAGTGCGCACCGAGTTTTGAGAGATGCTTCACTCCTTCGAGGAGTCTGTATGTTCCATGCTAGAGATTAGGTATGCTCCCTTAGCACACTTTTGTTCAGCATTGTGCAATGCCAGTCACCCAAAGCCTAAGGTGACCGCTTTTCTTTGTTATGACAGTTATTGGCGCATACCAAGGAGCCGGAGCTTGGACTTCTGTTTAGGGATGCCACAGTCAAATTGAATAGTAATTCAGATCGAATAATTTCGAATGCAATAGTTTGAATAGTATAGTACTTTTTTATGTCACTTATCTTAGTTAAGAAAAATGCCACAGCCTTTCCTATAATTAGGCTGGTGCAAATACTAATTTTTTGGTTCAAAGAGAATAGTGGTCTTTGCATAAAGCCTCGAGACAAGAGCCAGAAACTGACAAACCTAACAAAAAAGAAAGACAGAGGGGGGTGGGGGGGGGGGGAGCGCTTTTATTCCCACAGATTGAAAGTTTAATCATGGGAAACAGCTTATTTTCATTGCTGTTATTCACGTATTTTCATTCAAAAGCATAAGTTCGGCATTTCATTACAATGCCAGCAGTTTGGCCAGAAGTACAGAAAATTTACTAACAGACTTTTGCTTGTTCAGCTAGTAAACTGGAATTTCATTATGCTCACAGCTACGGAGGCGTTTCGTGTTCACCCTTCACGCAGCTCTATGTATGTTGCGATTCTATGAATTCCAAATGTTGCATGCAAATTTGACTGCACAATGGACGCAGTTTGGGCAATGCTGCGCTAATACAGCTCTGTGCTTTCTACTAACATGCGAACTTTAACCTATTCCATTCAGTACACGCAACGACCAAGGCTGCCATCTTATACACGTTCGAAAAGCCGACGTTCGGTTTCCCCTCACGCAATTGGCCTATATTGACCTAGGCTACGATATTGGCGCAGCCTGGACAATTGCTTGAGGTGAAACCGAACATCGGCTTTTCGAATGCATACAAGATAGCGGCCCAACTTGATAAGCATGCCCGCAGTAGTTTACAGCTGGCTGCCCATGGACTCGCATGCTGCTTCTGCGGCCTTCAGTATATCTTGTGCGTGCACTCTTAGGCGGAATCACCGGTGAGCCATTGGATGAGCCGCAAGCTTCTTGCAATAATTTACAAGAAGCTTTGAGCTCATCTAGTGGCTCTTTGGTGAACTCATATTGATCAAGCATTGCTTCTTTATGACATTTTCAAGGGTATAACCTTTAGATACACCTAGACATGAGACGGGAATGAACATTTAAAATCATCTCTAGGTTTTTGCTAAGGAGCGCTCCAACTTTGTAAGCATAGACACTGCCCAAACTGCCTTTGGGCAGTGCACCTATGAGAGTCTGACCTTGACAGATCTGTACTGAGCTGTAGTTAAATTTTCTTTTGAATTACTGCTCTGTAACACAAGTTGTCGAATGCTTGTCTTCAATGTAGATAAAGCACAACGAGATGTGCACTGCTTTGAACAGTTTCAGTTTTGCTTGTGATGTTCGGCTTCATTAGATGGTTGAGCAGTTTTCATTTCTTACCAAGCGACTTGTGTGAAGTAATGCGCTTGCTTTACTCCAGGTTCCAGGTTTTGAAAAGTTCCAGTGCTGGATGCCAACAAAAGCAGGGAGTTCACTGTTTGCCCTTCATCCAATGAAAGTGAGTGCTGACTTCATTTTCTGTAGTTTGTACTGAATGTGATGGCTATTGCATAATAATATCAAGTAGCAAGTTTCCTGTCTATAAGGTTGAGCCAAAAGTGCAGCTGTGTGTTTCTAGAGACTCACAGGCTCGGCATTTGGGGTTTTGGTTCAAGCGCCCCATTTGTGCTGCCATTTGGGGATTATGCTCTTATGGTGCAACAAGAGCAGGATCGTTTGGTGTGTGGGTCACTGTGGTTCATCACAGGCGGTGCAAGAAAGTCCCGTAGAGGTGTTGCATGAGCTTTCCAGGTTAGACAAATTCAAAACTTGACTTCTGCCGACCCTAGCAATCTTATGTCTTTTTTCTTTCTTTTTTCACCGGCAAGTGCAGCATAATAAATGTAAACACAATATCTCATGAGTGAAGTTTCTGTTGCCAGCATTTCTCTGCTCTGCACTTTTATTCTGTGCTAGCAACAGTTGTATGCAAAGTTATGCATGTTGTTGTTTCTTCCTTCCAGAACAAGATGCGATACTTTTTTATTCTGGATGTGAAGATTGCAAATGGCATCAAGACCATCACTGCCCAGTCCCCTCTCAGGGTTTGTCCTTTCTTTAACATCGGTGAACTTGCTTCTGTCCACATAGTAATGAATCACACTGTGGTAGGATTGGAGCAGCATTTGCTGAGGTGGAAAAGACATCAATTTACAGAGACCTAGCAGATGCTGCAGTTCATCATAGCACAAATGGTTTCCAGCAGAACATAGTGACACTGACAGAAAGGGAGAATGACACACGCCGGAGTAGCAACTGAATGTTTATTATTCGTTTCCAACACTTTTTATAACATGAGACAGCCAATGCTTTCCTTTTGTCATGCCAATTATCCGTCTCCTTGGTGAAAGATTGTTTTTGCAGAAGTAGCCCTTTTTTTTTCTCTCTTAGTAGTATCAATCAGGCTCTGATGCATGATTACCTACATCTGTTAATGACCTTAGCTTCTAAAATTTCGTGCGTCAGCTTGTTTCTATTTTTTTTTCCAAAACCTGGATGTCGTGAAATTATACAGTGCAATGGGAATGGCGATGATGAAAAGTGAGATGCCCCGCGGAGATTCCCTCTGAATATGCTGCATGCTCTCTTGTCCTGTCATTGAGACACCTCCCTGTTTGTCCTATATATCGTAGGCCACATGATAAAGGTATATCATATATCACCCCTGTCTTGTAGGCATTGTACTTCTTCTTGTGTTTTTTTTTTTTACATTCTTTACTTTTCTGGCCAGTGTCGACTCGTGAACACATTGAATACGGTTCGTTTGGTGCCAAACATACAACTGTGATGCCTTCCTTTCCCACTATCTTGTTTGGTTTGTAGGTTAGGCCTTGCACATAAGGCACAACAGCAACCTTCTTTCTTTTCTTTTGAATGTTTTTTCCTGCTTGAACCTTGCTGTTCAGGAGTCCCATCATCTTTAGCAGCCCACAACCGCTGTAAGTAGGGCCTTTGGAATAGCCAGCATTGTTGAGCCTGGTTACCTGGTACATGAAGCTTTCTTCCATTACGTAATGACACAACTTCTTTACGGTGGCTTGTAGTGCCGTGGTCATGATGACTCGTTTAACATTCTTGGAATGGTCGAAATTGTATGGCAAGAACCTGTTGCATGAGCGGGTCTCATACTTCCAGCATGTATGTTGCTTTTCGGAGGTGACAGCCAAATCGAGGAACCTGATTCTTTTTCTTTCTGGCATTTCAAAGGTGAAGCTTAAATCCATACATGCTTCATAGAATGTGGCCAGGACACCTTCCGTGCATTTGGTTAGTTCTGGCTCATTTGCTGTATTGCATAAGATGAGAAAATCATCTGCATAGCAAAATATAGCTGGAACATGGTTGTCCTTTATGGCACCCTCAATTCTTCTGCCATAACTGAGAAAGAAAAGGTCACACAAGTATGGTGCAACTTGTGAGTTGATACAGATTCTGCTTCTCTGAATGTAGTGCTGTTCTCCAACATAAATTACAGTTGCATTAAAATAAGACAATAGAAGTTTGAGGAAGGCGTCCAAGGAAACGCCAACACTATTCTGGAATGGCACAATGCCTTTCTCCTCGAATGATGCTCCTAGCACCGGCAACATACCTGAATGGAGGACAGAGTAAGTAGTACATGTCTTGAATGTCGACAGAAAACCTGCCGAGACCACAGAACCATGGGAATTGAAGGTAGTGTATAACAGCTTCTGAGTTTTCAATCCTGTATGGATCATGGACGTTGAGCCACTACAACTGCCTTGCCAGATACAAATTCCGGTCACGGTGGCCACATTTCGATGGGGGTGAAATGCGAAATCATTGATGTACTTAGATTTAGGGGCACATTAAAAAACCTCAGGTGGCCTAAATTATTCCAGAGTCCCTCACTATGACATGCCTCATAATCAGATCATAGTTTTGCCATATAAAACCCCATAATTTATTGCACTGCCAGATACATGGAAACTTGTGCCTGCCACATGCTTCTTTCTGACACGATGACTTCGAAGGGAATGCTTTTTTGTGGGTGTTCACTATAAAAAAGGGTGAAATCTTACACGGCCTAAACCACAAACGTAAGAAGATAGCTGGAAAAAAGGCGTCATAGTTATATTTTTACGTAGAAAGACGCAGACGAAAAGCTATATACAAGTATGTTTACAATGAAATACGCTGCACTTGGGGACTTAGAAATTGGGGATAAGAGTAAATGGAGAATACTTTAGTAACTTGCGCTTCGCTGATGATATTGCCTTGCTTAGTAACTCAGGGGACCAACTGCAACGCATGCTCACTGACCTGGAGAGGCAAAGCAGAAGGGTGGGACTAAAATTAATCTGCAGAAAACTAAAGTAATGTTTAACAGTCTCGGAATGGAACAGCAGTTTACGATAGGTAACAAGTCACTGGAAGCGTTAAGGGAACACATCTACTTAAGACAGGTAGTGACTGCTGATCCAGATCATGAGAATGAAATAACCAGAAGAATAAGAATGGGCTGGGGTGCGTTTGGCAGGCATTCTCAAATCATGAACAGCAGGTTGCCACTATCCCTCAAAAGGAAAGTGTATAACAGCTGTGTGTTACCAGTACTCACGTACGGGGCAGAAACCTGGAGGCTTACGAAAAGGGTTCTACTTAAATTGAGGACGCCACAACGAGCCATGGAAAGAAGAATGATAGGTGTAATGTTAAGGGATAAGAAAAGAGCAGATTAGGTGAGGGAACAAGTGCGCTGTCACGATAGACGACACGCCACACATTGTCCCGAACTACCGCTTTATTTCCCGAACGCCAACCTTCCGTGCCCGCAACATCCGCAACCACACTCCGATCCCTTCCCACTCTCTCCCCGCACACTCGCGCCGCTGTCCTCCCCGCACTCACGCCACCTGTTCACCGCTCAGTCAACTACTGTCGATCCCGCGCTTGGCCTCCGAGAACCGTGGCTCCTCATCGTGGGTCTTGGGCTCGCTTGCCCCGGCCCTTGCACGTCACAACTCTCTCCCCCCTCGAATCGTGAAGCTGTGCTGGTAGGGAGAAGCCATGGCTCATGGTAGAGCATCAGCTGATCAGCGTGGGCGGTAGTTCGATGACGTCCTGTAGCAGGATCGCTCAAAACAAAGTCATTGTCACCTAATCGTTTGACTACACAATAAGGTCCACTTCGCTGCGGTGCCAATTTCGCCGAAACGCCCTCGGCCGCATCACTCAAGGTATGTGAATCCAGGAGCACAAGGTCACCCTCTTTGATGGTTGTTGGCTGACGATGACGGTCGTAACAGGATTTCTGCACCTTCCAAGCAGCTGCCTGATGGGACCGAGCGTACTGGAGGGCCTCTCCATGACACCGCTGGAGTTCTGCAGCAAGTGCATGGTGTGCTACTTTCGGAGGCTCCGTGTCCTCCTTGTCGCTTGCAGGTTCCCATGGGGTGCGCAACTCGCGGCCGTAACACAACAATGCTGGAGTATATCCGGTGACGACGCTCTCGGCAGTACGCATGGCAAGGGCGATCTCAGGTATACGCTGGTCCCAGTCTTTATGATTGGAGCAGTATGCCCGTAGACACTGCTTAATTGTGCCATTGTGACGCTCCACCATTTGGCCAGCCGGCCGGTAAGGTACTGTGTGACGATCTTTGAAGCCCCAGTGTTTCAAGAGGTTGTGCCATAGTGTGCTAACAAAGGGCTTGCCATTGTCACTGGTGATGGCCACAGGTGTGCCATGGTGGCAGAAGACTTGCACCATGCACTCCAGTATTTTTGCACTTGTTGCTGCTCGTAGAGGGAAAAGCTCTGGGAACTTCGTAAATTTGTCAATAACTACCAGCAAGTATTTGTGGCCCCGAGGTGTAGATGGCAAGGGCCCGATATTGTCAACACTGAGCTCTTCCATGGGCGATGTTGCCCACTGACTGCTCATGAGGCCTTCTGGTTTCTTGTGCCGAGCTTTTGTGCGCTGACAGACAGTACAGCATCGCACATACTTTGATATGTCTGCTCGCATGCCCAGCCAGACGAATCGTGCAGCAATACGCTTGAGAGTTTTGAAAATCCAGCATGGCCTGCAGTGGGATGGTCGTGGGCCACCTTCAGTGCCAGCTGCCGCTAGTGATTAGGTAACCACGCTACCTTCTGGTTGCCTCTTTGCTGAACCAGCAATCCGCTTGGCTGCAGTTCCGTTGTTTCGGCCAGATCGCGAAAGAGGCGATGATCAGGGTCCGAGCTTGGTAGCTGAGTCCCTTGGACCACCGCCTTCAGCTTTAAGAGGCGGTCATCACGAGCCTGTTCTTGTACCAGCTGTGTTGTGTCACTCAGCAGGGAAGAGTCAACCTCCGAGGCCACAGCTACTTCATCAAATGTAATTTTGCCTTCAGGTTCTGGAGCAGCAATAGGGAACAGCGTCTCATGTAGGTTGTCACTTGGGTTGTCTTCACACTGGAGAGGGGCTCTACTCAAGGCATCAGCGGGTATGTTTGCCAGCCCTCGTCTGTGCTTGATTCGGCAGTTGAAGCCCTGCAGCCGAAGAACCCAACGCTTAACCCTGGGTGAAGCTTGGTCGGTATTAAACATCCATGCCAGGGAGGAGTGGTCACAGTGTATCTGAAACTCCGTAAATTCAAGATATGCCCTGAACTTGTCCACTGCCCAGACTACTGCCAGGCATTCCCACTCCTGGACAGTATAATGGCTCTCGGCTGCTGTAAGGACTCTGCTAATGAAGGAAACAGGCTGCAGACCATCAGGGCCAGCCTGTAGTAGCACAGCTGCAATGCCAATGCCACTTGCATCTGTCTCCACCACAAAGGGTCGATTTAGATCTGGGAGGCTTATAACAGCATCCTGAGCTAAGGCTTGCTTGAGTGCAGTGAAAGCCTGTTCTTGGCACTCTTTCCACTGCCATGGCTCGTTCTTCTTCAAAAGGTTGGTCAGTGAATGTGCCGTCAGTGAAAAGTGAGGGATGAAGCTTCTATAGTAGCCGGCAAGTCCCAGGAAGGCTTGCAGCTGCTTAACTGTACTGGGTCTTGGGTAATCCAGCACTGCACGCACCTTGCGCTCATCTGGTCTGCACTGCCCAGGGGAGATGATGTGACCTAAAAGCTTGAGGGACTGACGGCAGACCTGTACTTTATCTGGATTAATCGTAAGGCCAGCACCCTCAATGCGTTGTAGCACTTCCCTTACATGTTCAACATGGTTCTCCAGTGTCTCTGAGTATACAATGACATCATCTAAAAATGCCATAGCAAAGTGGTGATTGATTCCCGGCAGCACCCGGTCCATTAGGGTTTGAAAAGTTGCTGGACCGCCTGCCACCCCGAAGGGCATCCTCGTAAATTCAAATGTACCTTGATGGCAAATGAAGGCCGTTTTAGCTATGTCAGCCTTGCAAACAAGAATTTGGAAAAACCCTTGGGAGAGATCAAAGCTGGAAAACCACATTGCTCGGCCCAACTGCGCTAGCAGCCAGTCTGTTCAAGGCACTGGGTAGGCAGGTACTCGGGTGCGTGCATTTAACGGACGGTAGTCCACAGCGAGCCGGTAGCCTCCAGACTTCTTTGCAGCGAGCACTGGGGCGCTAGTCCACGGGCTTGTGCTTCGTGTTGTAAGGCCCTGTTCTAGGAGGTCATCCACACAGCCCTCGATGATCTTCTGCTTCTTCGCATTCACTGGACGTAGCTTGCATCTCACGGGCACACTGTCCCCCGTGTCAATGCGGTGCTGAGCCAGGGTAGTACATCCCGCAACTGTAGTAAACAGATGGCTAAAGTCATCGAGAACTTTACTCATGCTTGGGTGTAGTTCCCTGATGCCAGCCTGATGCATGTTCTCAATGCCTGAAACTACAAGCACTTCTTCAAAGAGGCTGTGCAAGTGGTACGACTCTCCATCTTCTATTGCCAAGTGCTGTTGCTGGGTCCTTTTCGCGCTTAGCAAATGGCACCATGCACTGTGGATCGGTTCCAATCGTCCATCCACCCAGCGATACATGTAAAGAGATGCCTGTTGCTGTTAAAAAATCTCTGCCCAGCACAATGTTCCGACACAAGTCTGGCACACACAGGAAGCGTTGATTGCGGCTGCTTGTGGCCGACTTTATTTTGCACTAGAGGGAAGTCGTTGACTGAGACCAACCTGTTGCCAGGCGGAGTGCTTGTTCCTGTGTCTTGGGTTTGGCGCCCGCCTCGACGGCTACCCATGCCGCCGGCAATCCAAGCAAGCTCACACTCGAGCCTGTGTCCAGTAGGGCCTGGAACGTCGTCCTCCCGATCTGCACTTCCAGGAGAGGCTCCTTGTTGCCGGCCAAGGCCGCTACTTGCAGCGCAGTCTCGTAGGTGCTTGCCGGTGTAGCACCTACCGTCCCCCGTTTCTCGTACACTGAGAGCGGATATGTCCGATCCCGTTGCATTGGTAGCAGCGGGGTGGCCCGTCACGCCGACCTGTAGGGCACTCGCGGGCCATGTGACCGACGCCTCCGCAGCGATGGCAGTTGAATCTGCCGTGGTACCTTTGCCGTGGCTGGTACCTTTGCTGCTGTGACGGTGTTGAGAGATGTGGCGTCCTTGTGGCGAATGCGGCCAATCTGTGCAGTTGGTCTCGGTGGTAGGAGGGCTGTATCGCCGCGGGGTGCAACGGCCAGGGGGATGCCGCCGGTGGATACTGGAACGGCGCGGCAGCCGCTGTGATCAACCCTCCGGGTTGTGTTCCCGGCACGCCGGCTACGTTTATAGCCAATTGGAAGGCCAAGTCTCTCGCGACTTGGTCAGTCGGGGGCGGTGGTGGCTTGTACTGCATGCGCCTCCAGAAACGCTCCATGAGACCATCAGCGGCCTTCGCCAACTCTGCGAGACTGCTGAACTGTCTTCCCTCCACCAAATCCTGGAGTTGCGGGTGCATCTGCCGCAGCACGCGGTCAACCCTTTCCGACTCGGGCACTTCACCGCCAATCCAGTCGTAGTAGGCCGCGATGGTATATACGAATTCCTTTAAATTTTCTTGGGAATGTTGCGTCTGGTGCTCCAGCTCTTGTTTCAAGCGGCGCTTCGCGTCAATGGAGGAGAATTCCGCAATAAACGCCGCAGTGAACTCCTCCCACGATGCAAACGAGTTCACGAATCGCCACCACAACTTCGCGCTACCTTCCAGCACAGCAGGCACAATGTGCGTAAGCCTCTTGTCAGCTGTGACACCGCTGACCAAACAAAACGTTTCAAGCCAGTCCAAAAATTCCTCGGGGGACTGATGGTCGTTAAACCCCTTAAACCTTGGAGGCTGACCTGGCTGGCCTCCTGTGGAGCGTGGAGCGCAGTCGCTCGCCGGTTGAATCGCCGCCGCCGTTGTCGTAGAACACATAGGTACTGCCTCGGCCGCCATCAGTCTTTTTCTGACAGCTGCCGCGATTTGCTCGCGTTCTATGGTAGATCCGCTCGTCTGCCCCAGCAGATGCTGTACTAATTGCTCGGGAACGTCCACTGTCTCCATGGCCACGTAGATCCCAGACGAGCCCCCACTTGTCACGATCGACGACACGCCACACGTTGTCCCGAACTACTGCTTTATTTCCCGAACACCAACCTTCCATGCCCACAACATCCGTAACCACACTCCGATCCCTTCCCACTCTCTCCCTGCACACTCATGCCACTGTCCTCCCCGCACTCACGCCACCTGTTCACCGCTCAGTCAACTACTGTCGATCCCGCACTTGGCCTCGGAGAACCGTGGCTCCTCGTCGTGGGTCTTGGGCTCGCTTGCCCGGGCCCTTGCACATCACAGCGTGTTAATGACATCTTAGTTGTAATCAAGAAAAAGAAATGGGAATGGGCAGGACATGTAACGAGGAGGGAAGATAACCGATGGTCATTAAGGGTTATGGCCTGGATTCCAAGGGAAGGGAAGCGTAGCAGGGGGCGGCAGAAAGTGAGGTGGTCAGATGAGATTAAGAAGTTTGGAGGGACAACATGGCCACAATTGGTACATGACCGGGGTAGTTGGAGAAGTATGGGAGAGGCCTTTGCCCTGCAGTGGGCGTAACCAGGCTGATGATGATGATGATGACGCCGCACTTGGCCAAGAGGCAACAGCCCGCGCTAGCCTCTAATCGTCGTCGTCATCTTCACACTGCTCGCCTCTTCGTCATCGCAAATACTGTTCCGTAGCACTACCCCTGGCAGCAAAAGCACCAGACTCGGAAGGACTAAAGGCCGGACTCGGAAGCAGTGTAGTAGGCCTTGAGCCTACTGATGGGCACGACATCACTAGATGCCAGAGTAGAGGACGAGGTTGAACTCACAGGAGCAATTTCGTACGTCACAGGCGTCAACCTGGCGCAGCACACGGTAGGGCCCTGTGTATCGCGAAAGGAGTTTCTCTGAAAGTCTGACGTGACGAGAGGGCGACCACAGGGGCACGAGCGCAGCAGGCAAAAACTGTACGTCACGGCGTAGGCGTTGTACTGACACTGCTGAGTGGTTTGCGAGGCCATCAGTAGAGTACGGGCAAGCTGGCGTGCATGCTCGGCGAAGGCGATGGCGTCGTGCGCATACTCGCTTGTTGAGATCGCAGCAGAAGGAAATGTCGTGTCTAGGGGCAAGGTCGGTTCGCGACCGTACAGTAGATAAAATAGAGGAAATCCGGCGGTGTCGTGCCGGGAAGAATTATACTCAAATGTGACGTAAGGAAGGGCAATGTCCCAGTAGTGGTGGTCCTTGGAAACGTACTTGGACAGCATATCGGTAAGAGTACGGTTTAACCGCTCTGTCAGGCCATTGGTTTGAGGATGGTATGAGGCAGTCAGCTTGTGTTGAATGGAGCAGGAACAACGCACAATGTCGGCGATAACTTTCGAGAGAAAGTTATGACCACGGTCAGTAAGCAGCTGTCACGGGGCGCCATGCACTAAGATAACGTCACGCAAGAGAAAGTCCGCTACGTCAGTGGCGCAACTGGTAGGGAGAGCCCGCGTGATAGTGTATCGGGTGGCGTAATCAGTTGCGACGGCTACCGATTTGTTCCCAGAGGATGACGTGGGAAAGGGACCGAGGAGGTCTAATACACGAAAACGGTCCCAGAGAGACGGTGATCGGCTGGAGATGACCGGCAGGTAGCACTTGAGGTGTTTTCCGACACTGGCAGGGATCACAGGCAGCAACATAGCGTCGGACGGAGCGAGCGATACCAGGCCATTAGAAGCAGCGGCGGACGCAGTCGTACGTGCGGGTTACCCCAAGATGTCCTGCAGTGGGTGCGTCATGCATCTGAAAGAGCACAGTCTGTTGTAGATGTTTTGGCACGACAAGAAGAAGATCAGATCCGTCAGGGACGAAGTTCCTTCGGTACAGAATGCTGCCCTGGAGGACATATCGGCAAACAGATGCGTCGGTAGGTGTAGAGCGCAGACGCTCGATGAGTGCTTGCAGCGATAGGTCTCGGTACTGCTCATCAGCGATGTTAGCGAAGGCAGATGCAGAGAAAATGCCATTGGCGGTACTACTGTTAGCATCATCAGGCTCATCTACCAGGTAGAGAGAAAGGCAGTCAGCGTCCTTGTGTAGTCTGTCAGATTTGTAGGTGACAGATTATGAATATTCTTGGAGGCATAAGGCCCAGCGACCAAGTCTTCCTGTAGGATCTTTCAGTGAGCATAACCAGCACAGCGCGTGATGGTCTGTCACAACGGAAAAGGGTTGGCCATATAAGTATGGGCGGAACTTCGCAACCGCCCAAACTAGGGCCAGACGCTCACACTCAATGATGGAATAGCTGCGCTCCGAGGGGGAGAGGAGCCTGCTGGCGTAAGCGATAAGACGGTCGTTGCTGCGCTGGCATTGTGCCAGTACTGCGCCAATTCCGTAACCGCTGGCATCAGTACGGACTTCGGTAGGCGCAGAACGATCGAAACGGGCCAAAATGGGAGGGGTTGTGAGAAGGTCGATTAGATGCGAGAATGCAGATGCTTCATCATCGCCCCACTGGAAAGGGGCATCTTTTTTCAAAATCTCGGTTAGTGGTCGTGCTATGGCCACGAAATTTTTCACGAAATGGCGGAAGTATGAAGAAAGGCTGATGAAGCTACGCACATCCTTGACACACTTCGGAACAGGGAAGTGCGTAACAGCACGGATCTTGCCTGGGTCCAGTCGCACTCCATTCGCGTCAACGAGATGTCCAAGGAAGGTATTCTGGCGATGGCTGAATTGGCACTTGGATGCGTTGAGTTGCAGACCGGCTCGACGAAAAACATCCATAACTGCAGAGAGGTGCTCGAGGTGCATAGCAAACATTGTGGTGAATACTATAACATCGTCCAAGTAGCACAGGCACGTGGACCATTTGAAACCGGGAAGAAGGGAGTCATCATGATGACATCATGCGTTCAAAAGTGGCAGGAGCGTTACATAGACCGAACGGCATCACTTTGAATTGGTAAAGACCGTCGGGTGTTACAAAAGCAGTCTTCTTGCAGTTGAGATCATCCACGGCAATCTGCCAGTAGCCGGAGCGAAGGTCAATAGAGGAGGAATAGTGAGCACCATGGAGGCAGACAAGGGCGTCATCAATCCGAGGTAGGGGATACACGTCCTTTTTCGTAACCCTGTTAAGGTGCCGATAATCCACGCAAAAGCGCCATGAGCCATCCTTCTTTTTTTACCAGCACAACAGGTGACGCCCATGGACTACATGACGGTTCAATAATGTTCTTGGCAAGCATTTTGCGAACTTCGGTGTGAATAACTTGACGCTCAGCCGGTGACACTCTATACGGGCGGCGATGAATAGGAGGGGCATCGCTGGTATTAATGCGATGTATAACAGCTGTAGTTTGGGCCAAAGGACGATCGTGAAAGTCAAAGATATTGTGGTAGGAAAACAGAACACGATAGAGCTGACGAGCGTGCTCGGACTGCATGCCGGGCGCAATGATTTTCTGTAAGTCGGCAATGGTATCAGTTGCCGACTGCGATGGTAGAGGAGGATCGGCTGAATTGTCGTCTACTGCAATAGATGCTACTGAGTGATCCTCGAATGAGCAAATCTGGCCCAGAGACATCCCGCATGGCAGCACTTGTGTTGTCAAGCCAAAATTGACCACTGGCAGGCAGACGCAATTCGCCGTAATAGATGAAACTGTATTAGGTACTGTGATCCCGTGTGTAAGGAGGACGTCTTGCATAGGAGCCGCGATGTGACCATCGGGCACTGGTGGGGATGACACTAAGTCAACGTAAGTCAGTGCCGAATGTGGCAAGCGAACGAAGTCGACGGAACTGAGGCGACTAGGGTGTGGTTCAGCGGGATCCAGAACAGGCAGGTCACGGCGGAGAGTGCTGGCGGAACAATCGGTGAGAGCAGAATGTGCGGAGAGGAAGGTAAAGCTGGGGATGATGTCGTAGGGACAGTTGACGATGGCTGTGAATAGCACGATAGGGGAGCTATGGGCAAAGGAGATGCAGGTGGCACACATACCAATTATGGAGGCTGTTCCGCCATCGGCGACACTGACAACAGGCGTTGTGGCGGGCGTGATTATTTTCTTCAGTCAGTTACGAAGGTCAGCGCTCATTACCGACAAATGCACCCCAGTGTCTGTAAGAGCAGACACAGAAACACCGTCGACTTGCTCGTCAAGAAGGCTCAGATGAGTGGGCAACGTCAGTAAAGGATTTAGTGGCGTAGGGAAGGAGCAATGCAGCGTCACTTTGAGGCGCTGCATCGTCTAATTTTCCGGCTGGGAGCGGCGTCCGAAGGGAGTCGACGAATAGGAGCAATGGGTCTGGGGGGAGCGAGATTGTCATCATTGGGACGAAGGTGAACGAGAATAGGAGCGGTTCGGCACAGGGGAACCAGTGGCGGCATTATCTGAGCGTGCGGCATAGGGACGAGAAGGGCCACCTGGGGGGCGAGAAGAGCAGTATAAGTAGACCGGGTCAGGGAACTCCAGCGACTGCGATGGTGCTGAGAAATCTGCCCGATTCGACGACAGTGAAAACAAATGGGCTTGTTGTCAGCAGTGCGCCATTCAGATGGGTTGCGGAAACGTGGTGGCTAAGAAGATTCGGGACGGGGTTGAATCGAAGAAGCCGGATGGGTATCAGGGCGATGGGCCGAGCAGATGATGTGAAGACCCATGTTTGCGAACTGCTGGCAGATAACTGCCTGGATCAGGGAAACCGTGACTGCAGGTGCGTTAGAGGGGCTGGAGTCGAAGGCAGCCGGATAGGCGGCCTCGATCTCACGCCAGACTATCCTGGTAACATCGCCAGTGTTGTTGGGACAAGGAGCGTTGGCACAGGAAGGTGTCGCTGGGCTGTTGGGCAGACGAGCAAACTGCTGGTGGATACGTCGGCTTTTAGCGAGTTCCAGGCAGCGCCACTCTTTTATAACTGCATCCACTGTCGCCACGTTCTTGTAAACAAGCAAGTTGAAGGCGTCATCGGCAATGCCTTTGAGGATGTAGGAAACTTTGTCTGACTCAGTCATGTGTGCGTCAACCTTGCGGCACAGAGCCATGTCATCCTGAATATATGTGACGTAGGGCTCTGTTGACGTATGCACATGGCCGGAAAGCACCTTCTGCGCGGAAAGTTGGTGACCGTAGGGGTTGCTGAACAAGTCTCGGAGCTTTTGCTTAAGCGAATCCCAACTGATGAGCTCATCTTTGTGCGTCTGAAACCAAACTCGAGGTGTGAGACTACGTTGGCGATCATGATAGTAGGGTCCCACCGGTTATTGCGGCTGACGTGTTCGTACAGGCTGATCCAGTCCTTTACGTCTTCCCCATCTTTGCCTGAGAATATGCCAGGATCACGGGAAGTGGGGAGAGTGATGTAGGTCGTCGAAGTGGCAGCAGGTGTCAGAGCTGGCGGAGTCGAGTTGTTGTCGCTGGGAGCCATGAAGGAAGGCTCGACGTACCGTCCACTGCGAAGCTCCGTGACGAGGTGCAGGGAACGTCCACCTCCACCAGATATGTTACGTAGGAAGACGCAGAGAAAAAGCTTTATACAAGTATATTTACAAGGAAATATGGTGCACTTGGCCAAGAGGTAACAGCCCACGCTAGCCTCTAATCGTCGTCGTCGTCGTCTTCACACCGCTCACCTCTTCGTCATCGCAAATACTGTTCCGTAGCAATATGTTCAGCTCCAAACGAGGCATATTTAATGTGTGCATGAGTCAATACTGGCCAGAAAAGTAAAGAATGTACAAAAAAACACAAGAAGTACACTGCCTGCAAGAAAGGGGTGATGTATGATATACCATTATCATGTGGCCTATGATATATAGGACAAACATGCAGAGAGCTCAAGAGAGCATGCAGCATCTTTGGAAAGAATCTCCACCTAGCATCTCGCTTTTCATTATCACCATTCTCATTGCACCGTACAATCTCACGACATCCAGTTTTGAAAAAAAGTAAAAACAAGCTGACGCACGAGATTTTCGAAGCTGTGACCATTGACAGAAGTGCGCAATCCTGCATCAGTGCACCATCGATACGTACTACTAACAAAAAAAAGGAAAGGGCTACTTATGCAAAAACAAGCTTTCACCCTCGGAGACAGATAATCTGCATGACAAAAGGAAACAAAATGAAAAGCATTGGCTGTCTTGGGCTCTAAAAAGTGTGGAAAATGAATAATAAACATTCACTTGCTAGTTCAGCATGTGTTGTCGTCTCTTTCTGTCCATGTCACTACGTTCTGCTGGAAACCTTTTATCCCAGATGCAACCAACGAGCTCAGGCAAGCACTATGGTACAGTTCAATATGTTTCTTGTTTTCAAGTAGCCATAGAGACCCAAAAATTGGCACTTTACACAAGATGATCAGTATAGCAATGATCTCTACGTACATATATCAGCAGAAATATCATTTGCATGTTATATTGGATTCATTATTATGTACTGTGGGGATGCGCGACTCTCACGCATCCCCTGATATGTTGTTTTCTCGCATAGCTCCGATCTGCTGTAATCCGGCTTCACCGCATGGCTTGGTGCCCGCGGCAGTCGATGTGGTTGAAGCGCATTGCGAGAGATGGCGCAAGCGGGGCTCTGCTAACGCCACCTAACAGCGGGGTTACTTGTGCGTGGAAAGGAGTAGGCTCTTTCTTTTTTTGGCTCGGGATCGGCAAGCGGCGCGGAAGTCCTGCGCATGCGCCGTTCCATACTTCCGCGTGACCGTCTCGCGAAGCCAACCCCCGGAATGGACGAACACGGTCGTTCGAACACGCCATCGTTCGCGTGACCGTACACGCGGACAACCAGGCATTGGTGTCTAGTCCAGCATGGGGCAAACACATTCCCTCGCTATGCAGTCGGGTGAGTCGCACTTCCACGATTCGTCGGGTGCCCATCGGCATGTTTTGTGGATAGGAACTCGGCTAGTAGGCATTAATCTATGAAAGGTGCAATAAATGCCCTTGTGATTGTTTGCCCTACTGTGTTGTTCCTTTTTCCGAAGAGCACGGGTGAGAACCCCACAGTACTTAGGTATATGATGAAATATTATATGATTAAATTGCACATTCAGTGTATGGCAGACACTGAAACAGATTGCTACATTTTACACACACACACAAAGATATACACAAAATAAAATTTGACATAGCTCAGCATACTTACTCATGAGTACACTCACTCATACACTTATTTCGTAGGCACAAGTGTGAGTGAAGGATGAAGGCTGTGATGATCGTGAGTGTGTGTGAGTGGATGTTATTGTGAATGGGAGTGGCTGTTGGCAAGTGTGAATGGACACGAGAGTATGAATGCGAGTGAGTGCCAATGAGTATGAGTAAATGCAAGTGTGAGTGAATGCTGGTGAGTGTGAGTTGACATCAGTATGACTTTTAATGAATGTTGGTGAGAGTGAGTACAAGTGTGAGTATACATCAGTGCCAATGTGGGCTGTTGCAAGTATGAACACGAGTGATTGCCTGTGAGTGTGAAGGTGAGAGAGTGCTGATGAGGGCAGTTGAGTGCAACCGGGGTACTTATCTTGCGAGGTCCACTTTCAGCGATTGTATCACCTCGGTTGTCAGGTATGCGCTGATTGGCTGGTTGAGCACTGTCACGTGAAGGGGATAGTATCACCGAAGTCATCGTCATAGAATATGTCCCCAGTGGTCGTCTGTGTGAGTGTGAGTGTAACTTGAGCAAGCACCAGTGGCCACAGGTCATAAATTCATGAGTTGACTCATGTTTGGGGCTGAATAAACATTTTCTGCTGTGAATGAACAAAAACAGCTTTGCCTTTACCATAAAGTTCGAGAACTGTGCTCGCCTACAAGAACTCGTGTGCTTGCTGTGGTAAAGAAATAGTCAAACTTCGACATAACAAAGTGATACTTGCAATGATAAACGTCTCGTTAAATCAGGAATTTTAATAAGGAGAGGTTTTAAAGATTAAGCTGTAAAGAGTGATTTCACATATTCCCAGGGCATTCCTGGTGGATAGCATCTTGTCGGTAAGCACTTATAAACAAATATTTGCAAGAAGGTTAGGCTGTAATTGCACAATTATGAGCACCAATGTGTGCTGTTCACGTCGCACCAAGAGCAATGCATCGGTGTGGGTTATGGCATCTGAGGTTTGCATGCGGCGCCTCATGTGGTGCACTAAATCTTCGTTGCCATGATTGGCTGTGCTTAGTGCCTGTAGCCACCATCAGGTGATTCCCACAAATTAAAAAGAATGGTGTAAAAAATGTGAATATTTATCCTCCCTGAAAAAGAAAATGTAGCTGTTTCACCCAAAAGGCAAAGCATTGATGACGATAGCAGAGAAACAACTACACAAATAAGGTTCATAGTTTTACCAGCCGTATAAATTGCAGTAAATATTCACCTGCTAATTAAATTAGGAGGCTTGGTGTCATGCATGCACATGCAAACATGAACAGATGTCACTCGATGCCCACGAACACTCACTGTCACAAATCTGGCGTGATTAAGAGTGCCAGCAATGGGGAGCCGATTCTCTTGTTGCCTCTTCCTTCACCCTGTCTCAGAAGCTTGATATTACACTACCTCTAACACTAGGTGCAGAGGAATGCAGCGCACATCTAGGAACTAGCCATCCCTGCTCAGGCTTGGCTCGCTCCATTAAAACTTCTTTCTGGGCGAGTTGGTGCATACTTGGCATAAAAATTGTTACAGCGCAAACACATGCAACCACAAGTATCAAGGACGGGACACAAGCGCTGACTGTCAACTAAATTTTATTTACGGAAGACGGATACCTTATATAAGGGGAAAGGCAGAAGTGAAGGGGGAAGGGAGTGATACAATCGGGGAAAATGACATTGTGCATTGATGAACGAACGTGCCAGCAGTCAACGGAATCAGGTGCAGAAAAAATAAGAAAACGAGAAAAAAACTAGAAAAACACTCGACACAAAAAATGCTCGCTCATGTGCTGAGCCGCGCAGACAGCTATGTGCAGCCACGGCCAGGGTAAAGGAGGAGGAGCGTGCGCTAAGGAGGGATGGCAGGCAAGTTTCCTGCCCCCCCCCCCTCGCACGCACTTGATCACGTTGCTGCATTCTCACCCCCCTTCCCAACCCCCTTGTGTTGAAGGAACCATCGCTGGGTGGTGAAACATGACTGATAATACTTGTTTTAGACTCTAAGAATGGCTTCTGGCACCTTTAGCACATAAATGCATGGCCTTCATGATTGGCTATTGTTAGTCCAATTCATTAATTCATTCATTTTTTAGCTGCTGGGCAAGCCCAACTGCCTCCGTAAGGTTACCATTGCTACAGATGGTGCAGCGGTGTCTCTTGCATACTGCGCTTCTGCGCATGCTCTTCGAGGAATGCGATTATTGCATTCATGCAGTGCCATTTCTGCGGCTGAAACTTCTCATGTGGAAGGATGCTTGCATATAATGACTTCTGCCGCGGCCAATTTTTGAGAGTGTTTTGCTAGATTTAATAGCCACAGAGGCTCCAAGTACCATATTTTCTTGTCTATAAGTTGCACCCCCCTCAAAACAGCTGCTTTTCCAGAAAAAGATGTATATAAGTTGCACCGGTGTATAAGATGCACCTGTTCATTCAGTAAGCAATTTAAAAACTCATTGAGGATCAGCTCGTGAGAAACCGTGACAAAAATACATGTTTGTAGTGGCCACCGCCTTTGCATGCATCTTGCAGTAGGCAGTGCTGACATGCGTGCAAGCACCTTCCAACGTCTAGACAATAGTTTTAAAGGGCCTCTCACCAGGCCACATTGCAAATTTCAGTTATACGCTAGAAGTTATTATGTGCCCTTTGGGGGGGCGTTCTGCCACAAGAATTTTTCAAATTGGTTCATTAATAGCCAAGATAGAAATATTTTAGTTCTGCGAATCCATGACTTCAGGAGGTAAATGCCACTGCCAAGAGACACTCTCTCCACTTGCTCCGTCAAGCCTCCGCTAGCGAAATTCCTTCCCTGCGTTCTCCCATGGCGGAGCTCGAGGATCGCACGACACATACATCACGGGCCCCGCATTCATTTTTTTCCCCTTGCTTTTATTGCTGCGCAGCGCACTTCCGCTGACACTGTCGTGCAGAACCTATGTTTGTCTCATTTCACACAGCACCTGATGTCACGCGCTGTGCACAAGAACACTTGTCTGGCGGTATAAGTCAGTGCTACACGAATACTGAAGCAGACACAAGTGGATCACAGAGTATGATCACACGCTGTAACATGGTAGCAAATTACATAGTTTCATTGTCTGCGCGCACGACTGAACGATATGGGAATGACCAGACAAAACGGAAGTTGATCTCTTTTGCTGCAGTGCAAAGTAAAACGAAAACATGCAGGTATTTGGTTTGTGTTTTAGTATTTCTCTGAACTTTAATTCGTCTAGTGAAGCAACAGATTACACAGATACAGTCGACTCTCATTACAATGCACCCTAATAATGCAACAAAAAATGTCCGTTTTATCCGCAGAACTACTCCGTATATAAGTTGCACCATTCTATAAACCGCACCCACAAAATATTCAGATATTAAATGAGTTAAATATTACATCTTTCTATAAGATATATTATTAGATCATTGAGGCTTTCTTAATAACAAGAGCAGGAAATAAGTGCATTAGCATGCCATCACTAGCATTAAGTGACAAAGTAATGGCATTCATAAAAGATAGCCTGTAATCGCGGCCAAGATTAGAATGTGCAGCCACCTCATTTGGTTGGATACTCAGATTACGTCTATGATGCACACATTCTTCTATGTACCTGTCATGATAATTCAGATCATATCACTGGCTTATGAGTAGTGTTAGCTCTTATCACCCCTGTTAGTTTATCTCTACTGTGATTACTCTGCACTTAGGTTTCATGTGTAAAATTGCATGTTTTCTAGTGAATAAACAGTAGGAAGTTGGTGCCAGTATATGATGTTTGTGTCTCACTTCATCCTCGTCTGCTCATAACCTTTGTTTTTATTTCTTGATAGCATGGTCATTGGTCTTTTCTTGTGCACTTAGGTTGTCTGCTAGGTACTGAGAGCTCCAGTAACACCTTTTTCTGTTAGATACACATGCATGCTCCTGAAATAAATACAGCTGAGCAACCATAGTCAGGACGTTGTAAGTTAGCAAGGTGGCTTCCTGGGCTAGTTGGTGATTCATACTGACAGTAAACGGTGTGAAAAAAATACAGGAATGAAAAGCAACCAGATGGGACAAGCGCTGGCTTCCAACTGACGATATTTATTCACAGGAATGTGAATATGTACGCATATGCAGAAATATTTACATAAAACCAATTTGCAATGAGAAAAAACAGACAACAAAAACCAAAAAGCAAAGTGAAAGCTTAGACTTCACAGATGCCCACTGTGCTTTCAAGTATCTCCAAGTATTCCAAGATACTTCCAAGTATCCAATTTCTTTACTGGATTAGGCAACTGGCGGTTTTCTCATGCAGATACATTGTTGCCTAGCCATCTGAGCTGCCTAGCTTATTACACGCATTAGCTCATCCTCACATTCCCAAATCACTATGGTTTGCTGGAAAATTGGGGTACATCCACTCGTGCTGGCATGCAGAGAAAGAAAGCCTTCCTTTCCATTTCAGACATTATTAGCATGCTCCTGCAAGCACTCATAGAGGCATCATCTATCCCACGTAGCGCGCACCACAGGACAAGGGAATTCTGTAAACGACACTCTGTGCGCAGTCCACCAACTGTGTTCTGTGCTAACGGAATATTGGCTCCTGCTTTCCTTAACAGGGCAGCTCCTTCTTGCCAACTGAGACTGCTGGTTAGGAGTGCTGAAAACAGCTTTAACATCCAAGAATTCTCCTATTTTCTTAAGATGATGGGACATGCAGTGTATGTACGGTTAACCACAGGACACAGTTCATGAACTGCATACAGAGTGTCATTTACACGTGATTGCTTTCCTTTTAATTGCGGCATTGGGATGAACACAGCATGTCTTTGCAGTCGGTACTTCCATGCTGATAGAGTAAACGCAGAAAATGGGAAGACGGACGATGCACTAACCTAAGCGAAAAGAAGCATTGCCTAAGCACCCGTACTGCAGCACATGGAGAAAGCTACAGCAGCTAAGCTCGAAGCGCGTACGAGGCGGCCATTTTGAAATGCTGATGCCGATATGGTAACACAGATTTAGGGTCGTACTCGATTCTAATGCGCACAGAATTTTTGGACCCGTTTTATCGGGAAAAAAGTGAGTGTTAGGTATGCCTCATTTGAGATCTATTAGGCCTTTCCAATGAGCACATCCTGGGCAGCGCCACAGTGCTCTCCATAGCACCCTGCCTGTTGCCACAATGCCCTCTGGACTGCTGCATTTGTGAATCAGCGCCCCCGTAAAGCTGTGCGGTAAGCTGCAGCGCTTACCCTTGTATTTACATGTAACAGTGCAGGGAGGAGGTAGGCAGAATGGCAGAAGAAAGGTAGAGAGAGGAGGCAGAAAATTGGTAGAGCCAACATAGTCACGAAATGAGTGAATAAGAGCCTTGCCGCTCTTTGCTCGTGACAGCTTGCATACATGGAAAGAGCATGGGTAAGATAAAAGGCGACATCAGAAAGCAAGCCTTGTTTGAGGTCTCTTCAACACAAGAAACGCATCTACTATACATGCCAACAATTAGGGACAAACTGGAAAAATGCAAATTTAAGATACAGATTCTGAAAAATTAACACTTTGCAAGTTTGTCCAGGCTGACAACTCATGCAGGGTGTGCAGATGGAAATACACATTAGAGTACCGTAATGTCAAGACGACATTACACAAGCGACTGTCCAGCAAATTAACATTTCCACCATGATGCGATGTGCTGTGGGAAGTAATGACAGTGCTAGTTTCACAGGCTACAAACAGTGGTCCACTATGCTTCAAGCAAACATGTCAGTGTTTGTTCTGTGCACTATGTAGACAAACACATGATGCATGCAAGGTAATATTTAACATCACCTCCCCACTCTCATATATCACTAAGTGCTGAACAGCATTATAGGGGCGCGAAATGCATCCGGTATAGACAGATGTGCAAAGAGAGAAGAGAACGAACTTTGAGTGGAACCGGTGAGCAGCTGAGTGGTGATGAAACTGAGCCTTTATTCTACATGCCTTCCACGCCGAGCCGGTGCCACAAACATAAGCATCCGCTCGTTCTGCAGACATTCACGGCGGCGGAATCGAAACCTCTCCAGACCCCTCCCCCCCGTAGATACAAAGGTCGCTGTTGTCGCGCTGATGCCCAGGACACGTGTTTACTCATGGGGCACGGTACGGATGGGGGAGATTCGGCCAGGAAACAAGTGGGGAGTGCAAGAGAAGCACACAACTTTACCATGTACGCAGGTTGACACGGTCAATTGCAATCATGTTTTCACGGCCGTTCACAGAAACAGTGAAAGTCTTTGTTCCGCGCTGTAGCACTTCGAACAGGCCATCGTACAATGCAGTGAGGGTGGGCCGGGTGCCTTCGCTATGCATGAAAAGGTGAGTTGAGGCAGCTAGGTCTTTGCTTACATAAAAGTCGTAAGTGGAGGGCTGTCGAGCTGATCTTGGTCGCAAGCGCTCAAAGAGCGACCGAAGTTGCTCAACGTAGGCAGGAGGCGTGAGGCTGGGGACAGCAGGAGGTGCGAAGAATTCACCAGGTAGACATAGTATCTTCTCATAGACCATTTCGGCAGCAGTACACCCGAGGTCCTCTTTTATTGCCGACCGAATACCTAGTAGAACTAGCGGCAGGTCGTTGACTCATGAAGTTCGAGCGTCACAGACAATAAGATTGGCTTTCAACTGGTGGTGAAGCCTTTCCACCATTCCATTTGCTAACAGATGGTATGCAGTTGTGTGGATGTGGTGGGTACCGACGATGTGAACACGAGCCACCCCTAGCCAATGGAGAGTGATGAGGCGTGTCCATCTGCATTGCTGCCATGGTGTCCATCAGCCTGTCAATTTTCTCCTCGAGGCGAGATTGCCAGGCCTCGAGGTCTGATATGACAGTGGTCGAGGACACCACGGAGCTTGCATCGGAGTAGTCATTGATGCGGTCTGCGAGCTCTGCCAGTTTGTCAAGAGGCATATCATCCGCAGCTGCCAAAACCACGACAAGTGTCTGAGGCAAGCGTTGCAGAAATAGCTCACTCAATATTGGACTCTCGGAGTCTTGGGTACGGTCGCCGAGTAGCTGTCGCATCCGGTGTAATAGCTGCGACGGTCGGCGATCGCCAAGTTCTTCCGCATTGAGGAGTTGCTGCAAGCGGCTTTTCTCCGACACGGTTTTGTGTGTGAGCACTGTGGCCTTGAAATGGTCGAAGGGTGTTGCTGGATGTGGGGCTCTCATGACGCCGTTGAACTCTTCAGCTACCTCAGAGGAAAGTGCCAAGACGACGTGCAGGTACATCACACGTTGCGATGTGATGCGCTGCAGGTCGAAGAGGGCTTCTACTTGCGTGAACCACACGGCGGGATTCTTCGGCCAAAGCGATGGTAGCCACAGCTGGGCATTGGAAATGGCGTCCATGGCAGCGCTGGGGGCAGGGATGTCGGCTGTCACTGTTGACTGGGGTTGAGGAGCCAGGGCATCGTTGCTGGACGCTGTAGTGTTCGTTTCGTCTTCCATGGCGTGTGCTTGCTATGGACGGGTCACCAGGCTTTAGGGGTGCAAAATGCGTCTGCTATAGGAAGACGCACACAGAGTGAAGAGAACGAACTTTTAGTGCAACCGGTGAGCAGCCGAGCGGCGGTGAAACTGAGCCTTTATTGTGTGTGCCTTCCATGCTGAGGAGACCGGCGCCACAAACATAAACATCTGCTCGTTGTGCAGGCATTTACGGTAGCGGCGCCGGAATCGGATCCTCTACAACTTAAACATTCGGCGTCAACATCACTGCTGTTTATGGTCAATCTATGCAAACAGCACAGGAAGCATTCACTTACATTTATTCCCCATTGGGCATGGAATCTGCATGATTTTTATAACCCTAAAGCAGTCATAAATCGAGTTTGGTAGCGCATGACAAATAAAGGCAAAAGTAAAGTCGTTGGGCCCCGTAGTGCAAATTTCCAACTTTTTTTTTTACGTGAACCTTTCAACATTGTAGTGACACTGGGCAGCCAGAGTACCCTGCCACCAGTGCTGTTGCTAGCAGACATGCATGCTAGCAGACGATGCGGCTTTTCCTATTGTTTACCATGCTTGTGCGTGCCATTCAGCACTTGACAGTCTGCAATTCATACTACAGCAGGGCTATCTTACATGATTGTGTGTTCTTTTAAGATGAATGATATTGATATGCGAATGATATATGATTTTGTGGAAGATTTTTCACACATGAAACCACGGCCCCGAGTTGACAAGCTACAAGCATATGAAGTCATCACCAAGTGCCTTTCATTCATTCATGGCAATGCAGTAGCTACTTCTGAAATACGTCTTTGCAATACCACAGCATCGAGGCCTGCAGTGAGCTGCTGACCTTCCCTCTACTTTGAGAAAGTAAGAGCAGTTTGTCAACTATGATTATGCAGTGCTGCAGATCTTTAGACAGTCACAGAACATAATTTCTTTAGCTGATATAGGCCTCCATTCCATCATTGTAAGCACACAATTATTTCTTGCTCTTGAAGAATAGTTTTTTTTTTTTTCAAATCTGGCCTTAATTTCAATTGAACAACTAGTTCACTTCAGGGAAAGGTAAACTGTGTTCTAGAATATTTTAATATAAATAGCTAAGCACAACTTATATTGATTTTTTTACCTTTTAGGAACTCGAGAGCAAGAAGAATAGCTTGGCCAATTTTTTTTTTACAGTAGGACATAATTTGGTGTCTTATAGTGGGAGATCGTTGACAAAATTTTATATACTCTCTCTTTGTAAAAATGTAAACCATTTAATTGTCAAACTCTTGTATATATGTTAACAAAAACTTTTTTTTTAGAAAGATTGTCATTCTTGCACAGGCTGTTACAGGAAGTGGGATATAAAGTGGACACAGAAGCACATGTAGTACACATATTGTCAGATTTGTCGGATGATCCCACCACTGGCATACAGTTGTAGGAGTCGTCGGACGACCTCGCCGCTGCCACCATTTGTAAGGGTTGAAGGTCGTAGAGAGGAACTTGGGAGGAACTAGGTGAACAGGGTTTATTTACAGTATTTACATTTTAAGCAAGAGATACATCGACAGTCTAGCATGGCTAGCACACAGCTTAAGAGCACACAGCTCACAAGTACGATGACGGGTACCTTGACGAGGACAGACGAGCACGAGCACTCGAGCACACTCTAGCAGCCGACAAACAGCCGCTTATAACCACTCCGTTCGACGTCATCGTTCGACGTCATCGTAGAAAGTCCTCGTGGCCACCTTTGAGAGAAGTGGGCAGGGGGTTTACACACACACATTCTGCACAGGTTTCAGTGCCCCCTCCGAGGGCTGATGACCTTTGCAGCACAGCCATCGTGGTGTCCATTGTCTTGCGTCCCCGTAGCCAGCTGGTCACGCCCGGGCCCAGCCGGCACCTCTAAATTCCAGAGCTGCCGTAGTCCGCAGTTCTCTGAAGTAAGTTCACGGTTGGTTGGCGCTGTCCTCGCTGGTCCTCTGAAGGACGCCCCCACCGCGGGTGGATCGAAACACGTGCAGCGGGCTGAAATAACTTGCACGTTGCCACCTCAGCAGACCATTCCTAACAATATTTACATTACCAAACAACGTGTACAATAAAATAACTGTTACACCTTGTTAATGGGAAAAAAATTCACACTAAATTGTGACAATATGCAGGTGGTACTAAGCATTCACGTAAATCAGTACATATCAGTACACTTATTGTGTGAGAAAGTAAAATTCCACTTTAGCCACAAAGTTTTCAGCACTGTCCGTTTCGACAATATCTCGCAGCAACGCGTTCCATATCTCTATAGACCTTGGAAAAAAAGAGAATTTGAATGTGTCGCAGTGTGTGATGGTTGGCCTCAGGTGCTTGTTATGGCAGTTTCTACTGAAATGGCAATAGGATGGCTTCAAGTTCGGGTTTTTATCCACGTTAACGCAGTCGTGATAAAGCATAAAAATGAACTTCATTGTAGCCACATGTCATCGACAAGCAAGCGTAGGTATCCCAGCTACATTTTGAAGAGCACACACGCTATCCTGGTGAGAATACTTAGAATAGATAAACCGTAGTGCTCTACTTTGGACACCTTTCAACCTACCTGCAAAGTATATGGGAAGAGGGTTCCAAACTAGACTACCGTACTCAAGCATTGGTTGCACTAATGTTTTGTAGCTGTTAGCTTGACAAGAGCAGGTGCCACAGCCAACTTACTTCGTAAGAACTTGAGTCTTCTGAATGCTTTTGCACATATATGTTCAATATGAATATCCCACTTTAGTGTACGTCCAATGGTTATACCTAAACATGTTATAGCCTCTGTTCGATTTATAGTAGAAACCATCGATGTGTAATCAAATGTAATCGACTTCTTATAGCCTATATTCATGCACTTTGTTTTACTTATGTTAATTTCTATACCCTACATATTGCGCCATCTAGCGATTTTATCTAGTAACGAGTTTGGTTCCTTCTGATCATCTGTACCATGCACACAGGTGTACACCACAAGATTGTTAGCAGATAGCCTCACTTTTACACCATGCCATCCTCAGCGCAAATAGCGACATTATTAACATATATAAGAAACAATAATGGCCTTAATGCTGACCCCCTGCAGTACACCTGAGTGCACTTCAAGCATATCTGATTTAACAAATGATTCAACATGATTCAATAGGCACTAGTCCATGCCATTAATTTTGAGTCTATGCCAATGGACCTAAGCTTTTCAGTTAGTTTGGAATGTATGATGGATCGTATGCCTTCAAGAAGTCAGTAAATATAGCATCAGTTTGGAATCGGGAATTAATTACTGAAGCAAAGTCTTCTGTTATCTCTAAAAGTTGGGTTACTAGTCATTTTCTAAAGCATGTGTTGCATGGGATATAACAAGTTATTTTGTTCTAAATATGTCATGACTGCTTTACTAATGATGTGCTCCATCAGTTTGCAACAGTAACTTGTTAGTGATGGCAGCAGAACTGATAGTTGGGTGAGTCGTTAAGTATTCATGGTGAAACTTGCAGCGCGCACAATCGACAAGGATGCAGAGAAAGTGCTCATGTGTCCATCTTCTCTGCGTCCTTGCCTAATGCGCACGCTACAAATTTCCACCATGAATTGTTAGTGAGAGGGTGAAACAACTTTATTTAGGTCCACTATAGACACAAGCAAACTCAACGTCACCTGGCTAGGCCCACTCGGGGACCATCAGGTGAAACCTGACGGCCCTCTCGTGAGCCCTCTGGACAGCCAGGATTTGAGAGGTCTGATCCTGGGCCCTAATTAGCTTCGTCATTTCCTCTTGGATGAAAGGGGGACCGGCAGAGGCACAGCCCCACGGGACATGTTCGAAGTCCGCATAATCACTACACACAGGGCAGTCCGGGCTTGAGAACTGTTCTGGTTACCATGAATTGTTAGTGATAATTTTATTATTGTTAGCTTTAGTCTTATTAAATAAACAGACTAAATATATGTATCTACGGCACCATGCTTCACAGATGAACCAAAGTAAAGCATCTTGCTGCCAGTGGAAGTCTAGAATTTTACAAGCCCACTTACATGGATATTAACACAGCCAAAGATGCTATAAGAGACTTCCTAGTCAAGCGGTACTGGCCACTGCCATGTGTGACAGCTAAGACAGGACAGAAAAATACCACTCACACAATGGGTTTTGTATAAATGCACAGGCTTGGGTGCTTTTGCTGCGTTTGCATGTATGTTAGCATGGCCTGCAATATTACATTTGAGCATCGTTTTCTAGAAGAGGGTATACCAACAGTGCAGTCCAATTATACCGATACCACGTATAACGATATATCAGTTATAACGATGAGTTGACTTCAGAGTATCAAGTATGCATTAGGGCTATGAGAAAAAAACATATATATATATATGCTATTCACCACATATCGGATATAACGATCTAAATTCTGCCTTTTGGGTAGCGCTTTCCATGCAGAATGATCGAGAAATTTGCTTTGCGAAGTTCCCCTTAACTGAGATGGGGCAAAAAGTTTGCCTATGCGAGTTCGTGTCTGCCGCCACTACCACACAGCGTATCCCGCACGAACGCCGATTCAGAGCATCGTAAGTTGCCATTGCATGCCACAAGATGACACTAGTAGCTCCGCATCTGTAAAGACCCTTAAACTTCGTAAAGTAGCAACACTCTCCTCCTCCGCCTTCACTTCTCCTTATTTCTCCTCTCTTTCACACTTCCTCTCTAACCGTGGCGCTGCCTACACCGCTCGAGCATAGCAGACAACCTTTCGCAGAGTGAATGCATGCATAGCAAGGTGGTGCACTTTAAGCATTCACGTTGGCTTTTTAGCTCCGAATAACTTCGTGTACAGCATAGAATTTTTATATGGATGGTTGTAGAAATTCAGTGATGGCAGCTTTCCTTTTTTCTGTTTTGATAACTTTTTTTTTTTTTAAAGTATGTGAACGAGCACTAACGCTGTGCCATGGCGACTCCGAATATATCAAGTGCACTACAATTAGGTACGCAACATTATTCAAGCATGTGTTGCAAGATCTTGTTATGGATATTTGTAAATAATATGTTTACGATCGAGTGCCATCATCCTGACCTCCAGTAAGCCCTCTGCAGCCTAAATAATCCTTACCATCCTTACCACGTAAATTCGTGGAGCGTATCAGCTATGACACACATAGGCTGGCAGAAGGCACGAACGACCACTGCTCTAAAGGTTCGAAAGAGTATTACAAGCTACAGGGCCGCCAACGTGCGTGCTTGACAATTTACTAAGCACACGCAAAGTGGGCGCTGGTGCTATTGTATTTCTCAGTCCTCAAAGTCGACAAAAATATGCGCAGCTGGTCATCGAGTCGGGATTCTGCGTATATAGAAAATGATAAGTTTCTTAGTATTTGTTCCCGAAGCGGAAGCGCAGCAACAGCGCTTTATTCAGGCTCAAATAAGTGCATTATTTTTTCAGGTTAGTGACTCATTGCGAATAACATTTCATCTTGCTCGTCCATTCACGAAGTGACATACTTGTCACAAACTGAGGTGTACTAAGGTGCATGCATTGAGTATGGTTGTGCTCACTCCGAAATAAGATTTCCGAGAAAAAAAATGACTTCAGTGGAGTGATGACCACGCAAAGAATTGTCACACTATGACGCGGCCAAAATTGCGGTTAGTGAAATGATGCAGTCACTCATATTGAGGCACCTTTTGTTGTCTCATTACATGTGTCTCAGAGACATAGTGATCGAACAAGCTAATAGTTGAACGAGTAAGCTAACAACTAAACGGACAAGCGAACGACAACTAAGCCAGCCAATGAACGAGCGGGTGACCGCACATTTTCTTTGTGAGTGCTCCACCGCTGCGTCTTCACCTACACACACTTTAAAGCTGACATGAGTTAACATGTACGTTGAAACGAACAATTGAATTTTTCTTTCTTCTCGATATCGTTATAAGTGGACTGTACTGTATGCGCATAGCGCAACAAATCTGCCAGGAACAAACTGTGCTCAGTCGTTATGAAAACCACTAGCAAAAATACGGTAGATTCTGACCAATCACGCTAGGGCAAGGAAATGATGCGCTTTCCAAATTGTTACAAGACCTCATCCCTTGTTCGCACTTACGTAAGGTATAAAACATACTAGATGACTTACACGTGAGGCTGCTGATATCGTTGGTGTGGGGCTGCATTCTAATGTAGTATTCTTTCCTTAAATTTTGCAGTCTTTCTTTTTTGGTTGGAAAAAAGGACCACGCTAGACCTAGGTTGCTTCAAACACTGTTATCTGTCATTTCTTGACATTCTCCACCACATTTTCATTGTCAACTTATCAATTAAACAAGCCAAAATTGGCAGCTTCGTCCGCAGGCCAAACCAATCTAAATGCACTGATGGCGACATGGTGTGTATTTGTACAGGCTAGTTGGCTTCGGTGGTACATAACTTTCTACCTTATGTTGAATGAAAATGCACAACAAGCTCTCCGACGCGCAAGGCACACTGTGGTCTCGCATCTGGGCAATGCAGGCTTGCAGGGTCAATATTGCAATCAGTATATCAAAGATCATTTCGCAGCATGAGCGACTTGCAACATTCACGAGCAAATAATAAGTCAACTTCTGTGTGTTCCACACAGCCTTCGAAGAGCAAATCAGTAAATTTTCGCGTTTCACAATCTCACGAAACTGTCAAAGATGTGCAGAGATATGCTCAGATAAGCTTCAGATAGGCATATTTTATATTTTGAATTATCAATGTATCAAACTATTTCATGATCCCCTTTGAGTTTGATCTATCGGGGATCGACTGTTTTGAACTATTTCTCAATCCCCTTTGAATTTGTTATACTTTGAATCAACTCTATCTAATCATGCAACTTAGCTTTCTGCACATTTTTTTTTTATCATGCAAGGAAAAGAGAACTATGTTTTGGTGAATCAGAAATGTTTCATGAAATGTTTCTGTTTAGTATAATCGTTTCACATGTGATCAAAATTGTCACTTTGAATTGCATTCAAGGTTTGTTCATTTCTACCTCAGTGCATCAAGCCTGACATGCCTGCAGTACAGCACAATTTTGTTAAGGCTCTTTGTTTACAATATTGTTCTTCTTGCATAGATAAATGTGGTGCCACCAGTGTAAGCCAAGGCAGATGCCGTCATATGCGAAAGTTTGACTGATCGTAATTATGGGGTGCATGCTGAGTGCGAAGCTGTGCAGAACTATATTATTTTGCCATATATAGACCTTTTATTCCACAATATTTGCACTGCTCAATTTGTTATACAGCCTAGCCACTTATATTTGCAAATGCTGATTTAGGGGATGTAAGCCATCTATTCTCTTGCACTTTAAATTTTGGGTCAGAAGCAAATTGCTCAAAGATTGTCAGATTCACTTGGAATCATCGTACTCACTTTCATGGTATATTGCGGACTAACCCTCTTTTTCATCTTTTGTGCCGGTTCCCGCAAACATGTAAAGAGTGCTGGCTTGTGAGGACAATCAGGACACCCAGGCTTTCGAGGCACACGCTCGTCTCTCATGGCCACGGTTAAAGCCATGTTGTAAATACCTGTGTGCTGTAGCCCAAAGTAATGATGCAGTCCCACTTGATGGCTTTTCTAAACTCACTCAAGCCCGTTACACTGACTCACATTACACCAGTTGACTCTTGTGCACTCCTTGCAAGGCAACCATGCTGCATGCATGGTGTTCCTCCCATAGTGCCCTGGAGAATGTGCAGTAGGGAATACTATGTGCATGTAGCATTAGAGACTGTCATGCTGCTACGATCTCCACATCAAAGTCACCCACAGCTGCTACACTAGCCGTAGGAAAGCAAATACCCAGCTCGTCTTGTGTCATTGGTTGTCTTAATGCCGCTGAAAAATGTCACTGCTTTAGTATTTTTTTTAATGATATGACAGTGGTGATAAATAAATTATCGTGATAGGTGCAGTAATTTGAGTTTGCTTGGATTGCCAACACTGTAACAAAATTAGTCACTGTTAATAATTTTCAGCAGGGATACCTCGAGAGAATATGCATGGGAAGTGTTTGTGGCACTTTTTGTAACTTGGAAAGTTTATCAGTGCCCCTTCAATTCTCTTTGCTGCCTTTCTTAGCTAGCATTTAATATTGAGATGTGCGAATACCAAATAGTAGATATTGAAATGAATAAAGAAAAAAGTCGAATATCCTGTCAGATATCAGAAAATATTTCACAAAATTTACTGTTTACAAATATTGGGCAAGAAAGTACGGTGTTGCACATCTTGGGAGTCTCCTAGCATTGCATAACAAGAATGTTACAAGCTATCAGTAACATAGGTACTAGAAGTCAAGACATATACTGCGGTCTACTCTTATTAAAGGGAACACCAAATTAATTAGTATGCTATTCAGGCACGTAACCGGGGGGGGGGGGGGGGCTGCCCCCCCCTTACCCGCGCCACCACTCCTCACACACATTCCCAAAGCGCCACCAACTCAATCTTGAGACTTGACAGCTATTCGGCAGTCGACATTTTGCTGCCTCTTGCACTCATTTTGGATGGTGGTACGTCTCGGCATCTCCTGAGGTGTGAAGGCCACTTTTTTAATCGATTCAGTGCCCTCACCATTAACTCGAGATGCATTTAGTTGTCACTATATATTGCAACGGTCACGCGCATCGCTGTTGCTTTGTTAGTTCAACCTTCTTTGTTTAGACTGATGCAGGGACCAGGAAAGGAATTCAATTTGTAGTCAGCAGGTCGGTATGCTTGTCGAACGAGTTGTGGTCAGAGACAACGCCAGTTGCGTTGCCAACAATGGCAGTCGCATGCTTGGGTGTTTAAGGCGCAATTTCTTTATGGCACCATCCTCATTAAAACTTTTACTCTATAAATAGCTCTTACGGCCAAAACTGGAATATGCATGCTCAGTGTGGGATCCCGGTCTTAAGTGTTTCATTCAAACTTTGGAATCGGTGCAAAATCGCATCGCAAGATTTATACTTCACAACTACTCTTGTCTATCTAGTGTGTCCACAGTGAACTCTACTTTGAACCTTTCTCTTCTTTCCTTACGAAGGGAAATGTCTTTCATCACTCACAAAATTTATCATCGCCATCTTAAGTAAGTCCTATCTGAGCCAGGATGCATTTCATCCCGTAGAGATCACCTTCATAAAGTAGGTATCCTGTTTTCTCGAACTAGCTCATATTTTTATTCATTCATTCCTAAGACAAGTAACGATTGGAACCGCCTGCCAGTAGGCATTATTCACATTTACACTAGTAAAGGTACCCCCCCCCCTCATTTGCACAGAAATGTTGCCTTGGGTAGGCCCCCCTCCCCGAAAAGAAGTGTCGCGCAGCTGGCCGTGATGAAAGTTTGCCACTGGCCATTATGGTAACGGGCTGCAAGCCACCGTGGAATGCTTACCACTAACATGTTCATGCCAGTGGCTTATCAGCGATAATTCCTGAGATAACGCATGATGGTTTAATCAATGGCTGTTGACGAGACGTGAAGTTCACCGCCTCATATCCAATACGATCTTGAAAGAGCGTAGGTTAGGGTGTGTTGGTATTCCATAACTGAGGTTTCTTTAGCGCACGAAAAGGGACGAAAGACAGTGGCAAGACAGTAGCACAGACAGTAGACAGACAGTAGACAGACAGTAGACAGACAGTAGCGCTGTGTCCGCATCTTGCCACTGTCTTTCGTCCCTTTTCGTGCGCTAAAAAACCTCAATACGATCTGCTTGCCTAATGGTAGCTAATTGGCCTGAGCTTTGCACATGCTTTCGCGCTTTCCGAATTATATGCTGCTTCTGTTGCAGTCCCATCTGTCCATGTCTCATTATCATTTCGATCGGTCGTGTCGGCCCGGCTGAACCTTGTACTGACAGAGGCAGCCCCGGCCAGTGCAGAACAGCTTTGTGAATTGTGGTGTTTGGGCACTGTGTGTGTGTGCCATATCCTGTGGGTTTCTCATCCGTGCTCTTGGTACAAAGGAATGACAACACAGTAGTGAAAACAATCACAAGGGCATTTATTGCACCTTTCATAGATCAATGCCTGCTAGCCGAGTTGCTATCCACAAAACATGCCGATGGGCCCGCGACAGATCTAGAAGTCTGACTCACCATGACCGGATAACGAGCGAATATGTTTGCCCCATGCTGGATCCCAACGCCTGGTCGTTCCCGCGTACGGTCACGTGAACGGTGGCGCATTTGAAGGAGGCCACGTGAGACGGTCTCGCAGAAGCATGGATCGGCGCATGCACAGCACGTCTGCGCTGCTTTCCGTTCCCGAACCAAAGAGGAAGAGCCTTCTCCTATTCGGGCCCAAGTAACCCCGCCGGTGGGTAGCGTTAGCAGCGCAACACTCGCGCCATCTCTCGTACTGCGCCTCAACCAGACCGACTGCCACGAGCATATGCAGGCCACGCGGCGAAGCCGGATTGCAGGAGACTGGAGCTATGTAGGAAAACAACATATCAGGGGACGCGTGAGAGTCGCGCATCTCCACGTCCCTCCAACCTTAATTCGCTACATATTCCGGCGAAACATGTCACACGGTCTAACATCAATGCGTGCTTCGCGAACAAGGTGGTACATGCAACAGGCCGTGCCGAAGAAATGTCCACACGCTGTCCATAACATGCGAGCCGACATTGGCCTTGGGTACACTGCTAGTCCACTGGTAACAGCAGCAGCTCTGCAGACTCGACGGCACGACTCCAGGCCAGGACTCCGGAAACGGCAATGCAGTAGGTGGCACGAGCAAGCGTCGCTCGCGCCCTGCTGGTGAGAGCTGCAGTAGCTGTTGGTGACCGCCGGCTGTTTTCTCCGCCGCCGAGGGTTGCGAGCTGGATACAGGCGGCCGCCGAAGTCACTGCGCTGAACTGGCCACAGCATCACCATCGCCTGGGGTGGCTCGATCGTAGCCCGGGGCAGCAGCACAGATATGTGCAGGTGACAGAAAACTAGGGGTGACTCAGCTCACGCTGCGTACACTCGCACTTGGCAAACACTAAAGGAGTGCAAGGGAGAGGAATTCTGCATGCGCATCGCCCACGTGGTATGATGTTCAACTCGGCTAGCAAAAGATCGAGCAACTACTCAGATGCTAAGTTCACGTGAACGAAGCTCGCTTCCTTGAGTCGAACGAGTAATTTCAATTCGTGTGAGGCTAACTAGAATGAGGGAAGCAAATTGCAACACCTCAACGCCACAGTCCACCAGGTTGTGTCTCTCCACGTGCGACAGGCAGCTTTGTAAAGCCTTAGGCCTAAAGTTTCGCTACCGTGACAACAACCGGCATCCAAAAAACAGCACCCAAAATGGGCGCAAAACAGGCAGCCGCGAGGAGACGTCAACTCTGTAAGGTGGTCCTACCCCGCTCGGTGCACACAGCATCCGAGTTGACGGCGCCCGCCGTCCCAGACGGTGTCGGAGCGCCCAGTGCCAGGCCGCAATACCAGTCAGCCCGTAGTGGCACCCGTGGCCCACGGCCACCCGGCTCTCTGAGCCGCGACTTCATCAGAGCCAAAATGATAGAAGAAGCTATTTACATAAGAAATTTGGACCACCCACGAGGCTTCCCCTCACTCGCTTCAGGCTTGCCAATGATCCGTTGGCGCTAAGCCTCGCTCTTCCAGGATGCAGACCACGTGGCTCTCGTACCTACGAATGTCATTAAAAAAAAACACTTGCGAAAAGGCTTAGCAGGTTGAAAAGTTCGAACGCACTACAGCCACCGTCTCCTCACTCAAGAAAGCACGCCGCCGACGCTAGCGATCAAAATCCACGCTAGGCTTATGCTTCAGTTCAAACAAAGGTCTCGAACGAAGCAAAACTGTTAAAACTATCGTCCGATGCCCCAAGAGGTCCACGTTGGGCAGCCAAATGTGGGATTCTCCTCCCGTGCTCTTGGGACAAAGGAACGACAACACAGTAGTGCAAACAATCACAAGGGCATTTATTGCACCTTTCATAGATAAATGCCTGCTAGCCGACCTCAGACTGCCCAGGCAGCTCTGCGGAAAAACCCGTCACCAGCACCCCCATCGCAGTCGTAGCGCTAACTGAGTAGTGCAAGGAGAGCTGTCCGCAAGCGAAGGTGCTTAGGCCTCGATGGACCCTTCTCTTTCATTTGTGTTGAGGCACGGTTTACTAAAAATCAAGGACCTGGAAAGCTTCTTCTGCCCATCTACGCTTCGGAAAGGAAGCTCAGCAGGGCGAAGTACGTGTACAATATAAAATAAAGTCTCAAGTGTTATTTCGGCGTGCTGCAACTCGCAAGTACAGAGAGCATCAGGTTTGTCTATAGGCATATCAGCATAAAAATCTAAGCATTTCAAATTGGTTCATATTGAATATGTCCTGAACGCAAGACTTATGTACCTCCTATATTTTTATGTATTTTATCGTAATGTTTTGTCTCGCAATTATTTACAAAGTGTAAATCCTTTCATAGCCTTTTGCAGGGCAGCAAACAGCGTGCGATCATATCGAATGTAAGCTTCCTATAGTGCCTACACGCTGCATCTTTCTTTCTCGCAGGAGCTACAGCATCGCTCAGTACCTTAATTTGAACTTTTCGCAGATTTTCGCAGACGCTTCAACCAACAAGTGCGTACAAATAAATGTAAATAAACGTGACATTTTGTTTCTTCACACGCGTGCGTTACTTCACAATTACTCATCCAGTGCTCCTAAAAAGCAACTTTATTGCTCACATTTGAAAAACGCAGTCGAGCAGGCTGAGCACATTGCGAAGCGTGCTTGTTGTATCGGCGCAGGACATACAAAATACCGAACGTAGAAAGGAACTCGTGATACAGCGATGCTATAGAACAGGATTTTGAATTCATAAACGAACCAAAATGTTTGGCTAAGCTGACCTGCCAAATCTCTCCGTTCCACTTGTTAAGTCAAGCAGATGCGGACGTCTGTTAAAAGGTGGAGATATCGATGGCACATAAGCAGGATGGTTCGCAACGTTGTTTTTTCTGTTACCAATGAAGTGGCGGCTGCAGATTCTTGAGTTTTCGCATGGTTACCACGGTACTCCGTCAGGGCTACACAACACAATTACAGAAGAACAAAATTGTCGCACTTTCTTATGCGAGCCGCTCTGTTGTGGGGAATGCAAGTAATCCGATTACCCAACAGGTTGAACGGCCCGTATCCAGCGCTCTCACCTTTCCCCTTCATACGATCGCGATGGAAATTGGTAAAACCGAACGTTGTTATTCTGTCCTTCACGTTCATTGCAATTTACAACACAACAGTAGCGTCGATTGCGGCATTTCTTCCTAGCACGCGGGGCTATCGCGGTTGCCATCGTTTCTGCCATCAGTCTGAAGAGTGAGCCAGCAAGCGCTTTATGGCAGTTCGGCGGCGCATCCGACTGGCGTAGAAATTCATAGCTCTCTGTCTGGGTGTTAAATGCTCAAAACACTCGCAATATGGACCAAAATCTAGCTAAATCGTTGTTTCGCAGTCGCTAGCTGTATACGCAACTTCGCAAGGGAGTCGGGCTTCGCACTACTCTATTACTGCATCTTTGCGACGGCAGGTGGCGCTACGCATCTTGCAAAACTCCAGAGTCTGACGTCCATCCACAAAACATGCCAATGGGCGCGCGACAAATCTAGAAGTCCGACTCACCGCGACCGGATAACGAGCGAATATGTTCCCCCCATGCTGGATCCCAACGCCTGGTCATTCACGCGTACGGTCACACGAATGGTGGCGCGTTCGAAGGAGGCCACGCGAGACGGTCTTACAGAAGCATGGATTGGCGCACATGGCATGTCCGCGCTGCTTGCCGTTCCTGAACCAAAGAGGAAGAGCCTTCTCCTATTCGGGCCCAAGTAACCCTGCCGGTGGGTGGCGTTAGCAGAGCTGCACTCGCGCCATCTCTCGTACTGCGCCTCAACCAGACCGACTGCCGCGGGCATATGCAGGCCACGCGGCGAAGCCGGATTGCAGGAGGCGGGAGCTATGCGAGAAAACAACATATCAGGGGACGCGTGAGAGTCGCGCATCCCCACACCCTGCAATGTTCCAATGTCGGGGCTCGCTTGCAGTGACAAAGTCCACTACTATGTCAAATGAAAATGCCGAAAATGAAGTGAAATGTTCACTTGGGCGACATAGAGTACAAGGGGCTCTGCAACGCACATGACACTGAGCAGGTCTCTATGCTGAATATATCGAATATTAGAGAAATCGAATAGTAGATATTCAATTCACAAATCGAATTATTGAAACATTCACTACTCGATTCGATGTTATTCGAACATTCGCAAACCTCTAATTTAATATATCGTGGTACTCTAAGACTGCTGTCTTGTGAGCAATGCGTAGGTAGTGCTGGTGCATGCAAGGGAGTGGTAGTGAGGAGGCCATCATTGTGTATACAAGTATTGGATGCTTCCCCTATAAAATCCTGGCTACACCACTGTTGGTTGGCATTATATTTAAAGTGATTTGTGAGATGCTGTGAAAGGTGAGAACAACGTGGCTTTTGCAGCTGGAGAACCACCTTCCGCGGCCAGTACAGTTGCTGTGCGAGAAGTGCAGTTTGGAAACAGTGGGCGTGCCTACAGAACGATATGCTCAAAACCCATTCCACGAGACACACCTTCGGCTGGCAACACTTGGCCCTGGGGGTGCCACTTATCATGTGCCCCTGTTTGTGGCCTACCACTCACGCATCTTCCTGCAGCCGACATCCGTCACCAGTGACTGCGCAGGGTACACCTTCTTTGCTTTCACCTCGTCTGTAACAATGAAAAAGCTCTCTTTAAGAAAAAAAAAGGTTTTTGTGCACCTCTGCATCACTGTAGTGTTCTGTAGCTGAGCACATGGCTGCATTGGAATCTGGCCAATACGCACTATTACACTTATATATTTGTGTGGGTGTGCACACTTTGCAACCCCAGATTTAACTGCAACCCCAGTGCAGAGCATCCCTTGTTGTTCACTTTGCAAGTTTGGAATATAAAATCCAACAAACATAACGTCTGTGTAGGGTTGTGCGAATATTGAAAACATCTGAATAATGAATTGAATAGTGTCCTATTGGATTTGGTTTTTGAATTGACTATTCAATATTCATAAACGCAAATATTTGTCTGATACTTTTTGAATATTTCAAAATCCAAAGAACCATAAAATAGGAGCTAAAGTACAGTAAATTTTCACCCCCCGGGCATACTATAAACATGAAAATGAATAATATACGAACACTAAAATTGCGAAAGAAAATTCAAAGGATTAAGTTCCTCTATCTGCTTCAGAATAATCAGCTATCTCTTAATCCGCAGCGATACATACAACCGCTAACAGTGCGATTAACAAGGCACCAACGTGCCAAATCATTAACTCCGTATTTTGCCAGGACCAACACCTATAAATATTCCTTGTTTCCTCACACAATAACTGAATGGAATAACTTGCCCATATCGCCTCTTATTAACACTGAAAGCATTGAATGCATTGACAGCTGAACATGTGACAGTTGAAAAATGTTGTTTGCTTCTTTTTTTTGTTTCGGTTCAGTGTTTCTGAAATTGTTTTTTTAATTTTCCTGCAATCATTCCATTGTAATTAATCCTTGTTATTTTTGTTTTGCTATTCACATACTCTTGCATTTCCTTGTTCTTGCTGTTTTTTTTCTGTACTTCTGCCCCTCCTGCAAGGGCCACTACAAGGCCTGCAGTATTTTCTAAATAAATAAAAATAAATAAAACTTGAGAACTTGTCCAGTGGAACAGGTTACGTCACTTAGGTTACCATACTTTACAGGCTGCACACGGATCATTCTCACTCTCTGGAGAGCCCTGTGCATACGAATAAACTATTTATCTGCCCCTAATGCTCTATTTGTGCTTTTAATAAACAACGCTTCATAATGTACTATGCAGAGACAGAAAGTTTCTAACTTTAACAGTACTGGAGTGTGAACATTGTTTTATATTAATTGTTGTAACAACTATTCATTATTCAAGATCTGTTCGAAAAGTGCTCGATATTCTGTTTGCTTCTGTCACTGTTCAATTCCCATTTGATGTGGTCTCAGAAATCGGTATTCGCACACCTCTATGTGTATGCTTAGGTTCACTTTTTTCTCCATTCTCTGCCTGCTTGACAAACCAAGGGCATCCAAGAAACCTTGAAAGAGCCAAGGAAAGTAGCAGCTTGGTGATTGTTTATTGCTATTGTGAAAGCATTGGGGAGACAGGAGATAAAAATAGGTCATGTACTAATTGACAATATAATTAAAGAGAAGGAAAACTCCAATCAAAATTTATTTTAAAATTCGTGACATTTCCTAGCCCAACCGGCTCCTTCTTCAGAGATGAGAAAACATGAGGTGTAGTAGTAGTGCTTATATGCGTTTTTGGTGCTTTGACAGGCGTACAGACACTTTTTGTTGACCTTGAGAGTAAACGACAGGAAGTGTTCCTGACAAATGATTTATGTTAGCCTGCGGGTTCTGGATGTGGCAGGATTCCAAATTTGGAAGAAAGACGGCAGCTGCCGACACACCCCTGCAATGGAGCCATGTCTCTATACCATATTTTCAAGGCATGAGCGAGACATTAGCTCATGTGCTGTGAAGGGCAAGGGTTGACATCGCTCACAAGCCTCTCTCTATGTTGGATAGCATCCTTTCTCATGTAAAAGACCGGGTTCCTGTCGAAAAGGTGCAGTTTTCCCCAACCAGGCAGTTATCTGCCAAATTTTTACCTTTTAATCGACGATTTCTTTTATTAATAATGTGCATATTGCAGGTGCCAAGAAATTGTAACCATTGCAAGTTCTCTGTAGAAAATGCAAATATATGTAAACCCCCGTTAACTTGAATTGTAAAAACCAGAAAAAATTTCGAGATAAGCGAAATGAGGAAAATAGAAGCTCTTCGCAGCACATACACTACATAAGAGTTTCTTTCGAAAATACCGCTAGTAATATTTTCAGTCAATTTTGTGTGCATCGATATTGGAGACGTCGATGTCAATGGGCAGTGGTGCTACTGGCAGTGTACCGAGACATCATGCTTGGCACAGAGTCGAGATGATTGATCCTAATGATACATTTGAAGCTAATCACCTGAGCTTAACCCTTTTTCAGAAATTCAAATGCCGACACTGTTGCTTTCTACATCGTAATGAATTGCAGAAAATTTAGCTTAAAGAACCGAAACTACAATAGAGCACAATTGTCATGGCTTTAGCAGACTCCGAGTGACAGGGCGTTTATGCCTCACCGTCGTGCAAGCATGAAGCAAGCGTCCTAATCAAGGTTGCTGGCTTCATTAAGGTGCAGGGTGTGGACTGATCGCCCCTGCTCAAAAGTGCCAATTATTTTGCCCAAGGTTACAATTAATATGCTGTGAACAACATTGATGTGTCACTGACAGTGTCCTAAATGAGAGGGAGAAAAAAAGGATGGACTCCCACCTCACCACTGTCGTGTGAGGCCACAACAAAGTAGTATTTAGCAGCCAAGAGCCAAGCAAGTGCGTGTGAGCGGTGATATGTAAATAGCAGGGGGAAAGGCAAGCGAGGAGCACGGCCCGGCAGGCCGTCTGGCTCGGCTAGCAAACTGTCGCCGGGTAAAAAGCGAGTTTAAGCGACGCTGCCAATGCTACTCCGTCCCCTTTTTCCTGTTATTTTTGAAGTCCAGATTTTCAGGTATCTGGAGTCCTGTGCAAAGCTTTTCAAGGTGAAAAACACACGGGTTGAAACCACAACTTGACCGATATATTGAGATATCAGAGTTCGAGTTAAGGAGGGTCTGCTGTAATACCACCTGCTCTTTAAGCAGACTGAAGGCTGAAATCTTTCTTTCAAAAGTGCACATAGGTTTTGGTATATGAGTGCACCATCATTTCCTGCTAGTTGTTGCATGCATTCTCACTTGCAGCAATATGAACAAGTGAGCTAGTTGGTTGACATTCATCTTCAGAACCTTGTAAAGTGCAATAAAAACAGTAAAGACAGAGGAACGACCGGGCAAAAAGCATACTCGCAGTTGAAGAATTTATTGAACAAGCTTCACATATGTGCAGATAGAAGTAGTCGCACATGTGGACAAAGGCAGGTGTAAAAATCTAAATTATATATACTGATACCTAATTGTAAAGCAACCTGAAAGTTAAACTTGTACATAGGCATGTGAAATCGAGAAAAGCAAGTTCTTACCGCGTAGCAGGAAAGAAGGATGGCTGATGCAAGCATATCCTCTTTTTCTTATATAAAAAGGCTCTACTCATTCTTGTGGGGCACTCAAAACTGGTAACAAGAGTAAATGGTAAAAGGACTGATAGCCAATATTTATAGTGTCTATTTCTTTTTTTTTTTTCGTTATTTATTCATTTATTATTATTATTTTTAGACCAACAGAGAGCTTGCTGGTCAGAGTGTCCAATACATCAGTAGTAATGCAGAAAACATTGTGGAACATTTTTTTATCCAATTTTTTTATCTGACGTCGCACTTGTGCTTATAAATTCCATGCTGGAAACAGCGGGGTGTGAGCGATCAAAGAGAGAGGTGAGCGATTGTACACTGGCTTTGGTGGGGATGGGAAGTTGACAACAAGTGCCACCAGGCCGGCCGTAAGAAATTAATTTTTTTGTTTTTGGAGACATTCTGCTCAAATTAAAAATTATATTTCCTACTTAAACTGCAAACAGCATGCTCCATTCTATTGCTATGAATCAAACTTGTACATGTTACAGAAAGAAGGTAACCGATTATAATTACACTGACCGTATTTTCCGGTCTATAAGTCACACCGGTGTATGAGACACACCTGTACCTTCGGTAAGTAATAAAAAAAAATGGTGATGTTTCACTTTCTCAGTGCAGACCATGTGCAAGCATATCGGTGCCATTCCTATAGAATTGTGGTAGCCCTGGTATTAACGTCAGAAGTTTCCTTTGCTATCTAGCCATAGAAGTGCCGTTTCAATTTTTCGGCCATCTGGTGGACGTCCTCTCAGCGCCCTTCACTTGTTGGCTATTTAGACTATTTAGAATGGATGCCAGCAAACTTTCACGTTCCTTCAAAAGGTGGCCAAATTTGTTATGTCATTTAATGCTGCATATTATACCATCATATAAATACTGTTACAATTACAAAAATAGGTGTAATATATGAGTCACATAATATCAAACAGATAAAGACATATGAGGTCAATAGCCAAAAACTTCTGTCTATATTAGAGCAGTCATAGACTGCAGTAAATGAAGAAGAATTGAGCAGCTTACCATCTATGAAGGCTGCCTAGAAGTGCATTTAATACAAGAGAAAATCTCAGAGGCTGTACTTACAGGAGAAGTGTGAAAATCTGCAAGCCTGCCATATGCAGGTGATTCAGGCATAGCAATAGTGTGCCGGTTGTGGGAAGGAGGTAGCCCGTATAGATGTTTTCATCTCTTTAGACTCGGTAGTTCCCACCAAATTTAGGTGTTCAAAGCTGTGTCACCTGTCAGAGCTTGTTTCGTCAAAAATGTTACTGGTTTCATGTAATTGGTTACTGAAAAAAGTAATTGAATTACAGTGAGCATCACCTAGTAACCAAAGTAATCGTTAAATTACAACATCACCAAAGTGTTTGACATGAGAGTTCTGCAGAAACTCCCAAGGTAAAGTGAAGTAATTAATTAAGGGAAAATGAGACACCCACCCAATCTTAGCAATTGCTACAAAGGAAACCCATACGGGTTCCTCAAAAGAAAATCCTCACAGTCGAAAACAAATTCGTCCTGGTCCAGGACTCAAACCCGGAACCACCGTCTTTTCGGGGCAGCCACTCTGCCATCTGAGCAAACCAGGCGGCTAGCAGTCCGGGTTCGACTCCCGAACCAGGATGATTTTTTCTTCAACTGCGAGGCTTTTCTTTCGAGGAACCCGTATGGGTTTTCCTTGTAGCAATTGCTACAATTTGGTGGACGTCTCATTTTTCTCTAATAAATTACCAAAGTGTTATTAATTACAAGTAATTCATGTCATTTGTAATGTACAAGTCTGCTATAAATCATAATCTTTTCACTGCCATCAAAATCTCGTGACACGTTTTGCTCTGTCATTGATCCCTTTAAAGCCACTTCGGGCTCCATGTTGAAAAACATTGTGCGAACACCTAATGGATTTGAGTTTCTAAAGTAACGTTGACACATTGAAAAGCAGGATGGCTATCCACAGACTGTTGTTATGGCTTTTGTATTAAGTCTCATTAAGGAATTGAAAGCCTTTGCGCAAAAGACGCGCAGTTGTAGAGATATTTCAAAAACAAATTTGCAGTCATCTCGTACCTACATAGGACAACTCATGATTTAAAGCACATAGGTGCCAGATATAAAGTTGATGTCCTATTTTCAGCTAAGGATAAGCTTCAACATATTTGCTCTTAACTTCATAGAAAGTCCCTTGAATGTACCATTAAACATAGCAAAAAGCTTGTGGAGTGTATTTCAAGCATTGTACACATTACCTTGTTTAGCTGTTGCAAGGTTTATGTGGGCCAGTCTGGCCATTGTATCAACGTACATCTAAGAGAGTTTCAAGCATAACAAAAATAATCAGTGCTATCACATTTCGCAGCCCATTGTAGGGTGGGCGGCTAATATTAACCAACTCATGCAAGAAAGAGCAGATACCTTTCACATTAGAAAAAAATTAGATGCATGTGCCAGCCATTCATTCTATCTTGCTACATGGTAAGAAATTGCTTTTCTCTATTGTTAGCCTGCACGCATGGTAAATTTTAGCTGTCGGCTTTCGTTACGATTAAGTATTGGTATATTGTTTTGATTTTTAACCCTGCTTTGCTCTGAATATGCAATCACTTCTATGAGTATCTGCTGTGTCTCTCAGCTAATGCGGGCCAGGATGTTTAAAAAAAATACAAGGACTATGAGATACGACAACGAGACCAACAGAGTTTCATTAGCAGTCACCTTGCGCACACTGGTGAATTTTTCTGTTACTAAAGATATGCTAATTAGTCAAAATTAATTGTCTAAATTTATAATTACTGACATAATTGCATAAGCTGGAATGTCAAATTGTGCATCACATTCGTAAACATCACATTCAACACTTTTCACCTTGCTACGTTTTCCCCAGTTTTTTTTCCGCATTTCAAAGTTGTGCCGCAAAACATGAAAAAGAATGTTCAGTGAAGATGCGCTCGACAGCAGCACCCTTAAGAGGACTTTCAAAGAATAAGTACTAGCAAGCGGACGGGGCTCCCTCTCTTTTTCTTTTTTGCTTTGCTCATGTCCTATTATAGGCACACTAAGCCGATGCACAATGCTCTATCAAACAGTATGACACGGCTGCGTGTTCATAGCAGCAGCCGCCTGCTACGCTGTCACCTTGTCACTTTTTCGCGGTCACCAAGGCAACCAATGATTCTTTGAAAATCCTTTTGAGAGTGCTGCTGTTGCATGTGCAAAATCTGCGAGCTTACCTTCACTTCACATTCTTTTTCACATCTTGCACCACGTCTTCAAAATGCAGAAAAAGTAACTGCAGAAAACGTAGCGAGCTGGAAAATGTTTAATATGGTGTTTTCGAATGCAATTTGCAATTTGACATTCAAGCTTGTGCAGTTATACAAGTAATTATATATTGAGGAAATTTTTACTAAATAGCTAATGGATGATGGCAGAAGAACTCACCAGCACGCACAAGGTGACTGCCAACAAAACAATGTTGGTCCCATCGTGGTATGTATCTCATGGCCCTTTTTTTTTCCAACAGATTGACCCACATTAGCTGGGACACACGGTATGTGAAGCGTTGTCAATAACTTCTTTAGTTGTGAGTAAGCACCTTGTTCTTCTGTTGTTCCTCTGTCCTTCAACTTTTTGTTGCTCTTTAAAAAGTTTTGAGGCATTCTATCTTGCTTTTGTCTACATGCATGGGCAAAACCACCACATCTGCAAGCTGAATAGTGGCATTGTCTTATTTTGTTAAGAATAGTCTGGGTGCTGCCTTTTTTCAGGTATGATCCCTCCACGGATGGTCTCTGGTCCCAGGAAATTGTGTTTAACAACAAGAGTGCCAAATTTCTTAGCTGCTGTTCACGGAATCCCCAAGACAAGCGCCTATTTTGGATGAAGGTAAGTGTAATTTCAGGTTTCTATCTCCCCTCCATGAAAACTTGCTACAGCAGTGAGGGCATGAGTGCTGCTGATGAAATCTGCAAAAGAAAGAATAGTTCTTAGAGTATTGTTATTCCTTCTGAAACACTGTTCTTTTTTTTTTCTGTCTTCAGCTATAGATGATACTTTTAGGCAAAGTTCACATTGACTTTCACTTTGCTCTAACATGTTTTGTTTCTGTAATTTTTCATAAACATTTCTTGGTGCAGAGCTCTCTCTCCACTCAAACTGTTGTTGACAAGTTGTGAATGAACTCCTAAAATAGTGTCAACGATGCTTGCGGAATTGCTGTTGGGAGAGAGCTGGCTTGGGCACTGCACCAGGCTTCAATTCAAGACTAATAGCTGTTCTGACAGGTTGTAGAAATCCCTTTGCAGACAAGAATCCCTCATGGTGCCACCTTGGAGCCCTGCCACAATCGCTTGTCTTGAGCTTCTTGTCCTCAATAGCAAACAATGTGCTCCTGAAACGTGATGTTCTTGCTTTCTGGACGAGTTTTTCATTGGTGCAGTGGCTTTCACCAAATCTTAATTCGCTGCTAATAATTAATATAGGATATTTTTCTGGTGTGATAATATATGCAGTAAATGGTAAGACAATTACAAGTGTTGATAAATAATATTTTGTTATCATAACTGCCTGGTAAGAGAATTTGAAATCTTTTTGTGTCAGAAAAATGTCCCTTTGATGTTCCTTTAGTTTACTAGTGAATTGGGTGGTTTCACTGATGTAATTCCAGTTGCAGTCAGAACATCATGCCTTGTATACCGCAGTGGGATCATTCCTATTGTTGAGCTGATTTTTCACATTCACAAGTTGGTTTCCTAGCTTGCTGGACGACATGTATGCAATACCTAGATTGTATCTTGTGGAGCCATGATTCAAAGCTTCGCTGACACCAGCTACATAAGGAACGCTAGTACACTTTCAAAATGACTTAGTGGGAGACGCCATAGGATGGAGGGCACGGGCTTTGAGTCTGCTAATAAGCTTTTCAGGCTACCTGTTCACTGACAGTTGACGGTGAAGCGTCTTCAGTTTGTTCGCCTTTGTTCCAGCAGATTTATGTGACCTGTGTCATAAGAGATGTGGCAACAGTCTGCTTATACGGCAAGAAGTGTGACATGAACCAAATTAAAGTAACAACCAGTGTGGGCATTCCACCTGTACACAGCAAAGAAGAGCCTTATTTATTTAATTTACAAGTACTGCCAGCCTTGTTACCAGGCCTTAGGCAGGAATAGGCATTTGGAACAAAAAAACAAGTATGAAATAAAATCAAACAACATTACAGACACTGAACAAGAATCTGCATTACAAACAACATAAGAGAAACCTTTTCACAATCATGATTTGACTGGTAAAAACGAGGGATGAACGCTAGGGTTTATTCACAAAGTGCAGAAAGAAAGGATGAAACTGTTGGACAGTCGACAGTTCTGCCAGGTAATGCGTTCCATTCGGAAATCGTGAGCGGGAAAAAAGAATTTTAAATGCGTTGGGCCTGCAGGAAAAATCTTCTCTAACCTTTTTGTTGTGATAAGAGTGCGTGCAGCGGTGGCTAGCCGGTAGAATATATAATGTTTTATCTATTCCTAAATGACTGTTATAGAGTAAGAAGAAAAATTTCATTCTGTCCCTGTAAGGCCTTATTGCAAGGTTTTTCAGTTCTGCAGCTTCTAGAAAAGATGATGGGGATGTGCACCAGCTGTACGAATTGAAAATAAACCTGGCTGATTTTCTTTGGACTTTCTCAATTTTAGTGATGTTGGTTTGTGTGTGCGGATCCCGAAGAATCGCAGCATATTCTAGTATTGGTCGGATGAATGTTTTATATGCTAAAAGTTTTATTTCAGGTGAAGCGTTTCCTATTGATCGCTTAAAAAGCATAGTTTCTTCATTGCTTTCTTATAAATGTATGTTACATGTTCATTACACCTAAGATCTGATGTTATTATTACTCCCAGGTATTTGTACGTAGACACGACTGATAATGCCAATGCTATTCACAGCGTGTTTACAGGAGGTATTCAGAGACCTGGACTGGGAAGAATTGGGGATAAAAGTTAATGGAGAATACCTTAGTAACTTGCGATTCGCTGATGATATTGCCTTGCTTAGTAACTCAGGGGACCAATTGCAATGCATGCTCACTGACCTGGAGAGGCAAAGCAGAAGAGTGGGTCTAAAAATTAATATGCAGAAAACTAAAGTAATGCTTAACAGTCTCGGGAGAGAACAGCAATTTACAATAGGCAGCGAGGCACTGGAAGTCGTAAGGGAATACATCTACTTAGGGCAGGTAGTGACGGCGGATCCGGATCATGAGACGGAAATAATCAGAAGAATAAGAATGGGCTGGAGTGCGTTTCGCAGGCATTCCCAAATCATGAACAGCAGGTTGCCGTTATCCCTCAAGAGAAAAGTATATAATAGCTGTGTCTTACCAGTACTCACCTACGGGGCAGAAACCTGGAGGCTTACGAAAAGGGTTCTACTCAAATTGAGGACGACACAACGAGCTATGGAAAGAAGAATGATAGGTGTAACGTTAAGGGATAAGAAAAGAGCAGATTGGGTGAGGGAACAAACGCGAGTTAATGACATCTTAGTTGAAATCAAGAAAAAGAAATGGGCATGGGCAGGACATGTAATGAGGAGGGAAGATAACCGATGGTCATTAAGGGTTACGGACTGGATCCCAAGGGAAGGGAAGCGTAGCAGGGGGCGGCAGAAAGTTAGGTGGGCGGATGAGATTAAGAAGTTTTGCAGGGACGGCATGGCCACAATTAGTACATGACCGGGGTTGTTGGAGAAGTATGGGAGAGGCCTTTGCCCTGCAGTGGGCGTAACCAGGCTGATGATGATGATGATGATGATGACGACTGATAAAGACTAGTTGTTAATGCTATATGTAGGGGTTAAGGGATTCTTTTTGCGAGTAATGGTCATTGCAACAGTCTTTTTGAGGTTAATAGTCATTTACTATGTTGAGCACCATGTTTGTATTGTAGACAGCGAGGTGTTTAAAGCTTCCTGATCATTTGAATTGCGTATTTCGTTGTACGAGATGCAGTCATCTGCAAAAAGCTTTATCTTGACGTGTATGTCACTGATAATGTTGTTGATAAAGATAAGAAAGAGAAGCGGCCCTAACACTGATCCCTGTGGAATGCCCCGAGTCTACAGTTGTGGGTGTCGAAGCTGCATCGTTGACCTGGACACTTTGTTTCCGTAATGAAAGTTATGCTTTAATCCAGTTAACTAAGGCATCATTCTTTAAAATGGGTTTTAGTTTAAGAAGTAGTTTGGAGTGAGAGACACGGTCAAATGCTTTTTCAAAATCGAGAAATATTAAGTCAACTTGGCCTTGTCTGTCTAAAGCTGTCGCTAAGTCATGAACTGTTTCTATGAGCTGAGTTACGGTAGAAAAACCTCGCCGGAAACCATGTTGTCTTGCATCAATTATTGCGTTGTCATTAAGAAAGGCAGAAATGTGCTTGAAAATTATGTGTTCGAGGGTTTTTACGCATGTGCATAGAAAAGATATTGGCCTGTATGATGTGAGGAGAGACGGATTTGCTGTTTTTGGTATGGGGATGACTTTCGCGTACATCCAGTCGGTTGAAATTTCCACGCATGACAGTGATTTCTCGAGTATTAAGGTTAAATACTTTCAACGGAAAATACACGAACACCTAAGTGCTTTAAAAATAATTCTTCATTTAATGTGGTCAATAGCGAATCCGGTGTTTCGTTCACATCTTCTTTACAGCCGAAGACTAATAGGTTGTTTCGTCTACTCCTATCTTCTAAATCAATGAGTTTCTTTTCTAGATTCTGTATTGTTCTTTGCATGTTCTCAAATTGTGCTCCGAGTTCCGCATATGCATATTTGGCTGCTATGGTTTCCACGTTCTCAAGTTTAGACTCAATGGTGTTTAATCGCTTCTGCATACTCTTTCGTCCATCAAGAATTTCCCTCAGCAACTGCTCAGTAGTGGGTCCAGGATTCGATTCAATATCCACACTGAGCAGCAGCAACGAGAGCAAGAATTTTTAAACGAATATGCATACAGTACTAACGCTGGAAGGGCACGCCAGCTGGACTAGACAGCGGTGAGACGTTTTGACGAAGGAGTATGTGTTACTAACCTGCATAAACAACATGAATGAGTTGGTCCTGGCTCTGATGGATGACCAGCTGGCGTGCCCACTGAGAGTATCCCGGGGCAGGAGGGTGTTTAAGTAGTCGGGTGGAACAGAAGTTGAGTGCGCTGGTTTCTTGTGAAGGCTTGCCCAAGAATCCAGCTGAAGCAGTGGTCCGTTTGCGCAGTCTCCACAGAGTATGAAAGGGAGTGCAGGGGTGGTGCTGCCAGTCGTATCTTGAAGGGCGCCGGCTATCGCTGTCGCAACGGATAGAAGAATCTGCGTAAACAACATGAACGGGTTGGTCATGGCTCTGACGGATGACCAGCTGGCGTGCCCACTGCGGATTTGTAGCACAAGGACATCAATGAAGGAAGGTTGTTGTCCCACTCGGATTTAGTTATGAAGGGAATCATTGGTTCTACAGAAATCCAGAGAAGCAGGAGACGTGGTGCATACTGCTTACATACAATACAGAAGTCGGTAGTCCGCATAGCATGCGAATACCTTTGGCCCAGAGTTGCAGTTGGCAAGGCCAAGGTTAGTGGTAGTGACAGAGATACAGGCTTCCATTATTTCATTGATTTTCCTGTATTGGCCATATGTGAAACAGGTATTGCCCGAACAGAATTCCCAGAAACACCTGGTATGTTCAATGGCATACATTCAGTGAGCATGTGATCTGCAAGCAGCACATCTTTGCGCCTAACCATGGCCATATCGATGGGAAAGTGAAGAGCAACTTGATGTCTAAAAACACCAATATGTAATTCAAAGTTATATTGCAGATCTTCTTGAGGACGAACAAATAATTTGGAATGTGCGTCGTTCTCTTGCCAGCCAGCAGGCTTAACACTTGGTAAAAGTAACAAGACTGCCTCTGTGCTAGAGTTGACCTTTGCACAAAGACCAATCATCTTGTGTGGTGCAGGAAATAACACGCTGACATCAATGCGTTCACCAATTCTTTTAAAATTGTTGAAAACTTTGTGCAAAGGAAGAAGCCCAACTTAATTTTTTTATTCTGCTGCCTTGTATCCTACAGACAAGGAGCAATTGACTTGTCTCAGGAAGCTGTCTGGGGCCACGTGGTCACAATATTTATTACTGCGATGGCAAATATGTGGACAATCCAGGTGCATTTCTGCCATCTCAGTGATGTCCCGTATAAAGTCCAAAGGCGTTAACGTCGTCACCGCCATATGCTCTATGTGCAAGTGAAAGCATGTGAGGCTGAGCCAGTGATGGTTGCTCAACCTCGCGTATGCAAGGAAGGAAAGCGGGGAGGAAGCACGCCATCTTCCGTCACATGCAAGGCACTAGGAGGAGAAGAGGTAGTACTCTACTTCGGCGGGGGCTGCATATGGTGCAGCTGTGCACGGCCTTGCAGGCCCTATCTTGACAGCTATCTGCGATGGGGACATGGTGCACTGAGTGCTGATAGCTTCGTGTACGCTGTGTTTTCGCCTCATAGCTTGCATTGTAGCGAGATGCAGCATGAAGATCAATTCACTGAAGGTCAACACAGCAAAATGAAGTATGAAGGTCAGCATGAAGGTCAACACAGCAAGTGGGCACTAGTAAATAGAGGAACCAATCTGGCTGCATGTGCACAGCAAGTAGTGTAGTATTCGCTACCTCTGGCATATGGTAAATCACTGATCAGACATATATTGTGGGGACTCCCTCTTGTCCCCTGATATTGTTTTTCCCACAGGGCTTTCACTTCTCCTGTAATCTGGCTTTTTATGCATAGCTGATGGCACTGATGGGCGACTTCAATGCCAAGGTAGGCAAGAAGCAGGCTGGAGACAAGTCAGTGGGGGAATATGGCATAGGCTCTAGTAATAGCAGGGGAGAGTTATTAGTAAAAAAAAATTAAATTATGGGGTTTTACGTGCCAAAACCACTTTCTGGTGAGGCACGCCGTAGTGGAGGACTCCGGAAATTTTGACAACCTGGGGTTCTTTAACGTGCACCTAAATCTAAGTACACGGGTGTTTTCGCATTTCGCCCCCATCGAAATGCGGCCGCCGTGGCCGGGATTAGATCCCGCGACCTGGTGCTCAGCAGCCTAACACCATAGCCACTGAGCAACCACGGCGGGTAGTTATTAGTAGAGTTTGCAGAACAAAATAATATGCGGATAATGAATACCTTTTTCCACAAGCGGGTTAGCCAAAAGTGGACGTGGAGGAGCCCGAATGGTGAGACTATAAATGAAATCGACTTCATACTCTGCACGAACCCTGGCATCATACAAGATGTAGACGTGCTCGGCAAGGTGCGCAGCAGTGACCATAGGATGGTAAGAACTCGAATTAGGCTAGACTTGAGGAGGGAACGGAAGAAACTGGTACATAAGAAGCCAATAAATGAGTTAGCGGTAAGAGGGAAACTAGAGGAATTCCGGATCAAGCTACAGAACAGGTATTCGGCTTTAACTCAGGAAGAGGACCTCAGTGTTGAAGCAATGAACGACAATCTTATGGGCATCATTAAGGAGTGCGCAATAGAAGTCGGTGGTAACTCCGTTAGACAGGAGACCAGCAAGCTATCGCAGGAGACGAAAGATCTGATCAAGAAACGCCAATGTATGAAAGCCTCTAACCCTACAGCTAGAATAGAACTGGCAGAACTCTCGAAGTTAATCAACAAGCGTAAGACAGCTGACATAAGGAACTATAATTTGCATAGAATTGAACAGGCTCTCAGGAATGGAGGAAGCCTAAAAGCAGTGAAGAAGAAACTAGGAATAGGCAAGAATCAGATGTATGCGTTAAGAGACAAAGCCGGCAATATCATTGCTAATATGGATGAGATAGTTCAAGTGGCTGAGGAGTTCTATAGAGATTTATACAGTACCAGTAACACCCACGACGATAATGTGAGAGAGAATAGTCTAGAGGAACTTGAAATCCCACAAGTAACGCCGGAAGAAGTAAAGAAAGCCTTGGGTGCTATGCCAAGGGGGAAGGCAGCTGGCAAGGATCAGGTAACAGCAGATTTGTTGAAGGATGGTGGGAACATTGTCCTAGAAAGACTGGCCACCCTATATACACAATGCCTCATGACCTTGAACGTGCCGGAATCTTGGAAGAACGCTAACATAATTCTAAGCCATAAGAAAGGGGACTCCAAAGACTTGAAAAATTATATACCGATCAGCTTGCTGTCCGTTGCCTACAAAGCATTTACTAAGGTAATCGCAAATAGAATCAGGAACACCTTAGAATTCTGTCAACCAAAGGACCAGGCAGGATTCCGTAAAGGCTACTCAACAGTAGACCATATTCACACTATCAATCAGGTGATAGAGAAATGTGCGGAATATAACCAATCCTTATATATAGCCTTCATTGATTACGAAAAAGCGCTTGATTCAGTCGAAACCTCAGCAGTCATGGAGGCATTACGGAACCAGGGTGTAGATGAGCCATATGTAAAAATACTGGACGATATCTATAGCGGCTCCACAGCCACCGTAGTCCTCCATAAAGAAAGCAACAAAATCCCAATAAAGAAAGGCGTCAGACAGGGAGATACGATCTCTCCAATGCTATTCACAGCATGTTTACAGGAGGTATTCAGAGAACTGGAGTGGGAAGAATTGGGGATAAAAGTAGATGGAGAATACCTTAGTAACTTGAGATTCGCTGATGATATTGCCTTGCTTAGTAACTCAGGAGACCAATCGCAATGCATGCTCACTGACCTAGAGAGGCAAAGCAGAAGGGTGGGTCTCAAAATGAATCTGCAGAAAACTAAAGTAATGTTTAACAGACTCGGAAGAGAACAGCAGTTTACGATAGGTAGCGAGGCACTGGATGTGGTAAGGGAATACATCTACTTAGGGCAAGTAGTGACCACGGATCCAGATCATGAGACTGAAATAACCAGAAGAATAAGAATGGGCTGGGGAGTGTTTGGCAGGCATTCTCAAATCATGAACAGCAGGTTGCCACTATCCCTCAAGAGAAAAGTGTATAACAGCTGTGTCTTACCAGTACTCACGTATGGGGCAGAAACCTGGAGGCTTACATAAAGGGTTCTGCTGAAATTGAGGACGACGCAACAAGCTATGGAAAGAAGAATGATGGGTGTAACATACTTTAAGGGATAAGAAAAGAGCAGATTGGGTGAGGGAACAAACGCGGGTAAATGACATCTTAGTTGAAATCAAGAAAAAGAAATGGGCATGGGCCGGACATGTAATGAGGATTGAAGATAACCGATGGTCATTAAGGGTTACGGAATGGATTCCAAGGGAAGGGGAGCGTAGCAGGGGGCGGCAGAAAGTTAGGTGGGCGGATGAGATTAAGAACTTCGCAGGGACAACATGGCCACAATTAGTACATGACCGGGGTAGTTGGAGAAGTATGGGAGAGGCCTTTGCACTGCAGTGGGCGTAACCAGGATGATGATGATGATGATGATGGCACTTGTGTTCTGATTCTAGCACCATCTGATGACGTGGACACCCGGGTGGAAAGAGAACGAGCTACCGGCTCTTGGCTTGGGGTTGGCATCGCGCACCGATATTTGGAGGTCTCAAATGTCACATGCTCTTAGGATAAAGGAATGACAACAGAGTAGTGGAAGCAAACACAAAGGCATTTATTTTCACCTTCTATAAAGTAAGCTAGCTAGCCGAGTTAAACTTGTTTCACGTGGTGCAATTTTCCTCACTCCAGAAGTGCAAGGCAAAACGCAATCGCAGACATTAACACCCCCGCTCTTGGCAGCTTGGCAGCAATTGGTGTGTCGCACTGATTGCTGTGATTGGTGCCATTTGTTGCACACCAACATAAAAAAGTAAAGTAAAAAAGACGGAAAACCTGTTGACATATGGCCTAGAGCTATTTCATGGTTTTTTTTTTTTTGTTATAGAGGTTGTTGGGAAATGTCTGTCATTCAACAAATCCAGAAAACTGCAACTAATCGAGTGGAGCTGCAGATTGTGCAAGTGGTATGTACCATCAGCACTGACACGCAAACAAGGCAGATAGAAACTCGTACTTCAGAGATTCGGTTCTGTTATTTTTATGCATTTGTTGGTACGCTATGTTACTAATCAAGCAACATTTATTTCATGTTGGTTTTGGGTGCCGAGTACATAGTTTTGTGCACCTTTTGGTTATTCACATACACTGTAAGTTGTAAATACTATGAGATGCCCTTCAAGAGAAGACATGGCCTTCGGATGTCATTCCAATTTTCTGGTTTCTTCTGTACATGCTACTCGCGGTATACGAAAATGGCACAGTTATACAGCAGTATGTTTTTACGGCCATATGTATTATGATTAAGTCTCGTGCGTAGAGAGCAATTAAACAAATATGCAACTATGGTTAAATGCTGTGTCTAGGGGATATGACGTGACAGCGTAGCATCTGACATTTCAATGTTGTACTATAAGCTGTGGGGATGCGCAACTTTCACATGTCCCCTGATGTTGTTTTCCATGCATGGAAGGTTCATCTTACTACATGGCCGTGTCAGCTCACATCTGATTGTGGAAAGAGCGACTACATTTGTGCTTGTAGGAAGAAATAAAGAATTTCGCAGGCCACACTGTTGATGGCTGACACCTGAACATTGGCCAGAATGCGGGATGGTGCAATGAAGAGGGAAAATAATTAAAGAAAGCACAAGGTGGGAAGCAAGAAATTATAGAAGGCCTGTTTACAGTAGTGAATATATTAGGGCAATTTACTGAGACATTTCACCTCCTATGCATAGGACACACCGGCTAGTGGGCATGAACAGGGCAGCAGACAATTTATATAGCTCATTTCAAGAGGGGCAATCTGGTGGGCTTTTGTATCTAGGAAGATGCCAGAAATATTTGCCGGCCTTAGCTTCGTTCACAGCTGATATTGAGGCATTTTCGAAGTGAACACTCAAGTTCATCCGAGTCACTGCTTCTCCCCCCCCCCCCCCCCCCCTGCGTTGCTGCTCTCCTATGGCATACAACAGGCACATAGTGATTACGGTAGCGCGAGAGAAAAACTTTAGTGAAGGAACTATCGGGAAGCTTGCAAAAAGCTGTCTGAAGCCACCATGTGTTTGTAAATGCTGCTGCTTATATAAATGCCTGTAAAAGCAAGCAGCGCTAAAAACGGTGCTGTTCAAGAAGACATGAGACAGTGCACTGTCTTGGTTTTGTTTGGTTCCATTTTTAGTACTGTTCATTTTCTAAGTAAAAACTTGGTCATCAACATACCTTATATAAATGCATCAATTTGTAAAGGAAATGTTATAGTTTTAATATCATCGCTTTTAAAAATAGTATAAGTGTGATAGCATAATTTGATACAAAGCGGGCTGCACGCCTTAGCAATTAACTCAAGCTTAGCTCAAGCTACAATGTGCGCTGAAAAATGAACAAATTCTTCGCTGGCTTGACTCTTATTTAACTAATCGAACACAACATGTCCGTATAGGAAACTCATTTTCTTCACCTGCTCCCGTACTTTCCGGTGTACCGCAAGGTTCAGTACTTGGACCTCTTCTCTTTTTTATTTATCTGAATGACTTGTCCTTCGATTCCCCGGTACGATGCCGGTTCTTCGCTGATGATTGTATTGTGTACCACAACATTCAATGATCAGACTGCTATACAGGATTACCTTAATGCAATCGATAATTGGTGTCAATCCTGGCGTATGAACTTAAATGCCTCAAAATGTACTCAAATGATGATTACAAGAAAGAAAGCACCATCAATTTGTACATATAAAATCAATAATGTAGCAATTAGGACGGTTGACAAATTTAAGTATCTGGGTGTAGTTATTGACTCGAAGTTAACCTGGAATGCTCATGTCCAATACGTCGTTTCGGCGTTGCTAAGGAAGCTATGGCTAATTAAACACTGGCTCAAACATTGCACTAGTAGGACTAAATTCGCTGCCTATACGACACTCATTAGACCACTGCTTGAATATGCCGATGCTGTCTGGGATCCCCACACAAAGACCGGTGTCAACAGCATTGAAAGCGTGCAAAAGAAAGCCCTTAGATTTATTTATAATATTTATAATAGACGAGTCTCGATCACTGATCTCAGAACATGGTCTGGCCTCCCATCGCTAGAATTTCGGCATAGACTGCATCGCCTACAAACTTTGTTTAATATCGTTAATAAACAAACAAAAATGGATCCCGACATATACATCAATTTTAATAAAACAAGAGAAACCAGACGCAAGCACAGCAAAACGATTGTGATGCCACCGACTAAAACTACTGCTTATCGCTTCTCGTTTTTTCCTCGAACTATAGCAGAGTGGAATGCTCTACCGCAAGAAGTCGCTTGTATGTCCTCGGTTGAATCATTTGTGTCTGCCGTACAATCTTTGCAATGAAGCGTGTTCGTTTTAGAATCACCATTTTCCTATTTATGTAAATTTTGTACATGCTGCCTTTCCCGATGCAATAGTCTGTATATTTCAGCATTTTTTTATGGTTCCTTGTAACCCATGCTTTTGTTATTTTGACTTGCAGTGCCGACTTTGTATACACTCACTCCTGCCTGGACTGCCAAGAGGCAGTTGGCAGTATCTAATAAATAAATAAATAAATAAACTTTTGTCAAAAGTTAAGCAAAGTCTTGTGTCGGCAATTTAAGATGAGCATCCTCATTATTAAAGCATTATTTTTCAGAGAGTGCTAGGAATCTTCGCAAGGTGTACAAACTCAGTATATATGCAGTAGAATCTCGTTCATACGTTCTGGAAAAAACCACAAGAAAAAAGCACATACTAACCGGGAAAACGTCTGATCGGAAGTAACTAAAAAATTTTGACCGACTCAACTATTGTTGCCATCTACGTAAAGCGAAGCGTTGCGCGGATCGTTGCAGCATGAGACACCGACGCACAGGGGGCTGGTGGAGCTTCGGCGGCCTGAGACGCATTTTGTTGTTTTCCTATTGCGTGGTATTTTAAGAGGGCAATGCCAGATGCCACCGAATCTGAATGTGATGCCCACATTGCACCGCCTTCAGCAGGAAACGGCGGCGCGTTAGAATTATTGCCTACTAAAAGCATGCAGTACGCTATCAATGCATCACTTGCTGTAAAACAGGTAGCTGAAGATTTTTATCGCAGCATGCTTGGTGGCGACAGCTGTGAATGCGGCATGCAACTACCAAGGAGAAGATTTGCTGATACTGAAATCAGAAACTGATGGTGCACCAGCGTTTTCACGTGAGACAGTCGGGTGACTATCAGTTAAGCTGCCGCAGTGGGCAGCCATATACTCTTCTTGATTGCGTGCACCTCGCGCATTTTCTTGTTTACATGGGATCTAGCGGCTGGAAAACGTATCATACCATCGCAGTTTAGCGACATACTGAACATTGGTGCCGGAAAATCAAGTTTTCCGGGAACACATGAACTGGTAAAAAATGAGCATAACTCTATTGGGTCATTTTTTTGCGTTCACGATTGCGAACATTGGCGTCGGGAAAACGTACATTACAGGAACATATCAACGAGGTTCTACGGTATAAATACAGTCGACTCCCGATAATTCGAAGCCACTTAATTGGAATTTTCGGTTAATTAGAAGTGAAGTGCTGGTCCCGTCAGTTTTGCAGGTAATCCTATAGAAGAAATCGCTCGATAATTCGAAGTCCTCATCCAGTAATATTGTTTAATTGGAAGTTAATTTTCAGACGGGATCCTCGAGATGACAGTCATTCTTTGGTAGAATGTGCAATTTTTCAAGTGTTGCAACAGTTCCGTGCGCCGTGTTGGTGTCATCGCCACCGCAGCCGCCCGCAACACCATCCTTCTTGGAGCGGCGCGATTATTCATTGCTACGGCTGCTGTGGCCTCCGCGATCAACTCCGGCGGGAGGCGAAGCGGCTCCCGCCGGAGGCCACGCGCGGCTGCCGCGCGTGGCCGGAGCTGATCGCGGAGGACACGCGGGTGCCATAGGTGCACGCAGCGCTGCATACTCGCAGTGGCGAGATTGTGCGAGATTAGTCTTGCAGTGTGCGCAGCGTTACCAGTTTGTATAGGTGTTCTGTGGCGTTACGTCGAGGCGTGTGCACAGAACACCTATACAAACTTAGAGAAGGGAAACTGTACCTTCCACAGTGCTACGGAAATAAGCGTAGCGGTGGCGTCGTGAACTAAAGTATGTGACCACAGGCGGCGCTGTACAACAGGAAACGGAAACGGGGTTTTGCACAGTATGGTCGCTTTACCTACTGGGTTCTGGCTGCTGCGCATCGATCGTGCTCTTGCCAGTTAGGTTGCTGTGTGGCAAACGTAGCACCTACATATGTATGTAGGCGCTACGTTTGCCACACAGCAACCAAACTGGCGGGAGCACGATCAAGGCGCAGCAGAATATATGTAGCGCTGAGTCATATCGAGTTAAGGCACACTCTGAACTGACTTTTAAGGGCATCCCGAGCGGTTTTTCGTTTATTACGCCGCCGTTACCCCGAGTTGTGCCGCCGCGCTCCAGCTGCTGCATTTCGTGTAGGGCTACTGACAGAGTGCGGTTTCCAGGTGGCACGATGGCCTCGACTGAAATAAACGCACACACCAAAGATTGAGTAAGCTTGAAAGTATTTTATTTGCATTTTACAAGTACAACAAAAAGCACACGTCTACGGATCCACACAAACGCGGTTACATAGTCAACAACATAGTCAAGAAATGGCTCATTAATAAGGGTAGCACAAACGCACAAGAAAGAAAACTTAAGCTACAAAATGTACAGTCGGCTGCTAAACATAATAATTTCCCTGTCACCGCGTGTCACTTTTATACAGCATCTTTAGAGCACTACCAGGCCGGGTAATTTGGCGGAAAGAACGCAACAGCTTACGGCCGTCAGCTGCCTCTTCTTTACAGGTGTCATAATTATCCTAATCTCCGCATCAACGTCGTGCAAGTCCGCATACAGGTATCTGTATCTGAACCATATGTGCCAGCTTAATACATGTGTAGTGAAATAATGATAACCACTGCGTCTTATCAAACGTATTGGTTTTGCAAATGCGCATTACAGCTGACGGAACAATATACTGTAAGTGAAGCACAAGAGAACAAGGTCAAAAGGAGGATGCAACACTTGAAGAAGAAGTCAAGAATTAGTAGGCGTACAGCAAACAAGCGATGACGGAGAACACACAATGATGCATCGGGTGTTCTGTGACATCGGTTTGCGTACTTACCGTGTTATGGAGATCAACGGCATAAAAACGTACCTTCAAGCGTATTCCGTCAACCTCCGCCGCATTCATTAAGATAATCAACGCCTAAACAAAATGAGGCACTATTTTTTGCCAAGAGTAGACCTCTTTACAGCAAGTCTGTGTAATGACTCGCAGACGAAACCAGCATGCTTTCGAAAATGTTTTACCGCCGTAGTATTCGAATGCCAACGGCCAGGAAACACATCGATACGAATAGGCTGTCGGCTGTCAGTGGTTAATCAAGTACAAAAACCTTGACGCTATGACTAAAAAGCAGCTTCAACAATCAAATTTTAAAAAAATCAACTGACTATTTGCCTGAGGTAAAAAAACATCCTTAGACACCTCGATTGTTCATGTCAATGGTTTGTGTAAATTAAAAAATTCAGCATGTTTAGCGCCCCTAGCAGAGAAAGCACAAATTAAAGTATTCAACCAAATTACAGTAGCTCCACTTGCGCGCTTACGCTGAAACGCGCCTCGATTGATTTTTCGCCCTCTGTGGCCATTTGTTGAACTTGAGAGTGTGCGGGGCCTGGCGTGTGTTGGTCGAGCGCCTTTGTGCGGGAAGCGGGAAGCTCGTAGGCTAGGTTGTTCCACGAGTGATTCGGAATTGACTGAACCTAGTCGCGCAGTTTATAGCCATGGCAAACCGTGGCTCTTATCGCACGCTCGACCTGGCAACGAAAGTCGAGGTTTTGAAGGAAGTTGAGAAGGGAGGTGCCGCCAAACAAGACATAGCGCGGAAGTACGGGATCAAGCCGAACACGCTCTCTAACTACATCAAGAACAAGCGCACAATAATGGATGCATTTGAGAACGACAAGTTCAAGACTTCTCGGAAGCGAATGCGCACCGGCGCTTACCCAGAGTTGGAGAAGGCTCTGCTGGTTTGGATTAGGGAGGCCAGGAGCAACAAACTTCCTCTCAGCGGAGACATCGTTGCGATGAAAGCCCGAACGCTTGCAGCAGTGTTGGGGATCGATGACTTCGTTTCGTCAGATAGATGGCTGACGCGCTTTAAAGATCGCCATGACCTGGTTTTCAAGAGCGTGTGTGCTGAAAAGGCGTCCGTTAACCAGGAAACATGCGCCACGTGGAAGGACGGAAAGCTGCATGAATATCTCGCCGAATACAGACCGGAAGACATCTTCAATGCAGATGAGACTGCACTCTTCTATCGGCTTCTACCAGAGAAGACCCTGACATTCAAGCATGACGACTGTGCTGGGGGCAAACGCAGCAAGGAGAGAGTGTCGGTGCTGAACGCGGCAAACATGACTGGCACGGAACGATGTCGGTTACTTGTGATCGGGAAAGCCGCGAAGCCGAGATGTTTTAAAGGCGTGAAGACGCTGCCTGTGGACTGTGAGGCGAACAAAAAAGCGTGGATGACGGCCGAAATCTTCAAGAGCTGGATAAGCAAATTGGACCGCAAGTTTGCTGCTTCGAACTGCAAGGTGTTCCTTGTCGATCACTGCAGTGCTCACGTGAATGTGCCAGCCTTGAGTGCAATACGCCTCGCATTTATTCCTGCAAACACAACGGCTGTTTTGCAGCCAATGGACCAAGGCATCATCAAGAATGTTAAAGTCCTGTACAGGCGGCACCTCCTCGAGCGCATGATTTTGTGTATGGATAGCTCCACAAAGTACGAGATGAGCCTGCTTAGTGCCATCCACATGTTGGTGCGAGCATGGGATCGTGTGAAGCAAGAAACAATCGCAAACTGCTTCAGGGCTTGCGGTTTTGTGGCAGCTTCTTCGGAGGATGCCTCTGAAATTTCAGCGGAGGAAGCGTCAACAAGCGAGCTTGACTGCACTGATTTTGGTGATGCTCTCGGGGACGTCAATTTTGAAGATTACGTCGCCGTAGACAAGGCGGTCGAAACGTGTGGTGCGCTGACGGATAGCGAAATTGTAGAGATTATTCGGCCCCAGGAAGCGACCCAGGAAAGCGACGATGACGTTGAAGGCGAGCCGCAACCTAAAAGGCTGCCGATGTAGCTGCGGGCCTTGCTCTTGCGGAGCGCTTCTTTGAAGGTAACGCGGAAGAAGCGTTCCGCCACATCTACAGCCTGCAGAACTTGCTTTCAGCAGCGCGATTCGGCAAGAAGAAACAAAGCAAGATGACCGACTATTTTTCTTGGAGAAAATACTCGATTTCGCCACAAATAAAGTGCTGTTTTTTGTGTTTTGTGCTTAATTAGAAGTTCGTTTAATTCGAAGTTTTTTGCGGTCCCCGTGAACTTCGTATTAACGGGAGTCGACTGTATAGAGAAAGAAAGAGACAGGTGAATGCAGGGGGAGGAGTGGTAGTGGCCGGTGGAGAAGCCACCCCGTCCCGAAATAAATTTCTGGCTATGCTACTGCACCGGAGACCTGCATGCAACACACAACATATTGGCCAAGGGATAAGTCTAAATGTTGGCCACCATCCGGTTCGGTATGGTTGCACAGTCCTTCAAGGAATACGGAATATCAAATATGAGGCGCTGCACAGAGGACGACACGTAATCCGTACTTAGTCTTAAAAAGCATTTCGAGATTGATAGTGATGGACATTAACTGTAAATAAACTTTCATACTGTGACGGTAAAACTACATGTTCTTTTGGTGATTGCCAGAATTTGAACCATGCTATACCTTTTTTTTTTTTGGTCTCATAAAATCTGTTGCACTTTATATTTGGGTGCACATTGCTTTGCACCCATAATAACTGGGTGTGCATTTGATTTTGAGCATGTTGGAATCGGGCAATTACTGCTATATAATGCAGTGGTGTGTTCAGACGCTTTTATTCTTCTTTTGATTCGACCCACAGAATAATTCAGTAAATTTTGTTAGTGCCATCAAGATTGAATAAATGGGAGTTGATTGTGTGTTCACCTTGTAATAAGGGGAGGTGCTGCACTATAAACACACGGACAACAGAAGTAGATTTGGACAGGACAGGACAGGTATGCTTATAGCACAGTACCCGCATTATTATAAGATGAACTTCCACCAACTAGCCCCTCTTGCCACTCTGCTGATCATGTGTGTAAGTAAATGCACAAAATTTACAAACCACTCTCCATGAGGCATTAAAACACAGGCTCTGACACTGTATCTAACTTTCCAGTCTTGTTGGCTCTTGGGTGCACCAGCACTGAACTACAAACTTCCAGTCAACTGCAACAGTACTGCCCACATAAGTTGTATGGTGTGCACATTTTACAATTAACCCATGGCCCTCAGTCCCCAGCAGCTGCGGAGCACCTGACCAAGGCTGCGGTGAGACCTCTAACGCAGCAGAGGATGCTAAGAATTTCTGGGTCTGGACAGGCCGCCAATGACAACTGACCCCGTCAACCGTTAACAGCCGAACTTTGTCTAGTGAGGCTAGCTTAGCAGGACTCTTTAGAAACTATCAGACATTGTTTGGGATATCATCAGCCTTAGTGAGATTGGAAGAACTGGTGAGGCTTACACATTGCTGAATAACGGCCATGTCCTCTGCTATAGATGTCTGCCAGATAAGAAGCAATACGGGGTGGGGTTCCTAATCCATACGGAAATAGTGGGTAACATTGACGAATTCTACAGCAATAATGAGAGGGTAGCAGCAGTCGTAGTAAAACTTAATAAGAGATATCGATTAAAGGCAGTACAAGCCTATGCTCTGTGGGGTTCTCCTCCCTTACTCTTGGGACAAAGGAACGACAGCACAGTAGTGCAAACAATCACAAGGGCATTTATTGCACCTTTCATAGATCAATGCCTGCTAGCCGAGTTGCTATCCACAAAACATGCCGATGGGCGCGCGACAAATCTAGAAGTCCGACTGACCGCGACCGGATAGCGAGCGAATATGTTCGCCCCATGCTGGATCCCAACGCCTGGTCGTTTGTGTGTATGGTCACGCAAACGGTGGCACGTCCGAAGGCGGCCACGCGAGACGGTCTCGAAGAAGCTTGGATTGGCGCACGCGCGGCACGGCACGCACGGTCCGCACTGCTTGCTGTCCCGAACCAAAGAGAGCAAGCGCCTTGTCTTTCGGCGCCCAAGTAACCCCCGCCTTTCGGCGGCGTTAGCAGCGCAGCACTCGCGCCATCTCTCGTACTGCACCTCAACCACTCCGACCGCTTTGGGCGCCAGGCCACGCCGCGAAGCCGGATTACAGGAGACGCGCTATGCGGGAAAAACATATCAGGGTACGCGCGAGAGTCCCACATCCCCACAGCTCCTACATCCAGTCACGATGATGAGGAAGTAGATCAGTTTTATGAGGATGTTGAATTAACAATGAGAAAAGTGCAAACTCGGTATACTGTAGTAATGGGCGACTTCAGTGTAAAAGTGGGAAAAAATCAGGCTAGTGAACAAGCAATTGGCAACTACAGCATCGATTCTAGGAATGCTAGAGGAGAGATGCTGGTAGAATTCACAGAAAGGAATAAGCTTCGAATAATGAACGCCTTTTTCAAGAAGCGTAGCAACAGAAAGTGGACCTGGAAGAGCCCTAATGGCAAAACAAGAAATGACATTGACGTCATACTTTCTGCTGATCCCAGCAAAGTGCAGGATGTAGATGTGTGATAGGTAGGGTAAAGTGCAGTGACCATAGGTTAGTGAGGGCTAGGATTCACCTCAATTTGAAGAGAGAAAGAGCAAAATTGGTCAAGAAGAAACAGGTCAACTTAGAGGCAGTAAGGGTAAAAGCAGACAAATTTAGGCTGGTACTTGCAAAGAAATATGCAGCCTTAGAACAAAGAGATGATGATGATGACATAGAGGTAATGAATGAAACCGTAACTAGGCTGGCTTCAGAGGCAGCAACTGAAGTGGTAGGCAAGGCACCAAGGCAACTAGTAGGCAAGTGCTGCCGAGTAACAAAGGACCTAATAAAGAAACGACCAAGAATGAAAGTGTCCTACTCAAGAGATAAAATAGAATCGCGAAACTGTCAAAACTGATCAACAAGGCGAAAATAAGTGATATTCAAAATTATAACATGAGAAAGACTGAAGAAGCGATAAAAATATGGATGCAGCCTGAAATCAGTGAGAAAGAAACTTGGCATAGGACAAACCAAGATGTATGCATTGAAAGATAACCAGGGTAATATCATCAGCACTCTCCAAGATATAGTAAAAGCAGCGGAAGAATTCTATACTGACCTGTACATTACCCAGAGGAGTCAGGATACCTCAATTAGAAACTAACGAATAGGATACAGGAACTCCTCCTATAACTAGCGATGAGGTCAGAAGGGCCTTGCAATACGTGAAATGAGGAAGGGCGGCAGGAGAAGATGGAATAACAGTTGATTTAATCAAAGATGGAGGAGACATAATGCTTGAAAAACTGGCGGCTCTTTACACGAAGTGTCTATTGACTGCAAGGGTTCCAGAAAACTGGAAGAATGCAATTATACTAATCCACAAAAAGGGAGACGTTAGAGAATTGAAAAATTATAGGCCCATTAGCTTACTCCCAGTATTATATAAAATATTCACCAAAATAATCTCCAATAGTATATGGGCAACGCTGGACTTTAGTCAACCAAGGGAACAAGTTGGCTTCAGGAAGTCAGTCTCTTCAATAGATCACATCCATGTCATCAATCGGGTTATCGAGAAATCCGCAGAGTACAATAAGCCTCTTTATACGGCTTTCATAGATTGCTAAAAGGCATTTGACTCAGTAGAGATACCAGCAGTCATAGAGGCATTAGGTAATCATGGAGTACAAAACACTTGGATAAATACCATGGAAAATATCTACAGAGGTTCTACACCTACCTCAACTCTACACAAGAAAAGTGGGAAGCTTCCTATAAAGAAAGGGGTCAGACAGGGAGATAATCTCTCCAATACTGTTCACTGCATGCTTAGAAGAAGTATTCAAGCTATTAAACTGGGATGGCTTAGGAGTACAGATCGACGGCAAATATTTCAGCAACCTTCGGTTTGCCGATGATATTGCTCTATTCAGCAACAATGTAGACAAGTTACAACAAATGTTGAGGACCTTAACAGAGAGAGTGTAAGAGTGGGGTTGAAGATTAATATGCAAAAGGCAAAGATAATGATGAATAACTAGGCAAAGGAACAAGAGTTCAGGATCGTCCATCAGCCTCTAGAGTCTGTGAAGCAGTGTGTTTACCTAAGTTAATTAACCATAGGGAACCCTGATCATGAGAAGAAAATTAATAGAAGAAAAAAATGGGTTGGATCGCATACGGCAGACATTGCCAACTCCTGACTGGAAGCTTACCATTATCATTGAAAAGGAAGGTGTATAGTCAGTGCATTTTACCGGTGCTAACATATGGGGCAGAGACTTGGAGACTGACATAGAAGCTTGAGAACAAGTTAAGGACCGTGCAAACAGTGATGGAATGAAGAATGCTAGGCATAACTTTGAGAGACGGAAAGAGAGCGGTTTGGATCGGAGAGCAAACGGGTTTAGCCATTATTCTAATTGACATTAAGAGAAAGAAATGGCGCTGGGCAGGTCATGTAATGCACAGGTTAGATAACCATTGGACCATTAGGGCTACAGAATGGGTACCAAGAGAAGGGAAATGCAGTAGAGGAAGGCAGAAGACTAGGTGGTGCGATGAAATTAGGAAATTTGCGGGTGCTAGTTAGAATTGGTTGGCGCAGGACAGGGGTAATAGGAGATTGCAGGGAGAGACCTTCGTCCTGCAGTGGACGTAAAAGATGATGATGATGAAGAAGAAGAAGAAGAAGAAGAAGTTAACTGCCACATATCCTTAAGCTTGCACATAGCTTGCTTATGCTTTGACACTGTATAGTATAAGGCACAATTCATTTCTTTGGTTTCTACAGTTAACCTCACTCTTCCTCTATGATAAGCGCAGCTGTCATATCCTCTTGTCATCGATTCGTAGTTGCTGCAGAGAGTGCACTGCAACCGCCTGAGATGTGCTCCCAGAACAACACTGGCTTTTCACTGCAGGTGGTGTGCCGAGAAAGTCGTGACGCACGCCCAGTGGCCCAAGGCACCCTGCCCAACTGCACACTACTCATTGTGCCACCCATTATGCTTCACAATGCGCTGCCGTACACCATAGAACTGCACCTCAAGGTGGGTACAGCAGTCCACAGCTGTTTTCATGCAGTGGCTGGTATAAAAGAGGTCATGTTGTTTTAGTGCAGCAACTATGACCAAATTTATTTACCATGTCTGTTGTTATCAAGACCAGGTGGCAAGGTCAGAGGATGCATGAAATTTAGGTGATATTTTTTTATTATTTATTTAGAACATAAGTTGGCCAAGCAGGTGGAGTTACTGGAGAATAAATTGCGTCTTTGTTCATATATTAAAGCACTGACAGGACAATTTTTGTTTTTGACTTATGTGCTTTAATGAGGGGATGTCTATGTGATAATCATGGAATGAAATCGTAAAAGCTCTGACATTATGAATTATTAAAGATAATATGAATAATTATGATCAATTCTGTCGCCACATTAAAGCAATCGCCAGAAAAGATAGCTAGCCGCTGCTGTGGTTGCGGCTGTCCAGACCCATGATCACGTGCACTCGCAAACAATGAAGGTGGGAGGCACTATTGCCAATTGGAAAATCCATGAGCTTGTTGCAGACATGTTACACTATGCTGTTGCCATCAGTACCTTAGTCATCGTCACTGTTAAGTGTGGCCAACGACATTGTGCAAGATGAAACTCCTTCCATGGGGAACGTAGTGTGCCATTTTCAGTTTGACCCCTGTAGAGCAGCAAGTTGGAAAATGACAGCTCTGCAAGCAGCAATGAAGATGTAAATGAAAACGTACACTCTGGTTTGACTGCTTTCCCTGGTGTCCATTCATTCTGACTGTTGTTGCAATCAATGTTGACCCACTGTTGTCAGAGCCTTGCATTAGAAACAAATCAACTTGATGGCTAATGCGGTGGCAGCAATGCTATTTCTCTGCTTCAGTGGACATTGCTGCATCCTGCGCCAATGCCTCGTCAGGACAGTGTGTTCAGCAGGGTGTCTACCAACCGGGAAAACCGGGAAAACCGGGAATTCTCAGGGATTTTGAGTAGTCTGGAAAAAAGCAGGGAAAACTCAGGGAATTAGTGCTTCTATCAGGGAAAATTGGCTGTAAATTTATTGAAAGCGAACCCAAAGTCACGGTAATGCTGGCCCGAGTAACAGAGAGGTAATGCTGGCCCGAGTCTTTGACGCCGCCTCATCGGCTGGAGGACTTGTCTGAGTACAGTCAGCGAGCGATTTTCCGGACGCTAGAAAATTCGGACGGCTTCGCGGCACCAGTACGTACCCCATAGGGTGTATAAGAACGCTGAAATTTCGGACGCAAGAACCCTTCGCCGAACCCAATTTTCCGGACTTTTTGCCGTGACCGCAGGTCCGAAACGGCATTGATAAAAGCCACAACTGCTGCCATTTTGATAACCTCGCCGCCTCGAACCGGCACACTTGCACGCAGATCAGCTGGCAGCCGTAGCAACCACCGCAGCAATGCTAGACCTAGCTTAAGCTTCTTGCCATTCTGTACCGTGTTTCTCATTGAAAGAATTCGCCGCTATCAGCAATGTCACCGACACCGCCTTTGTGGTCATCGCGACTGGCTTTGAAGTTCGGAAAGCACGCCGCGTTGCATAATGCTGGTTCCCGAAAGTCAGCTTCACCGCATTACAGGGGTGTTACGCTATGAAGCATAACAAGTGTGTGAAGGGGCAACTGCCACGGTACACAGTATGACATATATTCCTTAATTATACACGCGTACACCCGCCATCTTCTGTCACAGTACGAGTACCTATATGCCTAATTAGTGTACTGGCAGGCCTTCAGAACTTTTTCGGGCGTGCCTGTGGCATTTGAACCCTTAAGGGCTGTGAAAGACATGCATTCATTTTCTTTGACGTTTTGTCGGCCCCTAGGGAGTCCGAAAAATCGGACACTGACTGCACAATTGTCCAAGAGGATGCTTCAAATAGTCCGTGTGGCGAATGCGCAGCCTAAGGAAAACAAGAAGACAAAAGACCTAGGCATTGAGAAATGAACAGGGAAGGAAGCACGCTGCTGCTTTTTTGAGGGAGCTTGCACTCTAAAAGCAAAGTGTTAATAATAATAATATTTGGGGTTTTACGTGCCAAAACCACTTTCTGATTATGAGGCACGCCGTAGTGGAGGACTCCGGAAATTTTGACCACCTGGGGTTCTTTAACGTGCACCTAAATCTAAGCACACGGGTGTTTTCGCATTTCGCCCCCATCGAAATGCGGCCGCCGTGGCCGGGATTCGATCCCGCGACCTCGTGCTCAGCAGCCCAACACCATAGCCACTGAGCAACCACGGCGGGTTAAAAGCAAAGTGTTGGCGGACACGGAGATGCAGGTGTCCGTCACCCAAGTAAAAAAAAAACTCTTTAAAGCAGTGAAACGCAACACTGAGGCCTTGTGTGCGCGGGCTGAGTATGTCAGGACAGTTGAGGTTGACTTACCAGCTGTTGCGAGAGAATCTAACTTGTGATAAAGTTCGGGCTCCATACCAGTTAGCTTGCTATCAATCGATAGAAATAGCTCATGTTTGAAAATATTCTGTATGCATCTTTTTTTTTTATTCACATTTGAGAATGTTCGACTCAGTTTGCAATGGGTTTTACTATTTTCCTTCGAAGATATTTTATTCACTGTGCATTTTACTAACCCCTCCCTCTGCTTTCTTTTTGAATAAAATGAACACTACCCCTTACTATTCAAACTGGATTAAGGAATATTGCAAAGGGACTCAGGGAAAACCTGGAAAACTCGGGGAATTTAGAAATGCCAACTTGGTAGACACCCTGGTTCAGACTGCCAGTATGATTTCCCATGGCATCCATTCTACAATGCGTGCGGGCCGAACTTACCAATTACAACTATTTGGAACATATGGAACGGCCATGTGAGTGAGCAGTATGTAGGCTCCACCCAGATCTGGTGTCCCTTAACGTACATTTGGAAGACTTCCAATTCTCACCGAAGCACAAAGAGCCTCTCAGTTGGAAAGATTGTTATCAACAAAGGCTGGCAGAAAGATCCTGTGCAACCTAGGCATCGGTTATCACGAACACCACGGACCAAAATGCCCTGTCCCCGACCACGTACGACGGAACCTTGCCGAGGAACATGCACCCGGAATTCAACGAAGGCAGAAGACACACTAGAGCCAAGGCACTGACGGACCTGCATGCGGAAGACCCTGGCGCCAGATACGTGGATGCAGCCGAATATGCTGGCCGCAATGGCTTCGTGATTGCGGTGGTCGACTCTGGAGGCAATGTACGGGTGACCGCCAGCACATTGACCAAGCAAGTGGAGGAAGCAGAAGAAATAGCCATCGCCCTGGCCATCGTAGACCGAGAATGCCACACGATCCTCAGCGACTACAGACAGGCGGTGAGGAACTACGCCAAAGGAAGAATTGCCCCAACGGCAGCTAGCATCCTGCTCCTACAGGCAGACCACGACAAGAGGACTCGAATCAAGTGGTTCCCGGCGAACGCAGGTCAAGCGTCGAAGAGTGCCAATCGCAACAAAACTGCACACGCCCATGTGTGAGGACTAACCGACCACGCCCAAGGCAATGGCCGCCCGCTGTGGTTCAGCGCCAAAGACAGGATGACCAGCTATAATGAATTGACCAAGGCCTTTTGGCTGGCCCCCAGACTTCTCCCGCCGTCCTACAAAGGGCTGAGCAGGTCGCAGGCCGTACTGTTCAGGCAATTACAAACGAGAACGCTTCCAAGCCCGGCACTATTGCATAGGATGTACGCAGCATCACACCCCGATGACAAGTGCAGACCGTGCTGCAGGGAGTCGGCCACATTCGAGCACATGCTATGGGATTGCTCCAAACATCCAAGCGAAGCTAACTCAGGATGTATACCGCCGCAGCTCGAGAAAGCAACGTGGATCGATGACCAAGAAAAACAACTCCAGGCCTTCCAACAGGTCATTGAGGCACTGGCTAGGCAGGAGCCTGGCGAACCGGAAACGACGAGCAGGGATCCTCGCAGAGCACCCGCCAAGATGACGATGTAGGCCACGTCCGAAGTGCGCCTGCACGCTTTATGGCAGGCTCAATAAACGTTTTCCCAATCTAATCCAATCTGATTCTCATCAGGAAGTACAAAACAAACATCTTACTGCTAACTTCCTTTGTTTTCTGCAAACATTAAAGCATGTCACCGCGAGCTACCAACACTTCACAATGTTGCAGAAAACTTCATATCCTCAGGAAGTACAAAACAGACATACAGCTAGACTTGATATTATGAAGTCAGTAAAATTGGCACTAGTTCATTATAGGGAAATTTTGTTATACTATTGAAATTCAACTTGTTATGTAAATAAGTTATGGTTGTGCAAATATTCTAAGCTTTCTAATAACAAAACAAATGATACCATGTTCACTTTGACCATCGAATCGAATAGGACTATTCAGAAGCTTCAAACATTTTCGAAGTTTGAGAATTCCTGTCTGCATACATTTTTTTTAGAAATCAGAACAAAGCCAAGCAGCATGTACAGTGTTCAGCAATTAAAGATTGATACTCAGACTGCATAGGGTTGGCTTTTTGTGCCACTGGTAAATGCTGGGTGATCACTGAGGGGGCGAAATGCAGACACAGTCCATCACAAAAATACTTGCTTTTATTTAACACAAAAAACAATCAGATCAGTGTCCCCAGAACCCACCGCTGGCAGAAAAACGTTCCGCCAGATACATGCTCTGAGTGTCGTCGTCGTCATCATCATCATCATCACCATAATTTATTTCTTTTAAAAAGGACCCCTTTCAGGGTATTAGATAAAGGATGGGCAAAGGCATCAATAAACACTATGGTCATTATTATACAATGGCTAACTTATTTATACAACAGTTAACAAAACTTAGTATACATGCTAGATGATGGGCGAGAAAAAAATAAAAACAAAACAAGAAATAACGTACAAACTGCCAATATAAATGGCAGCACAACTGGCACTATAACAGAGCAGTAAAAAAAAAAAAGGTAGACATTAGAGTAACAGCGCAGTAGTGGTAGGTTAAGGGGGTTAAAAAACATGACAATAGGTGCCTGAGTTTATCTGAGTCACTTTCATTTACTATACTGTCGGGTAGCACATTCCGCAGTTCAATAGCAGTAGGTAAGAAAGATTTCTTGAAGGCATTAGAGGTACCATGCAGACGTAGACTGAGGTGGTTAAACAGACGGTCAGAAGTGCGGTTGGGTGGAAGCAGAATAGTGTTCCTGAGGTGTGGGAAATTATAATACAGTTTGTGGAAAACGGAAAGTTGTGAAATCTTCCTATGCAATGTCAGACCAAGGATGCTGAGTGATGATTTAATGCCACTTCTATACCAGTCATAGTTTGAAGCGATAAACCGTGCCACGCGATTGTGCACTGTTTCAAGCGAGTTGATAAAATAAGTCTAGTGAGGGTTCCAAATCTCGGAGGCATTCTCAAGTTTAGTCCGAATGACCGTTTCATAGGCGAGCTCGTGTACGTGAACAGGGCACAGAAAAATCGATCTTTTGAGAAGGCCAAATGATTTAGAACAGTCGTTTATAAGTTGCGTTATGTGTGCAGACCATGTAAGCTGATTAGTGATAGTAACGCTGAGATAACGGTAAGAGTCAACTTGAGCGAGGACTGTAGAATTAAGAGAGTACTGGTGGTTAAGGATTTCCCGCTTGCGAGTTACACACATGTACTTGCATGTGGTAAGGGAATACATCTACTTAGGGCAGGTAGTGACGGCGGATCCGGATCATGAGACGGAAATAATCAGAAGAATAAGAATGGGCTGGGGCGCGTTTGGCAGGCATTCTCAGATCATGATCAGCAGGTTGCCATTGTCCCTCAAGAGAAAAGTGTATAATAGCTGTGTCTTACCAGTACTCACCTACGGGGCAGAAACCTGGAGGCTTACGAAAAGGGTTCTACTTAAATTGAGGGCGACGCAACGAGCTATGGAAAGAAGAATGATGGGTGTAACGTTAAGGGATAAGAAAAGAGCAGATTGGGTGAAGGAACAAACGTGAGTTAATGACATCTTAGTTGAAATCAAGAAAAAGAAATGGGGGGCGTGGGCAGGACATGTAATGAGGAGGGAAGATAACCGATGGTCATTAAGGGTTATGGACTGGATTTCAAGGGAAGGGAAGCGTAGCAGAGGGCGGCAGAAAGTTAGGTGGGCGGATGAGATTAAGAAGCTTGTAGGGATGACATGGCCACAATTAGTACATGACCGCGGTTGTTGGAGAAGTATGGGAGAGGCCTTTGCCCTGCAATGGGCTTAACCAGGCTGATGATGATGATGATGACTTGCATTTGGAAACATTGAGGAACATGAGCCAAAGAGAGCACCAATTTACTATTTTGCTTAGGTCTTCCTGGAGTATTAGTTGGTCATTATGGGAGGATATGCGCCGATACAGGACCCACTCATCAACGAATAACCGGATTGATGAAAGAATGCTGTTAGGGAGGTCATTTATAAAAATGAGAAACAGAAGAGGCCTAAGCACCAAGCCCTGTGGTACACCTGACAAGACTGGACTAGTTGACAACTTGAGGTTATCGATGACAATGTGTTGTGAGTAGTTTGTGAGAAAACATTCAATCCAGGACTGTACAAGAAGGTCAAGATTAAGGCTAGCAAGTTTCGCGTTAAGACAACGATAGGCAACACAATCAAATGCCTTTGCAAAGTCAAGATAGATAACATCGGTTTGAAAACAGGAGTCAAGGTGGAGGTAAAGGTCTGTGGTCCACTCAAACAGTTGTGTTTCACATGAGTGGCCTCGTCTAAATTCATGTTGATTGGGAAAGAGAAACGAGTGCTTGTCTAAATGAGATGCAGTGCTGGAGTACAATATATGCTCTAGAAGTTTACAAGGTGTGCATGTTAAAGAAATAGGCCGGTAATTACGTGGACTGGAACAGCTATCGGATTTATGTATAGGTACAACACTGCTAATTTTCCAATCATTTGGAATAGTGGAAGAGGCAATAGATTGAGTGAAAATCAATTGCAAGAAGTTGCTAGATTGGGCTTTGGTGCCCCTGAAGGCTTTAGCCATTATGCCGTCTGGGCCTGGTGCACTGAAACTTTAAGGTCATTGATTAAATAGGAGATTCCCTGAGTAGTTATATTAATAGCTGGCATACTGTTTGTCTTCTATGATGAGCCTGTCAAAATGAATTTTAAATTGGGAGCCCGTTTGTATATCAAATGAATATAACTTTTTCTGGGCTGAGCGCATGCACGTAGAGAAATTCTCATGAGGCGCAAAATTTTTGAATATCCTGCAAGTTTATAAGCTGCTTGAAGGATGGCAGCTTTATCTTTAAAATGCACAAATTTGACAATGATCGGACGATTTTTGTTTTTTGGAAGCGGCATAGTCTGTGTGCACACTCTAAATCAGCCGCTGCATTGGAAATGGTAAGCTTCTCCGATATGGATGTGGTTATCTGCGTTTCTGATTGCGCCCATCTTTCGTTGTTTGCATCGGGAATTCCCAAGAACAGCAGGTTAGAACGCATCTGTCGATTTTCCACGTCAAATTTTTCCACCAGCACTTTTAATTGGCAACCCAGATTAGCAACGCAGTCGCTTTTGCCATAAGAAGGCTGGGAGTGCACTGATTGAAATTGAAGTTCAGTGTTTGACGGAAGCCCGTCTGGTCGGGATGAAACATGGTTAAAAGGTAAACAAAAACCCGGGGCACTTCGCCAACCAAATAAAGATTTAAAAGAAAAGAATACGTTTCGGCTCCCACACGGGAGCCTTGTTCACAGGTAAAATAAACAAAGGTGCTCGAGCAGCTCGCTTAAGTAGTCTTGAACACGTGACACAGGCAGCGCGCGTACACTGACGGCAGATTGCCATCACTCCTGTTCAAAGTGTGTGGCATAGTCTGAATCATGAGGGACTCAAGATAAAGCCAACGAGATAGCCCTTTTTCCCTGGCAAGGACACGTGCCTTTCCCCAGTCGATTGCGTGGCCGCTTGAACTGGCATGCTCAGCCAAAGCACTGGATTTCACATTTTCTTTTTATGTGAAGCATATTAACGTAGGTTTCGGGCCTTCGCGCGACGCCCGGCGGTGGCCACGATTGACCCTGAAGTGGGGTCACGTGACATGACGTCACATGATGACGTCGCACAGGCTGCAGATGGGGCCTCATATCGCGCCGTCGGTCGCCTCCCGGCGGTGGCCACCATTGACCTTCAAGTAGGTCACGTGACATGACGTCACGTGATGACGTCACACCGGCTGCAGATGGGGCCTCATATCGCGCCGTCGGTTGCCTCCCGGCGGTGCCCACCATTGACCCTGAAGTGAGATCACATGATGTGACGTCACGTGATGACGTCACACCGGCTGCAGATGGGGCCTCATATCGCGACGTCGGACGTCGCCCGGCGGAGGCCTCCACGCTTCGGTTCGCGCCGTCGCGCACGACGCGGCGGCGGCGCCACCATCGCTGCATCACGTGATATGTGATGTCACGCCAGGGATGAAGCGGCGCGCGCCCGCCGTCGCGTCAGTCTCTGTGCCCGCAACCGCGCCAGCGTCTTTGCGCCGGGCGTGTATGCGGTCAAGATGCCTCCAAACGCTAAGGATATGCTAAGGTTAAGCCCAGTGGATGCGAAGCATCCACTGGGCTTAACCTTGATAAGCCTTCAATTTTCTTTTTTGACACCATAATTGTGCTGTTTAAGACGCCTTTCAAAGTCGCCAGTTCCGCCATTGTACACGTAGTCGCAATCCGCGCATGGGACAACGTACACAACACCTGAGAATTTCTCTTTCGTGTGATTTTACCCCTTGTCGGACAATGTGCCACTCACATATGCAATTCCTACGACTTGATGGACAAAGTCCGTGACGTCGTACTGGATAAAAACGACATCTTGGTCTCTTTTGACGTGAAATCGCTTTTTACTAGTGTGCCAACGGAACTGGCCGTGGATGTATGCAGTACCGCTCTGGAGTCGGATGCAACTCTACTCGAGAGATCGCCCATTGATGCACCGGACCTGGCTCGGCTGTTACAGTTCTGTTTATCAAACACATACTTTACGTTCCAAAAGTGTTTCTACAAACAGGTCCACGGAATGGCTATGGGAGCTTCTATATCGGTAACCGCCGCTAACTTGACAATGGAAGCACTTGAAAGTCGAGCACTCTCTACGCGTTCAGCCCTGCTCCGAAGGCATTCTTTCTCTACGTGGACGACTGTTTTTGCATCATTCACAAAGAAGCAGTTCAGTCGTTCACTTCGCACCTAAACAGCATGGAAGCAGCGATCCAGTTCACGGTAGAAGAGGAAGTCGACGGCAAGCTTCTGTTCTTTGATATGCTGATTGAAACAAAGGGGCCTACTTTGTCGTTCGCAGTTTTCAGAAAGCCAACTCACACAGGACACTACTTGCATTTCGGCTCCTTGCAACCTGTTTCTCACAAAAGGGCAGTGGTTTCGACGCTTCTACGACGCGCGGAGAAAATATGCACGAGACAAGAAGACTACGCAGCCGACGTAAGCGCAGGGTGTCTACCAACCGGGAAAACCGGGAATTCTCAGGGAATTTGAACAGTCTGGAAAAACTCAGGGAATTTGTGCTTCTGTCAGGGAAAATTAGCTGTAACTTTATTGAAAGGGAACGAAAGTCGTGTTAATGCTGGCTCGAGTAACAGAGGAATCGCAATGAATCGTCATTGACGCCGTGTCATCGGCACGATGTATTGCCAGAGTAGTTAACGGCCGATTTTCCAGACGCTTTTTCGGACGTGCCCGATAATTTATACGGCTTTGCGGCACCACGACGTACTCCATATAGTAAATGTATATTGCCCTGACTGCAAGTCTGAAATGGCATTAATCAAAGCCGCCACCGCCGCCATTTTGATTATCTCGCCGCCTCGAACTGGCACTATCGCATGCAGATCCGCCGGCAGCCGTAGCCACCACCACGGCAACGTTAGACCTAGCTGCTTCTACGTTCGCTGTTAAGCTTCTTGCCGTGCGGTGCCGTGTTTTTCATTGAAAGAATTCGCCGCTGTCAGTAATGGCACCAACACCACGTTTGTAATCTTCGCCATTGGCTTCGAAGCTCGCAGAGCGCACACAGCGCGTTTCGTAATGCCATTCTCCGAAAGTTAGCTTCGCCTCATTACAGCAGTGTGAGGCGGTGAAGCTTAACAAGCGTCGGAAGGGGCAATTGTCACGGGACACAGTATGTATTCCATAAAGGGAAGCTGAAGAGTCTGTCGAATTCAATAAGACGCTCATATACGGATGCGGGAACCTTATAAACCATGGAAGTAAAATTTTGGGGGGATTTGTCTCTTAGGAGCGACGCAATCGTCGGTTAAAATTGCGCTTTAGCTCCGCCCCCCGTCGAGCGCCACGCGCTGCTGCTGACGCTGACGATGCGAGCGGAGACCGGAAACCGCGGCGTAGTGACGTCAACACTAGTGTTCCGCTCCTTCGCAGTGTCCGCGACCGTGCCTGACCGGGCTTATTTCTGTGTGCGTGCCGTCCTAATCTGCTTCGCTCGACCCTACATTCCTTTGTTTGTGCGTATATAGGAGTGGTAGTTGACGTGCGGAGCATCAATTGAACTTGTAGGCCGATCATGCTGGCATTCTGTGCAGCCTACGCTTGCACGAACACCAGCGGCCGTGACAATGTTTCGATGTTCCATTAGTTCCTGCAAGACAAGAAGCTTTCAGCTAAGTTGGAGGCTGCTGTGAAGCGAAACAACTTCAAGCGCTCAAGAACAACAGTGTTGTGCTCTAACCACTTCCGTGACGATTACTACTGGAGTTTGTCAATAATGCGGGCTTTGGCTTCTGCTTAAAAAAAAATAATATAGCACGCTGAACGGAAGGTGCATGTTTATCTCCCACTCTTGACGCAGGTTTCATCGCCAAGCAACGCAAATTTTCTATTCGCACGTGTGTCGTGAAACAGCCTGCATGCACCTACCGTAATGCAGTGCAAGGGTAAAGTTTACATGTGTTGGAAAGCCTGCTCACGCCAGGACGCTGCGCTCTGTTGCGTACTCCAGGGTAGCGTACCGTACTGCTGCCGAGAAGTAGTGGTGCCTGCCTATCGAAGCTCGACCGATATTACTTATTGGGTAGCGTGGCGTTGTCGGCGGGCTGCAGGCCTCCGGTAGACCATGGCGACCGAGCAAGGGCGAGACGGTTTGCTAGTGGGAAACTTGCACAGTTTATTCAAAGGTAGTTGAAAGAAAATAAGAAAAGCATGAAGTATCAAGTACATTTCGGAGCCCCTTAAATAGGCTCTCTACAAGTGTGGGCGGGATCTTGCTTCCGTCGATGTCACGTGACAGGCACAGAGAGAGGGCCCCTCCTCCTGCATTACCGAGCACGGGAAGAAGAAGTCAACCCTCACTTCGACGAATCCTGGTAGAAGGCGCTTTGTGCGCAAGCTGACTGACGTTGGCCCTCGCCGGAGAAGTCAGCCCTCTTTTCGACGAATCCTGGGAGAAGGCCCTTTGTGCGCAAGCTGACTGGCGTTGACCCTCGCAGGAGAAGTCAATCCTCTTTTCGACGAATCCTGGGAGAAGGTCGGGCAAAATTCCTGTCGCCATGTGGTGTCAGATGCCAACCCTAACAGCTCCCCCTTCTCTCGCACACATAGAGAAACCGACCATCTCACGTAGCTGACGGAATTCGCCGATTACGAGTAGCGTGCGGATGGCGCGCTGATGAAGGTTCTATACTACACGTGCTACAACAGCCGGTAAACTTTTCCCGCGTTTAAACCGTCTGTGTAGATTGCCGACAGCTTTGGGGCAGCGCACAAATGCCGAAGATCACACCACCGCTTACGTTCTACGAGGAGGCATGTAGGAACATAACACTACAGTTGTTTGCCCGAAAACGTAGTCACTGGAACGGTGAATGCAGCTTAGCAAAAAACATACTCGCCAAAGAACATTTCCAACAAAAGGAGATGCTAACACTTCGCCTTCGTTCGCGTGGAAAGCAGTGCTTGCACCAGCATGTTTTGCTTCTTGGGGAGGCCGGCTCTTCGCACTCGGTTCGTACATGTAGGGAATAAAGTATAAACCCCTTACAAGTGATCTTGCACGCGACAGCGACAGCGCGACAAGCGAGGCAATGTCTGTCGTGTTCACTCGTCGCCGGCAAGCCGAACTCCACGTGAGCGACGGCTTTGAGCGACGACTTCCCGGTATGAGGGCAGTAATATACGCGGCGAAACTAGCTTGACGCATGCATTATCAACTTAAGTTGATGTATTTTACTGAAGAAGGAGCATAAAATATTTCTGAAGGTCTTGCACTAGGTTCTTATTTTTGCACGTGTAAAATTCAATAGTTTGCACGTTCGGTGCGACAAACAGTAGTATTTGAGTTATGTACATCCAGTTTCGGCTTCGACAAAACGGGCAAAGCGACGGCCCGTTTTGTTGCTCGAAGCCGTCGCCCGTCACCGTTGCGTGCAAAATCGCTCTCGTGGAGTTTGGACTTAATGCCGAACTCCTCAGAGAAACGCCAGCTCTCGAAATTTTCTATGACCGTCTCAGCAAAACACCACCAAACTACCTTGAACCGTGCTTCATGTGTAGCGGCAGCAGTCGGTCCATACGAACACCATTGTTGACGTCACGAGGCGTCCGACCAATCACAGGCGAAAACGAGGCGCGCGAGCTGGGCGTGTCTGCTGCTGCACTTTTCGTCAAAATAAAATATGTTTGCGCTTTCTTTCGCTCAATTTCGATGCAATATTCGAATTAAGAGAGTTGAAAACCACGACGTACTGCTCTTCACTCATTTTTTCTGGAAAAGCTTTCAGCTTCCCTTTAAATATACGCGCGTGCACCCCCATCTCCTGTCACAGTACGAGCACTGATATGCCTAATAAGTGTACTGGCAGGCCTTAAGAACTTTTGCGGGCGTGCCTGTGCCAATTTTAGCCCTTATAGGCAGTTAGAGACATGCATTCATTTTTTTCGCACTGCCCGATTTTTCGGATGTTTTTGCGGCCACTAGGGAGTCCGAAAAATCGGACGTTGACTGTACAACTGACCAAGAGGATGCTTCAAATGATCCATGGGGTGAACGTGTGGCAGAAGGAGGATGAGAACAGGAAGGACCGACGTCCTGAGGAATTAACGGGAAATGAAGCGTGCCACCACCTCTTTGAAGGAGCTTGAGCTCAAAAAAAAGCGTTGGCTGATGCCGGGATCCAGGTGTCTCTCATTCAAACCAAAATAAGCTATTTAAAGCAGTGAAACCCAACACTGAGATGTTTTGTACGGGCTGAGAGTATGTCATTGTCAGGACAGTTGAGATTGACTTCCCAGCTGCTGAGAGAGAATCTTAGTTGTGACAAAGTTCAGGCCTCATACCGATGAGCTTGCTATCAGTTGATAGAAATAGCTCATATTCAAAAAAATATTTACTTATGTATGCATCTCCTTACATTCGTATTTGAAAATGTTTGACCCAATTTGCAATGGGTTTTATCATTTTTTTGACTGTGCATTTTACTAACACCTTCCTTCTGTTTTCTTTTTAAATAAAATAGATATTACTCCTTAATATTCAAACTGGATTAAGTTATTTTTTGTTTCAACATGCTTACTAGAGAGTGACAGCATCGGGCAACATGGTGTCAGCCTGTCTTGATATAAAACAAAGTTCTGGCTCATTCAGGGAATTTAGCAAAAGTGCTCAGGGAAAACCTGGAAAACTCAAGGAATTTGGATATGTCAGCTTGGTAGACACCCTGAAGTGTGGTATGGCGGGAACTATCAGCCTGTGGTTACCCGTGCTCTTTCTTGAATTCTGTCGAACGACAAATGGCACATCCGCAGTTACCCTATGCTGCCTCTAGTCAAAAGCGCGCCGGAATACCATATATCCTGTCCACAAGTGAAGTTCTAAGCCGTATTCTGCATTCATACAATGTTCAAGTGGCACACATTCCAAACCAGAAACTACGGCAATCACTCGTCAATGTTAAGGACAAATTACCAAAAGAGAAATTCCCAGGTGTTGTGTACGTTGTCCCATGCACGGATTGCGACTACGTGTACATTGGCGAAACTGGTGACTTTGAAAGGCGTCTTAAACAGCACAATTATGACGTCAAAAAAGAAAATGTGAAATCCAGTGCTTTGGCTGAGCATGCCAGTTCAAGCGGCCACGCAATCGACTGGGGGAAGGCACGTGTCCTTGTCAGGGAAAAAGGCCTATCTAGACGCCTTTATCTTGAGTCCCTCATGATTCAGACTATGCCACACACTTTGAACAGGAGTGATGGCAATCTGCCGTCAGTGTACGCGCGCTGCCTGCGTCACGTGTTCAAGACTACTTAAGCGAACTGCTCGAGCACCTTTGTTTATTTTACCTGTGAACAAGGCTCCCGTGTGGGAGCCAAAACGTCTTCTTTTCTTTTAAATCTTTATTTGGTCGGCGAAGTGCCCCGGGTTTTTCTTTACCTTTTAACAATGATTGAAATTCATCAACTATTTTTTTCTAAGATGTCAACTCAAGCAGAAAATGCACTGATCGCAGCTTCATTGTTAGTTCGGGAAGTACGGATTAGTGCGAGTTCATTTGGCGTGGTGCTTTGGAAATAGATTCAAGCGATGAAATAGTGTCGGTGACAGGGCAGGGATTCAATTCTACATCACCAGGCAGTATGAGTAGAAGAGATACAATGTGAAAAGTAACGTAACAGGAGCAAAACAGCTTGCACAATGGATTGCGGCAAGTGTCAGTGAACTCAAGGGGTGGGGGGGGACAACACCGCAAATAAAAAACGGTCATTAGGACAGAAGCAACTTGCACCGAGAGGAAGCCTCACTTCTATATCGAATAACGACAGGATCTGCTAATACACCGGCCTGGTTATTTAAAACGGAGCGAATCAATTCTCCGAACTGCACGGCATGCAATGAGACAGGAGACATTGAGCACTTTTTGTGGTCCTGCCAGCAATTCCAAAATGAAAGAGACACTCTCCTGAAGAATCTGCAAAACAAGGACGTTCCGCATGCGCGCCTGCAACACCTTATATTTCCCGAGGGTTCAGTTATAGCCCGCAAAGAAACCTCACGTCTCCTCATCGAATTTTTAAGAGAGACTGGTTTGATGGACATATGGTGAAACCCTTCAGCGGTATTGTGCGAGACACTCGGGCGGAGCAATTGCCGGCCTTGATCTCCAGGCTAAACCTGCCTGTTGCTACAATTCACCACCACCACCACCACCACCACAACTTGCATTTGCAAAGTAACTAACCTGCAGAAAGAACGGCAGTTGCATGACCTTGTTCCATATGGTGGCATGCCCCGACTGGCCGAGAAACAGTTCCGGGCTAAGTAGCAGCTGGGGCGGGGCGGCCACACTGATAGTGCAGCTAGGCTGCTAGGCGGGAAGTGCGTTTGTGCCCAGGAATGGAGGCAAATTGGTAAGTTGATGATCCGCTTCGAGTTGGACAGGCAGGTATTTATTTATTTATTTATTTATTTATTTATTTATTTATTTATTGTCATACTCTCAAGGCCCGGAGGCATTACAGAGAGGAGTGGTGATTATTACAAACATATTCGTTAACAATATTCTTGAAGTTTGTGGCGTCAGAAATGGCAGTGATGGAGGCAGGGAGGCGGTTCCAGTCATTCGTCGTTCTTGGTATAAAGGAATCAAAATAAACGTTGGTGCGACAAGTTGGAACTTCAACCTTGAAACGATGATCCGTGCGTGACGATATGTATGATGGCGGGGAGATTAGTTCATCCTTAAGTGTTTCGTTAGAGTAATAAATCTTGTGAAAAAGGCATAGGCGAAAGTATTTACGACGTAACTCTAGGTTAGGCAAGTCAAGGGTTAGTTTCATTGATGAGACACTTGCATGACGAGAATAATTCGAAAGAATAAAACGAGCAGCTCGGTTTTGAATGGATTCGATGGTGTTTTTTAGCTTTAGAGTAGAAGGGTCGAAAATGGAGCATGCATATTCAAGTTTAGGCCTCACTAAGGATTTGTACAGAAATAACTTGACAGCTGCAGTTGCCGATGAAAAATTACGCCGTAAAAACCCAAGCATGCGATTAGCGTTACTGTAAATGTAATTTATATGAATGTTCCATGTAAGATTGTGCGTAATGTAGATACCAAGATATTTGTATGATGATACATTTTCTATAGGTATGTTGTTAATATTGTACGTAGGAAAGGTGGTATTTCTTACAACACGGGACACACGCATCGCCTTACATTTATTAGAATTGAGCTTCATTTGGGATCTAGCACACCATGATGTTACTATGCCAATGTCTGATTGAAGAGTATCGTAGTTGCCAGAGTTAGAAATGACACGATAGAGAACACAGTCATCTGCGAATAACCTAATTGATGATTTAATTTGGTCTGGGAGGTCATTAATATAAATTAAAAATAATAATGGTCCTAGAACCGAGCCTTGCGGTACACCGGAGGTTACTCGACCAGTGGAAGAGAAGTATTCGTTAGCATAAACAAATTGGGAACGGTTACACAAAAAACACCTGATCCAAGCAAGCACGTTAGGATCAATGTTGAGGTTACTTAATTTAGTTAAAAGTAATTCATGTGAAACAGTATCGAATGCTTTGGCGAAGTCTAAAGAAATGCAGTCAATAATAACGTTAGCATCCATCGCCTGGAATAAATCATTAGTGAATGACAAAAGCTGTGTTTCGCAGGAATAGTGTTTTCTAAATCCATGTTGGTAGGGGGTGAAAAATAAGTTGGACTCGAGAAATGAAACCAGGTGTGAGTAAATTATGTGCTCCATTAATTTGCAGGGAACGCTGGTTAGGGATATATGTCTGTAATTAAGTGGGGAGTACCGACTGCCAGACTTATGTACGGGAATCACCATCCCTGCCTTCCAATCATTTGGAAGGATGGTGGTTTGAAGTGACTGAGCAAAGATTTCGCTCAGAATTATAGATGAATAAGTAATAGTTCCCTTAAGAAATTTCGTGTTGATACCATCTACTCCACTGCATGCAGAAACTTTTGAGGTCTGTATCAACTTTACAACGCCATCAAGGTCAATGGTAATAGGGAGCATTGGAAAATAATGCACATGAGAAAAAACAGCGCTTGCGCACAGCACAGAATCTGAAAATACCGAGATGAACGCGTCATTCAATACTTCACAATAGACACTCCGATCGACAGGTTCGTTGTTAAGATCACACAGTTCAATGGCACTAGAATTTTTAGCGTTGACCACACTCCAAAATTTCTGTGGGTTGTCTTTCAAAAAAGAAGGCAACGTTTGCTCATAAAATGTTGTTTTGGACTCTGCTACAGTATTCTTGTAGTCGCTCAGTGCTATTGTGTAATCATTCCAGCGATCATGATTGCCAGTTAATTTTGCTCGTCGGAAAAGCCTTTTCTTTTTGTTCAGTAAACGTTTAAGACGCGAGTTGAACCAGGGTGCGCGAGAATTAGAATAAATACGTTTTTGCGGGATGTACCGGTTAATTAAGGAGTTGACTTTTTCTTTGAATGTTGACCAGTTTTCTTCAACCGATCGAGTGTGGAAACTTGGAATGTAGTCAGTGATGAATGTTTCTAGTTCGTTATTAATTGCGGCAAAATCAGCATTTTTGTAATCACGTATAACTTTCGACGAGGTAACAGATGGGATGGTTAACTGCAAATTACACTGGATTATACAATGGTCGCTAATACCCGGTAGGTAAGTTAGGGGCGAAACAAATTCCGGGGATGTAGTAAGGATTAAATCTAGGATATTAGCCGAGTGTGCGGAACATTGAGTAGGCTTCAGAACAAGCTGGTGCAGGTTAAAATCGAGGCAACGGCTGATGAATTCGGAATATTCAGAACAGCACTCTTGGGTTGAAGGGGGATCAGTATGCCAGTTAATGCCAGGAAAGTTAAAGTCCCCAAGGAGTATTAGTGGCGTTAGTAGTATTAATTAGTAGTATTAGTAGTATTCCGGTTGAGATAGCAGGTGTCAGTGAAGCATCCAGGCTACCTTGCTATGCTCAAAGCAGTCGGGCAAAGGGGCAACGGCTCACTGAAGGGTGGCCTGCAGAAAGAATGGCAGTTGTATGACCTTGTTCTGTATGGTGGCGTGCCCCCTCGCATTTCATTCGCTGGGCACTGCACATCAAAAAGCATCACATTATGTGCTACAGTAATAATGTTACACGTAATTCTTTTTCTTTTTTTGGCCGTGAGACTTGACATGACGGGTGCACTTCTCATATTTGCCCTGCTTACACCATTCTCATGCACCTTTGTTGACTGAGTATACATAAATGCATGAATGTAAACAATATTGCTAGCGATGGTTTTCTGAAGTTTTACAGAAAACATTTACTATAAGTGGTGTCTAAAAACGGAAGTCTGTGTCGTGTTTTCAGCTCCTGCAATCGTTTCCAAAAGCATAGCCTTTCAGATCTGCATCTGTTTATTGAAAGGGCGCCACCACTAGGGTGTGGATTTGGACACCACCTATTACATTTTTAAGCACACTAAATGTAATTAATAAAGGGAAAATGAGACATCCACCCAAAACGTAGCTAAATGCTACAAAGGAAACCCATATGAATTTCTCGAAAGAAAGGCATCGCAGTTGAAGAAAAATTCCCCTTGGTCTGGGACTCGAACCCAGGACCACCGCCTTTCCGGGGCATCCACTCTATCGCCGGAGCTAACCAGGCAACTAGCAGATGGCAGGGCGAAGTCGAATTTATCAACAACTCAAAGCAAAGGCAAGAGTTCAACATAATAGTTCTGCGGAAACCCACAACGTAGAGAAAAGTAATTAATCAAGGGAAAATGAGACATCCACCCAGACATAGCTAATTGCTACAAATTGCTCTTGCCTTTGGTTCGCGCTGTTGATAAATTCGACTTCGCCCTGCCATCTGCTAGCCACCTGATTAGCTCAGATGGTAGAGCGGCTGCCCTGGAGAGGCAGTGGTCTCGGGTTCGAGTCCCCGACCAGGACGAATTTTTCTTCAACTGCGATGCTTTTCTTTCGAAGAACCCGTATGGGTTTCCTTTGTAGCAATGAGCTATGTTTGGGTGGATGTCTGAATTTCCCTTTATTAATTACTTCTCTCCACCTTGCAGGTTTCCGCATAACTATTACATCGAACTCTTGCCTTTGCTTTGAGTTGTTGATAAATTCAACTTCGCCTTGCCATCTGTTAGCCGCCTGGTTAGCTCAGATGGTAGAGCGGCTGCCCCGGAAAGGCGGTGGTCCCGAATTCGAGTCCCAGACTAGGACGAATTTTTCTTCAACTGCGATGCTTTTCTTTCGAGGAGCCCGTTTGGGTGGATGTTTCATTTTTCTTTATTAATTACTTGAATCTCTCCACTTCGCAGGTTTCTGCAGAACTATTACTTCGAACAGTAAATGTAGTGTAACTGTAGCATGACTACACTACATTTACATTATATTCATTTATATTATATCTCGCCCAACAATGATGGTTGTGCAGTACCTGGCCACTGGCTTGCACTCGTACTCCAGCATTGAGGAGCCAGGCTTTTTGTCTTTGATGCAGCACACCGCAGTACTCGAGTTGAAAGTCCCATCAAGGACAATGTTTTCTTTGAGAGTGAGGCCAGAACTTTACGCCAAGGGAAAAGAACGGATTAAAAATGAACTTTGCATTCACTTCAAATATGAAACCCGATGCTACTTGCTGATGGCTCATGGGTAGGCATCGAGGCACAGGGTTAGCTGTGTCACATTGACATGTTAGCTGCTACAAATTATCATATTGAATGCCGGCATATGCCTGAGAGCCATTTATCTGATAACTTGAAGTGCATCCCTTTGAACATGGCAAAAGAATGAGGACTCTGTCAAGAGGTTCTAGTTTTCATTGTCACTGACAATGCCAGAAACTTCCTGGTTGCAGCATCACGAACGGGATGGTCTAGTTCACACGCTTCGCACATAGCTTACGATTGGGCATCCAGTGTGCAAAAGGCAAGGTTTAACGCTAGAACGTTATCTAGTGCGGCGAGTCTAGCAGTGCTATTGGAGGAATTAGAGGGCAGTAAATGGGATATAATAGGGCTCAGTGAGGTTAGGAGGCCAAAAGAAGCATATACAGTGCTAAAAAGCGGGCACGGCCTGTAGAGGTCGCCACCTGTGTATACAAGGTGGCGCTACAATCTGATATGACCTAGTATTTATCGCCCATACGGCTTCGGTCATACGGCTTCCGTCACGAGACCAGCAGCCCGAGGTACCCCCAGAGCAACGGAGAGGCAGAGCGCATGGTACGCACAGTGAAAGACTTGCTCTTCAAAGGTCCTGATCCCTACCTTGCCTTACTGTCGTACCGTGACACGCCCGGTCCCAACGGCATTTCCCCGGCTCAAGCCCTCATGGGAAGGAAATTACAAATTCATCTCCCGAAATTGCCGGAACAACTAATGCCGTCGTATATGCTCAATCTGTCTCTCTCCTTCCAAAATGGAGCGATTTGCAGCGGCACCTTGTTTTTGTCTGGCCATCCTTTCATGCAATACTTCATGACCGCAGACTCCATCTTGGGCTCCATCTTAGACCACCTAGAGTCGCAGGACGCCATAAGGAAGGTAGCGACCCCAACTGAGTGGTGCTTCGGGCTTGTAGTTGTGCCCAAATCATCAGGCGGCTACAGAATCTGCGTCGATCTGACGAAGCTGAACGAAATCATGGAAAGGGAGCTCTTCATCTTGCTAATGGTAGAACAGATCCTCGACCAGTTGGGTGGAGCGTGAGTATTCTCCAAGTTGGATGCGCGGTCTAGTTTCCATCAGGTGAAGCTTAGCGCCAACAGCCAGGAACTCACTACATTTATAACGCCGTTCGGCCGGCGCTGTTACAAGAGACTCCCTTTTGGTATAGCCACGGCACCAGAGTATTTCCAGCAGTTAATGTCGAGGGTTCTTGAGCGCTTGCCTGGAGTCGTGAACCTGGTTGATGACATTCTAATCTTCGGGAAAGATCGTCAACAGCACGACAAGTGTCTGGCTGCAGTCCTAGCTCGCCTTGAGGAGAAGGGTGTCACCCTTAACGAAATCTGCGTTTCGGGTCAGTTCGGTCAAGTTCCTTGGAGTAGTGATTGGGGCGGACGGGATCTCGCCAGACACCGGACAAGGTGAAGGCTGTCAGAGATCTGCCGCCACCAACCGACATCAGCGGAGTACGACGATTGCTGGGAATGACCAATCACGTCGCACGGTTCATACCTCACTTGTCCGACATTATGGAGCCCATTCGTTCCCTCCTAAACAAGAACAGCGCCTGGACTTGGGGTCCCAGTCAAGAAAAGGCCTTCTCATTTCTCAAGTTGCTGTTGAGCTCCGACACATGCATGGCAAAATACGATTCTTCCTACCACACTGTAGTATCTGCGGATGCCAGCTCCTACGGTCTGGGAGCTGTACTGCTACAGGACCAGCCTGTAGGTACTCGACGGGCTGTAGCGTATGCTTCAAGGGCGCTTACTCCGACGGAAGCATGTTATAGTCAAACAGAAAAAGAAGGTCTCGTGGTGACTTGGGCCATTTCACGGTACAACCAATTCCTTTGCGGCTTAGGCTTCGAGGTAGAGACAGACCACCTTCTTCTGGTCACCTTTCTGGGAAACAAGGACCTAGAACTCGTGCCGCCTCACATACAACGAATGCGGATAAAACTGATGCGATATCAGTATGTGGTGAAATATGTGCCTGGAAAGCATTTAGCTACGGCGGATACTTTGTCACGAGCTCCCTCTGATTTGCCAGCTACTCGCACGGTAGACACCCTGGAGTTGTTTGTCAGTGAAGTGTTCAAGGAATTACCGCCTCTTGTAGCAAGACGGCTAGAAGATGTCCACATACACCAAGCCCAAGATGGAGTCTGCTCTGCGGTCATGAAGTATTGCACGAAAGGATGGCCAGACAAAAACAAGGTGCCGCTGCAAATCGCTCCATTTTGGAAGGAGAGAGACAGATTGAGCATATACGACGGCATCCTTCTGCTCAACCGACGACTTGTCATTCCTTCAGCCTTGCGTCAAGACATTTTCGCCCTATTACACGAAGGGCATCAGGGAGTGTGGCACTGCCAAGAACGGGCCAGGGAGTCTGTTTGGTGGCCTAACTGTAATATGCATGTTGAGCGTATGGTGACCCAATGTGCCATATGCGCTGAAACTCGAGTTCCGCGTTCTGAGCCTATGTTGTCCATGGTGACACCCGACAGACCATGGCAGCACCTTGGCATCAATCTGTTTCAACTTAGAGGGCACGATTACGTCCTGATTGTTGATTATTATTCCAGGTTGCCTGAAGTAGTCTCCGTGGGGTCCACCATGGCACCAGCAGTTATCTCGGCGATCAAGAGCTGTATTGCCCGTTTTGGCATACCAGACATCGTCCGGATCGACAACGGACCGCAGTTTGGGTCCAACGAGTTCGCCGAGTTTGCGCGGTCATACGGCTTCCATCACGAGACCACCAGCCCGAGGTACCCCCAGAGCAACGGAGAGGCAGAGCGCATGGTATGCACATGGAAAGACTTCCTCTTCAAAGGTCCTGATCCCTACCTTGCCTTACTGTCGTACCGTGACACGCCCGGTCCTAATGGCATTTCCCCGGCTCACGCCCTCATGGGAAGGAAATTACAAACTCGTCTCCCGAAATTCCCAGAACAACTAATGCCGTCGTTACCATGCCACACAAGTTTCAGGGAAAAGGACTCGGGGAACAAGGCACGGCAAGCGATGACCTACAATCGCCGTCATGCTTCAAGCCAATTGGCCCCTCTGAGTCCTAGAGACTATGTATGGGTCACTGACGCACTCTGCAATGGTGAAGTACTCTCGCAGGCCCAGCGTCCGCAGTCCTACCTTGTTCAGACCCCCAGAGGCGTCCTTCAGCGTAATCGTCAACATCTGGTACTTCATTCATCGGCCCCAGCTAAACCGGCACCTTCATCGCCTGTCCTTCCCGAGGTTATGCAGCCTGCAGCACCTCAAGAAGATACAATGCAACCAGAAGTAACGCCGCAGGAAACGGTCACACTGACTCGCAGCGGTCGTATAGTGAGACCACGGTTGGACTTGTACGGCCCTGTCCCATAAGAGGTGAAAAGGAGGGATGTAGAGGTCGCCACCTGTGTATACAAGGTGGCGCTACAATCTGATATGACCTAGTATTCATAAGGAGCTTTGGGGAGTGGGAAGAAACATTGTTTTGGTTTCCGCCTTGCCGGTAGTCGGCCTCGTCCCTCGGCTCCTGTGCAAAACACGTCCTTTGCTACCGGGCTTAGCGGAGAGACGAGAACTAGGAATAGGATTCCTGATTAATAAGAATATAGCTGGTAATATACAGGAATTTTATAGCATTAACGAGAGGGTGGCGGGTCTTGTTGTGAAACTTAATAAGAGGTACAAAATGAAGGTTGTACAGGTCTACGTCCCTACATCCAATCATGATGACCAGGAAGTCGAAAGCTTCTGTGAAGACGTGGAATCGGCGATGGGTAAAGTCAAAACAAAATAAACTATACTGATGGGCGACTTCAATGCCAAGGTAGGCAAGAAGCAGGCTGGAGACAAGGCAGTGGGGGAATATGGCATAGGCACTAGGAATAGCAGGGGAGAGTTATTAGTAGAGTTTGCGGAACAGAATAATATGTGGATAATGAATACGTTCTTCCGCAAGCGGGATAGCCGAAAGTGGACGTGGAGGAGCCCGAACCGCGAGACTAGAAAAGAAATAGACTTCATACTCTGCGCGAACCCTGGCATCATACAAGATGTGGACGTGCTCAGCAATGTGCACTGCAGTGACCATAGGATGGTAAGAACTCGTATTAGCCTAGACCTGAGGAGGAAACGGAAGAAAGTGGTACATAAGAAGCCGATCAATGCGTTAGCGGTAAGAGGGAAAATATAGGAATTCCAGATCAAGCTACAGAACAGGTATTCGGCTTTAACTCAGGAAGAGGACCTTAGTGTTGAAGCAATGAACGACAATCTTGTTGGCATCATTAAGGAGTGTGTAATAGAAGTCGGTGGTAACTTCGTTAGACAGGATACCGGTAAGCTATCGCAGGAGACGAAAGGTCTGGTCAAGAAACGCCAATGTATGAAAGCCTCTAACCCTACAGCTAGAATAGAACTGGCAGAACTTTCGAAGTTAATCAACAAGCGTAAGACAGCGGACATCAGAAACTATAATATGGATAGAATTGAACAGGCTCTCAGGAACGGAGGAAGCCTAAAAACAGTGAAGAAGAAACTAGGAATAGGCAAGAATCAGACGTGTGCGTTAAGAGACAAAGCCGGCAATATCATTACTAATATGAATGAGATAGTTCAAGTGGCTGAGCAGTTCTATAGAGATTTATACAGTACCAGTGGCACCCTCGACGATAATGGAAGGGAGAATAGTCTAGAGGAATTCGAAATCCCACAGGTAACGCCGGAAGAAGTAAAGAAAGCCTTGGGTGCTATGCAAAGGGGCAAGGCAGCTGGAGAGGATAAGGTAACAGCAGATTTGTTGAAGGATGGTGGGCAGATTGTTCTAGAGAAACTGGCCACCCTGTATATGCAATGCCTCGTGACTTCGAGCGTACCGGAATCTTGAAAAAACGCTAACATAATCCTAATCCATAAGAAAGGGGACGCCAAAGACTTGAAAAATTATATACCGGTCAGCTTACTGTCCGTTGCCTACAAAGTACTTACTAAGGTAATTGCAAATAGAATCAGGAACACCTTAGACTTCCGTCAACCAAAGGACCAGGCAGGATTCCGTAAAGGTTACTCAGCAATAGACCATATTCACACTATCAATCAGGTGATAGAAAGATGTGCGGAATATAACCAACCTTTATATATAGCTTTCATTGATTACGAGAAAGCGTTTGATTCAGTCGAAACCTCAGCAGTCATGGAGGCATTGCGGAATCAGGGTGTAGACGAGCCGTATGTAAAAATACTGAAAGATATCTATAGCGGCTCCACAGCCACCGTAGTCCTCCATAAAGAAAGCAACAAAATCCCAATAAAGAAAGGCGTCAGGCAGGGAGATACGATCTCGCCAATGCTATTCACAGCATGTTTACAGGAGGTATTCAGAGACCTGGAGTGGGAAGAATTGGGGATAAAAGTAGATGGAGAATACCTTAGCAACTTGAGATTCGCTGGTGATATTGCCTTGCTTAGTAACTCAGGAGACCAATTGCAATGCATGCTCACTGACCTGGAGAGGCAAAGCAGAAGGGTGGGTCTGAAAATTAATCTGCAGAAAAATAAAGTAATGTTTAACAGTCTCGGAAGAGAACTGCGGTTTACAATAGGTAGCGAGGCGCTGGAAGTGGTAAGGGAATATATCTACTTAGGATAGGTAGTGACTGCAGATCCGGATCATGAGACTGAAATAATCAGAAGAATAAGAATGGGCTGGGGTGCATTTGTCAGGCATTCTCAGATCATGAAGAGCAGGTTGCCATTATCCCTCAAGAGAAAAGTTTATAACAGCTGTGTCTTACCAGTACTCATGTATGGGGCAGAAACCTGGAGGCTTACGAAAAGGGTTCTACTTAAATTGAGGGCGACGCAACGAGCTATGGAAAGAAGAATGATAAGTGTAACATTAAGGGATAAGAAAAGAGCAGATTGGGTGAGGGAACAAACGTGAGTTAATGATATCTTAGTTGAAATCAAGAAAAAGAAATGGGGGCATGGGCAGGACACGTAATGAGTAGGGAAGATAAGCGATGGTCATTAAGAGTTACGGAATGGATTCCAAGGGAAGGGAAGCATAGCAGAGGGCGGCAGAAAGTTAGGTGGGTGGATGAGATTAAGATTAAGAAGATTAAAAAGCAGCTGCTGCTGCCGCCGCCGCCGCCGCCGCCGCCGCCGCTGCTGCTGCTGCTGCTGCTGCGGCTGCTTTGAAAAGGGCACTCCGAACTTTAAAAAACTGTGTACTGTCGGGCCAATGCCAAGGCCTGAGCAATTGCAGGGCACTACAAGAGAAGCTCCCAGGCCAGGAGTCACCTCAAAGAAATCAAAATAATTCCGAATAATAATCCAAATCGTAGGTGAATGGCACCTAACGACATCTGTCACATCAGTCCTCAAATGTGTTCGTGAGGCGACAAGGGAATCTTGGTCTGAAAAGCACCTGACTCTTTCACATCTAACGCATTGCATGAGAGTTCTACTGACCCAGCTGTGGGCACAGTGGTGGGGATGAGTCTGTATTCACAAGATACCTTCTTTGAAGCATTAAGTTTAGTTTTTTTGAAATAATATTGCGGACCACATATGCCCTGAGCACAGTGTTGGGCTTCCGATTTAAGACTACCTGTTACACCACCCCAAGTGAGAAATTGGCTCAAAAGTCGTCTCTGCTCAGCTGTGGAAAAAACCCTGCCTCGGTAGAGGGACAACGATGAGTCCAGTGCCAGCTGTGCATCTGCACCACCTGTGACTAATGACGTGTGGAATGTTTTTGGGGCTTTGACCTCCACCAGGACTTCAAGCACTATTTCACAGCTGCTGATGGAAGAGGTGGAGAAGTAACTTTGTGCACCTGTTTAGCGCCGTGTTACAGTTTCATGGGATCAGTTTCCAGTGCGATTCCCAGTGTACTGTCGGGCTGTAGTACATGTTGCTTCCTGTTCCTTGGGCGTAACCGTTGAGAGCGACCACAGAAACTGCTGAGCATGCCTCTTGGCACTGCTCAGCATACACTCGTAACTAGTGGCGATGAGGGTGGGTCGAGAACTTCCCATTGTATTTGCCTCCAGAGCTTTGTCTTGTGCAGAGCAAAACTGCAGCAAAATTGGCAAATAGGCATTAGCCTTCGTATTCAGTGTTAAAAAGTTCCACTAGTGCTTGTGGGGCATTCCTTTCACTGAGTATACGGATCATAAACCACTACTGGGATTGTTGAGTGTTGACAAGCCCATTCCAGTGCAAGCTTTACCACTACTGGTCAGATGGGCACTGAAACTTTCTGCTTACAAGTACAAGCTTGTGTACGAGCCTGGTCAAGACTCAGGTGATGCTGATGCCTTCAGTAGCTTACCGCTGCCAGCAAACGTTGTTGATCTGCCTGCACCTGCTGAAATGTTTGTGCTTGAACAAGCACACCCTGGACTCACCGAACCCTGTGTGTGTAAAAACCAAATAAAGGCTGTCGATGGTGTTTGACTCCTTTCATCCTCACCCTCTCCCTTTTGCTCTCACTTGTGATAGCATCAGCAGAGCTCAATATATACGTGGCCAATGGCCCTTTGTCACATGGTGTGCAATTTGAAAAGGCACATTCGCAAACCACCTCATGTAATTTAACCGTCTTATCACTGGCACCTGCAGTACTGTCAATTTGTTGCCTCGGTCTTTCTTTACAGCAGGGGTGAAATGTTTTTGTATTGAAATTCCAGATAAACACGCTTTCTTATGTTGAACTTAAAAATCTTATGTTCTATGGACATGAAGTTATAAAAAGGTAAATAGTTTGTTGTATCGAGAGTTTTCTTATATTGGAGTTTGTTATATCAAGCTTTAACTGTATTCGCCGACTATTTGGTAAAACGCCCGCTGTGGTTGGTGTCTTGGCATGTGCAGCTTTTCTTCTGTGTGCACTTTGTTGGCACAAGGTTTTTTTCAAGTCAACAGGACCACTCGAACCACTTTCTAAGCTGTGCCCTCGAATTTGCTGTGAAAGCAGGCGAGGTTGCCGTACAAGGCATGAGAAGGCTTTTGTCAGATGCTCCAGAGGTGTGGTTTATGGCGTCCAGATGTCATGCGGTAAAGTTTATATCGACCAAACCAAGCATTGCATGAACGACCGCTTAAGGGAGTGTGCACAAAAAGTAAGCAAGAAAGAGGACAAGGGTGCTCATATGTTGGCCCAGGTATATGCATGTGGTGGTGAGGCTACTTTTTCAGGAACTACCATACTTGGTACGAGCAGTAACGCTTCCAGACTTTCATTGGAAGCCTTTCTTATAAAAAAGGACAAATTGTTGTATAGGTGAGTTCTCGATTGCACTTCTTAACTCAGATTTCGACTTCCTGTGAAACTGCATTTTACCTATATGGGTTTTTACCTGGCCATTTACCTACCATTTACCTATATGTGGTGTTTCTGTACATTTTTATTGTGTGCATGCATGGCAAGGTATTATATGTGTGAAACCCTTCCTGTTAATAAACAGTTCTGAGTGCAGCGCTTGTCCTTGCCATTTCTTCCTATGTCAGTTGTCTTTTGTTTTGCGACAATTTTCTTCGTCAACAATGTAAGACCAACTAACCAAACAAATTCTTGTACTTAACTTCACGCGACCATTGTGTATTGCTGCTACAGATATATTGCTTGCATCAGAGGCATGCGTCATGCAAGTAAATAAATATGCATTTGAAGTAGTGCGCTCTTGCTGCATGCTTGTCAATGTTCGTGTAAAAGTTCATAGTGTGAAAGGTCTATGGCAGGTTCATATCGTAAATATGTTTAAAGCTTTTTTTTTTTTTTGATGCAATGTTTTTGCAGAACTTGCTTCAGGAAATCAAGCTTGATGAAGGTGACTCAGCACCTGTCTTTTCTGTGCCACCGAATGAAAGTGAAGAAGTCTCCATAGAGGTATGTACGTCTATGTTCTGATATTAGGGTGGAATGCAGCACCACTTTGGCCATTGTACTGGTAGAATAAAAAGAAATGTGAGCGTAGTAGCATGGTGGTCTAAAAGCACTGCTGCACTCTCTACCATTTAAGCATATATGTTTGTCATCAACAGCTTATCTAGCACTAAGACCCAGCCACACTATTTGCCTATCCTTTTGGCATTGGCAGGTAGCAAGCACAACAATGCTCCAAGACCACATGCACCGGTATTATCCACATTTCTTTTTATTCCCCTGGTGCAGAACGTGTTGGAGCTTTTTATTTTGCAGCAATCATATCTACACTTTCCTGGAAATTGTTAGGGGCAACGTGGGCTCTGGGAGCCTGGCACTTGCAGAAGTACTGGCAGTGTTGATGCAGCAGCCATCAACTGCTGTTTGTATTTGGTGTTCACCTTAGACACACTACCCATGTTGTGACAAATGCATGGAAATTGTCTATACACTGTAATGTCAGAGAGGTCAACTGGTGATGGAAAATTGGCTCATGATGTCATGGGGTCAATATCACAGTAACTGTTGCAGTGGTGGTCTACGCAATGTTGTTCCAATGCACAAGAGCATACACTATTCAGAATCCGCTGCTAAACAAGGTGTGACCAGTTGAGGCATAATGTGCCATCAGAATGGATGAGCTGGTGGTCAGAACGTAGCTTTTACAGTGGTATGTGAACAAATGGAGATTATTGCAAATTATGGTGGTAGCTACAGGCCATATGTTCTCAGCCTTCAATAATGTACAAAGGTTACAAAGGTCAGGATCAGGTTGATATGTTGCAGTATTTTGCAGGGTTTGGCAAGTCTAATGTATGGGTGAGGTACGTGTTCCAAATCTCCATTTAGCTGGGAACATTGCTGGCACCTATGACACATTCTTTAGATCAGCGAAAATTTCTGTGCTGATCCAAAGAATGGATAAATTCCAAATTGCCCTGCTTTCCACCTTACTATGATCCAATAAACATCAAGAGGGAATTCAAGCACCAAAAAGAGATTCCTAATATCACATAGTGTATATGTTGAACATAGGGGGGAAGGTGTTAGTGAAGAGCTTGAGGCCAATGAAGCATTGGCCCTTGGCTGTTAAAGGGACACTAAAGGCAAATATTAAGTCAAGCTAAAGTGATAGATTAGAGTGCTCAAGAATCTCTGCAGCATGCGAGGTCTTCGGCACCGAAGAAAATATCGACCACCTGCTGTGCCACTGTCCACGATATGCCCCAGAAAGACAAGAACTTGCCAAAGCTCTCCAAAAACTGTACAATCGGCCGCTTTCTGTGCAGGTGCTGCTGGAACACCGCCCCCATCGCTCGTCGGCCCATAAAGCGGTGAAGGTGCTTTTGCACTTCTTGAGGGCGACGGGCTTGTGCAACCATCTGTGACTATTAATGCAATTTCTATAAGACCACACGCGTCAGCGAACTCACCGCAATTTCCTTCTTCCCTTCCCTCCTCTCTCTCCCTGTCATCTTTGTTTCCCCTTTCCCATTCCCCGGTGTAGCGTAGCCAACCGGATGTTATTCTGGTTAACCTCCCTGCCTTCTGCATTTCTATTCCCTCCTCAAGAATCTCTAAGACGTCAATACAGCCGACTCTCGTTACAGCGGACCCTGATAGTCCGACAAGAAATGCACATTTTATCCAAAGTTCGTAATATCCAAAACGCCTCGCTTCCAAAGCTTTCGTCGCTATCTCTAACAACTTTATTGCAAAAAGTGAGTGATGAACGACCAAAGTAAAAAACAAACAAAAATGCAGTTTCGCCGGCGAAGCATCGATTGTGGTAGCAAATTAAGCAAGATAAGAGCGGCAGCAGCATCGAGTGAATTGACCTACTTGCTCTCTTTCGTTTCAACATGAACTACATGTTGAAAGCACAGCGCATACGAAGCTACCGGCACTGGGTGCGCTTTGTCCACATCGCAGATTGTTTTGAAGATGAGGCCTGCGTGGGCATGCACTTTCTCCACATCGCAGATCGCTTTCAAGATACGGCGGCCGCACCGTAAGCAGCAGCCGTCAGAGTACACAACTTGCACACTGTACACCACTTAAATATCATGCTCTTGTAGCCGAAGGGTCCAGCAACCGATGTCACCCGAGGGGTCTTTCAAAGTCGACAACAAGCAAAGAGTGTGGTAGTTCATGATGACATAAAAGGGTCAGCCATAAAGGTAGGGTCAGAACTTCCCAAGAGCCCAGACCATAGCCAGGCACTCTTTCTCAGTGCTTGAATAGTTGGTCTTGGCCTTTGTGAGTGTTTAGCTCGCGTAGGCGACAACATTCTCGTTATAGCCAGGCTTGCATGGCACAAGCATCGCACCAAGGCCCATGCCGCTTGCATCCATGTGTACCTCTGTAGGTGCCCGGGGATCGTAGTGCTGGAGGAGATGCGAACAGCTGGCATAGCATCTGGAATGTGTCATCGCATTCAGGAGATTAGTTAGACATGTCGATGCCAACAGTGAGAAGCTGTGTCAAAGGAGCGATAGCGGTCATGAAATTACACACAAAGTGACGGAAACAAGAACAAAGGCTGATGAAGCTCCGGAGGTTCTACAGTCACGTCGGTTTATGGAATTAGGTGACAGCTCGAAGTTTCGCGGGATCAAGGAGGACGCGGCCATTGGTTACGTGGCCCAAGATTGTGAATGTGTGAGCTGCAAAGTGACACTTGTTGATATTCAACTGAAGACCAGCGTTCTTAAGACATGTCAAAACTTGTTGGAGAAGAGAGGTGCGTCGAGAAATCTGAAGAAAACGCGATGATGTCATCAAGGTAGCACAGGCGGATGTTCCATCTGAGACTGCGAAGTATGTTTTCCATGATGAGCTTGAAAGTTGCGGGCGCATTGCAGAGTCCGAATGGCATGGCGTTAAATTCATATAGCCCATCAGGAGTGACAAGCGCTGTCTTAGGATAATCGCATGCAGCCATGGGAACTTGCCAGGAACAAGATAGCAGGTCCAATGACGAGAAGTACCAGGCGCCTTGTAAAAAATCAAATGCATTGTCAACGTGGGATAGAGGGTAGACGTCCTTCCATGTTACTTTGTTGAGACGGCGATAACCGACACAAAATCGAATAGAACCATCTTCTTCATGCACTAGCACAACTGCAGAAAACCTCGGACTCTTGAGATGGTTGAATGTCGCCATGCTCGAGCATGTCATTCACTTGGTTGTTGATTATACGACGCTCCACCACTGAGACGCGATAAGGGTGTCCTCTGATCGAAGGCTGGACCCCATTATCAGTGTGGTGGGAAACACTGTCCGTACGACACCAAGGCATGTTCCGTACAGTCAGAGTGGAAAGTATCTAGGAGAGGGAGGAGTTGCTCGTGGTATTCATGGAAAAAGTTGGTGTCAACGAACGAATCAAAGACCTTGGTAGCCATTTGGGAGCTCTTTGTAAATGGTGTCATGGCACTGAACGAAAGTCCAGAAGAGGAGCCCTGCACATCTAAACACTCAAAGATGTCAATGGGCTCGACACAGCCGAGGGACTCGTTGCAAAGGAGAGTGAGAGGGTATGCGGACAGGTTGTGCACTAGCATAATTGTAGTACCAGCGGCTACCTCAAGAATGGCAAACGGAAGTGGTAGAGGTTTGCGGTGAAGAAAAGGAGATGAGGCCGTGAAGTGTACCTGGGCGTCAGGCACAGATGGACAGAACAAAGGGACTGGCGTTGAGGTGCTTAGTGGCAGATCAGTATCGGCGACAACAATAATCATTAATGGGGCAGGAGAGGCGGCTGGCAGAGTGTTGTTAAGGCAAGACAGAGGAACTCTGGCACGGGCGCAGTCAATGACTGCACTGTGGCATGAGAGAAAGTCCCATTCCAAGATGGTGTCATGAGAGCAGGAAGGCAGCACAAGGAACTCAGTCGTGTTAAGTATGTCCTGAATAAAGATCCTAGCAGTGTATGTGGCTGAAGGTTTGATGGGCTCCGTGGTGGCAGTACAAAGTACAAGGGCAGAAAGTGATGTGGTGACCTTCCTGATCTTACAGCAAAGAGTCTCATCTATGACGGAAATGGCAACACCCATGTCGACAAGTGTGAACATAGTGACTCCTTCAACTTGCATTTCTATAATGTCTTGCGGTGATACTGGAGGTCTTTGGCATTTCTACAAGCATGCAGCTCTTGCCTCCGAAGCTGCAGCATTTAGTTTCCCTCGTTGGAACGCAGGCAATGACACATCGGCGATATCGAATGCCAACATGGTGATGGTGATCGACGGCTGCTGAAGTTCCTGGCCTAGAAGTTTGGTGACAGTTTTGAATCACCATACTAGTGGGCTGCAGGTATGTGTGGATCAACAACGACGTCCAGACCCAGTAGGTGGCGGCGACAATAGCACACCACGTGTTCTGCGAGACCGCACAAGAAGCGTATTGACCAATTGTCTCGTGTGCGCCATGGATCTTGCTGCCGAAAGTACTGAGGAGCCATTTGAAGCACAGGGAGAAGTGCTTCAACTGGGGTAGGGGAGCGTCGTTGGTCTAGGATGCGGCACATCTTCAGCGTACATCAGCGGTGCAACAATCGGTACATGCTGGTAGGCTGGTGGAAATGCCTCTGCAACCTGCTCGCGGATGGCCTGCTGCACGGCTGAGGACAAAGCTTGGACAAGCTTTTGGATGAGAGGGAGCAGCGAGAGCTGGCGGGCCACCTCTTCACGATTGAAGCCTTTGATGTGAGGAAGCAGAGGCCCTTCATCAGTCTGTCTGGGAGTTTTCGCCAAATGGAAAGGGAGGCCACATGAGGAACAGTTTGATGGGCAAGAACTCGTTGCTGGCATAATTCGTCAAAACTTTGGCAGTAGGTTACTATGGCTGCAACCGTAGTAGGATTCATAGCCAGGAGCATTTGAAAAGTGTTGTCTTCAATGCCTTTGAGGATTTGTTTATTCTTATCATCCTCAGTTGCGGAGCTTACTCGGTTGCGGAGATCGATGACGTCCTCGATATAACTAGTGAAATTCTCACCCGGCTGTTGTAGCTCGTTGGTGGAGGTGAAGCTTTCGCCAAATGCCTCCCCAAAAGCAGTCTTAAAGTCATTCCATTTCACAATAGTGGCCTCATGGTTTCGGAACCAGAGGTTGGGGACATTTGCAAGATAAAAAGTAACATTGGTAAGCATTGTCAAATCATCCCATTTGCTGTAGTTGCTCACTCGTTCATATGACGAAAGCCATTCATCAACGTCAGTATCAGCAGTGCCACTAAACACAGCTGGGTCTCGTTGATGAATGGCACTACAGGTGACTGGTCCAGTGAATGAAGTGGGTGGGTCGCTCACTGGTGTCATCTGGCATGGTTTTGGTGGCAGCGGTAGGCAGAATGCAGCTGCGGAGTTCCAGGGTGAGGTGTTAAGGTACTCTGTACTTCCATCAAATACTATGAGGTTTATTGGCAGTTAATGGGAATCCCAGTCACATTGGGTCCAGAGCAGAGAGCAGCCGAGCAGTTCCAGCCAAGCGCTAGCACAAGCAAAAGCAGCGACACCGACCCTTTGGCCTTTGTTTTCCTCACCTGACAAGCCATGTGGCGGCAGCAACGCTTGGGCTGTCTTCATCATTACACTAAAGTGTTCTGCTTCTCCAAATCGCAGGATTATCCCAACTTTACGGCAGGGGAGTTATCGTAAGGCCAATCTGTACGACAATCAAGACGACCACGCATCGTGGGACTCGATCACCACTCTGTGCGTGAATAAATTTGGAGTTTTTCGTGCCAAAACCATGACTTGATTATGAGGCATGCCATAGTGGGGGACTACGGATTAATTTTGACCACCAGGGGATCTTTAACATGCCTCCAATGCACAGGAAACGGCCGTTTTTGCATTTCGCGCCCATTGAAATGCAGCCACAGTGGCCGGGATTTGACCTTGAAAGCTCATGCTTAGCAGCGCAAGACCATATAGCCGCTAAGCCATTGTGGCGGGTACTGCTCTGCACATAGAATTCGCCAACAGTAAAGAGCAAGCGCCGCTTCATTGTCAAGTTTGGCGTGATTTGCCACATCTGAAAGATTGTGGAATCCGTAGGGTCATGGTAAGTTCGCGTAATGGTCGCTCCCCCCTTCTACCATCATCCGCCATCCACTTTTGCGCCTTTTATGGAAAACCAGAGCTATTTTTGTGATGGCTGCTTGAAGCTAAAGAAAAAGAAGAAAAAGAAAGAAAAAGAAAACATTGATGTGTATCTATGAACAATGTCGGAAATGAGAGGCCACCGTACCGTGTGTTGCAAAGATGGTGCCTGTAAATAACTTTGTTGCCATCCTGTGCACTCGCTTTCGTTTGCAAGGCGGTGCGTCAGCTTTCCGAGTGGTGTGCAGCTGCTGTGAATAGACCTACACTTGTTAGGCACGAAATTGTAGCATTAGTCAGTGATGCCCGATGTTGCCGATTAGGCCTAATGGCCTAGGCAGTGTTAGGTTAGGAAGAGTTGCGCATATAAAAGGATGAGCACAGGAAAAAACAAGGTAGATGGAAAGAGTGGAAACCATCCTGCAGCTGGCTTTATTCATTTCGAAGCTGCATGTATAGGTCGTGTTCACACTTGACAAAAAGGAAAGGGGGGGGGGTGGGGGTGGAGTGGCAAATCAAGCCTGCCCCAATTGAACAGAAACTGCACATAAAATTGTTTTCCACGTAATACAAGGTAACTGAAGTTTCACTTATGCTGTCATCGCCCTTTTTCTTGATGTAAAAAGTTTCGAAAAGCCCACAGGCTATTTTGTTCTTGCTCCTGCTTAGAATCTTAATGTTCTTGAACAGTGGCTTACATCCTTTACATGCAGCGTAATGAGTGGGCAAGTGTGCTTCTTCTCTTTTCCGAATTGACCCTGCATGCTTGCCTGCATGTTCATTCAAGCAGTTCCCTGTTGGGCCCTCATATACTTATCCACATTTGAGCGGGATTTAGTATACCATACTCGTGGTACATTTGGCGCCTGTGTTCGTCCTTTTATATGTGCAACTCTTCCTAACATAGCCATGAAGTTCTTCTAAACAGCCTAGGCAGTGTGTCCATGATGAAAATTCACTGCAAGCCTCTACGGAATGCTTACCTCTACTATGTTACAGATGGCTCGTCATGCGATTGGTCCCAAAGTGACAAGTGCAGGTTAGATTGATGGCTCTTGAAGTGGTGTGAAGCTCGTCGCCACATATTCAACACAATCTAATCGGCCTGATCTTCACACATGCTTTTGCACTTTATGAAGTATGCATTACCATTGTTGCCATTCTCTCTGTCGCATTGTGTCGCATTATCATTTTTATCGGTCCTCTGGACCCAGCCAAACCGATAGTACCAACACAGGTGGCCCCTGTCGACACGGCGCTATTTTGCATTCTGGTTCTCTATCTGCCGTTCCCGCATCGGGCTGATGTCAGGGAGCACTTGCAGTAACAAAGTCTGCTACTGCATCAGCTGGGGAAGCCTGTCCATGGTGTAGAGGTCGCCACCTGTCTATATAAGGTGGCGCTACAATCTGACAGGACCTTGTATTTATAAGGGGCTTTGGGGAGCGGGAATAAACATTTTTTGGTTTCCGCCTTGCTGGTAGTCCGCCTCGTCCCTCGGCTCCTGTGCAGAACACGGTGTCAGAATAGGATCCCACCGTTAACACTGACATGCCTGACACGGGATCCACCCCCGCCGAGACCGCAGAACCAAAAGTGCACAACGTTCACGCTGGTGCATCTGGTCTGCGCCCACTGGAGAACTTCACGTTTTCAAACCCGGGAGAATGGCCAACGTGGATTTCGACGTTCCAAGGATTACGCTTTCGTGGCCGGCCTCCACAGTGCCAGCAATGAGGCCCAGGTATGGACACTTCTTTACTGTACGGGACCGCTAGCCAGGACCATTCTTTCGTCCTTGGGGGTGTCAACACCAGAAGTGCTTTCTTTCAGTGCCGTCAAAGAAAAGTTGGATTCGCACTTCGTGCATCCGGTAAATGAGATATACGAAAGTCGTCGTTTCCACCGCTGCACTCAGCAGCCAGGTGAATCTGTGGACGACTTTTTTTCGGCAATACGCAACCTGGTAAAACGCTGCAGCTATAACAGCCCGCTCGTCGAGGACCACCTTGTTTGCAACAGATTCGTCGTAGGCATACGTGACGAGAAACTGTCTGATCAATTGTACCGGTGCACAAAACTTCCCGCTGAGGAAGCACTGTGCCAAGCCCGCATACACAAGAACGCAGAAAAAGAGCGGTTATTACGCACTAAATTGACTATGGATAACGCTCTTGCCGAAACGCTAAATATTAACTCGGCTCGGCGAAACAATACTCCCACCCCTTCGCCACGTTTCCACAACCAGTCTGACGACCCGGCTAGGTTATCGTGTGGCTTTTGTGGACGATAGCGTCACTCTCGAAAAGACTGCCCAGCCAGAAAATCAGTTTGCCACTACTGTAGAAAGCTAGGACATTTTGCTGAAGTGTGCATGACGAAAAACGCAAATGAGCGACTGGGTTCCATCGAACTTCACGACGTGGATTCACAATGAGCAAGGTACATAGACATACTAGTGAACGGGCACCTGGCCGTGTTTAAGATAGACTCTGGCGCGGAAGTCTCTGTTGTCTCGCTGTCGTTCCCAGGTCGACCGCGATTGCTGGATGATGTTGAAGGGGGAAATCTTGGGCCCTGGCAAACAGAGTCTGCATTTTCTTGGTACCTTTAAAGCAACCTTACAGTGGGGTAATAAGTCCACAGTGCAGATTTTATACGTGGTTGAACGTCAGCGCACTCACCTGCTTGGGCTCCCTGCAATTGAGTCCCTTGGTGTTGTTATTTCGTGGATTCTGCCGAGTGCGTTCATTCCCCACCAGCCAAGATTTTCCAAGAGTTGGGAAAATTTCGGCAAGCCGACTATCACATTCGCGTTAAACCTGGCGCTCTTCCATTTTCCCTGAGCGCCCCAAGGCGGATTCCAATTCCCTTAAACGACGTTGTCAAGAGAGAGCTAGATGACCTGAGTCGCAGGATGTCATAAGGAAAGTAGAGGCTCCAACTGAGTGGTGCTTCGGTCTTGTAGTCATGCCAAAATAATCAGATGGCTACAGAATCTGCGTCGATCTGAGGAAGCTGAACGAAATCATAGAAAGGGAGCTCTTCATCTTGCTGACGGTAGAACAGATCCTCGGCCAGTTGGGTGGAGCGCGAGTATTCTCCAAGTTGGATGCGCGGTCTAGTTTCCATCAGGTGAAGCTTAGCGCCAACAGCCAGGAACTCACTACATTTATAACGCCGTTCGGCCGGCACTGTTACAAGAGACTCTCTTTTGGTATAGCCATGGCACCAGAGTATTTCCAGCAGTTAATGTCGGGGGTTCTTGAGCGCTTGCCTGGAGTCGTGAACCTGATTGATGACATTCTAATCTTCGGGAAAGATCGTCAAGAGCACGACGAGCGTCTGGCTGCAGTCCTAGCTCGCCTTGAGGAGGGTGTCACCTTTAACGAAAAGAAGTGTGCGTTTTTGGTCAGCTCGGTCAAGTTCCTTGGAGTAGTGATTGGGGCGGACAGGATTTCGCCACACCCGGTGAAGGCTGTCAGAGATCTGCCGCCACCGACCGACGTCAGTGGAGTGCGACGATTGCTGGGAATGACCAATCACGTTGCACGGTTCATACCTCACTTATCCGACATTATGGAGCCCATTCGTTCCCTCCTAAACGAGAACAGCACGTGGACTTGGGGTCCCAGTCAAGAAAAGGCCTTCTCGCGCCTCAAGTTGCTGTTGAGCTCCGACAATAAAGATTGTTTTGGTTTCCACCTTGCCGGTAGTCCGCCTCGTCCCTCAGCTACTGTGCAGAACACACGGCACTCTCTTTTTGTGGCAAAGAGAAAGTGTAACGCTCATTTTGGCAGCATCATGCACAAGGGGCTTCGCGTCGCATGCAACATATATGGCACTGTGCAGGCCTGTACACTGAATGAACCATGACTTTTAAGCAGCTGTTATATCTTAACAATATCAAATATATGAAAAATCAAATAGTAGACATTTGATTTGCAGATTGAAATATTTGTACATCCACTATTCGATTCTATTTGGTGTTATTCAATATACACACACCCCTAGTTAACACGCCTTCGCCTTTATTTTGTGCAAGCACTGTCTGGTGTTGTGAACACTGCAGCTTGCTCTTGAGTTCCCCTCAGCAAGCAGCAAGACTTCTTTTGTTTCACTAGTCAGAGTGTGCACCCAGGGGCGTCTGCCTCGGCAGGTGTTTGGTGCCTTATGACACTACGTACCCGAGCACATGAGGGTTGGACCCTCACTCGTGTAGCCATGCGCGGTGTAGCCGTGTCTGAAGAACGGGGGATCCTGGGGGGTGAGCCAATGCCGCGTGTTTGAACCTTCAAGGTCCCCCAGCGGATGCAACACACCTCTTTGCCTCTGCTTCACATAGACGGCACCTCCGGACTGACCCACCTGGAGGAAACCGGCAGTCACTTTTTATTTATTTATTTATTTATTTATTTATTTGTTTATTTATATATACTGCGATCTTTTACAAGATCTTAGCAGGGCGGGAACATACAAGTACATTCATACAAACATACAGTTCAAGCAATCATGCCGATGCTTGAATTCAAAAGGACAAGACGCATGAAGAAAGAAGCAAATAAAGTATGTGCAGTTGATTCATGAATGCAGGTACACCTGTGAAAACGGGATAAAGAATTTTGTGTAATGACTTATAAAACTTAATTTGTGAAGTAATTTGCTGTGGGCTACTTTGTCGAATGCTTTGCTGAAATCCATGAATATAGCGTCGATTTGTTTTCTATTATTTATTGTGTTGGCAAAATCGTGAATTATTTCTGCTAACTGTGTGGTTGTGGAAAAGCCCTGCCAAAATCCATGCTGAGCGTTTGTCAACACGCAATGCTCATCAAGGAAACCGATTACATGCTTATAGATTATGTGTTCAAAAATTTTGCAGGTTGTCGAAGTCAGAGAAATTTGTCTGTAGTTTTTTTATGCAATTCTTGTTTCCCAATTTGTATAAGGGTTTGATTATTGCTGTTTTCCAGTCGTCCGGAAGCATGCCATCCTGAAGCGATTTACTAAACAAAATTTCCAAGTATTTCGCACACCACTCGGCATAACATTATAAGAAAGTGTTTGGTATGCCATCTGGACCGGGGGATTTTCTTTCATCAATTTTTAACAGTAAGTGACGTATACCATTCTAAGAAATAACAATATCGGGAATGGAAGGCAAATCCATGTTAAAAGAAGGCAGACAACCGTCATCCGTTGTGAACACACTACTGAAATTATTGTTAAAAGTAGAACATACAACCTGCTCATCGTGTACACTCTCACCGCCTATTATAAACATATTGGACAGGGAAGAAGAATGACTCATCGTCCTCCAGAATCTCCCTGGAGACGTTTTCATGAAACTAGGAAGCTGTACATTAAAGTAATTTTTTTGTCATTTATGATCATTTGTTTTAATTTATTTGATGCTTCCTCAATGACCCTTTCGGATTTGGAACTAGTTTTCAATTTTACGGAATTCTTAAGCCGTTTAAGCCTGCGTTGCTGGCGCAACGTCTCCCGGGAAATCCAGGGATTCCGATGCGTAGCCTTTCTCGCAGTTTTGGGGACAAACTGTTGCATACAGTTGAATATAATGCCTTTAAATAAAAGCCACAGATCATTCATGCTAGCTGTGTTATTTTTAAAGTCGTCCAGATGAAATGCTAGTGTATCAGTTACAGACGCGTCATCTGCACGAGAAAAATTCGGGTAATACTGAATCTTGTCATTTTTACTATGAGGGGCACATTGCAATGACAATACCACTGCTTGATGATCAGAAATGCCGTCTGTGACCATACATGAGGCATCATGTTGTATATTTCCACTTACAAAAAATAGATCGAGAACTGCATTTGAATCTTTGTGGGGTCTAGTGAAATCCTTAACTAGCTGTAATAAGTCAAAATTAAAAGCAATAAAGCAATATCAATCATTTGACTATCAATATTTGTGGTGGAGCGGAACATGAATGTGCTCCAGTCGACATTTGGCAAGTTAAAATCGCCAGTTAGGATTAGTTTATCTGCTTGTTTTATATGGGTGTACATATATTCTCTTAAGCATTCCAAGTTTGCAACAGGCGAGTTAGGGGGCCTGTATACGGCACCAAGAATGTATTTGGCATTGCTAATACAAAAGGTGCAGAAAACACTTTCTACTCCCGAGGTGTCCGGCATTCTTAAGATTTGAAGGGAATGTTTAAAAAATATAGCTACGCCCCCTCCTCTTCTATCACGGTCTTTTCGCATTATTCTGTAGTTTATTGGGACAAATTCGCTATCATATATATCTTCATTTAACCATGTTTCCGTCAATACGGCAATATCGGGGTCAAGCGAGCAAAGGATGCCTTCAAGCTGTTCTACTTTGTTGACAACGCTGCGGCAGTTAAGGTATAAGATGGTGAATGGTGATTGGCAAGTGTTAGCGGGTCATTTGCTCCTTCTTTTTAGCTTACAGCCCTTGTCCTTTTCCACATCCCACACAAACATTTCACCATCTATGCTGCATTTATCATAAACTAGTTTAACTTTGGAGCCCTGGTCACATTCTTTTTTTTTTAGTTTTGCCATAATTTTTTTCTTATTTCCCGAACTTTCAAAGAAAAGTTCTTGGTTATAGAAAGCGTTGTCCCTTTAAGCTTTTTGCACTCTTTCAGCACTGAACTTTTATCGCGATAGTCCAAGAATCTTAGGATCACGGGGCGTGCTTTTTCTTTTTTCTTTCCTAGCCTGTGACATCTTTCTAAATTATCAATAGTAAGTCCAAGCCTTTCCTTGAAAACATCTTTTTTGATCACATTCAAGAGACTATCGTTTGTCTCCCCGTCTTGTTCATTTAGGCCATACACGATCAAATTGTTTCTTCTACCTCTGTTTTCTAATTCGAATTTACATAGCAAGCTGGAGACGTTATATTCCAAATCAGTTACTGTTTTCTTGACAGGGGATGTAGAGGAAAACACGGGGCCTGTTTCTGAAGCCACCCTAAATGAAATTCTACAAACCCAAAAAGATATTTGGCCAAAGTTACTCAAATTCAAGAAAAACAAGCTTCGTCTGAGGCAGGTATAGTGAAAATGCAAACACGACTCGATTCCATCGAAGCAAAACTCGTGGTCTTAGAGAAATCCCAAATAAGGCTATCAAATATTGAGGCTACTATGAGTGATTGTCAGGTGGAAATCGCTGCACTAGCTGAACAAGTCGATGGCTTGGAAAATTAATCCCGGCATAGCAACCTGATTGTAAGAGGTACACTGGAAGAAGAGAATGAAAACGAAGAAACGTTGCTGAGAAAAGTAAACGACGATGTTTTTGAGGCAAAACTCAGAGAGAAGCTAAGTACCATTGAGAGAATACACCGTCTTGGTAAGGTGAATCCGGGTAAGCATCGTCCAGTTATCCTTAGGATTGGTGATTTTAAGGAAAAAACGAAGATTATGAATAATTGCTACAAGCTTAAAGGAGGGAAAATAAGCATTTCAGAGGACTATTCTAAATGAGTGCATGATATTCGGAAAAAACTCTGGAATACCACTGTTGACGAAAGGAAAAACGGGGCCAAGGTAAAGATGGTATTCGATAAGATTAAGGTGAACAAAATCCTTTACGCCTAGGACGAAACTACGAAACAAAGGTACAAATGCCACACCCCTTCTGGGAGTGGCAATTGACGCAGGAACAAAGGGTCAAAACCGTTCAAAGTGATAAATGTGAATGCCAGAAGCATATTAAATAAACTTGTCAAATTAGAAAGCCTATTTATAGAACATGAACCTCACCTAATAGTAGTCACCGAAACTTGGCTGCACAAGGATGTACTCAACACTGAAGTCACCCCTCCTAACTATAAAATAGTAAGAAGGGATCGAGAAGACAGATGGGGGAGAGTTGCGTTAATTATCAAAGACAACATAGCATTTTCTGTACTTCCAGATGTGAATGGCGTAGAAGCGCTTGGGTCAAGTTAAAATTAGATACACAAACAGTCTTCATTGGCGGTGTTTACAGGGCTCCAAATGCTCCGTTGGACGTCCTGGTAAATCTAGGAACATTTATGGACACTTACCTGCCTCAGGATAGTAGGACATTGTTACTTGGAGATTTCAACCTACCCGGCATTGACTGGTGTTCGCAATTACCTGGAACATGTGAAGTGCCTAGTTGTGAGCAGTTACTTGAACTGGCTTTTTGTCATAATTTAAGTCAAGTTGTGTCTGATTACACAAGGATATGTCCTACAACATCATCCATACTTGATTTAATTTTTGTTTCCCAACGAATACGAAGTTCTGTCTGCGAATGTGAAACGCTGGAGGGCTTGTCAAATCCCAGGATGGTTTTGTTGTCATTAAAGGCATCACCAGATGTCATAAGTACTTTGTCCAAAAAAAGTTTCTTTAATTTTCATGACGCTGATGACGCTGATGACGCTGCTGTGATCGGCTGTCTTTATTATTCATATTCAGATTTTATGCAGCTGTATGACTTAGGTGCTAGCACGGACCAACTATGGGAATTCTTTTCTGAATTAGCAGAACGGTGCCTTAATCACTTTATTCCTAAGAAAACTAAGCGCACGAATAAAAATAATCCCTGGATAACTAGAGATATACTTCATCTCAAACGAAGACTTAAATGCAAATGTAAGGCTTACTCACCCAACCCAAACCCCGAAAATAAACTATGTATTCGCCGCATGAGTCAGGATTTAAACAGACTTCTTAAGGAATCAAAAACAAGATTCTATGATGTGACACTCGCAAAATTTCTTCGCGAGGCACCTGGCAAATTCTGGCGCTATATAAATCCGTCTAAAGTTCTGCACCCTGCTCAGACCGAGGAGAACGCCCATAGCGTGCCGAAGATTTTAATCTATATTTTTCATCTGTTTACATACGTGATAATGGTATACTGCCTCCTTTTAATGTTGAAACTAAAAGACCTCCTATTACTGATTTACAGATTGATGAGCAAGGTGTTCTAAATCTGCTATTACATATTGACATTAAGAAAAGCCAAGGTCCAGATCGTATCCCTAATGAGTTTTTATATAGATATGCTGAATGGGTATCTAAATACTTGTCCAAAATTTTTCAGTCTTCTTTTAGTAGCGGATGCTTTCCAACTGATTGGAAGCGAGCAAAAGTTATACCGGTTCATAAAAGCGGAAATAATTCTGTTAGTAATTATCGCCCGATCTCGCTCACTAGTACTGTTTCGAAGTTACTCGAACACATCATATCCAAACACCTGCTCGGCTATCTCGACCAGCATGATATCCTGTATTATCATCAGCATGGCTTTTGAAAGGAACTGTCCACGATTACCCAACTGATAGAAATAGTTCATGACCTCGCAGAAACAATAAATTCACGTGGTCAAACAGACATTATCTACCTTGACTTTGCAAAAGCATTTGATAAAGTTTCGCACCAAAAATTGTTATATAAGATTAATGCGGTTTTTAAAAATCAAACACTCACACAATGGTTTTCTGCGTATATATCCTCCCGTGAACAGTGTGCAACTGTTAGAGGTTGTCAATCCAAGATACTTCCCGTTGCTCCTGGTGTACCGCAAGGTAGCGTCTTAAGCCCACTCCTAGTTTTGATCTTTATTAATGATTTACAAAGTAACATTGATGTTCCATTAAGACTTTTTGCAGACGACTGTGTGATGTACAGTACCGTAAGTACAGTTGATGATCAGATTAAATTAAATTCAAACCTGCAAAGAATAGTGAAATGGTGTAACGACTGGCAGATGGAGTTAAACATTAAAAAGTCTGTGTTCGTGTCAGTAACTAGAAATAAAAATGTTCTTGATTACAGTTATCAAATCAACGGTTATATCCTTGAAAGAGTCGATCAGTATAAATACCTAGGCATAGCATTTAAATCAGATCTACGATGGAATACCCACATTGAAATTGTCATTTCCAAAGCTTTTAAAACACTATGGTACCTGCGACGCACTATGCACTAGGCACTCCCGATGTAAAGTGCCTCGCTTACAAAACCCTAGTCAGACCGATAATCGAATATGCTAAAGTAATATGGGATCCTCACACAGCAACTAATCGTCGCATGCTTGAAAGGATTCAGCGACTCGCTGTAAGGTTTATCTTAATAAATACCGCTGGAACCATTCTTCAACAGAACTCTGCCAACAATTCCAACTACCTATGCTAGAAACCAGAACCAGATATGAAAGACTAAAAACTCTTTACCTCATTATCAATAATTATCTTAAAATAAATAAATCAAATTACTTTGAGATCAAAACTAATTAAACATCAAGGCATCGTCATAGTAAGTTTATCCCATTACCGACTATAAAAAATAATTGTTTCAAGTTTAGTTATTTTCCCCGAACTTGTAGGGACTGGAACTCTCTTCCAGATTCTGCTGTTCGATCGACATCATTAGCTGTATTTCTACGCCACTTAGATAACTTCATCTATGGCACTAGCACAGGGCGATGAGGTCAGATTGCTGCTGTATAAGATTGCTGTTCTGATTTCTGAGTGATGCATTTTTGTTTTTGTTTATGTGTGCATTTCACGAGATGATCTTTTTTTTTTCTTTAACTAATGTATAACTATGGATTTCAATATGTTGTGTACTACTTATTTTACTGTTCAGTTTCGTTTTCTTCTTTCCACTCCTGTTACAGCCCCTGAATGAGGCTGACAGTATTAATAAATGAAATGAAATGAAAAATGAAATTAATAACATCGGTTTGCAATAAGTGTAAAGTACTCAGTTGAGCTTCCAAGCTAAGCATGCGCTCTTTTAAATCAGCGATGTCTGTTTCAATTTTACTCTGTTTGGCTAGTACATCATTGATAGAGGCAGTCGTGCTACTTTGGCCAGATAAAAGTTGCGACATTTCCTTTTCCGTTGGGCCAGGGTTTGACTCAACGTCGCCAGAATTCAAAAGTCTCATTTTGAATGGTAACAAAGCTGTCAAAACACTACTTACAGTCGTCAGTCTACTACGCAAACAACTGTGTGGGCAACACAGCAGCAGCAGGAATCGATTATCGGATCGGATACAGTACGAGTTGTTCAAGTAACGTTCCTGTGCAAACAAGAAATGTTTAGGCAACATGCTGAAGCTGCTGCTGCTGCTGCATTGCCCACTGCCGGGGCGCCGGAACGACGGAATTTCTATAGTGATGAAGCTTGATGTCACTGATACGATGGCGTCCCCTGTCAGAGTAGCCATGCTAGGAGCATCCACAGAAGTGCGCAGAATTGCCCCAGGAAGAAAGTGCACAGGAAATTCACGCCAGTCATACGCCTGGACGATAGGGCAGAACCATGACGAATTGCCGGCAACAACCACGTGTTCAACTGGTGCAGGGCACGCCATGCCCCGGCGACGAACGGCATGACCAGCGAAGAAATCCAGGAGCTGTGCAAACAAGAAGAAGCGTTTAGGCAACATGCTGAAGCTGCTGCTGCTGCTGTATTGCCCACTGTCTCTCTCCTGTCTCTCTCTCTCCTGAAACCTTCGTCTCTCTCTCCCTCCCACTTTTTGGCCTTTCCTGTCTTCTTCTCTCTTTCATTTACTTCCTTTCTCCTTGGCAGTAAGGGTTAACCTTGTGTGGCTATGCAAACTTGGGTACACCATATTTGGTTATAGTGACGGCGCACGACTGGCATTGTTCAGACTTGCATGCAAGCTCTGCCGCGTCCCCTCATTGGGCTCCGTGGTGGGCGGTTGGCGCTGTTGCCAAATTTTTTATGTTTATTCATGGAAAGTTTTTTTTCCCCCACTTCCTGATCGCCCCATTAAACGAGGCTGCACCGAAGTCTTTCAATTTTTGGCCAACCTAACGCACACCTTTCCCCGCTTTCACATCGTCCACTCTGATCAAGCTGGAAAGACGGTGAGAACGATCTCACCGTTTCTCATCACGAAATCTCCAACTAAAGTCTTTAAACCAGTGTACAAAGCATCGAAAATGGCAAGTGGTGATCTGCTACTAGAGCTCTGTGATCAGAAACAGCATGAAAAACTAGCTAATCTAGTTTCCTTTGGGGATGTTCCGGTGGCAGTTACCCCCCATTGTACCATGAATACCACCCGCGTCGTTGTCTTTGATGCAGATGTGGTGGAGCTATCTGAAGCTGAACTCCTGGAGGGCTGGAGTAATCAGAATGTTATCAGTGTCAAACGAATTAAGTTGAGGCGGGATGGAAAAGAAATTCAGACCGAACACCTAATACTTACTTTCAGTTCAAGTGCTTTGCCCGGAACCATTGATCCCAGGTACCTCAAGATTCGTGCTAGGCCGTATGTGCCAAATCCCCTTAGATGCTTCAAGTGTCAAAGGTTTGGCCACAGTTCCCAGAACTGCCGAGGTCGGCTGACTCTTGCCAAGTGTAGTGGCAATGAACACTCCTCTGCAACCTGCCAGAACATTCCACACTGTGTCAACTGTGATGGTGAGCGTGCCGCATACTTGTGGTGCTGCACATATTGAAAAAAAATTTAAATAAATCGTCACAATCAAAGTAAAGGAAAATATAACGTTCATAAGGCTCACAGGCGAGGGTCATACCTGCCAGCAAACAGCTTTGCCGAAGTGGTGCTTCAGGGGTCGGCGCCACAACGGCTCCCGTCGGCTGTCTGGCCCATACGCAGTAAGCCTACGGTGACTCCATCTGCCCCCTTGGCGGCTGCAGCTAGCGCTTCTCTGCCACCCCAGCAGAAGGGGCCATCGACTTCCGGGCTGGTGGCCTCAAAGGTCTCTTCCAAAGTGTTGAGGCCTTCAGGTCAAGCACAGCGCTCAGAAGAGCGTGTGTCCAGTGCCTCGCAAGAGGCGATGGACGCAACCACCAGCCAAACGACGCCATCAGCACCTAAGGAGCGGCGAGACTCTCACAATCGCTCCAAAAAAGACAAAGCTCTTGTCACGGCACCTGGAAAGGGCCCGTGAGCTAGTCTTCGTCTCTTAAGCACACAGCACACAATACATTTATCATAATGGAGACACAAATACTGCAATGGAATGTTAGAAGACTCATTCATAACCTTGACGATATTAGAGAACTCTTACACAAATATAATCTAATGTTGCTGTGTGTGCAAGAGACTCATCTAAAATGCACACAAACTTTCTTCGTCAGTACGCCATCTTCCGAAAGGACCATGACAAGGCTAACGACTCATGCGGCAGTGTAGCAATCCTTGCAGACAAGTCTGTAGCTTGTCGCCACACAGCCTTACAGACAACCCTTGAGGCAGTATCAGTTAGAGGCGTTCTTTTCGATAAGTTGGTAGCTGTTTGTTCCATATATATATACCCCCGAACTATCACCTCCAAAAAACAGGTATCTATAACCTCGTAAATCAACTTCTGGAACCCTACATACTCGTGGGTGATTTTAACGCACACAACACGTTATGGCGAGACACTCGATGTGACGCAAGAGGCCGACTTATTGAAAATTTTATTTTTACATCTGGCGCCTGCTTGCTTAATGAGAAGGAACCAACCTATTATAGCATCCGACACAACTCATGTTCATCGATAGATCAAGCAATGGGCTCTGCTTCTCTTCTGCCTTATCTGGAATAGAATCTAATCAATAATCCTTTTGGAAGTGACCACTTCCGTGTAACTTTAAACTTAATAATGCGGCATGACGACCCTCCAAATATTCCTCAGTGAAAAGTAGCATCAGCCGACTGGGAGCATTTTAAAGAATCAACTCATTTATCACCCAATTTTATAAACAATTTTAGTATAGATGATGCTGTCGCATATTTTAGCCCTTTTATTATTGACGCTGCTGAAGAGTATATCCCGCAAGCGAATGGCGGTTCACTTAGAAGACATGTTCCCTGGTGGAATGAAGACTAGAGATGTGCAAAAGAGGCAGAATAAAGCATGGGCCATATTACGTAGATTGCCAAATACAGAAAATCTCATTGAGTTTAAACACATAATATCGCAGGGAAGGCGAATATGACATCAGGTGAAGAGAGAAAGCTGGGAGAAGTTCCTTTCAGGTATATTCAAGGTATATTCCTTTCAAGTGCATATAGAAAAATATTTGATTTGCACTTGGTTTTCATTATTCGAATTTGCTTCGAAATTGAAAATTTTATGTTTGCATTGCCCCTAGTAGTTACATAAAAAATGTTTATCTTACAGTTTGTCTCAATCATGTGTGAACTTGTACAAGATTTTTCTGTAAAACATAGTGTTTCACTTTTCGTGACTGTGTTTGTTTCTTTATTTATTTATTTATTTATTTATTTATTTATTTATTTTTTCATACTGCAGGCCAACATACTGGCCCATGCAGGAGGGGTAATACAGTTGACAAGGTAATAACAATGCAACAAAGATAATAAAAAAATGTATATATAAACAGTGCATGAAAATGATGCATCCCATAGCCACGTTACAAAAATCACAATGCTTCCCTTAGCACAGTGACTACAACAAAATAATCGCACATTTGAATTTATATGTGGATCAAAATGCTGTGCCAAACAACAATCGGACTCTAAACATAACTAAATACAGGAAATTTCACATATGAAAACGAGAAAAATAGTGAAAAGATTTGTGTTTATGGTTGTGTTATTTTATGTAAAAAATAGTTTTCCAACGCATTTGTGAAGTTCCCTGATTGAAGTACTTCAACAGGGGGAGAATTCCATTCGTTTATAGTACGCGGATAAAAACTATTCATGTGAGATTTTGTTTTAGCAAATAATGGCGTAAGGGAAAAGTTGTGTCTATATATTGTTTTTCGTGCATTAAGAGGTGTTACATATTGAGGTACTTGAAGCCCGATTTTTCCATTTATGATGTTATGTAAAAACTGGAGACGACTAACTTTACGCCTGCGCTCTAGTGAAGTGATTGTATTCCTAAGCATTAGTAAGGACGGGGAATCCTCTCTTTTATATTTTCCAAAGATAAATCTAATGGCCTTCTTTTGTACTCGTTCCAAATTCCTGATGTCCTTTTTGGTACGAGGATCCCATACAACCGCTGCGTATTCGAGTTTCGATCGCACAAATGTGTTATATGCTAAAATTCTTGTGTTTACCGGAGCCTTCTTAAGTTTCCTTTTCAAGAACCATAATTTCCGCAAAGCTGCTGAACATGTAAGGGAAATATGGTCTGACCAGGAGAATCTGTTAGAGAATGTGACGCCTAAGTATTTGTATTGTTCAACTTCAGTTATTTTTGTGTCATTTAGAACATAGGAAAATATACTAGGTTCCTTTTTTCTTGTTACTCGCAGCAAGACTGTTTTATGTACATTTAATTCCATGCCCCAAAGTATGCACCAATTGGAAATTGCCATGACCGATTTCTGCAAGCATGCGTGATCATTTCGTGAAGCGATTTTTTTAAATACGACACAGTCATCCGCAAATAGATTGACATGCACATCATCGGGGATTGCGTCTATTATATTGCTACGGGCTAGTATTTCCAGTGACGAAGAACCGAGCAGTAAGAAGACGACGACGACGATTGGAAGCTAGCGCGGGATGTTGCCTTTTGGCCAACTGCGGCGTATTGCCTTGTAAATATCCTTGTTAATAAGCTTTTCGTCTGCATCTTCCTACGCAACATATCTGGTGGAGGTGGACGTTCCCTGTACCTCATCACGGAGCTTCGCAGTGAACATACGTCGAGCCTTCCTTCATGGCTCCCGGCGACGACAACCCGACTCCGCCGGCTCCGACACCTGCTGCCACTTCGACGACCTACATCACCCTCTCCGCTCCCCGTGATCCTGGCGTATTCTCGGCAAAAGATGGGGAAGACGTCGAGGACTGGATCAGCCTGTACGAACACGTCAGCCACAATAACCGGTGGGACCCTACTATCATGCTCGCCAACATAGCCTTTTACCTCGGTGGCACACCTCGAGTTTGGTATCGGACGCACGAAGATGAGCTGACCAGTTGGGATTCGCTTAAGCAAGAGCTTCGAGACTTGTTCGGCAATCCCTACGGTCACCAACTTGCCGCGCAGAAGGCGCTTTCGGGTCGTGTGCAGACGTCAACAGAGCCCGACGTCACGTACATTCAGGACGTCTTGGCTCTATGCCGCAAAGTTGACGCACACATGACTGAGTCCGACAAGGTCTCCCACATCCTCAAAGGCATTGCCGATGACGCCTTCAACTTGCTCGTATTTAACAACGTGGCGACGGTGGATGCAGTTATAAAAGAGTGCCGCCGCCTGGAACTCGCTAAAAGCCGACGTATCGACCAACAGTTTGCCTGTCTGCCCAACACCCCAGCGACATCTTCCTGTGCCGACGCTCCTCGTCCCAACAACACTGGCGATGTTACCAGGATTGTTTGGCGTGAGATCGAGGCTGCCTATCCGGCTGCGTTCGACTCCAGCCCCTCCAACGCACCTGCAGTCACTGTTTCCCTGATCCAGGCAGTTGTCCGCCAGGAGTTCGCCAACATGGGTATTCACACCATCTGCTCGGCCCATCGTCCTGATACCCACCCGGCTTCTTCGATTCCACCCCGTCCCGCACCTTCTTACCCACCACGTTTCCGCAACCCCTCTGAATGGCGCACTGGAGACAAGTCAATTTGTTTTCACTGCCATCGAATTGGGGACATTTCTCGGCACTGTCGCAGTCGCTGGAGTTCCCTGAACCAGTCTGCATATACTGCCTACTCTCGCCCCCCAGGTGGCCTTTCTCATCCCTATGCTGCCCGCTCAGATAATGCCGCCACCGATTCTCCTGCGCCGAACCACCCCTATTCTCGTTCGCCTTCGCCCCAACGATGACAATCTCGCTCCCCCCAGCCCCGTCGCTCATATTCGCCGACTCCCTTCGGGCGCCGCTTCCAGCCAGAAAACTAGACGATGCAGCGCCTCGAGGTGACGCTGCATTGCTCCCTACGCCGCCAAATCCTCTCCTGACGTTGCCCACTCATCTGAACCTTCTTGACGTGCAAGTCGACGGTATTCCTGTATCTGCTCTCATGGACACTGGGCCGCATTTGTCGGTTATGAGCGCTGATCTTCATAACCGGCTGAGGAAAATAATCACGCCCGCCACGACGCCTGTGTACCGTGTCGCCGATGGCGGAACAGCCCCTGTAATTGGTATGTGTGCCACCCGCGTCTCCTTCGCCGATCGCCCCACTACAGTGCTATTCACAGTCATCGCTCACTGTCCCCACGACATCATCCTCGGCCTAGACTTCCTCTCCGCCAGTACTCTACGCCTCGACCTGCCTGTTCTGGATCCCGCTGAACAACACCCTGCTCGCCTCAGTTCCGTCGACTTCGTTCGCTTGCCACCTTCAGCTCTGACTTACGTTGACTTCGTGTCATCCCCACCAGTGCCCGACGGTCACTACATCGCGGCTCCTATGCAAGACATCCTCCTTACACACGGGATCACAGTACCTCATACAGTTTTATCTATTACGGCGAATTGCGTCTGCCTGACAGTGGTCAATTTTGGCTTGACGACACAAGTGCTGCCAAGCGGGATGTCTCTGGACCAAAGTTTGCTCATTCGAGGATCACTCTGTAGCATCGATTTCAGTAGACGAGAATTCAACCGATCCTCCTCTACCATCGCAGTCAGCAGCTTGTACCATCGCCAACTTACAGAAAATGATTGCACCCGAGATGCCGTCCGAGCACGCTCGTGATACTTTTTACTTCAACGATCGTCCTTTGGCACAAACAACAGCTGTTAAACATTGCATTAATACCGGCGATGCCCCTCCTATTCATCGCCGCCCGTATCGAGCATCACCAGCTGAGCGTCAAGTTATTCACACCGAAGTTCGCAAAATGCTTGCCAAGAACATTATTGAACTGTCATGTAGTCCATGGGCCTCACCTGTTGTGCTCGTAAAAAATGAAGGATGGCTCATGGCGCTTTTGCGTGGATTATTGGCACCTTAACAGGGTTACCAAAAAGGACGTGTATCCCCTACCTCGTATTAATGACGCCCTTGACTGCCTCCACGGTGCTCGCTATTTCTCCTCTATTAACCTTCGCTCCGGCTATTGGCAGATTGCCGTGGACGATCTCGACCGCAAGAAGACTGCCTTTGTAACACCCGACGGTCTTTATCAATTCAAGGTGATGCCATTCGGCCTATGTAACGCTCCTGCCACTTTTGAACGCATGATGGACTCCCTTCTTCACGGTTTCAAATGGTCCACGTGCCTGTGCTACTTGGACGACCTTATAGTATTCTCCCCAACATTCGCTACGCACCTCGAGTGCCTCTCAGCAGTCCTGGACGTTTTTCGGCGAGCCGGTCTGCAACTCAACGCATCGAAGTGCCAATTCGGCCGTCGCCAGATTACCGTCCTTGGACATCTCGTTGACGTGAACGGAGTGCAACCGGACCCAGGCAAGATCCATGCTGTTATGCACTTCCCTGTTCTGAAGTGTGTAAAGGATGTGCGCAGCTTCATCGGCCTTTGCTTGTACTTCCGCCGTTTTGTGGAAAATTTCGCGGCCATAGCACGACCACTAACCGAGCTTTTGAAAAAAAGACGCCCCTTTCCAGTGGGGCGGTAACGAGGCCTCTGCACTCTCGCTTCTAATCAACCTTCTCACAATGCCTCCCGTTCTGGCCCATTTCGATCCTTCTGCGCCTACCGAAGTCCATACTGATGCCAGCGGTTACGGAATTGGCGCAGTACTGGCACAACGCCAGCGTGGCCATGACCGTGTTATCGCTTACGCCAGCAGGCTCCTCTCGCCCGCGGAGCGCAACTATTCCATCACTGAGCGTGAGTGTCTGGCCCTAGTTTGGGCAGTTGCGAAGTTCCGCCCATACTTATATGGCCGACCCTTTTCCGTTATCACAGACCATCACGCGCTTTGTTGGTTATGCTCCTTGAAATACCCTACAGGAAGACTTGGTCGCTGGGCCTTATGCCTCCAAGAATATTCATAATCTGTCACCTACAAATCTGACCGACTACACAAGGACGCTGACTGCCTTTCTCTCTACCTGGTTGATGAGCGTGATGATGCCAACAGTAGTACCGCCAACGACATTTTCTCTGCGTCTGCCTTCGCTAACATAGCCGATGAGCAGTACCGAGACCTATCGCTGCGAGTACTCATCGAGCGTCTGCACGCTACACCTACCGACGCATCCGTTCGCCGATATGTCCTCCAGGGCGGCATTCTGTACCGAAGGAACTTCCTCCCTGATGGCCCTGATCTTCTTGTCGTGCCAAAACATCTACGACAGACTGTGCTCTTTGAGATGCATGACGCACCCAGTGCAGGACATTTTGGGGCAACCCGCACGTACGACCGCGTCCGCCGCCGCTTCTATTGGTCTGGTCTCGCTCGCTCCATCCGACGCTATGTTGCTGCCAGTGATACCTGCCAGCGTCGGAAAACACCTCAGGTGCTACCTTCCGGTTATTTACAGCCGATCACCGTCCCTGTGGAACCGTTCTTTCATGTTGGATTAGACCTCCTCGGTCCCTTTCCCACGTCATCCTCTGGGAACAAATGGGTAGCCGTCGCAACTGATTACGCCACCCGATACGCTATCACGCGAGCTCTCCCTACCAGTTACGCCACTGACGTCGCGGACTTTCTCTTGCGTGACATTATCTTAGTGCATGGCGCCCCGCGACAGTTGCTTACTGACCGTGGTCGTAACTTCCTCTCGAAATTTATCGCCGACATTGTGCATTCCTGCTCTATTCAACACAAGCTGACTACCTCATACCACCCTCAAACCAATGGCCTGACAGAGCGGTTAAACCGTACTATTACCGACATGCTGTCCAAGTACGTTTCAAAGGACCGCCACGGCTGGGACGTTGCCCTTCCTTACGTCACATTTGCTTATAATTCTGCCCGGCACGACACCGCCAGATTTTCTCCATTTTATCTACTCTACGGTTGCGAACCGACCTTGTCCCTTGACACGGTACTTCCTCCTGCTGCGACCTCAACAACCGAGTATGTGCACGACGCCATCGCCCTCGCCGACCATGCACGTCAGCTTGCCCGTGCTGCTCGACTGACGGACTCGCAAACCACGCAGCAGCGTCAGTACAACGCCCGCCACCGTGACGTACAGTTTTCGCCTGGTGCACTCGTGCTCCTGTGGTCGCCCTCTCATCACATCGGACTTTCAGGAAAGCTCCTTTTTCGATACACAGGGCCCTACCGCGTGCTGCGCCAGGTGACGCCTGTGACGTACGAAATTGCTCCTGTGAGCTCAACCTCATCATCTACTCTGGCATCTAGTGATGTCGTGCATGTCAGTAGGCTCAAGAGCTACTACACTGCTTCAGAATCCGGCCTTTAGTCGCTCCGGGACGGCGCTTTTGCCGCCGGGGGTAGTGCTATGGGATAGTATTTCCTATGACGAAGAGCCGAGCAGTAAGAAGACGACGACGACGATTGGAAGCTAGCGCGGGCTGTTGCCTTTTGGGCAACTGCGGTGTATTGCCTTGTAAATATACTTGTAAATAGCTTTTTGTCGGCGTCTTCCTACGTAACAATATCATTAATATAGATCAAAAATAAAAGCGGTCCTAATATGCTGCCTTGCGGTACGCCTGAAGTTACCTGATGGACAGTTGAGGAACATTTATTAACTCTTTATTTAACAGCAAATCCACTAAATTGACAGTGGTGGGGAATAATGGAATTCCCAAGTCTGCAAAATGTTTGGTGGAGCCTTTGCTCATTTCCTGGGGCTTCCCCTAATTGTGTTTCTAGCCAATAGGGAATGGGTCAGTGATTCATTTGTGGCTCGTTTTGAGCTGCATTTATTGTATGTACAGTGAAGAGGTTTTTTTGACAGGTGCCCTACTACCTGGGCTCCTCATGGAAGGGCCGGGCCGAGCTGTCAGCAAGCTTGGACGAGAGCCGAGTGGTTGGCATGCAGCCCCAGCAGGCGGAACGCATGCACCGTCATCTCAGCATCACCATCCACCCGGCCGACAGGGGCAGCCTCGACCTGTCCCTTTATGCTCCCTACTGGATTATCAACAAGACAGGCCTGCCGCTGCAGATCAGGGTCAGTGGGCTTTGGCAAGTGATGAAAGGAGGTGCACATTCACTATGAATGCACAAAAGAGACAATGGACAGATGCGCACTTGATACTGAAGTTTGCTTAGCATCACTTACTACTGTGTTCTATGCATTCAAGACAATCTAATCACAACAGCTTGGCTGATGCTTGTCAAGTTAAATGCTACGTATGTCACGAGGATCCCATCCTCGTCGCCAGTGTCAGCACCATCGTTCAGCACCACCACGCTGTGGAGCGTCCGTATATCGGAGGGTGCCTCGAGCCCTCCCTTGTTCACGAACCCGGGTAGATCCTGACAACGTATATTGCATGACATCAGAAACAAGTCCGACTAGTTGTCTGGTCAAATGATTCAAGGCAGTGCTCGCGCAAGCTCTTTCTTTTTTAATCTAGTAAACCTCAATATAACTGACTTCAATATAATGAAATTCTCTATATAACGAAGTATTTAGCTTTGTATAACTTGTCTATAGAACACCATAGATGTAGAAGTCCAGTGCAGTTAAAGTTCGATATAACAAACTTCAATATAACGTCATTCTCAATATAACGATGTATTTCATTTTCTAAATGTTTTTGTCCATTGAACACCATGTATTTTAACCTCTATATAATAAAGTGTGTTTATACACAATTTCAGTATAACGAAAGTTCGCTACCACCATGAAGGAATATTGAAACAATAAATGGAAACTTCTGCTGACACAGGTGGTCAAATGGTCGAAATACATGCAGCTGCTTGTGAACGTACCTCTCAAACCGCACAACCAATAGTGATTGCTGAAGCAAAGCAGCGTCACATTCTGTATAAAGTCCAAGAGCGATAAGATCCTATTGTGCCCTGAGTACTGTATGTTTTACGTGCAAGTGAAAGCATGTGAAGGTGAGCTGAGAAGGATTGTGGTTTAATCAGCGGCAGCATCTTGTACGATCAAGGGGAAAGGTGGGGAATGGAGTGAGCTCGCAATAATGCAATCAAGTGCACATGAGGGTGGTAGGTGGAGGACGGGAGGAATGGAGGCCAGGGTGGCATATGTCTGGTTTTTTGCATGGCCATAGCTGCACATAGCTGTTGGCACCACTGAGCGCATATTCAGCCCACGCGCTGTGCTTTAGAAGTTAATTGGTCACTTGCACAAAGTATATGCGCTTGGAGATGATGACATGGTATCATGTGCGCTGCCTTCCCACAACTGGAGGTTGCATAATCTCGAGTTTTGGAGACACGTAGACGAAGCATTGCACCCCAGCACTTTTCATGATAGCGTCGTCCCAATGCAGGCAACACTATCAGATGAGGGGGCAAAGTGAATGCGCAAGCACGGCTGACTTTGCTTCATACCGCCGATGTGAAGATGTTGTTAGCAAGGCATGAAACCATATCTTTTGTCACTGACTCCCAAATTTAGCAATTTTTTTTATCTCATTCAGATTTGCATTTTCCGATTGCTTAATAATTCGAAAAACGTTGTGGACCCTTCTGTATAAGAAAACTGCATCGGCAACTGTACTGTGCATCGGAACATCACACTGTTCTAACATCCTTGTTTGTAGTCTTTTGTGTATCAAATATATTTTGCTGCACAATTTTTTGGTTTGTTATTTTACTGTAGTTCTCTACACAGCAAAATCAAACCTTGATACTGTTGGCCAAGAGATCGAGCAGACTTGCTGTCTGGTGGGCGCTGACAGTACCACGGATAGTATGGATCGCACCACACATTGTCTGCTGTGCTCAACATGTTACATGTGCACGTATGGCATGCATATCTTTAAGGACCATTTCTTCTGTGGTTTTAGCACTGCCCCAAAATCTCGTTTGCATTTTTTGACAATGTACAGAAGCAGTTAGCCTTGCGCTGTTGTAGTAAAATCAATGACTGCCCATGTCGAGTGCGCAATTTGTGACTGCTACACCCACTGCTCACCACAATTATACTTAATTATATTTTATTGTCACTTTGTGTTTCAGCTGAACTACAGAAAGCATTGTCACTCATTTTAAAGAAATGAAGGGTTTGCAGCGATACATGAATGCTGTGCTTTAGAGACTTGTCAAGATGTGTTGATCACTCCGCAGTCCCTGTGATAAAAAGCCACATTAGTGAGGTGACATGCATATCACACAGCAAGCACTCATTAACACACCATACAATTTATGTTGTAATAACTGCATCATGATAATTGCAATAATTGCATAACTCTCGCTTTGTGGTAACATGGTAGCCTGAGGTGTTCTTTAATATGTGGTTCTGATTCCACGAGGGTGAGATTATTTTGCCTCACAAGTAAATTGTAACTTTTCTATTTTGACTCGCTACTACAAAAAGAAAGTTAAAATTTGGAGGATGCTTAAGCATCACCTTTAAGAGTGTAACACGATAGCATTCAATGATCCCTGACTGCTTCTGATGCTTCCCGGCAACCGCAGCTTATGTAACCTAAATATTTACCTGGAAATGCTGGTAGTGAAGGCTATGCATGATGGCAAGTTTTCTGGTAGAAATGCAGCCTCTTGCGTGGGCTGATCCCAGAGGTAGTGCGCAGCCACACCAAGAAAATTGCATAATTTTTAGATTTCTCTTAATGTGTCACGCTTTTAATATTTCAATCTGAGAAGATTTATGATAAAAGGCTTGTGCTCTTGTTTCTTGTTTCAAGATATTTGTTTGTGGGCTCTCATTCCCAAAATTCCGAGGAATAACTTTCTCAAGAATATAAGACAAAGTATAAGCAACTTTAGTGATAAAATGGTGTGGCAATATAACCCACATATACTGCAAGGTGCAGCGGTGGCGTAGAGGTAGAGCATCCGCCTCGCGTGCAAGAGGACCGTAGTTCTAATCCCAGTGCCGTGCAATTTTCCTCCGGATTAAAAAAAAAAGAAAATGCGTGTTGATAAAATTGCATAAACAGGCCTGGAGTGCAGCCTGATCCTGGTGACCAGAACCGGTAACGCACTCCCTCACCAAAGCAGGATTGGCCACCCTGGTGCAGTACTTGGCCGCAACCTCCTATATGAATACAACAATAAAACCCCGGGCCCAGTCTCTTGCAGCTGCGAAGCAACTGACCACCACGGCGGCGGTCAGACCTGCGATGCAGCAGAGGGTGCTAAGAATCCCTGGTTCCGGACAGGCCGCCATTGGAATCTGAACCTGGCAACATTTAACGCTAGAACGTTATCTACTGAGGCGAGTCTAGCAGTGCTATTGCAGGAAATAGAGGGCAGTAAATGGAATATAATAGGGCTTATTGAAGTTAGGAGGGCAAAAGAAGCATATACAATGCTAAAAAGCGCGCACGTCCTATGCTGCCAGGGCTTAGTGGAGAGACGAGAACTAAAAGTCGGATTCCTGATCCTGTTACGAAAGCATAAAAGGAGAGAGAGGAAAGAGAAGATTGCGAGACGCTGGCTGCGGCATGTTGTTACTAGTCAGCCATCTTAACCCCATTGACTCTGCTTTTATATACATTGTAAATACAGTCTTATACTTCCAACATTCCCATAACAATATGATTGTGGTAATGTGTGTCCGCCAAGAAAGTTCACTGCAGAGGGTGATACCAAGATACTTTGGTGACTGGACGCTTTCTATAGGTGAGTTAGCAACTGCATAAGAAAAAATAAAAGGGTTGTGTTGACGATGAAATGAGACCAGTTTGAATTTTTTAGCATTTAGTGTCATTAACCAGAGGCCACACCTTTCATAGACGTGGTTAAGGTCATCTTGAAGGGTAGCTTGATCCGAAGTGTTAATAATAGTATGATAAATTACATAGTTGGCGAACATATGGAATTTATACGATACTTAGAGTGCCAGATCATTAATATATATGAGGAACGAAAGCGGGCCTAGCACAGGCCCTTGTGGTATGCCCAGTCTTATAAGGAGAGTGCTTGAGCTGTGATTCTTGATAGAAACGAACTGAGAGCACTTACCTAGTTAGGAATTCTTTAATCCATGCTAGAATATTAGAGTGCAAATTTAAAACGATGAGTTTTAGTAATAGACATTGGTGTGGTACGTTGTCAAATGCTTTCATGAAATATTTAAAAAATGCGTCGGTCAAGGTTAGAATGTAGGTCTAAGATGAAGATTGCCAATTGGGTTTCACAGAATAGTACTCTACGAAACCCATGCTGAGCCGGATGAAGGAAATTGTTGAAATCTAGAATGGTGATGATATGTGAATAAATGGCATGTTCCACGAGTTTGCAAGGCGCGCTGGTTAAGGAGATGGGACGATAGTTTAACGGAGAATCTTTTATACCTAATTTGTGAGCCGGAATGACCCTCCCCATATTCCAGTCATCCTGTAAGGTTCCTGTTGAAAGCGACTGAGCAAACAGTAGTAAAGATATATGGCTTCAACATGTTTTGTGTTTTTTAATATCTTTTAATTGATTTTGTCAGCTCCAGTAGGTGATGAGAGTTTAATTCTGTCGATAAGGTTCGTGATGCCTTGCGTAGTGAATTCGATCGATGTCATTGCTGAAAGTATTACGCTAGGCAGAGCGGGAAATGATGAGTCAGTTTTGTCTGTAAAAATGAAAACAAACGCACGGTTAAATATGTCAGCGCATTCACTATCAGTAGATTCCTTGGCTGCGGTGTTCATGAGAGCAATGGCACATGTTCCTTGCGGGTTTATTATTTCCCAAAACCTCCTGGGGTTATTCGTTAGAATTTTTGGTAGGTCAGTTAGAAAAAAAGTTTTGTTTCGGCACAGCAAATTGCATCATAATAAATATCCTCGGCTACATAGTATTTATCCCATACATCTGTACACGGGTTCCGTTTTGCTGCACTGTAAAGATTTTTTTTTTTCTAATATTTTCAGATTGTCTGAGAACCACTATCTTTGGCGGTTTGCACGAAAATTGATACAGGAAATAAATTTGTTTGTTAGTTCATTCATCTTGTTTCTGAAAACTCTCCAGTTATCAACGACAGATCGGTGATGAAATATAAATTGAAAAGACGGCAGAAAAGCATCTAGTTCGTTGTTAATTCCTTCGTAATTTCCTCTGTTGTACGTGCACATGGTTTTCTTGAACATTTTGCCGGGAATGGGGGTAAACCCTAAGATAGCATGAATGACCTTATGGTCACTAATTTCATGCAGGTAAATAATCAGCGATAAGCTTTCGGGGTTGTTAGTTAGAATTAAATCCAGAGTGTTTGATGATCCATGCATAACTCGAGTTTGTTCGAGCACCACTTGCCTCAGGTCAAAGTTTAAACACAAGTGAATGAAGTCACTAGCTTCACAGTTACCAGCAGTTAGAGGGACTATGGTTTGCCAGTTTATACTTGGATAGTTAAAATCTCCCAAGAAAGGAATTTGTGCATTGGGGTGTTTCCTAGTAATCTAGAGGAGTGCGTCGTTAAGTTTGTGCACTAATTTTGGCTTACTGATACAAGCCCTGTAGCAGACATTAAGGAGGACGGTTTCTGGTGGGGCGCTGCACTTGAACCATAATATTGTTGCGAATTATGTTTATTTACAGGGTGAAACGAGGTCTGAGAGGGAAGCTACAGGCTAGGCCCAGTCGGCGCAGAGTACCCCGAGATCATGCGCGCACACTCTACTTCTTCTTTCTCTGCCTCAGTTGCGCAGTGCTGCGACATTTTCCCCGGGGCACACGAAGCTCGCTGAGCAAGTTAAAGGGACCTGTGATGGTACTGCTTTAGTCTGGCCACATGAACAACTTGCATCGCACGTGAACGTCGATTACTTGCAGTCACTTTGGCGACGACATAGCTCACATCACTGAAGTGGCTGAGTATAACGAATGGTCCGGTGTAAGTGGCGAGAAACTTGCGGTACAATCCCTTTTTGCAAACAGGTGTCCACAACCAAACATAATCACCGGGAGGAAAGCTGACGGGGATATGCCGCGCATCATAGCAAATCTTGCTGTTGCCTTGTGAGGACAACGTCCTAAGATGCGCCAGTCGACGTGCTTCCTCAGCACGACACAGAGTTTGGGCGATGGAAGGATCTTCTTGGCGTGATAAAGGTATAATAGTGTCCAGAAAGCTCTGGGGAGTGCGTGCATACAGCAAAAAGAACGGCGCATATCCAGTAACTTCGTGCTTGGCACTATTGTACGCGTACGTTACAAAAGGTAAGACGGCGTCCCAATTCTTGTGATCAGCAGCGACATACATTGATAACATGTTGGTAAGGGTTCAATTCGTCCGCTTCATGAGGCCATTGGTTTGCGGGTGGTAAGGAGTGGAATGACGATATGCAGGAGCACAAAGCCGTAAAAGTTCTTCAATGACGTCGGCGGTGAATTGCCGTACACGGTCACTGATGACAACACGGGGAGTGCCGTGACTGAGTATGACATGATGCAACAGAAATGAAGAGACATCTGCTGCAGTGGCAGATGGAAGTGCCGCCGTTTCCGTGTAGCGAGTAAGGTAATCTACGCATACTATAATTCAGCAGTAGCCAGCTGACGTCTTTGGGAGCGGGCCAAGCAAGTCGATGCCGACTTTTTCTAAGGGTAACGTCGGTGGCCTAACTGGTTGTAAATAGCCTGCTGGGGCCGTCGTCGTTTGCTTGTGGCGCTGGCAAACAGTACAGCTGGCGACATACTGTTTCGTTGTTTTCCAGAGCTTGGGCGAGAAAAATCTCTGTCTAAGTCAGTGTAGTGTGCGTGCAAAGCCATGGTGCCCGGATGTGATATCGTCATGCATGGAACGAAGGACAGCAGGGCGCAGGCTTTTGGGCACAACTAGAAGCAATGGGGGACCATCAGCCGAGTAATTTTTTTTGTACAGCAAACCATTATGAAAAGTAAAAGGGGTTGTTCCTGCTGGCTCACATGCAGCTGCCCATAGAGATTTCAAGGTAGGGTCGCAACGTTGCTCGCTCTCGAAGGTACGCAGGTCTGGAAAGTCGGAAGAGATGGAAACTAGGTAGTCATCGAAGTCATCATCCTCAGCTTTAGTGTGCGGCGAAGGGAGACGGGATAGGCAGTCAGCATTCGTGTGACAGCGTCTGCTCTTGTAGTTAACGGAAAAGCTGTACTCTTGAAGGCGCAAAGCCCAGCGGGCCAACTGGCCAGACGGGTCACATAGCCCAACCAGCCAACAGAGTGAATGATGGTAAGTCACTATCGTGAATGCGTGGCCATGCAGTTACGGACAGAACTTCTGAATGGTGAAGACGACTGCTAGGCGCACGAGTTCAGTAATGGTGTAGTTTGTCTCCGTTTTTGTACGTGTCCTACTAGCATAGGCGATGACATGCTCACGGCCACCGCAGAGCTGAACAAGTACAGCACCAACACCTGCACCGCTGGCGTCAGTATGCAGCGATCCAGAAGTCAACAAAAATTTCAGCTGTTGAAACGCCGACTCGCAGTCACCAGTCCACAAGTATGGGGTGTCTTTGTGAAGGAGAGACGTGAGGGGAGAGGCAAGCTGTGCGAAATTCTTGATAAAGCGCCAGAAATATGAGCAAAGGCCCAAGAAGCTTCGCAGATCTTTCACCATTTGTGGCTGTTGGAAGTTGCGAACCACTGCTATCTTTTCAGGGTCTGGTCGTATGCCGTCTTTGTCGACCAGAAAGCCTAGTACGAGGGCTTGATGCTCACCGAAATGACATTTCTTTGAGGTTAAAATAAGGCCAGCTTGCTGGATACAGTCAAGAACGATCGACAGGCACTGATTGTGCTCGTGAAATGTCCGGCTGTAAATAATGACGTCGTCTAAATAGCATATGCAAATTTCCCATTTGAGTCCGCAGAGCACAGTATCCATAAATCGCTCAAATGTCGCTGGAGCGTTGCATAAGCCAAAGGGCTTAACGTTGAACTCAAAGAGACCGTCAGGTGTCACGAAGGCTGTCTTCTCCTTGTCTGAGGGGTGCATGGGAATTTGCCAATATCCTCACCATAAATCAACAGAAGAGAAATACGACGCGGAGTGGAGGCAGTCGACGGCGTCATCTATTCATGGTAGGGGGTACACGTCTTTCTTTGTGACGGTGTTTAGGCGGCAATAGTCCACACAGAATCTCCATGAGTTGTCTTTTTTCTTTTACTAGGATCACAGGAGCAGCCCAAGGGCTTCATGATTCCTGGATCACTCCTTTCTGTAACATTTCTTCGACCTGCTCGGCGATGACTTTTCTTTCTGAAGGTGAAACGCGGTAGGGCTTCTGACGAATTGGCGTTGCCTGCCCTGTATCGATGTGGTGTTGCATACGAGATGCCGGTGGGGTATGGGACGCTCGTTGGCCTTGAGCAAAATCAAACACTGTGGCGTAGCGAGTGAGCATAGCTTCCAGCAGACACTGCTCACTAGAAGACAACGACTTGTTAATCATGCGCTTAAAGTCAGCAGAATTATCATGGTTGGAATCGGGGTTGGATTTTTTTTCAGCAGTTGACATTTTGACCGTTCCGACGCTGACAATGGCTTGTTCATCAAAAATTGCCAGTTTAAGTCCTAGCGGCAATGTTATGGATTGGGTTGAAACGTTCATTGTCCACAAATGAGTACAACCATCAGTGGTTACAACGAGGGAGCGAGGGACTATCACATTTTTTTTTTAGCGCATTGTTATAATCGGGCTCGGCTAAACCACAACAAGAACCTGTACGAGGGCGAGAAGTATTGACAGGTACAAACATTGCAGTCTGAGGGGGCAAACACACATTTTGTGACACGGAGAGAACATTGGCGGCATCACTGGTGCTATCTGTCATAGAAGTTCGTGTGTCGCGGCGAAGAGAAATTGCGCCACTTCCACAATCCAAAGTTGCCCCCCAGTCACGCAAGAAATCAATTCCTAAAATAATGTCATGCGTTGTACGTGCAAGCACAGTAAATTCACTTCGAAATGTCTGGTCCCCTATCGTAACTGAAACAGAAGAGACCCCAAGTGGGTGTAACATTTCCCCGCCAACTCCACGAAAGGTAGCGTTCCGATCCCAAGAAAACATAACTCTTTGTCCAAGACGATTTTCGAAGGACAGGCTCATAACAGAAACTGCCGCCCCGGTGTCAACTAAAGCAAAAGCACTCACATTGTCAACTAAAATGCACACTTTGTTTATAAACAATTTTGCGCAAGGGGGTCTTGATGAAGATGAACATATTGCGGCCTCACCCATGTCGGTCGCACCAGCTAGTTTCCCAGCGGCGGTGGTGATAACAAGCGACGGCGAGGGGATAGAGAGCGTCGTTGTCATGTCGGTGGTGGTGTGAGGCTGCGATCGGAAACGGGGGAGTCACTGCGGTTCGTGCATCCCTGCTGCAGCGGCTGGAAGGAACTGGGATACGGCCAGGGCTCATCAGCGGGCACGCGAGGTGTGTAGGAATTAAACTGCGGAGCATGCTGCTGGCGGCGGTGGCAATACCTAGCAATGTGTCCAGGCACACCGCAGCTGTAGCAAATGCGTGAGTCGCAGCTTGTCGCGGGTGACACCGGTGACATGGGTGTCATGGGTAGAAACATACTCTCAGGCTTGTTGTAGGAGGTAAGAGCCCGCGGAACAAACCGTTGTGGTGCATCTTGTTGGTGTCCCAGACTTCTGTGTTGCGGTGGCAAGTTGCTGCTCTTCGTACGATCAGCATAGGTCCTGCGAGGTCCTCGGTAACTCTGAGGTGCCCAGGTGGCCGGTGGCACACGAGAGCGATGATCAAATGCACACTGATGGCACACATGAGCATCGTCAACAACTTTAAGGCGTTCAAGCTCTTCTTTAACGACTTGCCGTATCACCGAGGAGATGTCATGGGCAGGGACGGACACACTTGCAATAGCGGTGACATTCTCCAAGCCTCCGAACTTTTGTCCAATCCTTCTCATTTTCAGCGCTTCAAATGCCCGGCAGTGTTTCTTCAGATCAGACGGAGTACTAAGATCTTCCTTCATTAGAACAAAATTATAAACATCTTCAGCGATTCCTTTAAGCAGATGTCCTACTTTGTCCTCGTCTGTCATGGTAGCGCTGACGATTCCATGTAATTTCAGAACAGCCTCTATGTACGTTGTACATGTTTCGCCAGGTAGTTGAGCTCGTCGAGAAAGCGTCTGCTCAGCCTTCTCTTTCTTAGAGAACGGGTCCCCGAAGCACTTGGTGAATTCTTCTACAAAATTATCCCAGCTTGTAAGAACGGTCTCGTGGTTTTCAAACCAGAGGAGCGCGGTTCCAGCGAGAAAAAAAAAACACGTTATCGAGCCGCTTCGTAGTGCTCCAGTGGTTGTGGCAACTCACTGTGTTGTAGTGTTTAAGCCAGTCGTTGACGTCTTCGTTCGCCTTCCCCAAAAAGGTGGGTGGCTCTCGCAGCGGTGTCCAGTAGCCAGCCTGGCCTGCGTGATTGCTGTCTGGTCTGCCGCAGGTGGGATTGTCATTGCCTTCTCCGGAATTGGCCATGTCCGCTGCTTGTGGTCGTAAACCGGCCAAGCGTCTACTCCGTCAGACAGTTGGTAGAGCTGGGTCGTCCAGGATCGTACAAGATTTACCTCGCACGTCCACCAAAGATGTTACGAGTGATGTTTATTTACAGGTTGAAACGAGGTCCGAAAGGTGAGGGCCTTTCAAAAGTACGATCCCTTTTGTTTTGAAGGAAGTAAACTTTACTATTACCGGTCTTTGGCGGCCTATGCTGTGGCGGCCTAGAGGGTGAGCGTGCTCTATGTGTTTAGGTTTGATTACCAGGTTCAGGCTATCAAGGCAGTGCTGAATGATTATTTTCTCTGATTGTTTGTAAGATTACTTTTCATTTGGGTCGGAACGTCCATAGAATACTAGGTTATTTCTTCTCGAGCTGTTCTCGAGGTCATCAGGACATGAATCTAACTCGGAAAGCCGTTGAGCAGTCCCGCAGTGCTAGTTTGAAGTGTTTCGAGTTCGGTTCGCAGGGTGCTAAGACACTCTCGCATTAGGTTTCAAGATCAGCTATTTGTTTCCTTAGGGAAGATATTGTTTTATCTATTGCTACAAGCTGATTTTTGAGGTCTTGCACTTCAGTGATAAGTGTTGACCGTCCAGCGGTCAACTTTTGTAGTTCGGCCAAAACAGCATGAAAATTAGGTGGTCCCAGATTTGTTTCAACATTGCCCGGCATCAGCAGCAGAGCGCGAGCAACATTGACACATTCAAAAGCAAGACACAAGCAGCACTGCAGGCTCGGCAGCTGTACCAAGTAATAACTACTAATTTTTTTAACGAAAAGGTTATATCAACCACCAATCTGCATGACGTAGCCAAACATATTAACGGCCCATGCAGTGGCACAGCCGCAGAGCCCACAGTGTGCCAAAGGTGGGTGTCGTTTTTTTATAGCTGACTTGTGCTGTGCTGTCGGTCATAGATGCCGACTACAGGTGAGCTCCGGGGCCCGAGCCTCCTCCAGAGTTTTCCAGGCCGAGCAGAGTCCCCCTCCCCTTCCCCGGCGATGCCGAAACCTACCCTCCAACACCCTCTCCCACCCCCGTCACACACACATCGAAAATGTAATTACCAGAGTTTTCTCACCCACATGCACCCAGACTTTCGCTTTATTTCTGCAAATCCTGACAATAGGAGGACAAGTGCATTACAAGCAATAGCAGCGGCTGCCTCATCCATGTTTTCTCACTTCAACATTGTTTTAAAATTTTCACTCTAAACACCAAGCACATAGACAATATATTTAAGTATACAAACAGGACAAAATTTATTACATTTTTGAAAGAGAGTAGCCTGTTAAAAATTATTTTTAAAGGTATGGATGACTGATGCCTTGAGAATGAATGCGCTTCTGTATGTTCACCTCGCTTCAAATTACCTTGTGTGCTTTTTTGACCCTGAAAAATACCTGCAGACTTCAGTGACCCCTGTGACAGACTCTTTAACTGGAATAGTTATCTTTCTCCAACAGGGCCGCTATTTTGTAGCGATGCCTTATGCCTTATTCTATGCTATTCTTATCATCCACCACTCACGGCCGCCTGATCCCGTTGATAACATGGGCAGACTGTCGCTCTGACCACCGGCCAAGCGCGAAAAGCCTGAAAAAGCATAGAATCGGAAAAGGCATCGCTACAAAATACCAGCCCAGTTGCGTATTGATGCCTCCATCTTAAGTGTGCATATGCCTCTGGTTCCTTTGTTTAGTTATTCACATATATGCTTTCCAGGTTCTCCTCAGATCATTGATATGTGATGTATATTAGCTAACGCCTGCATAGTTGATGCATACAGTTCTACACTCAGTACAATCAGTACCCTATATAAAAAAACTAAATAATACAACTACCTGTTGGGATTGCATTTTTGTACATGCACAGATTTTTGTTGTAAATAGTTATTTTTCGTAGTGAATTTCAGTTGGGAGCCTGCATCTGTCCACCTCATTCTATCTTGTGCTGAGATACGCCTTAAAGGGGTACTGACATCATATTTCTTATGTATGGAAGAAGAATGGAACTGGAAAGTCCCATCTCCATTGCGTGTCTTAGAGCAAAAGGAAAATTGGCATGCTAGAAAGCGCTGTCACCATCACATGTCATGTGGGCAGTTCGCCTATCCAGCTAAGCTATCGTTGCTGCCACTGTGTTTCTGGCTGCTGCTTGACAAGTCCAATAAACCTGGTCACACTTACTATTCTTTTTTCTTTTTTGGTAAGTGAAGGTGCTAGACCTCTAAACCCTAGAAAAAGTGCTAGCAAGCCTCGGAGCACTGTAAATAATTTATTTTCTTCTACAGCCAGTTACAGCTTCGTTTCCCAGGAGGATACTGTGTTTTCACGTCACGACGCAGTATGTGGTCACGTGGGAGCAAAACATTGCGATATTTTGACACTTGCCCTAGCTTGGTCAGTCACCTCATATGCTGCTGCTCATTTTGAGGGCTAATGTAGCAGCATAGTGGACAACTGACCAAGCTGGAACGCATGGCAAAACATTGCGATATCCTACTCCCTCTTGACCACACACTGTATCATAACGTCGCAACACAGTAGAAACAAAACTGAAACTGGTTGTAGAAAAGCTATTATGTTAAATTATTTGGTGTGCTGTGACGCTTAACAGTATGTTCTGGGGTTCAAAGGTACCGTACTTTCAATTAATGCATAAAAAAAGATTTGAAAATAATTTGTCAGTACTCCTGTAAGGCATGTTGAAAGTAAGCAACAAATAAGCCTGCCTATTGTTCTTTTTCAGAGCTCTAGTTCAGACATAATCTATGACTGTAGTGCTTCATCTGAGGAACCACTGCTGTTCCGATTCAAGAAACGAAAGCACAAAAAGGTAAATTGGTGCAATCAAGCTTATTGCTTTTCCTTTTCCCTTTTTCTTCTGTGAAAAGTGGACTGGATCACCATACCTGATCAGCTAGCTCTCTTGGGGTATTAGCTTTGCGTGCATGTCTTAACTATCTCCAGTTATGAGAAGTAAGGGGTAAAAGAAAAAGATTGTAGTTTTTGATGGCCAAGATTTATAGCAATGGCAAACATCAAAAACTGTGATAATCACCAAAAAGCTCCTTAATGAATCTTTTTTAATTAGTAGGAGCATGTGAGTATTTGAATTTTCTAATACGAATTGAACACAATCTTTGATATTTGATTTGTGTTCATCTGGAGAATTAGCTATTCAAAATAGTCAAAAAGTACTTGTTTTTGTTTGAATATAAAGAACAACATCATAAATAGATAACCATCATCAGCCTATTTTATCTCCACTGCAGGACGAAAGCCTTTCCTGCGATCTCCAATTACCCCTGTCCTGCACCAACTGATTTCAACTAGCACCCGCAAATTTCCTAATTTTGTCGCACCACCTAGTCTTCTGCCATCCGCTACTGCACTTCCCTTCTCTTGGTACCCATTCTGTCACCCTAATGGGCCGACGGTTATCTACTCTGTGCATTACATGACCTGCCCAGTGCCATTTTTTTTCTCTTAATGTCAATTAGAATATCATCTATACCCGTTTGCTCTGTGATCCACACCGCTGTCTTACTGTCTCTTAATGGTATGCCTAGCATTCTTCATTCCATCACTATTTGCAGGAACCTTAACTTCATCTCAAGCTTCTTTGTCAATCTCCAGGTATCTGCCCCATATATCAGCACCTGTAAAATGCACTGATTGTAAACCTTCCTTTTCAACGATAACGGTAAGCTTCCAGTCAGGAGTTGACAATGTCTGCCATATGCGATCCAACCCATTTTTATTTTTCTATGAATTTCCTTCTCATGATCAGGGTTCTCTGTGTTTAGTTGACCTAGGTAAATGTACTCCTTCACAGATTATAGAGGCTGACTGGCGATCCTGAACACTTGTTCCCTTGCCCGGTTATTCATCATTATCTTTGTCTCCTGCATATTAATCTTCAACTCCACTCTTACACTCTCGCTGTTAACGTCCTCAATCATTTGTTGTAGCTCGTCTACACTGTTGCTGAATAGAACGATGTTATCAGCAAACCGAAGGTTGCTGAGGTATTCGCCGTCGATCCTTACTCCTAAACCTTTCCAGTTTAATAGCTTGAGTACTTCTTCCAAGCTCACAGTGAATAGCATTGGAGAGATTGTGTCCCCTTGTCTGACCCCTTTCTTTATAGGTATCTTCCTACATTTCTTGTGCAGAATTAAGGTGGCTGTGGAATCTCTGTAGATATTGATATGTGCATATTGCGTGTTTCTTGTGGCCGATGCACGCGGGCACTCTGACGAAGGCAACGAACGCTCTCTGGCTCTCGAGCTGTCGGCTAAACTGGCTAGGGCTGGATTATCCTTTGTAAGTACACTTTGTAAATATTATCCAGTTCTTATTCCTTCGTTCAAGCTACATTTTGGTGGAGGTGCGGGGTCTCTAGCTGGGATGCTTTCAAAGAGAAGCTCACCGACCTCTTTGGAAATCCCATCGGTCGGCAGCTGGCTGCTAGAAAAGAACTTGCTACTCGAGAAGACACTCCCTCACCAGATCAGGAATTGGCCTCCCTGGTGCAGTATTCGGCCACCCCCTCCCAAATGGCTAACTCAATTACCCAATGGCCCTCAGTCCCCAGTGGCTGCGGAGCACCTGACCAAGGCGGAAGTCAGATATGTAACGCAGCAGAGGGTGCTAAGAATCTCTGGATCCAGACAGGTCGCCAATGGAAACTGACCCTTTGAACGTTTAACACCCGAGCCCTCTCGAGTGAGGCTAGCTTAGCAGGACTCTTTGAGGAATTATCAGACATTGTTTGGGATATCATCGGCCTTAGTGAGATTAGAAGAACTGGTGAGGCTTATACATTGTTGAATAGCGAACATGTCCTCTGCTATAGAGGTCTCCGAGATAAGAAGCAATACGGGGTAGGATTCCTAATCCATAAGGACATAGCGGGCAACATTGACGAATTCAACAACATTAATGGGAGGGTAGCTGTAGTCATAATAAAACTTAATAAGACATATAGATTAAAGGTAGTGCAAGCCTACGCTCCAACATCTGGTCACAATGATGAGGAAGTGGATCAGTTTTATGAAGATGTTGGATTAGTGATGAAAAAAGTGCAAACTCAATATACTGTAGTAATGGATGACTTCAACGCAAAAGTGGGGAAAAAGCAGGCTGGTCAACAAGCAATTGGCAACTATGGCGTCCATTCTAGGAATGCTAGAGGAGAGATGCTGGTAGAATTCACAGAAAGGAATAAGCTTCGAATAATGAACGCCTTTTTCAAGAAGCGTAGCAACAGAAAGTGGACCTGGAAGAGCCCTAATGGCAAAACAAGAAATGACATTGACGTCATACTTTCTGCTGATCCCAGCATAGTGCAGGATGTAGAAGTGATAGGTAGGGTAAAGTGCAGTGACCATAGGTTAGTGAGGGCTAGGATTCACCACAATTTGAAGAGAGAAAGAGCAAAATTGGTCAAGAAGAAACAGGTCAACTTAGAGGCAGTAAGGGTAAAAGCAGACAAATTTAGGCTGGTACTTGCAAACAAATATGCAGCCTTAGAACAGAGAGATGATGACGATGACATAGAGGTAATGAATGAAACCGTAACTAGGCTGGCTTCAGAGGCAGCAACTGAAATGGGAGGCAAGGCACCAAGGCAACTAGTAGGCAAGTGCTGCCGAGTAACAAAGGACCTAATAAAGAAACGACCAAAAATGAAAGTGTCCTACTCAAGAGATAAAATAGAATCACGAAACTGTCAAAACTGATCAACAAGGCGAAAATAAGTGATATTCAAAATTATAACATGAGAAAGACTGAAGAAGCGATAAAAATATAGATGCAGCCTGAAATCAGTGAGAAAGAAACTTGGCATAGGACAAACCAAGATGTATGCACTGAAAGATAAGCAGGGTAATATCATCAGTAATCTCGAAGATATAGTAAAAGCAGCGGAAGAATTCTATACTGACCTGTACATTACCCAGAGGAGTAAGGATACCTCAATTAGAAACTAACGAACAGGATACAGGAACTCCTCCTATATCTAGCGATGAGGTCAGAAGGGCCTTGCAATACGTGAAACGAGGAAGGGCGGCAGGAGAGGATGGAATAACAGTCAATTTAATCAAAGATGGAGGAGACGTAATGCTTGAAAAACTGGCGGCTCTTTACACGAAGTGTCTATATTGACTGCAAGGGTCTCAGAAAACTGGAAGAATGCAATCATACTAATCCACAAAAAGGGAGACGTTAAAGAATTGAAAATTATAGGCCCATTAGCTTACTCCCAGTATTATGTAAAATATTCACCAAAATAATCTCCAATAGAATATGGTCAACACTGGACTTTGGTCAGCCAAGGGAACAAGTTGGCTTCAGGAAGGGAGTCTCTTCAATAGATCACATCCGTGTCATCAATCTGGTTATCAAGAAATCCGCAGAGCACAATAAGCCTCTCTATACGGCTTTCATAGATTTCTAAAAGGCATTTCACTCAGTAGAGATACCAGCAGTCATAGAGGCATCACGTAATCAAGGAGTACAAAACGCTTACATAAATACCATGGAAAATATCTACAGAGGTTCTACACCTACCTCAATTCTACACAAGAAAAGCGGGAAGATTCCTATGAAGAAAGGGGTCAGACAGGGAGATAATCTCTCCAATACTATTCACTTCATGCTTAGAAGAAGTATTCAAGCTATTAAACTGGGAGGGCTTAGGAGTACAGATCGACGGCAAATATTTCAGCAACCTTCGGTTTGCCGATGACATTGCTCTATTCGGCAACAATGCAGACAAGTTACAACAAATGATTGAGGACCTTAACAGAGGGAGTGTAAGAGTGGGGTTGAAGATTAATATACAGAAGACAAAGATAATGATAAATAGTCGGGCAAAGGAACAAGAGTTCAGGATCGCCAGTCGACCTCTAGAGTCTGTGAAGGAGTATATTTACCTAGGTCAATTAATCAGAGGGAACCCTGATCATGACAAGGAAATTCATAGAAGAATAAAAATGGGTTGGATCGCATATGGCAGACATTGCATGCTCCTGACGGGAACCTTACCATTATCATTGAAAAGGAAGATGTACCATCAGTGCATTCTACCAGTGCTGACATATGGAGTAGATACCTGGAGACTGACAAAGAAGCTTGAGAACAAGAACCGCGCAAAGATTGATGGAACAATGATTTCTAGGCATAACGTTAAGAGGCAGAAAGAGAGCGGTTTGGATCAGGGAGCAAACGGGTATAGACGGTATTCTAATTGACATCAAGAGGAAAAAATGGAGCTGGGCAGGTCACATAATGCTCTGGTTAGACAACCGTTGGATCATTAGGCTTACACAATGGTTACCAAGAGAAGGAAAACGCAATCGAGGACGACAAAAGACTAGGTGGAGCGATGAAATTAGGAAAGTTGCGGGTGCTAGTTAAAATCAGTTGGTGCAGGACATGGGTAATTGGAGAACGCAGGGAGAGGCCTTCGTCCTGCAGTGAACATAAAACAGGCTGATGATGATGATGATGATGATGACCCGAGTTCAGTCTTCTACTGAATCGTATGTCTTGTACATACAAGACGTGCTCGCTCTGTGCCGGAAAGTAGATGACAAAATGGCCGAGGTTGACAAAGTCAGCCACGTACTTAAAGGGATCGCGGACGACGCGTTCAACTTGTTGAGCTCCAACAACGTGTCCACCATCAAAGTCATTGTCAAGGAATGCTGCCGCTTTGAGCTCGCCAAAAGCCGCCGCGTCATTCCACAGTTCTCCTGGCTCCCTAACACAACTGCAACGTCGTCTTGCATCAACCTTACTGCTTTACCACCCTTAAATGAGTGTGTCACCCGTATTATTCGCCGCGAGCTCGAGGCTACAAGTCCTGCGCTGTTCCATCCACGCTCACTTGACCGCACTATTGACCAACCAGCCCCAGCGATCTCTGTCATTCAGGTAGTTGCGCGTCAAGAATTTGTCGACCTCTGTTTTCCTGCTGCCTGCTTCGTCTCCCGACCTGACACCTGACTGGTGCCAACACCTACGCCTCATAGCAATCGGTATGGGGCTCGCCCATGTTCTCAGGACTTGGGTCCAGTCCTGAGGGTCATACTGGCTCGGGTCCATGTCCATCCCTTGCACCTGAACCTCCATGCTGTATGAAAGCGTTGGTGTAGTTGTGCGCACTCAAGATATCAGCGACTGGCAAATTTCGCTGTCACGGCGGCCGAGTGTCTCTCCAGAGCTGGTGAGCCAGAGCCGCCGGGGTACCTCGGGGGCCCCCGGCTGGGGGCAGCGATTCGGGCCAAAGTACGTGCCGTGGAGCAGTGTTTAGGCACGCCTGACATCGACAAGTGCATGTGGTGTTCTCCTGGCAAGCTAGAAGTTCTGCATCCAAGTGAGGCGGTGTAGAGGTGAAATTCCTAACAGCGTCCACGCGACTCAGTACATCAGCAGGAATGTCGACCCTTGCCATGCCGGAAATCGGCTGTAAATTTCGAGATAAAAGAAAGCTGACATACCATATTTGCACAATTCTACCATGCCACTAGTTGTAATGCGTAGTTATATTATCGCCCAAATATCCCAAAAAATAACTTGGTGCCAATTCTATCGCGCACATCAAATAACGAAACCTGAGTCGATGCGCAGCGTGTAGAAACGATTTTATGGAACACACAAAGGTACACTGGCACATACACAGCTGAATTTTAGCAACTATGATCAGTGTAACAGCGCTAAACAACAGGATGAGGAGAGGGACACAGACAACTAGACGCTATCATAGTCTGACGACACCTCCTTTTCGCTGTCTTCTGACCACATAAAGTCATCTTCAGTTCCATTTAATGCATTAGAATTGCCACACTTCTTGAAAGCTTGCGCAACCATCATCTGAGGGAGGGCATTCCATGCACCACGGACTTGCCTTGCGATGTCTCTGAACATTGCTTTCAGATGACCTGTTCGATGACAATGTGGCTAGCTACCTTGCATTGAGCTTTCCTTTCTTTTTTTTTCTTTTCTTTCTTTTTTGTAGTGCGAATCGTTATTTTATATTTGATTTTCAGTAGAATTGTTTGTGATTGTAATGCAGATGCAAATTAAATGCACCTATCATTTAATAAATTTGCACATTACAATCGTGCAAATTTGCTATTTCTCTCAGAGTATAAGTCAATGCTGACTGGTTGACCGCACAGGCGAGGAGTTTGTGGTCAGTGAGGATCACGAGGTGTCAACACTTGACGAAGTGGCAAAAATGCTTTACAGCAAAGTTTGGCAGCCAGGAGCTCCAGCTTAAAGATGCTGTACTGTGTTTTTGCCGGCTTGAGCTTCCTTGAGAAAAAGACATATGTATGGCTATGGGACAGCACCGACAGCTGTGCTGAGTGTGGCGGTAATGATGGAGGTTGCTGCATCGGCCTTGAGGTGTGCAAGCAGTATGGCCTTGGCAAGCCCGATTTTTACTTGAGTGAATGCTTCGGTAGCTTCTTCTATCCATTGCAATGTGGAGTCTTTTTCTTTCTTGGCAACATGGTGTCGAGAGGAGCGACTAGTTGAGTGCATTTCGGGATGAAGCAGCAGTAAAAGTTTAATAAGTTGAGAAACTGGCGTAACTTTGTCACTGATGTGGGCAGAGGGAAATCCTTGTTGGCGTCAACATTATGTGGTAGCGGCTTAATACTGGAGGGGTCGGCCAGATGTCTGAGGAACTCAAGTTGACCCTTCATCTCACTGATCACGACCCCATGGCTTGCAAGGCGCGAGAATATCACTATGACATGCTCCATGTGCTCGTCAGGGGAGAAACTTGCAATGAGCTGGTCGTGCATGTAAGCAAACACAAAAGAGAACCCTCGAGTGATGAGTCTGTAAACCAGTGGAAAGACTGGCCGATGTTGCGAAGGCTAAAAGGCATCTGAACAAATTAAAGAAAGCCAAACAGGGTGGTTAAGGTGGTCTTCGGTATATCATCTTCCGTGACAGGTAGCTGATGGTAGGCACATACCAGGTCCATCTTTGAAAAGATCGTTGTGCCATGAAGGGCAACTGTGAAGTCCTGGATGTTTTGGAGAGGATACCTGTTGGGAACTGTTATTCTGTTTTGTGCACAGTAATTGCTGCAAAATCGCCAGTGCCCATATTTCTTAGGAACCATGTGTAGTGGAAAAGCCAAGCCACTAGAAGAAGGCTGTACGATGCCAATCTTGAGAATGTGCTCAAGCGCTGCTCATGCGATTTTTAGTTTTTCAGGCGCCAAGTGGCACAGACGTAATTTAACGAGGGGACTGCTTGTTCTAATATGGTGGTGTACATTGCGTTGTACAGGTTGCATCAAATCAGGTGGTCAAGTGAGGCTTGAAAGTTCTCGAAGCAGTGCAACGAAAGAACTGTCGGGGCAATGGTCAGTTGTGCAATGAAAGGCACATGTGTTATAGAGCCTGCATCTGACCTATGAATCACGCTGTCAAGAAGCCGTCGACGCTTGACATCAACCAGGAAGCCATGACTCGTCAGGAAGTCGGCTCCGATGATTGCACAGCAGATATCGGCAACAAGAAATACCCAACAGAAACTTCAGCATAAGCCCAAGTGTAGGGTGAGTGATCGCTGTGTGTAGGCAGGAATTGTGCCATTTACTTCCCGAAGGTACAAAGTTGGTGGCTATTTATGATCTGGTGTGCTGCGCTGGGACGATATTGACTTCAGCACCTCTATCTACCAGAAACTGCTAACTTATGGTACAGTCACGGGCATAGAACAGATGACTTGCTCTTTGGGCCGGGCCACTCGTCACTTCTAGAAGTCGGTCAGACAGTTTCCCAGCCAGAAGAAGGGGCACAGACAGTGGCGCGCATCCTCTCCAAAACAGCTATGGTACCAGCACACTCCGGACGGAGTAGGGGAGTGTTCATGGGAGGAAAGTGTGGGGCGAAAAATGCTTCTGCCCCATCAACAATTGTGAGAAGGTGAAGAACGCCGATGTTCTGCGACACAGGCAATGCACTCAAGAGGGTCGCAGAGGCTGTCAAGCGCTCGTCAAGCTATTTAGCGCTCGTCCTGTCGTCTTCTCTGTCTTTGTCCCTGCTATTTTGCGCTAGTCTTTTGAATAATGCTGTCAAGTGATGACGGAGTGGCGGAGGAACTCGACAATGACTGGCTGCTCACAGGAATTTGTGAAGGTGAGAGCCGAGACTGATGATCCAGTGACTTACAACGCATTGTCAGCCAAAGAAACAGGGTCGTCCAGGCTGAAGTTACCGACAACGGCAAGGACTATCTGTACGTTCTCTGGCAGGTGGTGCCGGAACAACTCGCATAAAAGTGCGTCACCTATGTTAGCCACACTTGGGTCCAGAAACGAACACAAGTGCCGAAAAAGTTACGAAGGCTGATGATCTCTGATTTCTTCTATGGAGAACAGCTGCTGTAAGCAACTGTGTGACGACGTCGCTGTGCGCTGTAGCAGTGCAGTTTTGATATCACCATATAGCGTAGCGGAAAGCAGCAAAGACAAGGTATCATTAACCTTGGCTATGGCAGCTATGGACAGAGTGGAGATGACCGAGGGGTACTTGCGCAGCTGGGTGCAAATGGCAGCAACGAAAAAGTGAGATTCTGGAAACCATATTGCCGGGAGTGCCAGCACACCATTAAAGGTGCAAGCGCGTACAGTGTTCGCCTGTGCATCTCCTCTGCTGTGACAATAGGGTTTTCTTGACCGAGGTGCAGCCGCTACGACTTATTTTCCTCTAAGCATAAACCACTTTATTTAATTTTTATTTAAGATATCCTTACAGGCCTTGTATGAGGCATTGGGTAAGGGGGACATCACAGAAGGGCTAAAATAGTATATATAGTGGGCATATAACAAAACATAATATACATACATTATTATTAGACAGTATAAAAACGTTTACACAACATCTTACACAAAGATTAAAGCATTTCACAAAAACAATAAGACCGGTAGTGTACATATTAGAGAAAAGACAAAACGTACAGTTCTTTCGATAAACAATTGTGTAATAAATATAGCCACTCCAATGTCATAGGACAAAAAATACAAGAATAATGAGGAAAGTAATGAGCTCATAAACAAGAGAGCACATAATTGGAAAACAAAAGAAAATGTGTCATGCATGTTATTCAAGTTAGGCAGTGGAATATGAACTTATGAGCTGGCGAAATTTATTGGGATTTGTTTCGGAAACAATGAAATCGAGAAGAGCGTTCCACAACCGAATGGTACGAGGAAACGCTGACCAATTGAATGCATGAGTGGTCCCATAGACGTGTGTGAAGCTGAGGTGATTATATAATCACCTATATATAATATATAAATATATATATATATATATATATATATATATATATATATATATATATATATATATATATATATATATATATTATATAATCGGCGAGATGTGCTAGGTGCAACTTGAAGCCATAAAGAAGATTTCCTAGCCACATGAACGTACTTGTGAAATAATGATATGAGCCCAAAGTCACGTCGATTACTTAGGTGCTGAAGTGTAATGTCAAGTTTTATTTGTAAGATGCTTGAATTGTTGGTGTAGTTACGTGAGATAAACCTAGTGGCCTTATTTTGAACTGATTCTAATAATCTGATTAGGTTGTTATGAAGGGGTGACCACATTGGAGAGGCAAATTTGAGCTGGGGCAAACAAACGTCTGATAAGCTAGCTTGCGGATGTTGGAGGGCAAATAATGTAGGTTTCAGCACCCTAGTGATTTTGAAGCATTAGCACATGTAGTAACATGATGGGTCCAGGAAAGGCTTGGTGGAAGATTAATGTCTAAGTATTTGTATGAAGTAGCTGGATTTCTGTGCTAGTGACTTTTCTTTTTCTCTGATGTGCAATTTTTTTAGGTTGTTTGTATGAAAAAAAGAGTGCTGAATAAAATGTATGTCTGTCTATTTTAATGTTTAATGTCGAGTAATTCTAGTTCATATAGAAATGGTTTCTGACATTTGGGGACGCAAAAATGCCACTTCGATTTCCTTATCGACTTCTGTGTGAACAGAAATGTTCCCATTGTCTGGGGATTTTACAGGAAGCTTTAGCTCAGGGGCTCCTACTCAAATACATGGGAAAGGAGAAATCATTTTTCTTGACATCCACTGCACCAAATTTGATGAGGTTTGTTGCATTTAAAAGTAAAGGTTAATGTCTAGTGACTGTTTGTTGCGAATTCTTTACTTAGGTCATCGGTCTTTTTATCGAAAATTTATATATATTTATATATTAATATTATAATATATATTATGCATGGCTCTAATATGTATAATATATAAATATATATAAACCACTAATATATGAGCAGAACTTTTGCAAAACTATTGCAAACAATGTAACAAATTCACGTAAGATATAAATTGACATGTCTAATTTATCCGCTTTGGATGTACTATTATGTGCAATCTGTTCTTAGTGCAGAGCTGCGCTGCACATTTGTAAACCTCATGCTTCTATATTTTTTCAAACTTACCTGTTTTTGAAAAATCCCTTTAAATAATTCAGGCCCTAAATCGTAATTCTGATTCCAAAAGTCAGTAGAATTTAGCTCTCTCTCTCATGCAATAAATTTCATTAAACTCAACCCATAAGTTTTCGCAAAAGTGCATTTTTGCGTTTCATGTGTATTTGAATAGACAGAATTGGAGTTGGGCCCAAGCTAAAGCTTCCTCTTCAACGGGGTTGCATTTTGAAAAGCACACTTAAGTGAATTCCAGAATGGTTTTCACATCAGAAACATAGCACTGGCAGCATTGGCTGCTTGTGAAAGGTAAGCTGTGAGTAGCTACTTGGCCTACAATTTCATGCTTTTATCATATGTCCTTATAAACAGCCTAGCTTTCCTGCTGAAACATTTGTTGTCGAATAAAACAAGCTCCCTTTTTGTCCTCCCCCTCTGGCTCCAGGGCTTCTTCATCAGGAAAGTGAGGAAGGACATGAAACAAGCTTTCTAATAGATTTGTGAATTAAGCTTATTCCTTTCTTCACAAGGTCTGCACTGTTGGCACCAGTCTATAATGAATATTTTATTGTGATGGCAATTATGTGGGCACTCTAGGCAAATTTACACCTTCAGCGTTGGTGTCAGGTTTGCCGTGAGGTCCCATATAAAGTCTAAGTGCAGCAAGATTGTGGCCGCCCGCCGTATGGTGTAGGTGTGAGGGAAAGCATCCGAAATTGAGCTGAGAATGATGGTAACTTGGTGTGGAGATGTCTTCTCACACCCCTAAGGAAAGAAGGTGGGGAGAATGCACGCCAGCCTTTCGTGTTAGAAGCAATGGGGAGAGAGGGAAGATATGCGCGTGCGAAGAGAGGGGAAAGGAGAACAGGGTAGCACGCATCTCTGCTTCTATTCTGGTTGCGGGATTGCATGGCATGGCCGCGTGCATCCTATCTTGGAGGCAGCCTGGGGTCGGTTCAAAGGCTAGCCAACCCGAGATAGCTGCTGGCTTCGCATGTTTTCGTGCACCTAGTTTGCGTTGAAGTGAGAGGCAGTGCAAAGGGGCATTCGCTTGCCGCTGCTGCCATTTTTCATCATGCCAGCATTCTTACAGCGAGTGTCCATAGTTATCAAGTGAGAAGCGTTCATCTTTGCTTGTGTGCACATGACACCATGCTTGTCAATTTAGTTAGTCAGTGAACATTTACAACAGTTTATACAGCTGATAACTCCACTAAACTTGCTGCATTTAATGGTTTAATAATGAGCTCTTGCAATCAATACTTTGCCTTTTGGTCGAAACTGTGACTTTCTTCTAGCGCATCAATGGTTGGAATACCTTTATAACGTAATGTCAAATAAGTAAGAAAGCTGGCCAGTTGTTGCAACCCTTGATATGTGGGCTCCCTGTGCAGGTCAAAATCCGGGTGTACAACTCAACCTGGTCATCATCCTTCTGCCTTGACACTGTGGGCAACAGTGGTGTGGCCATGTGCAAGGACAAAGAGCGTAACAAGAAGTACAGGGTCTGTTGTCTGTCACTGGCCTCACTGCAGGCTCTGCTTCACATGCTGGCCTTTTGTGCTTTCAGTTCTCTGTGCGGATTCAGATGTCAAGCCTGAACCTCTCAAAGATTGTCACCATCAGCCCTTTATTTCTTGTGATAAACAACACAAAGGTAAATTGTTGCCTTTGTAAATGTTGCAGTAGTGTTTTCTTTTTGCAACTACCATCAGGGGGATAAGTGGTGCATTGTGTGTATGGGAATGCTGTGAATTGGTGGCTTTGGATTGACATCTTTGTTCGAGGGCTGTAACACCTTGAAGGCACCTCTGGAAAATAGGGCATTGCCTATTGAAAGTGTCTGCTTAATAAAACACTGTTTTTTTGTGTATTAGATAAGAACACCTTTTATCAAAACATAAGCACTCACACTGGGGTTATATATTAAATCTGAACAATATGAGCTGCAGGCTAAAGTACATTGGAGCACGAAAAGGGACGAAAGACAGTGGCGAAACGAGGACACAGCGCTAACTTCCAACAATGGTTTTATTCCACAAAGCGGTAGACACATATATATATAGGTAACACCCACAACCGTACGCATGCGCATATGTACTGATTTTTAGTCAAATGAGACAGCACCGAGACATGTGTAATGGAAAGTTAAGATGATATCAAAGATGAAGACCGACCATGCATAGCCAAAAAAATTTTTTTGTAATTGCAAGTCTAAAAGATTAAAATGTAATCTCCATCAGGCCACCCTCTGTGTCACGTTTAAAAAATTGAATTCTTTACTTGAAAGATCTATTGAAGGCGCGCTAACACACGCGCTCCCTAAACTAGCAATCTTTGCCGCTTCAATAATCTCACGTGTTGTTTGCGCTGGGCTTCTTCCTATCACCGTGCACTGTTTAAAAATGGGACTGCACCCATGCTTTCTGCAGTGAAAAGCCAGATGCCCCACTCCTCCAGTTCGCACATTATTTGCGTGTTCACGCAACCTGTCATTTAGGCACCTTCCCATTTGGCCGATGTATTTTTTGCCGCACGACAGGGGCAGTTCATACACGATATTGTTCACACAATGAACGTAGCGTTCCTTGTGATTTGTCCGGCAACTGGGCTTCTCAGAACCACAGTAGCTGGCCTTGCACAAGTTGGACAGCTTGATTGGCGCTGAAAAGATGACGCTTACATTTGCGTTATTGCCAATCTTCTTCAGTCTGTGCGAGATATCGTGGATGTACGGTATGATTGCGCGTTTCTGCTTCACTCTCGTATTTTCCCGTGAAGTGGACTCCTCATCCTGTCGTCCGCGTTTTGTGGTCTTTAGGAGACCTTCGGCCACAGCTGTGATGATGTGCTGCGGGAAACCGGCCTGTTTCAGGCGATCCACTTGCGCCATAAAACTGGACAAACACTTGTGAGGACATGAGCGGCAAAGAGCATTCATTAGGGTTGACTTTGCAATCCCCCTCTTAACCAACTTAGAGTGGCCTGATGAAAATGGCAGTAGCGGTTTTTTCGCCCTTGGTTCATATGCCCAGCACAGCTGGTATCCCTCAAAAAATATTTTTAGATCGAGAAATCGCAAAGTACCATCCTGTGGCGTTTCATGCGTAACAGTGAGCGGTTGTAAACACTTGCTGAAAAGATCTAGCACTTGTGTGACATCAAGACAAACCTCCCCGCTAGGGCTTGGATCGAGAAGAACAAGGTAGTCGTCAATGTACCTATACACCTTTTTTACATTTGAGTTTTCTAATTTGGCATCCAGTATCCTGTTTACACGAGCAAGATAAAGGTCACTTAAAATTGGCGCAATACAGGAACCAATGCAAATTCCTTGTTTTTGAAGATAAACACTTCCATCCCACTTGGAGAATGTCGAGCGTAGATACATGGACAATAGTTCAAGAAAACCCTGTGTGGATATGCAAATGGTGTTTACAAACTTCAGTTCATCGTAAGCATCAATAGCCTCTTGAACACATACTAATAACTTATCATGTAGCAGTGAATAATATAGATCTTTGACATTTATAGAGAAAGCTTTCAAATTGCTGCCTACATGCGTCTTCAGGTACCCTATTACTTCTTCTATAATCTTTTAGACTTGCAATTACAAAAAAAATTTTTTTGGCTATGCATGGTCGGTCTTCATCTTTGATATCATCTTAACTTTCCATTACACATGTCTCGGTGCTGTCTCATTTGACTAAAAATCAGTACATATGCGCATGCGTATGGTTGTGGGTGTTACCTATATATATATGTGTCTACCGCTTTGTGGAATAAAACCATTGTTGGAAGTTAGCGCTGTGTCCTCGTTTCGCCACTGTCTTTCGTCCCTTTTCGTGCGCTAAAAAACCTCAGTTATGGAATACCAACACGCCCTAACCTACGCTCTTTCAAGTTACATTGGAGGAAAGGTCAGGTCTGTGCTCTCTATGAGTCATTTTCAATCATCTGCTTGTACTGTATGTGAGTATACTTTTTATTTGGTCACGAAATTCCCATGTAAAGGTATGGGAGTGCTTCCTATAGCACCCCTCAGTGGACACTCTGGCACAAGCAGAAGGGCATTGGAGCAGATGCCCAACGGACGCCACAAGCGTTTGCTGCATAGTAAGTGTGTAGTTCAGTGTGAAATTGTTTGCATAATGCGAACAATTTTGAAACAACGACAACGCCTTGTTTCATATTCAAGTTTACCAGCATTTGTAACAGTAGCCTAATTCATCATTCAAAAAATACATTTGGGTTTACTCCATCATTAGAAACTGGCTACAGAGCAATTTCACTTTGCACATTCATTTCACATGCAATTTCACATTGAGGTAGGGGGGGTCACATGTCGCACATTCAGTTTGCTTCCAAGAACATTCCAACGCTTCCAACACAGGACAAGGAAAGAAATTAAATAGATGGCCCAAGTGCTGGACATGAACTGAGTATTATTAACATGGATGAACTAGTTGGTGATCTGCAAAGAAAGTGACTACATATAAGGGACAAATAGGGGACAAGCATTATTTGTCTTTTGTCGACTTCTTCCTTGCAGCCGCTTTCATTATGAGTTTTATTTCACTGTTACAAGCCAAGCGCACCTCCTGTCTATTTCTTTGTCTGCGTAGGGTCTTTGATATTCTGCACTCAATATAAATGTAAGTTCTACTTAATTTTGATTACTGCAGCACAATATGCAACACAGATCAAGAATAAGCACACAGAACAAGTGCTGCCTTGCGACTCACTTTTATTGAAAATTTTACCTTGCTTCGGAACACAGATGCCAACAAGCAAAATGAAATCATAATAACTTATGTGCCCACTTTTCAAGTGCAACCATGATTCTGTTGTTGATTTTTTCCTATGTCATTGTTACCATGCTCTTTTTGTTGTTCTGTGTGGTATAGTGCACTACTGTCATCAAAATCAGCATCAACCAAATTATAGAATTATCAGCTTTGTTGCCTGTTGTGCCTTTATTATGAAACCCTGGTGCCAGGTACGCTAAGAAGCTAGCATTCTGTTGGCATATCAATAAAGGAGCTTATGTTGTGCATGCCCTGGAACAGCATCACTTCCGGTTCATGGAGCAGAACGAGGCTGCTGACCTCTGGTTCGACATCGGCCCTCACCAGGTATGCCTGTTGTTCTCTCCTGTGATGGTATGGTCAGAACGGACACATACCTTGCAGTGCCTCCCGTTCTGGCCAGACAAGGACAGCATGAAGATGTACCTGCGCCACAAGGACAGCAGCGTCACCTCCCAGCACTTCCCGTTTGGCAGCAACCAGAGCACCGTGCTGCGCATGGACCATGGGGCAAGTGAACTGTTGGGCTGGATGGAGGGGGGTGCATGAGCCATATTTGTTTGTGGGGACATCCACATCATCATCATCACTAGCAGCCTGTTTTATGTCCACTGCAGGACGAAGGCCTCTCCCTGCGATCTCTAATTAACCCTGTCCTGCGCCAACTGATTTGAACTAGTGCCCGCGAATTTCTTAATTTCATCGCTCCACCTAGTATTCTGACATCCTCACCAGCGTTTCCCTTCTCTTGTTACCCATTTTGTAAATCTAATGGTCCAACGGTTATGTAACCGGCGCATCACATGACCTGCCCAGCTCCATTTTGTTTCTCTTGATGTCAATTAGAATATTGTCTATACCTGTTTGCTCTCTGATCCAAACCGCTCTCTTTCTGTCTCTTAACATTATGCCTAGCAATCTCCATTCCATCACTCTTGGCGCAATCTTTAGCTTGTTCTCGAGCTTCTTTGTCAGTCTCCAAGTCTCTTCCCCATGTGTCAGCACTGGTAAAATTCACTGATTGTACACCTTTGTTTTCAATGATAATGGTAAGCTTCTAGTCAGGAGCTGACAAAGTCTGCCGTATGCGATCCAACCTATTTTTATTCTTCTATGAATTTCCTTCTCATGATCAGGGTTCCCTGTGATTAATTGACCTAGGTAAACATACTCCTTCACAGACTCTAGAGGCTGACTGGTGATCCTAAACTCTTGTTCCTTTGCCTGGCTATTCATCATTATCTTTGTCTTCTGCGTATTAATCTTCAACCCCACTCTTACATTCTCTTTGTTAAGGTCCTCAATAATTTGTTGTAACTTGTCTGCATTGTTGCTGAATAGAGCAATGTCATCGGCAAACCGAAGGTTGCTGAGATATTCGCCGTCCATCCTTACTCCTAAGCCTTCCCAGTTTAATAGCTTGATTACTTCTTCCAAGCACGCAGTGAATAGCATTGGAGAGATTGTGTCTCCCTCTCAGACCTCTTTCTCTATAGTTGTCTTCCTGCTTTCCTTGTGTAGGATTAAGATAGCTGTAGAACCTCTGTAGATATCTTCCAAGGTATGTACGTAAGCATACTGTTCTGCTTGATTACGTAATGCCTCTATAACTGCTGGTATCTCTACTGAGTCAAATGCTTTTTTGTAATCTATGAAAGCCATATAGAGGCTTATTGTACTCTGCGGATTTCTCAACCTGATTGATGCCATGGATGTGATCCATTGTAGAGTATCCGTTCCTGAAACCTGCCTGTTCCCTTGGTTGGGTAAAGTCTAGTGTTGCCCTTATTCTATTGGAGATTATCATGGTCAATATTTTATAAATACTATAAGCTAATGGGCCTATATTTTTTCAATTCTTTAACGTCTCCCTTTTTGTGGATTAGTATGATTGCATTCTTCCAGTTTTCTGAGACCCTTGCAGTCAATATAGACACTTCGTATGAAGAGCCACCAGTCTTCCAAGCATTATGTCTCCTCCATCTTTGATTAAATTGATTGTTATTCCATCTTCTCCTGCCGCCCTTCCTCGTTTCATGTCTTGCAAGGTCTTCTGACCTCATTGCTAGTTATAGGAGGAGTTTCTGTATCCAGTTCATTATTCTTTCGAATGGAGTTCTCCTGAGTCCTCTGGGTACTGTACAGGTCAGTATACAATTCTTCCGCAGCTTATATTATACCTTCGAGATTGCTGATGATATTACCCTGCTTATCTTTCAGTGCATACATCTTGGTTTGTCCTATGCCAAGTTTCTTTCTCACTGATTTCAGGCTGCATCTATATTTTTATCGCTTCTTCAGTCTTTCTCATGTTATAATTTTGAATATCACTTATTTTCACCTTGTTGATCAGTTTTGACAGTTTCGTGATTCTATCTTATCTCTTGAGTAGGACACTTTCATTTCTGGTCGTTTCTTTATTAGGTCCTTTGTTACTCGGCAGCACTTGCCTACTAATTGCCTTGGTGCCTTGCCTCCCACTTCAGTTGCTGCCTCTGAAGCCAGCCTAGTTACGGTTTCATTCATTACCTCTATGTCATCGTCATCATCTCTCTGTTCTAAGGCTGCATATTTGTTTGCAAGTACCAGCCTAAATTTGTCTGCTTTTACCCTTACTGCCTCTAAGTTGACCTGTTTCTTCTTGACCAATTTTTCTCTTTCTCTCTTCAAATTGTGGTGAATCCTAGCCCTCACTAACCTATGGTCACTGCACTTTACCCTACCTATCACTTCTACATCCTGTACTATGCTGGGATCAGCAGAAAGTATGACGTCAATGTCATTTCTTGTTTTGCCATTAGGGCTCTTCCAGGTCCACTTTCTGTTGCTACGCTTCTTGAAAAAGGCGTTCATTATTCGAAGCTTATTCCTTTCTGTGAATTCTACCAGCATCTCTCCTCTAGCATTCCTAGAATTGACGCCGTAGTTGCCAATTGCTTGTTGACCAGCCTGCTTTTTCCCCACTTTTGCGTTGAAGTCACCCATTACTACAGTATATTGAGTTTGCACTTTTTTCATCACTAATTCAACATCTTCTTAAAACTGATCTACTTCCTCATCATTGTAACTAGATGTTGGAGCGTAGGCTTGCACTACCTTTAATCTATACGTCTTATTAAGTTTGATTATGACTACAGCTACCCACTCATTAATGTTGTTGAATTCGCAAGTGTTGCCCGCTATGTCCTTATGGATTAGGAATCCTACCCCGTATTGCTTCTTATCTCGGAGACATCTATAGCAGAGGACATGTTCGCTATTCAACAATGTATAAGCCTCACCAGTTCTTCTAATCTCACTAAGGCCGATGATATCCCAAACAATGTCTGATAATTCCTCAAAGAGTCCTGCTAAGCTAGCCTCACTCGAGAGTGCTCGGGTGTTAACCATTCAAAGGGTCAGTATCCATTGGCGACCTGTCTGGATCCAGAGATTCTTAGCACCCTCTGCTGCGTTACATACCTGACTGCCGCCTTGGTCAGGTGCTCCGCAGCCGCTGGGGACTGAGGGCCATTGGGTAATTGAGTTAGCCATTTGGGAGGGAGTGGCTGAATACTGCACCAGGAAGGCCAATTCCTGTTCTCGTGGGGGAGTGTCTTGTTGAAGCTTAGTGGGCTTTCCTAATTTGGTTGTACCTGGATTAGTGTAGCCCCACTCGCTCTCGGTGTCCTTTGGTGGGGACACGCATCACTCCAAGCCTGCAGATGTTATGCACTGGAGGAGGTGAATTACAAGCTCACCATGTTAAAGAAAAAAAAAAAACCTTGTAGAGGGATTCAAACTTTCGCAACCAAGCATTCGATATAGCTCAGTCAGATAATCCCATAGGCAGTAAGGCTACCTTGTCGCCGGCAAGTGCAGCCCAGAGGGCACTACATGCCTAAAAGCTTCTTTGATTTATCCACGACAGAATATAGAACGATTTCTAAATGGTTCTGACCTCGTAGTTCCGGAATAGCACGTGCGCTGACGGCCGTGAGCTCGGCTAGGCAAACCCTACAGGCGTACCGATGACCATTTGCAGTTGCGATTACATGCTCGTGCTCTACAGGAGTACAAAAGGAAACCCGTGAAAACAAATGTAACTGCAAATGCAGAAGAAATAACTGGACGCAAACTATGACTTTTTTTTTTTTTTTACTTGATGAAACTCTGTGTTTCAACTTTGCAACTGTTGACGTTACGTTACGCATGCTGTTGCAAACCTTCTCATCACTTTTTCTCTTCCTTTAGCGCTGCAATTTTTTTGGGGGGAGGGGGCTTAGAAAGTCAGCATGGGGCATGTCGGTAGAGTCAATTTAAGTCCATTTAGTATATCTCAGATGCGTGAAAAGGTGCTTGAATTATCCGCAGTATACAGGTTTGATGATCGTGGCAGGTGGCACGGCATAGTATTTCTCAATGGTTCTAACATCGTGGTTTCGGAGTCTCCCGTATGCAAGCTGCCCTGAAAGTGGCTGGATACATGATATATTTTCGGCGGAATTGAACAGCACTTAAATGTAATGGGGAAAAAAGAAAGATAGTTGGGAAATGAAAAAGCTTTCAGCGCTTACTGTGAATTCACTAGTCGCGTCTGGAGGGAGGTACACCAAACCATTCACGTTCCTGGCTGCCTGTCTCATGCATCGAACGGGACGGAGCTGGTACTGATGCTCTGCGCAAGGCTGGGACGTCGGATGTGAAGAGGGTGCATTGACAGAGACTTTCACTCAAAGGCAAATTCTCGGTGGTGAGATGGGCCGCCAAACAATGGTTCTCAGCCGCGCGTAATATAGGTGACCTTGGAAGTGGCCTTCTCTCTTTTAATGTGATTTTCAGTTAATTTGATACCAATTAAGGGTCCCAGCCAGCAACAATACACTTCTATAGGCCAAGAATTTCGTTATTTTATTCCTGAAATTGGCCCTTGCCAGATAATTCTTACTCAACTGGTCAGCAGACACATGCCAAACGGTATTGGTAACCCCAATGGCCACACCGTCTTTCTTGTCGGCACTAGCGGGCAGTGAACGCATCAAGGACATGCCAATGAGAATGCCTTGTTTTTGACCTCCCCTCAACTGAGTTTTAAGTGAATATTCAGCTCACAATGAATTATTACTATATTTTTGCGATCCTAACATGCACCTTCATCCAAGAAAAATAGTTTGAAAATTGTCTACGCGTTACAATTGGATATAAAACTAAAAATACATTTGCGACATTGGCACTAGACTGTGGTCAGTGTCATCGTCATCGGCACTGTTATCACAATGTGGCAACAGATAAAGCTTTCATGTAGATTGGCAGTCATGACACTTGACCTTAATGATGAGAGCTTATTCAGAAGAGAAGTTCTTTTACATGCTAAGCTAGCAGTAGTGGAGCCTCATCATATGTTTTTGATATGTCAGAGTCTTGTGTCGCAGGACGAACTGGCGAGTTCTGACATAAGCCACTGTACTCTTCTTAACGGTTGTGAAGTTGTTCAAGAACTGTGGAATATCAAAGGCATTGGACTGCATGGAGGATGACATCTTGTGGCCTATAGCATTAAAGAGCTATCTGAGAGTGATGACAACGGACATTAAATGTAAGCAAGTTTCCATTTTGTGAAGGTAAATTCTGCAAAAATCTTTTTTTGATTGCCATCATTTGAGGTGTGCTACATTTTCCTTGGTATAAATAAGCTTATAAAACCGATAAAAACTGTATGTGTGTTACATTTGGTGGCACATTAGAATCAGGTAAATGTTAGGGGTGTGCGAATATTCAAAACATTCGAATAACAAATTGAATAGTGCCCTGTTATATTCAGTCTTATAATCAAATAGTCAGTATTTCTGAATGCAAATGTTTTCTTAATACTCATAGAATATTTAGAAATGTCAGCTGCACCCAATTTAACGTAAAATTGGAGCAAAATTTCAGCACATTTTCACCTTTGCGGGCATAGCATGGACATAAAAAAATGAGAACTTGTGTAGTAGAGCAGGCTGTCGGTAGCTGTACTTTGCAGGCTGTACAGCGATCATTCGCACTTACTGAAGAGTCCTGTGCATATGAAGAAATTACTTGCTTGCTCCTAATGCTCCATTTGTGCTTTTAATAAACATAAATAAACATATAAACATAAATGCTTCATAATGTATCATGTAATGACAGACAGTTGATAGCTTTTAGAGTACTGGGATGTGAACATCATGCTATCCCGGCCACGGCGGCCGCATTTCGATAGGGGCGAAATGCGAAAACACCCATGTACTTAGATTTAAGTGCACGTTAAAGAACCCCAGGGGGTCAAAATTTCCGGAGTCCTCCACTACGGCGTGCCTCATAATCAGAAAATGGTTATGGCACGGAAAGCCCCATAATAAAAAAATAAGAAAGAAAAAACATCATGCTATATTAATTGTGATAACGACTACTCATTATTTGTAAAGTATTCTATATTCAATTCAATTCCTATCTGGCACTACTTTGTATTCAATTTGGTCTCAAAAATTACTATTAGCACACCCCTAGTAAACATTACCGAATATCTGCTTCTCCTGCTTGTCTACATAATTACGGTTGAAAATTCGCTTCAATCTTGAAGATGTCAGCACCAATCGACGCCTAAAATTGCAAGGATTACACTGGTACCAAGTTTTCAGCAGTGGGTGGACGTTTTCCCAATCGTTCGAAGACTTTTCTGTGCGACCTCTCCCCGGCAGAGGCTCGGCGGGGGAGCTCGGCGCGGTTCTGCACGCTCAAGCCACAATGTTTACGGCTATGCAAATCACCGTTGAAGGTGAGGATATTCCTCCCGACGAAGTCAGTGAAAGCATTGAGTGGAAGCGAAAGCCCATCAGCAAGGACCCGCTCGGGCAGGGCAGCCGAGTCACAGATACACCACGTGGTGGGAACAAAAGCCAGGCTCTGTCGAGTGTCAAGACACGGCTAACCACTGCTTGGAGATTGCCTCGACTACTGAAAGGGCATGTTCGAGTCATAATCTGTCCCCATGAAGGACTGGACATCAATAAGATGGGCCACCTCAGAGTTGCCCTGTTCCTCACTACCACTGCTAGACTTACGGAGGCGGATACGACAGGGGATATCATATGTCCGAACATGGTGCAAAACATATTGGTGGTAAGCACACCATCAAAGTGCTTAGGCCAATGTTCAATGCGATACTTATTGGACCAGCAAGTTACAAAGTTAGTGTATATTTCGCAGCCCCCGAAAACTCATGCAAGGGAGTTATTCGTGACATTGTTCCAACCATCGAGTGAGAGGAGCTCAAATGTCTCATCATTCAATCCAAGAATCCAAGCGCCCTCGAGGTTAGAAGAATCAAGAACACCAGCATGGTAGTCATGCTGTTTGATGGACTCAAAGTCCTGGACTACGTAAAATGCGGTCCCAGTTTGGTCAAATGCTCACTCTATTGCAGACAAACTGACGTTTGATATGCATGTGGAAGGCTTGGTCACAGAGCTGACATTTGCCCAACCCCTGAAAATGCAATCTGCCACGGCTGTGGTGCGAGCAACCCGGACAATGAGCACGAAGGTACACCGAAGTGCACCCTTGCGGAGGCTCTCATCCCACGGCCGACAGAACCTGCAAGCAAAGGTTTCAAATGCCCTTTGTAGTTAGACAACAGAGAAGAGAATGGCACAACCGCAAATGATCGAACCAACCGATGGGGTTGCCAACCCCTCTCAAGCCAGCCCTCAGCAGCTTGCACAGATCCAGGAGCCGATCCCGAAACCCCGGTAGTGAGGCTGGCAGCTACCAGGATCGGGCCTCTTCTAGAGGTTTCTGAAAGGTACGCTCGTCTTCCAGGAGCCGCAAGGCCCCTAGGACCCGCTCCCGCTCCAAGGGCCACTCTCGTTCCAGGGGACCAGGAGTTCAGATCCAGGAGCCTGCTGATCGGGGTACTACATGTGTTGACCGAGGTCAAGGAATCACCGAAAAGGTAACAAGGGGTCAATCGCCAGAGCACAATAGGATAGCACAGTTGGAAAGAGAAAACCCTCTGTTAAAATACGCAATGGAGCAGCTCACAGCAGAAATTGCAGAACTCAAAAAGGCCAGCAAGTGAGAGACAGTTCAACCCACTCAGGCCCCTGTGGTAGAAACGCCCATGGAGATCCCATTAACGGAACAAACTGCCATTGGTCTACCCAAAAAGAGGGCATTGGCGGTTCATGCCTCGGACAAGAGTGCCAGTGCTCTTAAATTGAAAAAAAAAAATAGATAAAATTGACGAAGCCCTCGAAAAAGTTCAAATTGTAATTGACAAACTCGCGGATGCATTCAGAAAACTAGGGGTCAGTTGCGATAATTTGGAGCGCCACGTGTCTGCAACAGCTCCAATTGCATCGTTGGACAAACTGAATAATACCGACACTGAAAGGTCGGTAATGGCTGCACTCTGCAGCATTTTATAATACAAGCTAACTGCTACATCCCACCATGGCGGCACATCACAGGGGTAATTAATGTCTGGCAGTGGAACTGTAGGGGACTCCATCGTAAAAGGAATGCCCTCCAACAGTTCATTTGCACCCACCCGGAAAAGCCACATGTCATCCTATTACAAGAAACGCTCACGGATATGGTCACCCTACCTGGCTATATATCGCATACCCAATATGGTGATTGGAAGAGGGGCATCAGCACATTAGTCACCAACAAATGTAATTCATAGCCCACGATCTCAATCTTGAATCTAATAAGGTAGAACACTTGCTCGTTGAAATCGTCCCCAGTGGACAGTTCAAGACCAGTATATTTATACTTAACATATACAATACACCCAAAGACCTCAGACAAAAATTCGCGGCAATTATCAATAGGGCTACTAGCAAGGCCAAGACATTCGCACTCCCTGCGGCCGGAGACTTCAACGCTCCGCATCAAGCATGGTGATACCAACAAACTAACTGCGAGGGCGTTGACCTATGGCAAACTATAGCCAATAATAACCTCATGCTTATAATAGATCCGGCTTTTTCGGCCAAGGTTGGCAACTCTTGCTCTAGAGATACCACGCCTGACCTCTTTTTCATACGGAATATAGAGTCGGCCTCTTGGTCCAACCTCCAAGTGGACCTTTGCAGTAATCACAATATCCTGGCCACCTCCATCAACGTGAAAAGCGGGGACCTCAAAGAGTTAGCTATTACAGATTGGGATTACTTTCGCAAGATTAGGGAAGAGCGAGCACAAACACATGGCTCAGTACTTAGCCTACAGCAGTGGGCTGAACAGTTAAAAAAGAATATCAGTACGGTGGCAAAGAAAGTCCAGACTGAACTGGAGGTGGACAGGATGGATTGCTGCCTCGCTCATCTTCTAGAAGCTAAAACGTCACTGTTGAACAGATGAAAAGGGCAGAAACACAACTGAAGGCTCCGAAAAAATATCACGGAGCTCAACGAAACTATAGAAGATCGCTGCCAAACCCTGAGCACACAACAGTGGGATGAGGTCTGCAATTTCGTGGATGGCCAGATGAGAGTTGGAGCTAAATGGAACCTACTCAAGCATCTGCTTGATGATACCAATACCAAGTCAAACCAAACACAACTGATAGCGAAGGTTCTACACGAGGCATCACAATCAGAGGCAGTAAATACCGTACTCGAACGACTCGCTCGCAAGTATCTGCCGCTGGGCAACTCAAGTGACAAAGACTATCCGCCTTACAAAGGCACATCTTGCCCCGAGCTAAATAACCCCTTCAGGGCATGCGAAGTAAGGGAAGCCCTCCAGAATCTAAATAACCAGGTCACTGGTCCTGATGGCATCCCCAATCAGGCCCTCAGAAACCTTGACGACGGCTTCACAGAGAAGATCAATGGAATATGGGAACAAGGGGTTGTCCTGGAGTCCTGAAAAATGGCCTCAGTCATCCTCATTCCAAAGCCTGGAAGACCTCCGAGTCTGTCAAACCTCAGGCCCATTTCCCTCACGTCCTGCGCGGGGAAAGTGGTGGAACATGTTATACACAATCGCATCTACAAGTACATCTAGAAACAAGGATTGTTTCCATACATGATTGGCTTTCGTCTGGCCCTGTCAACGCGGGACGTGATGAAGCTCATCATCAAGTGTCAAATCATTGACAACACCACAAGAGATATAAGTGGCATCTTAGCCTTGACCTGGAGAAGACCTTTGACTTTGTATCCCATGCTCACATTCTGAACTCCATCTCGGAGCTCAATTTGGGAGATGCCTTCCATAGATACATAAGCTCGTTCCTCAGAGATCACAAGGCCACGCTCAGAATCAGTGACCTCAAGTCCGACAATTTCAGTTTGGGCCCCAGAGGCGCGCAACAAGGAGCAGTAGTCTCACCACTGCTTTTTAACATTGCCATGAAGAAACGATCGCAAATGCTCTCCAACATAGAAGGGATCAATCATACGCTCTGTGCTGATGACATGACAATTTGGTGCACCGGAGAAAGCGAAGGAGCTGTTGAATTAGGCTTACAGAAGGCTGTAGATCAAACAGAGATGTACCTGGAAAATACAACGCTTAGATGCACCCCGAGCAAGTCTGAGCTCCTCCTCTACAGGCCAGTCAGGAGAAGTCCCAAACCTAGAGGCTGGAAACCGTTGTCTGAAATAAACATCAAACTCTACACTAAAAGTGGCTATACCATCCCCAGAGTAGACACCATTCGGGTCTTCGCATGTTCATCGAATCCAATGGCAGTAACAATAAGACGCTCAAAAAGCTCACAGCCAAGACTGAGAACATGATTAGACTCATCAACAGAGTCTCGAATATAGGCGTGGAGGTCTTCAGGAAGTCAACCTCCTCAGGTTGTTCCATGCCTTTCTCATGAGTCATATAGTTTATGTGGCTGCCATACACAATTGGTATAACTTCGAGAAGAAATGATTAAACACGCTCATCAAAAAAGGTATCAAAAAAGTAATAGGCATTCCGTTACGGGCGAGCACGGACCTCCTTATGCAACTAGGAGTGCACAACACATTGTACGAGATAATTGAGGCCCAGGAGTCAGACCAACTGGCCCATCTATCCTGTACCCCAGCTGGAAAGAAGATCCTGACAGTTCTTGGGATCAACCCTATCCTCATGGAAGGGCGGAAATATGAAATCTCAGAAGATCAAAGAAACAACATGCATATTGCACCATTTCCCCGTAATGTTCATCCTCAACACAACGTAGGCAGATGCAGGGCAAGAGCCCTCGCCCTCCTCAAACATACCAAACACGATCCCTACTCGGCATGTTTTGTCGATGCAGCCCAATACGGACAGTCGTCTAACTTCACCATTGCCCTCGTCAATCACAATGGACAGATAGTGAATGCAGTTTCCCTGAAGTGCTCAACACCAACCAGAGCGTAGTAAGTCGCAGTTGCTATAGCACTCCTAGATAACAGCAGATCACAAATCTTCACCGATTTGAGATCGGTGGTCAAGGCTTTCGCTTCAGGCGTCATCACTGAGGAGACTCACAAGGTTCTCAAGAACAAGATACTCTCTCCGTACACCATCACATGGTTTCTGGTGCACCTCGACCCCCAACTTGACTCCTTTTCCAATCTTAGTGACATCGCCCACTCCCAAGCGTGCACACTAACCCACCGTGCGGGGGAGCAGGGTCGAGCTCAGACTTGGGGTTCTCGAATTTTGGGACACTCTCACTACTTTCAGTGAAATCACTCTGCACTATCACCTGGGTAGGAGGACTTATCCTCTCCCTCATAGCAAACTGGCTAGACCTCTGGTGTCCACTTTACGCATGCTTCAGAGTGAGTCCTATCCAAACCTGGCCCTTTTCCATACGATCACTCCAGAGGCTTTTAGCTTTACTTGCCCTGACTGGGGGTCTGTTAGCAATCTTGTACACATGCTCTGGTGATGCCCCTCATTACGGGGACCCATCGCATCACGGAAGAAGAATGGAGCTTTGCCATCCAGAGCTCAGAACTTTCACGAAAAACTTCAGCTGTCCAGAGAGCCCACGACGCAGCGTTTAGGCTCTGCCTACCAGTCCCCACGCGAGAGCGGCCCGCAGCCCTGCTATAGGGAAAAGCTTCTCAGGACCTTGTAAATAAAGTTCTTTGTCTGTCTGTCTATAAGTAAACATTACCTAATAAAGCAGTGCTGTGTATGGACTGTTTTCTGCCTCTTCTTTTAATTCAACCCACAGGATGACTCGAATCAATCTTGGCGGGCCCATCAAGATTGATTTAACACAAGTCGACTGTACCAGGTTTCATTGCCTGTGAATTGGCCTGTGCAAGTTTGCATGGCTGAGCATCTTATTTCTGTGTAGAGCAAGTTCTGGTGTTTTGTGGTGCTTGTCAAAGAGAAGAGATTGTGTTTATCGAACTAATAGTGTAAAAATTTATTCCTAGCACTGTGGTAAAAAATAAGCTGGCGCACTTGCTTTTGACATAGGAAGTACAAACACACAAGCCACACAAAGAAAAATAATAAGTGGTGGAGAGAGATGTTCCTAACTGTCTAATGGCAGCATAAAATCGTATTAACAAGAGGGGTGCACCTGTTATCCTTCTATTTCCTTGTATGCAAGAGAGATGCAATGTCTTCAGCATTTATCAGGAAAGCATAGTCACTTTTTTCATTCTTTTATTGATGCAGCTGCACATGCATATACCACTGATATATATATATATATATATATATATATATATATATATATATATATTGTTACGTGTAGAAAGATACAGACGGAAGAGGTTATTTACAAGCTATTTACACTGGACTGGAGCCAGAGCGCCAGGCCGACATTTTCTCGCCCAAGGGTACAGACCCACTTGGTCGTCGTTCTCGCGGCGGCTCGTCTCTCGGGTATCTAACGATAATATTGTAATACTACCCCCCGGCGGCAAAAGTGCTGTCACGGTGCTTTTAAATATCCAAGGCATGTGCAGAGTTGTAGGGCTTGAGTCGGGTGACGTGGACAATGTCACTGGTTGTCACACCGGAGGACGTAGTGGGCATGGCTAGAACAATTTCATAGGTGACATCAGTCACTTGGCGGAGCATGCGATATGGGCCGGTATAACAGGATAGCAGTTTCTCACAAAGGCCAACTTTACGCGATGGTGACGAAAGCAACACGAGGGTGCTGGGCGCAAAATGGACATCACGGTGACGGAGGTCGTAGCATCGCTTCTGTTTGTCTTGAGAGACTTGTAGACGAATGCGCGCAAGTTGACGAGCATGGTGAGCATGGGCGATTGCATCACGGGCATAAGCGCTAGTTGAAGCTGTGGTGGACGGAAGCACGGTGTCTAGTAGTAGCGTTGGTTCGGGGCCAAAGAAGAAGTAAAACGGGGAAAAGCCGGCAGTTTCGAGACGGGAAGAGTTGTATGCAAAGGTAATGTAGGGTAGAGCGAGGTCCCAGTCACGGTGGTCGTCTGAAACATATTTGGATAGCATATCTGTAAGGGCGCTGTTCAAACACTCAGTGAGGCCGTTCGTTTGAGGGTGGTAGGAGGTAGTAAATTTATGCTGAATGGAGCAGGCCCGCATGATGTTGTCAATGACTTTCGCCAAAAACGTATGGCCACGGTCTGTTAGCAATTGACGCGGAGCACCATGCATCAAAATGATTTCATGTAGAAGGAAGTCTTCAACGTCAGTTGCGCAACTGGTCAGAAGAGCGCGGGTTACGGCGTAGCGGGTCGCGTAGTCAGTCGCGACTGCAACCCGCTTGTTTCCTGATGTAGATTCCGGAAATGGGCCGAGAAGGTTTAAGCAAACACAATGGAAGGACTCGGCAGGGATGTCGAGTGGCTGCAGGTAACCAGCAGGGGGCTGGGAAGGCTTCTTGCGTCGTTGGCAAATTTCACAAGCGGCGACGTAACGTCATACGGAACGGGCAAGGCCCGGCCAGAAAAAACGGCGACGTACACAGTCATAGGTTCGAGATACGCCGAGGTGTCCTGCCGTTGGTGCGTCATGGAGCTCTTCTAGAACGGAGGGGTTTAGGTATGACAAGTAGGAACTCAGAGCCATCCAGATGAAGGTTACGATGGTACAGAGTACCATTGCGGAGGACGAAGAGGCGTAGAATGGCGTCGGCCGGAGAGTGTTCAAAACGGTCGATGGGTCCTCCTCTGACGTTGGCGTCACGACGTTGCTCGTCGGTGAAATGAAGCAGCTGCGACACAGAGAATACACAAGCAGCACTGGTAATATTGGAGGAGTCAGGGTCGTCAGCAGGGTAACGTCACAGGCTGTCAGCGTCTTGGTGCAGGCGGCCAGACTTGTAGACCACAGAATACGAAAATTCTTGTAGTCTTAAAGCCTATCGACCAAGCCGTCCTGTAGGATCTTTTAGGGATGAGAGCCAGCAGAGAGCATGCTGGTCAGTGACTACAGAAAAAGGGCGACCGTAGAGGTAAGGATGGAACTTCGCAACCGCCCAGACTACAGCAAGGCATTCTTGTTCCGTAATGGAATAGTTGCGCTCCGATGGTGTGAGGAGGCGGCTTGCATAAGCAATAATGCGATCCAGGCCACGCTGACGCTGGGCTAAGACGGCACCTACGCCATGACCGCTGGCATCTGTACGCAATTCTGTAGGGGCATCAGGGTCGAAGTGGGCGAGAATGGGTGGTGAGGAGAGAAGAGTGACGAGACGAGAGAAGGCGGCGGCTTCTGCAGTACCCCACGAGAATCATACGCCTTTCTTCAAAAGATTAGTGAGGGGCCTAGCAATTGCCGCAAAATCTTGAACAAAACGACGAAAGTACGAGCATAGTCCGACAAAACTTCGAACGTCTGCGGCTGTCTTCAGAACTGGAAAGTCTCGGACAGCGGGAGTTTTGTCGGGATCAGGCTGTACTCTGGAAGCATCAACGAGGTGGCCCAGAACAGTAATTTGGCAGTGGCCGAAACAACATTTCGATGAGTTAAGTTGCAGCTTCGCCTTTCGAAATACATCAAGTATAGCTGTTAGATGCTCAAGGTGAGTGTCGAACATGGGCGAGAAGACGATGACGGTCGTCGAGGTAGCAGAGACATGTGGACCATTTGCGGTTCGCAGTAATAGCAAGTATACTGCGCGGCACGGTAACATCATACTGTAGTGGAATGTCGGGCAGAGGAGTGACGAGGTACTCGCCATCAGGGACTGGTGGTGAAGACGAGTTCAATATAGGCTATTGATTTTGGCGGCAGGTGAATAAAGCCGGTGGGGCGTAGGCGGCGCTGGGGTGTGTCAGAAGGTTCTGTGAGAATCGGCAACTCAAGGCGAAGGGTACTGGCAGAGCAGTCAATAAGGGCAGAATGCGCGGAGAGAAAGTCGAGGCCGAGAATTAGGTCGTGGGGGCAATGAGCAATCACGGTGAAGAGGACAGGGGTGTGGCGGCCGGCAATGCTGACTCGTGCTGTACACAAGCCGATAATAGGCACAGTACTGCCATCCGCAATGCGGACGACGCATGCCGACGCTGGGGTGAGGAGCTTTTTGAGTCGTCGTCGGAAGCCAGCACTCATAATAGAAAGATGTGCGCCTGTATCGATGAGTGCAGTGACAGGATAGCCGTCAACGTCAAGAAGGTTTTGGTTCGTTGGTAACGTGAGCAGAGGATATGAGGGCAGGGTCGACAACGCAGCTTCACCTCCAGAAGCTGCAGTGCCTAGTTTTCCGGCTGGGTCCAGGAGGCGATAGGCGGCGAAGAGAATCGGCGGGGTTGTGGCGAACGAGACTGATGGCGTCAAGGTGAGGGCGAGCGGCTGTAGTGAAGCTTTGGAGCAGGGGCATCAGCAACAGTGGGTTCATGGCGGGTGGCATAGGGAACAGAAGGTCCAAAAGTGCGGGAATAAGTGGCGGCGTATGTTCGAGGAGGTGGTAGCCATCGGTTGCGGCAGTGCCGATGCAACAGCAGTGGAAGCAAATCGGCCTGTCATCAGGGGTACGCCATTCGGACGGGTTGCGTCGAGATATGGCAGAAAAGGACTGTCGGGGACGAGGAGGGCCGGTAGGGAACTGGCGAATGTTGGGTTGAGACGTTGTACACACGGAGTTCAGACCCATGTTCTCAAATTCCTGTCTGACTATGGCCTGAATCATCGCAATCGTGGTTGCTGGCGAATCGGGAGGCGTCGCGGCGAAAGCTGGCGGACAGTGGCCTCGAGCTCGCGGCAAACAATACGGGTGACGTCGTCACAGGTGGTAGCCTGACGTGGTCGACCCTCACATGTCGACGTAGCAGCAGTGTTGGGTAGCCGCGTGATGTGGTTTGTGATATGGCAGCTCTTAGCCTGTTCAAGGCGATGGCATTCTGTAATGATGGCGTCGATTGTCGAGACGTTGCCGAAAACAAGCAAATTGAAAGCGTTGTTGGCGATGCCTTTTAGGACATGTGACACTTTATCAGCTTCAGACATAGCGTCGTCAGCTTTTCGGCATAGAGCCAAGACGTTGAGGATGTATGAAACGTACGGCTCTGTAGATGTCTGAACACGAGACGCAAGAGCCTTTCTCGGGCCACCTTGCAGCCAGTGGGGTCGCCGAACAGTTCCCTGAGCTTTTCTTTGAAATTGTCCCAACTGGTTATATTGTTGTCGTGCGTCTGGTGCCACACGCGTGGGGTGCCGCCGAGATAAAAGATGACATTGGCGAACATGATCGTTGGGTCCCGCCTGTTATTAGCGCTGGCATGTTCATATAGCTTGATCCATTCGTCAACGTTCTATTCCTCAAGGCCAGAGAACACACCAGGGTCGCGATGTTGGGCAACCGTGATGACGGGAGCAGTCGGACAAGCCGAAGCCGTTGCAGAGGTGGTCTCGTCACCGGGAGGCATGGTGACAAGCTCGATGTACCGACCACTCCGAAGTTCCGTGCCGAGGACGGGGATCGCTGACCGCCACCAGAATGTTACGTGTAGAAAGATACAGACGGAAAAGGTTATTTACAAGCTATTTACACTGGACTGGAGCCAGAGCGCCAGGCCGACATTTTCTCGCCCAAGGGCACAGAGCCACTTCGTCGTCGTTCTCGCGGCGGCTCGTCTCTCGGGTCTCTACCGATAATATCGTAATAATAATAATAATAATAATTTATTTATATATATATATATATCTTTTTTTTTTTGCGAGAGAGAGACAAGCACGGATGTTGGTTATGCAAGGCGAATGCTGAAGGCATCAGCTGACACTAGAACATGGTGGCTGAAGCACCACAGCAACAACAACACTTCTTTGTCATCGTCTCTTCCCTGCACATCCTGTTTTGCATCGCGACACTTTACTGCCAGGGTTGGAGCGCTGACCCGGCACAAGCGATTATGGCCCGGCAAAGGCACGCACGTAGGGCTTTAAATGGGAGACATGAATGACATCAGTTCTTGGCTGTACGGATGACGGGCCTGGTTCTTCTGGAGCAATCTCGTACGTCACATCCAAAAGCTGGCACAGGATTCGGTAGAGACCTGAATATTGCAGCAGAAGTCTTTCCCATAGGCCCACAAGACGAAATGGTGACCACAGGAGCATGAGGGAGCCAGGTAAATACTGCATGTCTCTATAGTGCGTATTGTAAATGGGACTTCTGGGCAGCCTTGGAATCACTGAGGAGAGCGCGGGCAACCTGACGGACTTGTGCAGCCATAGAAACCGCATTGAGGGCTTAAGCGGTGTGTGACTGTGTGACTTGTGGAAGTGCAGTGCCCAGGAGCAAAGCAGGATTACGACCAAACTGTATATAAAATGGTGAGTAACCTACAGTGTCACCTACGGGATGAATTGTACACGAAGGGGATATATGGCAAAGTGATGTCTCAGTCCTGATTGTCTGGAGAAACGTACATAGCTAGCATGTCGATAAGCATTCTGTTCAGTCGCTCTGTGATACCGTTGGTTTGTGAGACCGTAAGCAGTGGTTATTTGATGTTCAGTAGAGCATAGGCGGAGGATATCATCAATTACCTTTAACAGGAAGTATCGTCCGCAATCCGTGAGGAGCTGACGTGGAGCACTGTGCTGGGGGATGACGTTGTGTAGGAGGAAATCTGCGATGTCAGTGGCACAACTTATAGGCAGAGCTCCCGTAATGGTGAAGCACATGGCGTAATTGGTAACCGCAACCCATTTGTTGCACTTAGTTGAGAAAGGGAAAGGGCCAAGTAGGTAGAGTCCCACAGGGAAGAAAGGCTCAGTAGGAATATCGATGGGTTGTAAAAGCCCAGCTGGAGCCATGAGAGTGGGCTTCCGTCATTGGCACAGGTGGCAAGCAGTCAGATACCGGCGCACAGAAAGGTTGAGGCCGGGCCAGAAGAAACAGCGCCGGACTCGGTCAAAGGGGCGAGTACACCGAGATGCCTAGCGGGGCACGTCGTAGAGTTGTTGAATCAAAGTGCACTGAAAGTGCCTCAATATTGTTACGTAGGAAGACGCAGACGAAAAGCTATGTACAAGTATATTTACAAGAAAATACGCTGCGCTTGGCCAAGAGGCAACAGCCCGCGCTAGCTTCAAATCGTTGTCGTCGTCTTCTTACTGCTCGGCTCTTCGTCATTGGAAATACTATCCCGTAGCACTACCCCCGGCGGCAAAAGCGCCGTCCCGGAGCCCGGAGTCTGAGGCCGGAGTCTGAAGCAGTGTAGTAGGTCTTAAGCCTACTGACGTGCACAACATCAGTAGATGCCAGAGTAGATGACAAGGTTGAGCTCACAGGAGCAATTTCGTAAGTCACAGGCGTCACCTGGCGCAGCACGCGGTAGGGCCCTGTGTATCGCGAAAGGAGTTTCTCTGAAAGTCCGACGTAACGAGAGGGCGACCACAGGGGCACGAGCGCAGCAGGCGAGAACTGTACGTCACGGTGGCAGGCATTGTACTGACGCTGCTGAGTGGTTTGCGAGGCCATCAGTAGAGTACGGGCAAGCTGGCGTTCATGTTCGGCGAAGGCGATGGCGTCGCGCGCATACTCGGTTGTTGAGATCGCAGCAGGAGGAAGTACCGTGTCAAGGGGCAAGGTCGGTTCGCGACTGTAGAGTAGATAAAATTATAAGCAAATGTGACGTAAGGAAGGGCAACGTCCCAGCCGTGGCGGTCCTTCGAAACGTACTTGGACAGCATGTCGGTAAGAGTACGGTTTAACCGCTCTGTCAGGTCATTGGTTTGAGGATGTTATGAGGTAGTCAGCTTGTGTTGAATAGAGCAGGAACGCACAATGTCGGCGATAACTTTCGAGAGGAAGTTACGACCACGGTCAGTAAGCAGCTGTCGCGGGGCGCCATGCACTAAGATAATGTCACGCAAGAGAAAGTCCGTGACGTCAGTGGCGCAACTGGTAGGGAGAGCTCGCGTGATAGCGTATCGGGTGGCCTAATCAGTTGCGACGGCTACCCATTTGTTCCCAGAGGATGACGTGGGAAAGGGACCAAGGAGGTCTAATCCAACACGAAAGAACGGTTCCACAGGGACGGTGATCGGCTGTAAATAACCGGAAGGTAGCACCTGAGGTGTTTTCCGACGCTGGCAGGTATCACTGGCAGCAACATAGTGTCGGACGGAGCGAGCGAGACCAGGCCAATAGAAGCGGCGGCGGACGCGGTCGTACGTGCGGGTTACCCCAAGATGTCCTGCAGTGGGTGCATCATGCATCTCAAAGACCACAGTCTGTTGTAGATGTTATGACACGACAAGAAGAAGATCAGGGCCATCAGGGAGGAAGTTCCTTCGGTACAGAATGCCGCCCTGGAGGACATATCGGCGAACGGATGTGTCGATAGGTGTAGCGCGCAGACGCTCAATGAGTACTCGCGATGATAGGTCTCGGTACTGCTCATCGGCTATGTTAGCGAAGGCAGACACAGAGCAAATGCCGTCGGCGGTACTACTGTCGGCGTCGTCAGGCTCGTCTACCGGGTAGCGAGACATGCAGTCAGTGTCCTTGTGTAGTTGGCCAGATTTGTAGATGACAGAGAATGAATATTCTTGGAGGCGTAAGGCCCACCGACCAAGTCTTCCTGTAGGATCTTTCAGTGAGCATAACGAGCACAGTGTGTGATTGTCTGTGACAACGGAAAAGGGTCGGCCATATATGTATGGGCGGAACTTCGCAACCACCCAAACTAGGACCAGACACTCAAGCTCAGTGATGGAATAGTTGCGCTCCGCGGGCAAGAGGAGCCTGCTGGCGTAAGCGATAACACGGTCGCGGCCACGCTGGCGTTGTGCCAGTACTGTGCCAGTACTGTGCCAATTCCGTGACCGCTGGCATCAGTACGGACTTCGGTAGGCGCAGAAGGATCAAAATGGGCCAGAACGGGAGGCGTTGTGAGAAGGTCGATTAGAAGCGAGAATGCAGAGGCCTCGTTACCGCCCCACTGGAAAGGGGCGTCTTTTTTTCAAAAGCTCGGTTAGTGGTCGTGCTATGGCCGCGAAATTTTTCACGAAACGGCGGAAGTACGAGCAAACGCCGATGAAGCTGCGCACATCCTTGACACACTTTGGAACAGGGAAGTGCGTAACAGCATGGATCTTGCCTGGGTCCGGTTGCACTCCGTTCGCGTCAACAAGATGTCCAAGGACGGTAATCTGGCGACGGCCGAATTGGCACTTCGATGCGTTGAGTTGCAGACCGGCTCGCCGAAAAACATCCAGGACTGCTGAGAGGCGCTCGAGGTTCGTAACGAATGTTGGGGAGAATACTATAACGTCGTCCAAGTAGCACAGGCACGTGGACCATTTGAAACCGTGAAGAAGGGAGTCCATCATGCGTTCAAAAGTGGCAGGAGCCTTACATGGACCGAACGGCATCACTTTGAATTGATAAAGACCGTCGGGTGTTACAAAGGCAGTCTTCTCGCGGTCGAGATCGTCCACGGCAATCTGCCAATAGCCGGAGCGAAGGTCAATAGAGGAGAAATAGCGGGCACTGTGGAGGCAATCAAGGGCGTCATCAATCCGAGGTAGGGGGTACACGTCCTTTTTGGTAACCTTGTTAAGGTGCCGATAATCCATGCAAGAGTGCCATGAGCCATCCTTCTTTTTTACCAGCACAACAGGTGACGCCGATGGACTACATGACGGTTCAATAATGTTCTTGGCAAGCATTTTGCGAACTTCGGTGTGAATAACTTGACGCTCAGCCGGTGATACTCGATACGGGCGGCGATGAATAGGAGGGGCATCGCCGGTATTAATGCGATGTTTGACAGCTGTTGTTTGGGCCAAAGGACGATTGTTCAATTAAAAAATATCTTGGTAGGAAATCAGCATGCGGTAGAGTGCACAAGGGTGCTCGGAGGGCATGTCGGGTGCAATGATTTTCTGTAAGTTGGCGATGGTACAAGTTGCCGACTGCAACGGTAGAAGAGGATCGGCTGAATGGTCGTCTACTGAAATCGATGCTACAGAGTGATCCTCGAATGAGCAAAGTTGGGCCAGAGACATGCCGCGTGGCAGCACTTGTGTCGTCAAGCCAAAATTGACCACTGGCAGGCAGATGAAATTCGCCGTAATAGATAAAACTGTATGAGGTACTGTGATCCCGTGTGTAAGGAGGACGTCTTGCATAGGAGCCGCGATGTAGTGACCGTCGGGGACTGGTGGGGATGACACGAAGTCAACGTAAGTCAGTGCCAAAGGTGGCAAGCGAACGAAATCGACAGAACTGAGGCGAGTAGGGTGTTGTTCAGCGGGATCCAGAACTTGCAGGTCGAGGCGGAGAGTACTGGCGGAGCAATCAATGAGAGCAGAATGTGCGGAGAGGAAGTCTAAGCCGAGGATGATGTCGTGGGGACAGTGAGCGATGACTGTGAATAGCACGATTGTTGAGCGATCGGCGAAGGAGACGCGGGCGGTACACGTACCAATTACGGGGGCTGTTCCGCCATCGGCGACACGGACAACAGGCGTCGTGGTGGGCGTGATAATTTTCTTGAGCCGGTTACAAAGGTCAGTGCTCATTACGGACAAATGCGCCCCAGTGTCTTGAGTGCAGACACAGAAACACCGTCGACTTGCACGTCAAGAAGGTTCAGATGAGTGGGCAACGTCGGGAGAGGATTTGGCGGCGTAGGGAGCAATGCAGCGTCACCTCGAGGCGCTGCATCGTCTAGTTTTCCGGCTGGGAGTGGCATACGAAGGGAGTCGGCGAATAGGAGCGATGGGGCTGGGGAGACCGAGATTGTCATCGTTGGGGCGAAGGCGAACGAGAATAGGAGCGGTTCGGTGCAGGAGAATCAGTGGCGGCGTTATAGGAGCGTGCGGCATAGGGACGAGAAGGGCCACCTGGGGGGCGACAGTAGGCAGTATAAGTACGCCGGGTCGGGGAACTCCAGTGACTGCGACAGTACCGAGAAATGTGCCCGATTCGATGGCAGTGGAAACAAATGGGCTTGTCGTCAGCAGTGCGCCATTCAAATGGGTTGCGGAAACATGGTGGGTTAGTAGATGCGGGACGGGGCGGAATCGAAGAAGCCGGGCGGGTATCAGGACGATGGGCCGAGCAGATGGTGTGAAGACCCATGTTTTCGAACTCTTGGCGGACAACTGCCTGGATCAGTGAGACCGTGACTGCAGATGTGTTGGTGGGACTGGAGTCGAAGGCAGCCGGATAGACGGCCTCGATCTCACGCCGGACGATCCTGGTAACATCGGCAGTGTTGTTAAGACGAGGAGTGTCGGCACAGGAAGATGTCGCTGGGGTGTTGGGCAGATGGGCAAACTGCTGGTCAATACGTCGGCTTTTAGCGAGTTCCAGGCGGCGGCACTCTTTTATAACTGCATCCACCGTCGCCACGTTGTTAAATACGAGCAAGTTGAAGGCGTCATCGGCAATGCCTTTGAGGATGTGGGAGACCTTGTCGGACTCAGTCATGTGAGTGTCAACTTTGCGCCACAGAGCCAAGACATCCTGAATGTACGTGACATAGGGCTCTTTTGACGTCTGCACACTGCCGGAAAGCGCCTTCTGCGCGGCAAGTTTGTGACCGTAGGGGTTGCCGAACAAGTGTCGAAGCTGTGTCTTAAGTGAATCCCAACTGGTGAGCTCATCTTCGTGTGTGCGATACCAGACTCTAGGTGTGCCACCGAGGTAAAAGACTACGTTGGCAAGCATAATAGTAGGGTCCCACCGGTTATTGCGGCTGACGTGTTCATACAGGCTGATCCAGTCATCGACGTCTTCCCCATCTTTGCCCGAGAATACGCCAGGATCGCGGGGAGAGTGATGTAGGTCGTCGAGGTGGCAGCAGGTGTCGGAGCCGGCGGAGTCGGGTTGTCGTCGCCGGGAGCCATGAAGGAAGGCTCGACGTACAGTCCACTGCGAAGCTCCGTGACGAGGTACAGGGAACGTCCACCTCCACCAGATATGTTGCGTAGGAAGACGCAGACGAAAAGCTATGTACAAGTATATTTACAAGAAAATACGCTGCGCTTGGCCAAGAGGCAACAGCCCGCGCTAGCTTCAAATCGTCGTCGTCGACTTCTTACTGCTCGGCTCTTCGTCATTGGAAATACTATCCCGTAGCAATATGGCCAGCAGTAGGTCATCACCATTAGGGCGCAAGTTGCATTTGTTCAGGTCTTCGTTGGAAATACAGAAGAGACAAAGGGAAGGATCAGGAACAAGCTTAACCGATCAATGACGGTTCGCAGAAAGGGATCACAGCACTGTTCATCGGCAATGTTGAGGAAACCTGAGATGGACATAATGCTTGTGTCAGATTCGAGGTCTGTGGCTTCCCCTGGGTCAACAGGGTGGTGAGACAGGCAGTCGGCGTCCTGATGTAAGCAGCCAGGTTTGTACACTACAGAAAAAGTACTCTTGCAAGCGCAATGCCAAGACGCCCTGTAGGGTCCTTCAACGAGGAGAGCCAGCAGAGCGCATGGTGGTCAGTAATTATGCAGAAATGGCGACCAAATAGGTATAGGTGAAACTTCACTATCACCCAAACCAGTACTAGGCACTCTCGCTCTGTGATAGGATAGTTGCGCTCGGGTGTGGACAGAAGACGGCTTGCATAAGCGATAACGCACTCTTGACCACGCTAAACCTGGACAAGAACAGCGCCAATGCTGTGATCACTAACATCTCTACAGATTTCAGTGGGTGCTGTAGAGTCAAAATGGGCTAAAATTGGGGAGCTCGTCGAGATTCTGATGAGTGCTGTGGAAGTTTCGGCTTGCTGCTGTCCCCATGCGAAAGCGACGTCATTCCTTAAAAGCTTGATGAGAGGGTGCGCAATGTGAGCAAAATTTTGAACAAATCGATGAAAGTACAAGCATAAGCCTATGAAGCTGCGAACATCCTTAACTGAGCATGGCACAGGAAAGTCTTGCATGGCTCGAACTTTGGCCGGGTCAGGTTGAATTGAATTGACGTTTAGAAGGTGCCCGGGAATGATTATTTCACAACAGCTGAAGTGACACTACGACGAGTTGAGCTGCAGTTTCGTAGCACGAAACACACCAAGGACAGTTGCGAGATGCTCAATGTGGGTTTCAAAGGTTAAGGCAAAAATGATTACGTCATTGATAACACAGACAGATCGTCCACTTCAAGCCTCGGAGAAGGGTGTCCATCATTCTCTTGAACGTTGCTGGGGCATTGCAAAGCCTGAAGGACATGACTCTGAATTGAAAAAGTCCATCAGGCATAATAAGGGCTGTCTTCTCTCGTTTCTTCTCATCAACAGCAATCTGCCAGTAGCCCGAGCGGAGGTCAATTGATGAAAAATATTTCGCCCCATGTAGACTGTCAAGTGCATCATCGATATGAGGCAGTGGCTACACATTCTTCTTGGTGATCTTGTTCAGGTGGCGATAATCAACACAAGATCTCCAGGCATTGTCCTTTTTCTTAACCAGGACAATTGGTGAGGCCCACGGGCTAGTGGAATGCTCAATGATGTTCTTCAGCACCTTCATGACTTCGCTTTGAATGATGCTGCGCTCTGCAGCAAATGCGTAGTAGGAGCGGCGATGAATGGGACTTGCATCGCTAGTGTGAACCCGATGAGTAACTACAGCTGTCTGGCCGTGCGGGCAGTTATCGAAATCAAAAACATTGTGGTAACTAAACAGAATGCACCTAAGGTCTTCAGTTTAAGCTGGAGAGAGGTTGGTAGCGATCATTTTATTGACGTCGTGGTAGGATGACGAAGCCAAACAGGAACACATAACGATAGGGCTGACAGAGACAGAAATAGTGGTCGTGAGCGGAGATATTTCGTACTCGTGCACACGTGTCAGACGAGCCACTGTCATGTTATCAGGAAGAACATGTGCAACAAACCCAAAGTTGAGAACAGGAAGCCAAGTAGAATTATTGGCAATAGTGACAACAGTACTTGGGAGCCTGACGCCATGCTGTAGAATAACGCCGACAAGCGGAGAGACGATGTAGTCACCATCAGGAACATGTGGTTGAGCGTTAAAAGGTACAGTAGTAGCAGCTTGAGGCAGCAACCGGTTGAATTTGGCAGACCGCAGGGATGAATGATGAGCATCAGAAACAAAGTAGGTGTCAGAAGAACGGTTCAACTGCATGACACCTGTAGCGCAGTCTATTAGGGCAGAATGGGTCAAAAGAAAGTTCAGTCTCAGAATCAGATCATGCGGACAGCGCTCTAGCACAATAAATAAGACAGTGGTTTGATGGCCGGCAAACGTTATTCGTGCTGTACACATGCCAACAACTGGTGGCGTACTGTCATCGGCAACATGTACTGTACACGGCACGGCAGGTGGGAGGACCTTTCTCAATCTTTTGCGAAGGGCGGCACTCATTGCAGACATCTGCGCACCGGTGTCAACGAGGGACTTGATTGGGACTCCATCCACCTCAACGTCTAATATACTTCCAAGGGTAGGCAATGTGATCAGAGGATTTGCAGGTTGGGTCGTTGATGCAGCGTCACCTCCGGGAGCTGCACGTACTAGTTTTTTTGTGGCATGAGCGCGGAGGAAGAATGGTGGGCCAGTGGCGAACTAGACCGATGACTTGGGGGCGATAGTGACTGGCTGGTTCGTAAGGTCAGAGTTACGTTGTCGGTATTCGTAGATGAAGGATGCACAGAGAGATGGGGGGCACTTTGATCTGGACTGTCGGACGGAGAGCTCCACCTAGGGGGCGATGACCAGTGACGGCGGCAATCATGAGTGATATGTCCAACATGCGCACACTTGAAACAAATCGGCCTGTCGTCTGGTGTTCTCCAGTTGGCTGGGCTATGACGGCGAGTTGGAACCGCTGAAAATGGGGAACCATTGTTTGGGCGGGGCCGGTCCTGACTGCCCGCGGAACCTCGAATAGAGCAGAGAGACGGGAGCCCTAAATTTGCTCTTGTCTGACAATGGCCTGTATAAGTGAGACAGAACATGCATTGTCTGGGTAATGTTGATGAGGAATGGCAGGAGACATGGCTTCGAGCTTGCGACGAAGTAACCGCATCAAATTTTCTTGTCTAGGCAGAGGAGGTCTACGTGGCTGTTCCTCACACAAAGATGTCGAAGCTGTATTTCGTAGCCTGTTGAACTGCTGTGTAATGCAGTGACTCTTTATCAGTTCGAAATTGCGGCACTCTTCGATGATCGCGTCCACCAAGTTTTAGTTCTTGCAGATAAGCAGGTTAAATGCATCATCTCCTATGCCCTTCAGGATGTGGCCAATCTTGTCAGTCTCGTTCATGTCTTTGTCCACTTTACGACAGAGTGCAAGGACATCTTGAATATATGCCCGTTGACATTTGAGCATGGGTCGATAGCTCCTTCTTCATTGCCAGCTGATGGCCAAAAAGCTTTCCAAAGAGGTCTAGAAGCTTCTGCTTGATGACGTCCCAACTCGTTATGGGTGTCATACCATGCTAGCGCTGTCTCTTGGAAGTGGAATATCACATTCACTAGCATTAGCGTTGGGTCCCAGCGATTATTTTCACTTACATGCTCATACCTGGAAATCCAGTCTTCAACGCCCATACCATCGATGCCATTGAAGGTCCCTGGGTCTCGTGGCTGCACAACACGACGGAGGTCAGAGTCTGTGGCAACGCAGGTGGGCGATTGGTTATTGTGGCACCTTGGCTGTCGATCATCGGGTCAGGGCTCACGTGGTGACCACTGCGGAACTCTGTGTTGGTACCTCGCACGCCCACCAAAATGTTGCGAGGTGGAAGCAAGCACGAATGTTGTTTCTGCAAGGTGAATGCTAAAGGCACGAGCTGACACTAGAATATGGCAGCCGAAGCGCCCCAGCAACAACAACACTTCTTCTTCGTCTCTTGTCTGCACATCCTGTCCTGCATTGCGACAATATATATTGTAGTGAAGAGGAATGCCTGGCACCGCAGCCACATTGCCAGTTGCCCGGGAGGCGCGAGCTCGAGATTGCCTGAGCTGCTCTGGTTGAGACACGCTGCCTGCTGCTCTCTTGTGCTGTATTCATATTAGATTCTGGTGGAGGTGCTACGGTTTTCCCCAACCTGGAATTACGCACCTGAACCCTGCCATCCGTCATGCCTGACGACCCCAGCCCGACATCCCCTCCGGTTACTCCAGCCATCGTATGTGCCAGTGCTCAGCATCAGCGGGATCCTGATATCTTAGCGGCATCGATGAGAAAGACGTTGAAGAGTGGCTGGAATCATATGAATGCACCAGCAACACCAACAAATGGGACGTTCCCCTAAAGCTCGGCAATGCGATCTTCTATTTATCGGGCGTCGCCAAGCTGTGGTTCAAAAACCACGAAGCCGATCTCCTTATGTGGGCTAGCTTCAAAACCGGCATTGCAGAAGTTTTCATTCGGCCGCCCTGGCGTGCGCAAACTTCGCGCTGAACAACGCCTACGAAGCCGATCCCAGCAAACTGGTGAAACGTTCACAAGCTACATAGAGGACATCGTCGACCTCTGCCGGCGTGTCAACCCAACGATAGTGGAGGCGGACAAGGTATGTCACATCATGAAGGGCATTTCCGTCGATGCCTTTCATATGCTCCTCTCCAAAAACCCAGGCACTGTCTCTCAGGTCATTGAGCTTTGCCAGAGTTTCGACGAGCTCTGCAGACAGCGCCTTCTCACGTGGCGCCCCCCTGCGTCCAACGAAACCCTCGCGAGCATGACCGCGGCTCCTGAGATGGACTCCCTGCTTGGCCAGATAAAAGAGTTCGTCCATGCTGAGGTCACTCGTCAGCTTTCGCTGCTGTCCTCAGCCTCGCCACCACCTTCGCCTTTGCCGGCCAACCTTCACCAGGTCATCCACGAGCAAGTGTGCACAGCTCCCCCTTCTGCCCGCAAGACTCTGCCTGTGCCGACTCCCGTTGCTTTTCCCGAGGTGACTGCACCTCTCAGCTATGCCGAGGCTCTCGCGTGGCCACCACCTCCGGCCTTTGCGCCATCCCCTTCGGTCGTGCCACTGTGTCCACCTCCTGGCTTCGTTCAGCTGCGGTACAGCAGTGGACAATGGCGCACTCCTAACAACTGGCCAATATGTTTTGCGTGTGGTGTACCTGGCCACGTTGCATGATTTTGTTGTCGCCGCGCAATGTCCTACCAACGTAGCTTTGATGCTGCACCATGCGTTTCCCCATACCCGTCATCCTCCGCGTCTCAGAACCCCGGCCAGATGTCTTCCTAGTCGGACCACCGCCCTCTTGTTGACCGCCATTCGCCATCGCCTCGAAGCCGCTCGCTTTCTATGATGTGCCGTTGTCCTTCTTCGCCAGAATGGGAAAACTAATCGTCACAGTTCCAGAGGCAAGAACTGCATCACCCACGGACAGACCAAGGCCTCTCCCTTCTCCGACTAATGTTATTGATGTATGTGTGGACGGCGTCGCTGCACTCGCCCTCGTTGACACTGGTTCCGCAGTTTCAGTTATTAGTGCCAAACTTTGCCGTTCGCTCAAAAAAGTCACGACGCCACTGTCCAACGTGTCACTTCGTGCTGCCAGCGCAAACCACATCATGCCTGCAGCTGCGTGTACTGCTCGCATTGTGATCAACGACCTCCTCTACATTGTCGAATGGTGCTGTGTTCTTGTTCCCACAATCTTATTTTGGGCTGGGATTTCCTTTCCGCTAATAAGGCCGTCATCGACGTTTGTTGTGCTGAAGTGGAATTTCAAACGCTGTGTAATGCCCCACTCCTTGACGCTCGTGAACCTGAAGATAAAGTATTTGTTGCCAAAAGCGTTACAATTCCACCGCACTCATCTGCCCTTGCCACAGTGTCATGCAACATTGTTGCTGATGCCAGCACGCTTTTTACACCATCTGCAATTTTCGCTCGTCGCAAATGTTCCCCGCTGCCTTTCACTCTTTTGGACGTTCAGGCTGGCGTCAACAGATTGCTCGTCGCCAACCGATTATCCTGTGCTCTCACTTTGCTTCATGGGGAGTGCGTTGGCCGTGCCCAGTGTGTCGACCTTGCTACCGTCATTGACATGCCAATTGGTCTCATCGCCACTCATGAGGTGGCCGGAGTGACCTGTAATGCCGCGGAGGAGCCGACTTCGTCCAATCTTTTACATAGCTCCATCGCCAACACTTTGATTGTTTCTCAATGCGCCCAGCTTCTATGCCTTCTTGACAAGTTCCTTTCATCTTTCAACTGCCAGCACGTTCCCTTGGGCCGCACATCAACTGTTTGTCATCGCATCGACACGGGTACCAGTGCGCCACTGCGACAAAGACAATATCGTGTATCCTGGACAGAGCGCCGTGTTATCGACGACCAAGTAGCTGACATGCTCAAGCGCGGCGTCATGCAGCCTTCGGACAGCCCCTGGGCATCTCCCGTTGTTCTTTTTAAGAAGAAGGATGGATCGATTCGATTCTGTGTCAATTACCATCGTCTTAACAAAATAACTCGTAAAGATGTTTACCCTCTTCCGAGAATTGACGACGCCCTTGACTGGCTTCAAGGCGCTGAGTTCTTCTCTTCTATCAACTTACGCAGTGGCTGTTGGCAAGTCCCCATGGCACCCGAAGACCAACCTAGAACGGCCTTTGTGACACCAGATGGCCTATATAAATTTCATGTCGTGCCTTTCGGGCTTTGCAACGCCCCTGCAACATTTGAGCGTATGATGGACAACCTTTTGCGTGGTCTCAAGTTGAAAAAGTGCCTGTGCTACTTAGATGATGTGGTCATTTTCTCACCCAATTTTCCCACCCATCTCTGTAGGCTGGAGGAAGTGTTACAGTGCCTAACTGCCGCCGGCCTTCAGCTCAACCTGAAGATATGCCACTTTGGACAAGTCAGCTCACCATCCTTTGCCATGTAGTATCTAAACACGGTATTCTTCCTGACACCGCCAAGCTCCGTGCAGTTGCTGATTTTCCCAAACCTTCCTGTGTAAGAGAACTTCGCAGCTTCCTTGGCCTGTATTCTTACTTTCGCCGCTTCATTCGGAATTTTGCGTCCATCACCGCTCCCTTGAATCAGCTTCTACGGAGCGACTTGAATGATTACACCTGGTCGTCCGCTTGTGACGATGCCTTCCAAGAGTTGTGTCGTCTACTGATCTCGCCACCCATACTGCGTCACTTCGACCCGACAGCTCCAACTGAAGTACACATCGACGCCAGCGGTGTTGAACTTGGCACTGTGATCGCGCAGCGAAAATCTGGACTCGACGAGTACATTGTTGCATACGCAAGCCACACCCTCAGGAATGTTTGGTCATAATCTGGGCACTTGGTAAATTTCGACCCTACCTCTATGGCCACCCCTTCGACGTGATTACAGACCATCATGCACTTTGTTGGCTGTCCATGTTGAAGGACCCCTCAGGTTGATTAGCTCGCTGGGCTTTGCGGCTGCAAGATTTCAACGTGCGCATTGGCTACAGGTCTGGCCGCCGCCACACTGATGCTGACACGCTTTCCCATTCGCCCGTGTCAACCGAAAGCAATGCCTGCCTCTCTGTCATTGACCAAGTACTTTCGTTCCCAGCATGCTGCGACATGGCTTCGGAGCAATGCAAGGATGCCTGGATTAGTACTCTTATCCGCTTCCTTTCAAACCTGTCGACTGTTCCTTCACCTTCTCGAGCTTTGCTCCGTCAAGCATCTCACTTCGAAATTCGGGATGGACTTCTCTATCACCGGAATTACGTCTCTGACGTCCGCAAGTGGTTGCTGGTCATACCTTGACATCTTCGTGATGAAATATGTTCTGCCTTCCAAACTAATCCGCAGTGTACACATGTGGGTGTTTTCATGACGTACACCCGGCTTCGCTCCAGGTTTTATTGGCATGGCATGTACACCTTTGTGTGCAAGTACATTCGGTCGTGCCCTCAGTGCCAACATCGCAAGGTTCCTGCTCAGCATGTCTCTGGTCCACTCCAACCAATCCCCTGTCCTGCCAGACCCTTCAATCGCATTGGCATTGACCTGTATAGCCCCCTTCCGAGCACGGCTTTCGGGAACCGCTGGATAGTCGTCGCCATCGACCATTTGACGCGATACGCAGAAGCAGCCACTCTGCCTGCTGCCACTGCTCGTGATATAGCATTCTTCCTCCTGAAAAACTTTATTCTCAGTCACGGTGCACCTCGTGAACTTTTAAGTGATAGAGGGCGTGTCTTCCTCTCCGAAGTCATAAACGCACTCCTTGCTGAATGTCGCATCGTTCATTGCACCACCACTGCCTACCATCCTCTTCTCCATTCCTTCTCCTTTGCCATCCATTCCTCTTCACTGCAATATATATATATATATATATATATATATATATATATATATATATATATATATATATATACTCCCAGGGTTAGTTCTAGTGTAGAACATGAATACCCAAGAAAGTGGATGGGAAAACAGTGCTGTGGTAGCTAAATTGGTGGAGCATCGCATGCGTAATGCGAAGACGTCATATCGTTCCTGACCTGCGGCAAGTTGTTTTTTCATCCACTTTCATTTCCATTATATTTATCATTTCTTTAATTCAATTAGTAAGTACAAGTAATTTCCTCTATGTTGTCCTTGGTGTCATTGTTTGTTGGCTTCTTATGATATTACTAATAAAATATCGAACTCCTTGGTTTGCCCCCTTTTTTTTCGTTTATATTGTAATGATGTTGAGGACAACAGGTTAATAAAACAGCTATATTTATTAAGGAAAAACCTGTGCCCACAACTAAAAGTTACTCCGGTCGTGAAGAAATCCCCAGCAGTTGCATTTTAAAACTGGCCTCGAACCGTCTTCTTCTTTTTTCCCATGTGATACCTCTTGCACGTGGCGTATGCGAGCCAGGTCCAACCGGCTACCTGTGCCGCGAAGATCGCTGCCTGATGTTGCTGAACAACACCACGATACAGCGTGCACAGTGTCCAATACGAAGGGCGCGCAACTTGAATGTAACCAAGGTGTCATGGCATTATCCCCCCTCCTTACCGCATTGACCTAATGCGTGCGAGGAAGTAGGGGTTCCTGTGGGCTGCCACATTTTTTTTTTTTTCCTCACCTCTCGTGTTAGGGTTTCATGTGAATAACTTGCACAACTTCCGTGGAGTTGCACTGTCTTGGGCTCTCATGTCCAGTGGATTTTCACTTTGTAGGTGACATCGCTTATACGACAAAGTATTTCGTAAGGGCCGAAGTATCGGCAGAGAAGCTTTTCAGACAGTCCATAGCGTCGCACTGGGGTCCGTACCCACACCTTGTCACCGGGCTGATAATGAGCTTCACTACGTCGCTGGTTGTACCGGCTGGAGTCGATGCATTGTTGGTGGGTATCGGTACCTTGCCATCTGTCGTGCCTCCTCGGCTCTTTGCAAGAAATCATCTAGGTCAGATGAGTTATTGTTTTCTTCATCTAACGGCAACATAGCATCCAAAGTTGTGGTTACTGCTCGGCCGAATACAAGTTCAAATGAGGCGACTCGGGTTGTTTCTTGAACGGCCGTATTATATGCAAAGGTGATGTATGGCAAAATTTCATCCCACAGCCTATGTTCAACGTCAACGTACACAGAAAGCATGTCAGCCAGTGTTCTGTTGGAGCGTTTAGTTAAACTGTTTGTCTGAGGGTGATGCGCCGTAGTTCTCCTATGATCAGTATATGTCATTTGCAACAAGCATTTCATTAGGTTCACAGTAAAGGCTGTTCCACAATCGGTAATGACAACTGTGGGAGCGTCATGCCTGAGCACGATATTATTGACAAAGAATTTTGCAACTTTGACAGCCGTTGCACTGTACAGGGAATCAGTTTCTGTGTAACGGGTCAGATAGTCCATGGCCACAACTATCCACTCTTTGCCTAAAGATGATGTTGGGAAGGGTCCAAGGAGGTCCATATTGACTTGTTGGAATGGGGCTTTTGGTGGCTCTATTGGCTGGAGGAGGCCTGCCAGTTTTATGGATGGAGTCTTGCACCTCTAACACTCGCGACAAGTCTTTACGTAGTGCTGCATTGATGCTAATAACTTGGGCCAGTAGTATTTCAGACGAATCCTAGCGACTGTACGGCTCACGCCCATGTGTCCAGACGTCGGTTCATCGTGACATGCATGCAAAATTTCTTCTCGCATAGCTGTGGGTATGACAAGTAAAAACTCAGTCTCGCTGTTCTTGAAATTTCTCTTTTAGAGGACACTTCACTTCCTTGCAGACAGAATGAAGATAGCCCTCTAGAGAAAATATGCGGGAGTTGAACGTCGAGTCTCTCCAGGCGCTGCATAAGTGGAAGCAATTCTGGGTCTCTCGTTGTTGTTCTCGTTGTTGAGCGATTTGTGACGTGTCAACAATAACAAGGAATGATGAATTCTCTTCTTCTGACACAGTTCTCTCGACTGGTACGTGTGACAAGCAGTCGGCATCGCTGTGTTTCCTCTCGGATCGGTATACGACAGTAATATTATACTCTTGAAGCCTAAGGCTCCATCTTGCTAGTCGTCCGGATGGATCCTTGAGATTCGCCAGCCAGCAAAGCGAATGGTGATCACTGACTGCTCTGAATGGTTTATCATAGAGGTAGGGTCGAAAGTTAATATTGCCCAAATGACTGCAAGACACTCTTTCTCGGTTGCTGAGTAGTTTGCCTCTGCTTTCAAGAGCTTACGGCTGGCATAAGCTATTACTTTCTCCTGCCCGTTCTTCCACTGCACTAGTATGGCACCAAGGCTGTCGTTACTCGCATCAGTATGAACTTCAGTGTCGGCTGTCTCATCAAAATGGGCAAGGATTGGAGAAGCTTGCAGGCATTTCCTTAACTCATCAAAGGCGTCTTGTTTGCTTTTCCACATGAAAGGTTCATCTTCTCTTGTTACTATTGTAAGGGGCTCAGCAATCTTTGAAAAGTTTTCCACGAATCTTCGGTAGTATGCGTATAAACCCAAAGAACGGTGCATTGACTTTTTGTCTGTGGGTGTCAGGAACCTCGCAACAGCAGCTGCCTTTTCGGGATCCGGCCGAACGCCTTCAGCACTGATGACGTGTCCGAGAAACCGAAGTTCATCGAAGCTGAATTGACATTTTTCCGGCTTAGTTGTCAAGTCTGCTGCACTAATAGTTTGTAATACTAGTCGCAGGTGCTCTAGACGTTGGCCAATGTTGCGGAAAATATGGACACATCATCCAAATACACTAAGCAGACTGCCATTCCAATCCTGTGAGCACAGTGTCCATCATTCGCTGGAATGTTGCAGGCGCGGAACAGAGGCCAAATGGAAGCGCTTTAAATTCGTAGAGGCCATCAGGGGTTACAAATGTTGTCTTTTCACGGTCCCGCTCATCCACCTCTATTTGCCAATATCCACTCTTGAGATCCAGGGAGGAGAAAAACTTTGCACATCGGAGCTCATCTAATGTATCGTCAATACATTGAAGGGGGTATAGTACATCCCGATTAGTTACGCTGTTCTTCAATTTACGGTAGTCGACGCAGAATCAAAGTGTGTTATCTTTTTTCTTGACAAGCACTACAGGAGATGCCCATGGACTGCTGGAAGGCTTAATAACGTCACCTGAAAGCATCTCCTCTAGTTGCTTCTTGATGATCTCCCTTTCTTTTGGCGAAACTCGATACAGGTGCTGGCATACTGGTCTTGTGGCGTCCTCTGTTATGGTTCTGTGCTTTGCAACAGACGTGCACCATACCTTCGAGAAAGTGGAGAAGCAGTCAGAAAAATCCTTTATCAGGGCATATATCTGTTTCTTTTAGGCTTCCGGGAGTCTCAGGTTGATGGTAATTGATCTGTTGACATTGCAGGTTCCTGGCAGAGCAGTTGACGTCATTAGGCTGCATAACTCGGTCGTTACACAGAAGTCGTGGAAATAGGCAATAGCTGTTCCTTGTGCGATGTGTTGGAATTCATTTCTGAAATTCGTGAGTGCGACATTTGCATGGCCATTGCTTAAGTGGACAAGACCCCAAGCCACGCAAATACCTTTGTTGAAAAGGAGCTCTGTGTTTCCATCCGCTATGCCTTCGCAGTCGTAAAATGTTTCATTCTCCACAAAACCATTATACTGCAGCGTGGCAGCACAGTTACATCATCATCAACGACGTGCAGTGCAGCAAGACGTCACTCCTCCGATTCTTCCACAGGTATAGCTTGTTTTGTCGAGAAAGACACACTAGGCCTACGTAGGTTAATTATGGTGCCGTTAGCTTGTAGAAAATCCATTCCCCATATAAGTTTCCGTGAAAATTCTGGCAGTACAATAAAGTCAGAAACGTAAGTGAAACCTTTTATCGTAATTCTTGCAGTGCATCGGCCAAGGGGCATAATAAGATAACCACCTGCCGTGCATATCTGCAGTCCAGTCCACTGCTTCACAACTTTTTTCAGATGCTTCGCCATCTTGAAGCTTATTATCGAATAATCAGCGCCGATGTTGACTAAGGCATTCAGCTCACATTCGTCTATTATCAACCGCAAACCTGATGTCATTGTTTCGTTCGTGCAGCTGTTTACTGGAATTATCCTGTCATCGCCCTGGAACCATGTTGGAGGATCTTCGTAACTCTGGTTATCAGCGGCCTCACCTCCACAGGTCCCTTGCTTCAGTTTTTCTGGTGTGGGCTTGGTGAACGATGCCTAGGCAATCTTGGAGATGCGCGTGGGCTAGATTATCAGTAGTTCATGGGCAACGGTGACCATGGTTAATGTTGGCAAGGAGCAATGGGACTTTGACGCGTGAACAAGTATTCTTTGATCTCTGCTGGCCGTTCACCGTTTTGGGGGCATGGTGCACTTAAGGGCTTGACAGTATGAGCAGAACCTATAGAGCTGACCCGCTTCTCCACAGTGAAAACACAGAGGCCTGCGCTCGTGGTCACGATAGACGTCACTTTTCCGGGGCCTTTCTTCTACAAGACGAGGTGCACTACATACTGGAGGCGGATAGGCAGCCGGTGGTTCCAGCAGATGAGGTGCACTGCATACTGTCGGCGGGTAGGGAATGTTCGTCGCAACTGCTCCACTACTGTGTACCACGGGTTGCCTGAGTACGTCGGTGTACATTGGGCTGCACCGCATCGGCTGTGGCTCACGCTCTGGATCCCGTATGACCTGCCTCAGTTCGTCCCGGACAATGCCGACGATAGATAGTGCAGTTGGAGTCTGAGGTGTCTGCAACTTGTTGAGCTCTTACCTGATCACTGACTGGATGAGCTCCCGCAGGACTTCAAGGTCGTTCGGCACACCTCCAGAGAAGACATGGGCAGGTGCACAGCTTGCCTCACGGTTGTATTGCTGAGCCTGCTGTTCCAGCGTCTTTTCAATGGTCGTTGCTTCGTATCTGAACTTGGCGACCGTGCACAGTGGGTTGTGGACGAGAACGGCTAAGAGTTCCTGCTTTACTCCACGCATAAGATGGCGCAGCTTCTTATCTTCACTCATGTTTGGATCAGCATGCTTGAACAGGCAGGACATGTCCTCGATGTACATCGCCACATTCTTGTTTGTGAGCTGGTTCCTAGCTTGAAGTGCAATTTTCACCTTTTCTTTACGATCCGTGCTGGCATATGTTGCTAGCAGTTGTCGTCGAATTCCTCCCAAAAGGACAAAGAGGGTTCGTGGTTTTCATACCACGTTTTTGCAAAGTCCTCCAAAGCGAAATATACGTTATGGAGCTTCTGTTTCTCATTCCATTCATCAAAGCTCGCCACTCTCTCGAACAGCTCCAGCCAGTCTTCCACGTCTTCGAACGAGCCACCATGAAATGTCGGCGGCTTGCAAGGTTGACTTACGACCAGCTGTGCCGGTGTTACCTGGCTAGTCATTGTGGCAGCGTCCGTTGTTTGAATTTCCCTTGGCGTTGTGAGGATGCGCGACTCTCACGCGTCCCCTGATATGTTGTTTTCCTGCACGGCTCGCGTGGCCTGGCGCCCGCCGCAGGCGGAGTGGTTGAGGCGCAGTACGAGAGATGGCGCGAGTGTTGCGCTTCTAACGCCGCTGACAGGCGAGGTTACTTGGGTGCCGAAAGACAAGGCGCTTCCTCTTTGGTTCGGGACAGCAAGCAGGGCGGACGTGCCGTGCTGCGCGTGCGCCGATCCATGCTTCTGCGAGACTGTCTTGCGTGGCCGCCTTCGAACGCGCCACCGTTCACGTGACCGTACACGCGGACGACCAGGCATTGGGATCCAGCATGGGGCGAACATATTCGCTCGCTATCCGGTCGCGGTGAGTCGGACTTCTAGATTTGTCGCGCGCCCATCGGCCTGTTTTGTGGATAGCAACTCGGCTAGCAGGCATTGATCTATGAAAGGTGCAATAAATGCCCTTGTGATTGTTTGCACTACTGTGTTGTCATTCCTTTGTCCCAAGAGTACGGGAGGAGAACCCCACAGCGTGAAGAGAAGAGGGCGGAATTCGGGCAAGTCACCTCGAAAACGACGGCTGGTCTGCTGGTGCACAGGTGTCAGTTCTATGGGATGGACTCGCTGGTGGCCGGGGCTGCGCTGACTTTTGTTCGTGGGGCTTCAACTCACACCCCGCACCTCCTCCAGAAATGTAACAATGTTGAGGACCACAGGTTAACAAAACAACAATATTTATTAAGGGCAAACCTGTGCCCACAACTAAAAGTCATTGCAGTCGTGAAGAAATCCCCGGCAGTAGCATTCAAAAACTGGCCTCAAATCGTTGTCTTCTTTCCTGCATGATTTCTCATGCGCGTGGCGCATGTGAGCCGGGTCCAACCGGCTATCCCTGCCATGAAGATTGCTGCCTGTTGTTGCGGAACAACACTACGGTACGGCATGCACAGTGTCCTATACGAAGGGCACGCAACTTGAATGTGACCAAGTTGTCGTGGCAGTATACATATATATATGATACTCTACCAATTGAGCTACCGCAGCGCCATTTTCCCATCCACTTTCTTGGGTATTTATGTTTTACTATCAGAACTAGTGTTATATTTATTTATTTATGTACTTACAAAATACTGCAAGCCATACAGGCCCAAGCAGGAGTGGTAAAATTACAAAAAAAGTCATCACACATGCATTCAGAAGAAAACAAACAATACGCTCACATCCCTGTTGCAACATTAACAGATCAAAAATGAATCAGATCAATTGAGTCAGTGCTGTTTAAGAATAATAATGGTAGTGCATTGCATTCTTCAATAGTACGAGGGAAAAAGGAAAATTTGAAGGCATTAGTTCTTGTTTGATAGGGAGTTAAGGATTCAGAGTGGTGATGTGTGGTTTGTTTTGTGGTTAAGGGTCTGGCATATGGAGCAGGATGGATCGAGAGTTTTTTATTTATGAATAGAAAACAAAATATTATCCTTAGAATTTTTCACCGTAGTTTTAATAACATGATTGTGCATGATAGTTGTTGGTGTGTCAGTTATATGGTACTTGGAAGAAATAAACCTAACTGCTTTCCACTGAATCATTTCCAGTGCATTAATATTGTGTTTATTATGTGGATTCCAGACAGTTCATGCATATTCCATTTGCAACCTTATGAGTGATCTGTATGCATTAAGTTTAGTTATGGGGGTGCTTCTTTTAGTTTATGAAGCAGAATACAGAGTTTGCAAAATGATGCAGCACATACATTAGAGACATGAGAATTCCAACTTAGGTTGTTAGTTATTGTTACACCCAAACATTTATACTATTCATTTACTTCAACGAGAGGATGAGTAGGACGACTATAGGGAAATGCCAATCTACATCTTTTTTTGGTTATCTGCATGTATACTGTTTTTGTTTTTTTCATTCAGCTTGATGTCCCATTCTTTACACCATGAATAAATGTTATGAAGGTTAGTACTCAAAAGTTCCTGAACATCTTGGCGAGCAATATCATGAAACAAAATTGAGCCGTCTGCGAACAAACGTATTTGTACAGGTTCAGTAATAGCGCTAACAATATCATTAATAAAAATAAAAAAGTAAGAGTGGTCCAAGTGCGCTACCTTGGGGTACCCCGGAAGTAACTGGCAAACGACATGAGTGGTTACCATTAACATAAACCAACTGTGTGCGGTTTGCTAAGTAAGCAGAAATCCAATTTATTATGAAAGAGGGGAGGCCAATGTATTTTAGCTTGAAGATTAACTTTTGATGTGACACAAGGTCGAATAAAGGGAAAATCAGACATCCACCCGTTCGTAGCAATTGCTACAATGGAAACCCATACGGGTTCTTCGAAAGATAAGGCTCATAGTTGAAGAAAATGCAGAAAAAAAAAATACTTCTCTCCACCTTGCGGGTTTCCGCAGAACTACTACGTCACACAAGGTTGAACGCTTTTCGAAAGTCCAAAAGAAAATGAGGTCAGTTTGACCAGACTTGTCGATAACACTTGCAAAATTGTGAATTACTGTGGTTAGTTGTGTGACTGTAGAGACGTCCTTCCTAAAACGATTTTGAAAAGAGGCGAGAATGTTGTTACCTGTTAAAAACTTGATTATGTAATTAGTGACAATAATGTTACAAGCTGTCATGAACCACGCCTGCCGCGCAGACAACCAGAAGAAAGAAGAAAACGACGTTGGCCAAGCTGCCGCGAGACCGCTCTTCAAGAACCGCGCCTATCAACCAGATTCATCTGGTTCTGTGTTAAACACCTCGTGTGTAACATTTGGTGGAGGTGCTGGGTAACTCCCACGACCTACAACGGAACCACCAGCACAAGATCTACGCCGAAGCCGTCGCCTCGCCGGACTTTCGCCGTCGCGCTCCATCATGGCTACAGAGCAAAATACCCCCACCAGCAGTGCCTCGGCAAGCCCAGTCCCTATCCAGCACTACCGAGAGCCGCACACATTCTCGGCGAAGGCAGAGGAAGATGTGGATGAGTGGCTAACCCATTACGAAAGGGTAAGCCAATACAATAACTGGAATGCTGCCAGTCAGCTTAGGAACATTGTTTTCTTCCTGGCCGGCACGGCGCTGGTATGGTACGACAACCACGCGGACATGCTAACTACATGGACACGCTTCGTTGAGGAAATCAAAAAGTGTTTCGGTGACTCGGACGCAAAGAGGAAACGTGCGGAACTCACATTAGCCCAGAGAGCTCAGGTACCCGGCGAGACTTGCACTACCTATATGGAAGAAATTTTGAAGTTGTGCCGAACCGTCAACCCTCACATGACAGAGGAAGATAAAGTGGGGCACGTGGTAAAAGGAATAGTGGAAGACGTGTACAACTTCCTCATAGGTAAAGAGAACTTGCACACTGTATCAGAACTGATACGGCACTGCCGTACGTTCGAGGCGCTGAAGACTCGCCGAATTACACCAAAGTTTGGACGGCTGTCCAATGTAACAACTGTAGCAAGTGTTGACACGAGTTCTCCGCTCCCAAACCTTTCGTCCGCCATCCGCCAGATAGTCCGTGAGGAGCTACAGCGACATGAAGAACAGGCACATTATGCGGCGCCACGTTGCAACTGTCTCGGTCATGAGTGTGGGGGTTAAGGCCTTCTGGGACGCAAGGTTATGTTTCGTTGGGACCAGTGCACAAGTTATTGATCGTGGAGTCAACGGTGAATCATTATACCCGGTTGGTGTGTGTAATGTGGATGTGTCATTGGGTGAGAAAGCTTTTAATGCAGAGTTTACTGTTCTTCCTCGCTCCTCGCATGACGTGATTCTGGGGATTGACTTTTTGCAATTGTGTGGTGCGAATGTTGACTGCCGGACGGGAGAACTCAGTGTTGACACCAGTGTTTCACCTGTGCTCTTTGAAGGTGAAGCTTGCCCGGAGAGTGTGCTGTGCGTGTCTGAGGATACAGTTGTGCCCGCCTTATCCGCGATGCATGTTGCCGTCGCCTGTTCATCTCCGACTCCTATCTCGTTCAACGCTGCAGTGGAACCTGTACATCGGAACTGCCTCAAGAAAAACGTGTTAGTCCCGCACTGCGTGGTCTCAGTGACCAATGCATGCGCGGGGCTGTGGGTGCTAAGCTGTTCCGCTGAAGCGGCAGTGCTACCGCAAGGCCTAAAGATTGCCACGTTTCAGGAAGACTCGCCCGTATCGGTGGCAGTACTTACAGAGCTCCCCGATGGAGGAGCAACCAGTGTCTCGAGCCCCGGGAGCTCGAAGATACTTTCCATGATTGACAAGTCACTCAGCGATCACGAGCGTCGAGTTTTGATGGCCCTGCTTATGAAACATACCTCGGTATTCGACTTTGCGCAGCACGATGGCCCGCCATCAATTCCTGCGTCCAGAACTCGTCACCGCATCAACACGGGAGCCGCCCAGCCCATCCGACAAAAACCCTATCGTGTATCCCCGTCAGAACACAAGATAATCGGCGATCAGGTCCAAGAAATGCTATACAAAGGCGTCATTCGAGAATCATCTAGTCCTTGGGCAGCCCCCGTGATATTGGTGAAGAAGAAAGACGGTACGTGGCGGTTCTGTGTTGATTACCGTCGCCTAAATGCCGTCACTAAGAAAGATGTATATCCGCTCCCACGAATTGATGACGCCATCGACTGTCTCTTTGCGGCATCTTACTTTTCCTCAATCGATTTACGGTCAGGTTACTGGCAAATTCCTATACACAAGGACGACAGAGAAAAGACAGCATTTGTAGCACCCGACGGACTATTCGAGTTTAACGTGATGCCTTTCGGGTTGTGTAACGCACCCGCAACGTTCGAAAGGTTCATGGACACGATATTACGCGGCTTAAAATGGGAAGTTTGCATGTGCTACTTAGACAACGTTGTGATCTTCGGGCGCACGTTTAGTGAGCACAACAAACGTTTGGATTTGGTCTTGAACTGCTTGGAGAAAGCGGGCCTTGTGCTCAATTAAAGAAAATGCCGTTTTGGGGAACGACAAACTCTTGTGCTAGGCCATCTGGTCGCTAAAGAAGGCATCCGACCAGATCCACAAAAGACTGCGGCCATAGAAGCATTTAGAGTACCCAACTCTGTCAAGCAGTTAAGAAGTTTCTTGGGCTTGTGCTCCTATTTTCGCCGATTCATTCCCCGGTTTGCTGACATGGCTCATCCCCTTACACGCCTTCTCCAAAAAGGCGTTCCCTTTGAGTGAACTGCAGATTGCGACTCATCGTTTTGCCAGCTCAGGTTCCTGTTGACATCCCAACCAATTCTACGGCACTTTGATCCTTCATCACCAACTGAGATTCACACCGATGCCAGCGGCGTAGGCATCGGTGCTGTGCTAGTTCAGCGTGTTAACGACAGTGAGCACATGATCTCTTACGCTAGCCGGTCCTTGAGCCGCTCCGAGCGAAACTACACAGTGACCGAACAAGAGTGTCTGGCGGTCATCTTCGCCGTGCAACGGTTTCGTTCGTATCTCTATGGGCACCCCTTCACTGTGATAACAGATCATCATTCGCTATGCTGGCTTGTGAATCTGCGGGATCCCTCAGGACGACTAGCGCGCTGGGCCCTCCGTCTACAGGAATATGATTTCGTTATTTGCTACAAAAGTGGCCGGCGACATGCTGACGCTGATTGTCTCTCTCGGATGCCACTTCAAACCACTGAATGTGATGCGGACAATTTTGATGAATACATCGCTTTTGTGTCTCCGGAATTTCCGGATATGGGTACCATCATATCCGAGCAGCACAAGGACGAGAGCTTACAACCGCTCTTCGCGGCAGCACAGGAGTCACCTGCAGGCAGTCGCTTTCGCCTCCGTGATGGTGGCGCGCTGTATAAGAAGTGCTACTTGACCACCGGTGCACGCTACCTTTTAGTTGTCCCCAAGAACCTTCGCCATCAAGTATTACACGCCATGCACGATGACCCAACTTCCGGTCATCTTGGTTCCACGCGTACACTCTACTGGGCTCAAGAACGTTTTTACTGGCCTAAGATGCGGACAGATATTGAACGGTACGTCGCCAGCTGCTCTCAATGCCAGCGCTACAAGCGTCCGCCACAAGCGCCACATGGCCTGCTTCAACCAGTCCCCCCTTCTAGCGTCCCCTTTGAGCAAGTTGGTATAGATCTTCTGGGCCCTTTCCCGCGATCCTCCAAGGGTAATCGTTGGGTTATCGTTTGCATAGATCACCTTACCCGCTATTGTGCGACCGCCGCATTGCCATCGGCCACAGCTACAGAAGTTTCTATCTTCTTGCTGGCTAACGTTATACTCCAACATGGACCTCCTCGCATAGTAATCAGCGATTGTGGGCGACAGTTTACCGCGGACGTGGTTGAAGCAACCCTTCGTCTGTGTTCATGTAGCTTCCGCCATTCAACGCCCTACCATCCACAAACTAATGGTCTGGTCGAGCGCACAAACAGAACGCTTGCCAACATGCTGTCCATGTACGTCGCTACAGCACACAAGAATTGGGACAGTATCTTGCCTTTTATTACCTATGCCTTCAATACCGCGAGACACGAGACCACTGGTTACTCACCATTTTTCCTTCTGTATGCTCGTCCGCCGCGCTACACCCTCGACACCATCTTTCCCTACTTCGCTCATGACAACGAATCAATTGATGAGATCCTATGTCGAGCAGAAGAAGCGCGACGCCTCGCTAGGCTACGCACCCTAGCATCGCAGGATCGGTCCAAGATCCGCTATGACGGGCGTCACCGCCACGTTTACTTCGACCCTGGTGATCTTGTGTGGCTCTGGACGCCGTTGCGGAAGCATGGCTTGTGCCAGAAGTTTCTCGCCCACTACGTCGGCCCTTGCGTTATTCTGGAGCGCCTCAGCGATGTAAAATACCGCATTGCGCGTCTCACGAGCAGTGGACGACGCTCGGCCAAGGCTGAAGTGACGCACGTCGCGCGTCTGAGGCGTTACAACCCACGAGATGACTGACTCGCCCGGCGGGCTTCATCTGCCAGCGGGGAAATGTTACAAGCTGTCATGAACCACGCCTGCCGCGCAGACAACCAGAAGAAAGAAGAAAACGAAGTTGGCCAAGCTGCCGCGAGACCGCTCTTCAAGAACCGCGCCTATCAACCAGATTCATCTGGTTCTGTGTTAAACACCTCGTGTGTAACAATATGTTCAAGCATCTTACAGCTCGAAGAAGTTGGAGATATAAGATGATAATTTGGAATCGGCGATGTGTCACCTTTCTAGTGTATGGGCACCACACGTGCCGTTCGCCAGTCAGCCAGTAGATCCGCAGATGATATGAATGCACCAAAAATGCATGCAAGAAATGGGGCGAGCATTTCCACATAGCGACGAAGGAACGCATTTGGAAGACCATCAGGGCCAAGTGGTGCTTTAGTCTTCATGTTAAGAAGCATAGCCAAAAGACCTTGTAGTGATATAATACCTTCAAGATTAAAATGTGATACAGGGGTGAGACAAAAAGCATGCTGTGAAAATATGTTAAAATGTTCCGCAACGGCTTCATTGTCAACAATATAAACGCCATCAAGTTTTATCTCATTAACAGACTTTTTCTTCTGAAACTTCTGAGGTTATTCTTTTAAAAAATTTTGTAGGGTATGTTGAAAATAATGGCATTTGGAATGTTTCAATGCCTCATTAAAAGCCGTTTGAGCGGCTTTAACAGTGTTTGTAGATGATAATTTTTTTTAAGGCGCTGAAGTTTTTTTTAGATGTAAGACGTCTCTCATTATCCAGGGATTCAATTTTTTTGTTTTCTTAGTTTTCTTTGGTGCGAAATTATCGAGACAGTAAGTGCATATCTGTTTAAATTGATTCCAAATCATATTAACATCTGAGACTTGAAATCTGCTGAATTTTAGTTCAAGGTAATCCAGGACACACTCATCCCTGGCACAAGAAAAATCTTTTATAGAAACTATTTCAGAGGGAGCAGTACAAGGTTTTTCAAGGCTACACAATAACGACACCATTGCATGATCAGATATACCAGGATTAGCAGAGACTGCATATTCTTCAATTGTCTTAGGAAGAAAAACAAGATTAGGATTGAAGAGGATGCACCACAATCTCGCATAGGTTCTGTTATTACTTGTTGCACATCCAGGTTAAGCATAATATCAAGCAAGGATCCAACATCTGAACATTGATCTGTATTTGAAAATGGATAATGCCAATCAACAGAAGGTAAATTAAAATCGCTAAAGATGATTACTTCTTTACAAGAAAATAACCCTAGATGATCATGTAGATCTTTCAGAAATCGTGGTGGTGCATCCGGTGCTCTATAAACTGCAGACAACAATAAAGCACGCCCTGGACAGAACAATTTCAAAGTAACACTTTCGTGGTTATCTATACGACATAGCAGTGATGTTTGAATGCCACATTTTATCAAGACAGCAACGCCTCCGCCTCTAGGAGGAGGGTCACGGCAAAAAAACCTGATATGAGGGTGGAAAAACATCAATGCCATCAATGTCTTCACGAGGCCAGGTCTCTGTTATAACAACATAGTCGGGATCGTAAGCTAACAAGATGGCTTCTAGTTCTGTTGATCTGTTAATGATGCTATGCACATTTATGTTAATAACTTTAAGTTAATTACTAGGGGATCGTACAGGTCAGTCCATTTTAGAATTAGCATGAAAGAAAGTAACCTTTATTCTGGTTTAGGCATCTTCGTTTCAGGCATCTTCAGCTCCCCATTTACTTGCAGCTTGTCGTTAATGAGTGAAACATTCTTTCTTTGCTGTTTTTCATCCTTAGCAATAGCCCAAAACCACTTTCTTTTCTGCAGTGTCTCACACAATTAATCATTTTGAATGGATATTTTTGTCCCTTTAAGCTTGTATGCATTCTTCTCATTATAGTCCTGAAAATGAACTACAATTGGTCTAGGATTGCCACGTCTGCCTAAGCGATGAATTCTATTAATGATAAGCATGATACCTGTAATTTTGATGCAAAGAACTCGTTTAGAACTTGTTGCTTTAAATCCGAGTCTTTCTCATTAGGATCTTCCTGCATTCCAAGAATCACTAAATTTTAACGTCTAAATTTGAACGTCTTAAGACCTTAATTGATTTTTTGAGTGATTAGACCTCGGCAGTTCGTTTTTCTGTTTCAAGAAAGTGCAAAGTAACATCACACATTACTTTTTCCGTGCTCTTTTGCTGTTCCCTTAGGGCAGCCATTCTTCAGCTAATTTGTTTTGCCTTGCCAAGAATTCCTTCAGCATTTCTGCTGTAGGAGGGCCTGGATTAGTCTCCACATCACCACACAGAAGTAGCGCATATACAGAGAATACGTCATATGCAATCATAATACACTTCTGTGGGCATAGCAGGACCAGAAGGCCATGATAATCACTACGAAAGCTGCTGTAGCTAGAAATAACCTGCAAAAAGTAGAAAAGGGCATTTCGTGACGTGCCTCAGTCTGGTCCGCCGTACCCACTGAAGGTGTAGTTCTGTGGGCGATCCTTTATTGGCAGGTCTAATGACGCAGTCGCAGTAAATGGCGCTGTCGTTCTGGCTTCAATGAAGAAAGGAGTCGCACCATGAACTAGCCGAGACGTGGTAGCGCACATGTCAGCACAGAGACACATGGCAGTGACAAAGAAAGATTCTGGAACAAGCCTTCCGGCAAGACCGAGCAGAACCTGCACGAAGTAGAAAAGGGGATTTCGTGACAACATGCCACAGTCTGGTCCACCGTACCCACTTGTTTAGGACCTTGTTTATATGTTTTGGAAAAACCAAGAGAAAAATGTACTAACCAGGAAACGTACGATCCAAAGTAACTAAAAAATTTGACAGACTAAACTATTTTGGACTCAACTATTGTGGACATCTATGTAAAGCGAATTGTAGGCAGATCGTTGGGGCACGAGACACCGAGACGCGTTGAGCTGGTAGTGCTCCAGTTGTGTGATGCCCACATCGCGCCGCTTGCAGGAGGGAAAGGCGACACATTTGGATTATCGCCTACTAAAAGCGTGCAGTACGCTACCAACGGCACTACGCACCATGCGCTGTAAAACAGATAGGTGAAGATGCTTATCGCAATCTACGAAATCTACGAATTATATTAGCTGAGTTCGCAAGGCGTATCCACTTGAAATGAATTCTTTGGACAGCACCAATTCCGAGTTATTAATTTTCAAAGCGTCTGACAAAATGCATTGGCATTCCACTTACTTTTTAAAGAAACTGCTGTTTTATGCATTGAAATACAAAGGTAAGTGGAACACCAATGCATTTTGATAGACACTTTGAAAATTAATATCTTAGAACTGGTGCTGTCCAGAGAAATCGTTTCAAGTGGATATGCCGTGCGAACTCCGCAGCTATAATTTGTAAATTTAAATATGTGGCGTAATGTAACTGATTAAAAATGTAATTCATGTAATTGTGTTAATTATTCAATTGAGCATTTTGATTTCTCATAGAAGTAATGACTGCCTTATCAAGTAATCTAGATCAAGGGTTAGAGTTGTGCTATCTGCCATCAAGGCAGAAAGCTGGGCTAGTTGGTGTGTCATCATTATTCAAAAGACTAGCGCAACATAGTAGGGACAAAGCAGAGAAGACGACAGGACGAGCGCTCGTCCTGTCGTCTTCTCTGTCTTTGTCCCTGCTATTTTGCGCTAGTCTTTTGAATAATGGTGCTATCTGCCATAGGCAATCTTTAAAAAATTTGGTGCAGCAAAAAAAAAAAACCCCTAAACAACACACGCACACACGCACACATGCACACACACACACACACACACACACACACACACACACACACACACACACACACACTTCTACTCTTGATGAAGGCCGGACCCCGGCTAAAACATCAAAATAAAATTTTTGTTTTTGCTTTTCCCACACAAAATAGTCGGCTTCAGGCCCGGCCTTTCCACACAGGATGTAATGCTACTCCTTAAGCACATTTTCGATAACAGCACTAGGCATGTTAAAGGTATCTTAGCCCTTGACCTGGCCAAGGCCTTTGACACCGTATCTCATCGATTTGTCCTGTAGGCCATGGCCAGCCTAGGTCTGGGAGCAAGGTTTCAGGCTTTTGTTAGATCATTCCTCATGAACAGAACAGCCACCATCAGGATTGCGCAACTCAAGCCAGATGAGTTCGCACTAGGGGCCAGAGGCACTCCCCAAGGAGCAGTCATCTCCCCCTTACTGTTCAGCATAGTCATGAAGGGCTTATCGGAAAGGCTCAGATCCCTTCCTAATATAAGCCACTCGCTATACGCGGACGATATCACGATTCGGTGCCCGGGAGGATCACTCGCAGAGGTAGAGCACACGCTACAATCAGTCCTAGACGCAATGGAGTCCTACCTGGAAGACACAGGCCTCCAACTATCCCCAAACAAATCTGAATTGTTACTGTACAGGCCGGCCAGGCAAAGTGTTAGGGGGCTCACCCCCCTAAACCAACTTCCCATATCCCTCTTTGCAAGAAACGGACAGCCCATTCCTCAAGTCGAATCTATCCGAATCCTAGGATTACTGATTGACACGCGTGGATGTAACGCCAAAACGCTCACGCGCATCACGGCGAAAACCGAGAGCATGCTGAGACTAGTTGCTAGAGTATCCGGAAGAAAGAAGGGACTAGGTGAAGACAACCTCCTCAGGATCCATCACGCTTTCCTAATGAGCCACATCAACTATGTAGCCTCGGCCCTTAACTGGACCAAAACCGAAAGGAATAAGCTTAACATTCTCATGCGCAAGAGCATTGAAAAGCTACTGGGGTTACCAGTATAACCACTTGCTTGGACAGGTTAAGCAAACTCACTATGCACAACGACATTGATGAAGTGATCGAAGCGCAGGTCACTGCTCAGGTAGTCAGGCTCTCGTCAGCCAGGGCAGGGAGACACATCCTAGAGGAGGCCTGCATGGCTTCAAGAATACTCAATGAATGGAAAATCACCTTATCCAGGGAGGTACGGGCAACCTTTGTGGTCAGCCCATTCCCTCGGAATATGCACCCGCAATACAATGTAGGGAGGCGAAAAGCCCGAGTATGGGCGATTTTGCAGAAGGCCAGCGAAAATCAAGATTCGACAGTCTTTGTCGACGCGGCTCAGTACGGCAACTCTAGCACGTTCGCGTTGGCAATCATTGACGGCAAAGGGGAATTACGCTCCTCGGCCTCGGTTAGGTTATCTACGAGCGGAGTCGCGGAACAGGTCGCCATAGCCGTGGCCATGACCGACCCCTCGCGCACCAGCGTTTTCACCGACTCACGAGCGGCCATCAAAGCTTTCGAATTGGGTAACCTAGCCCAAGAGGCTGCCTCCATTCTGGAAAAGAGAACAAACCCTGGCACTCACTTCATCTCTTGGTTTCCCGCCCATATGGGTGCGGACATTCATCAGAACATACCTAACCTCAACGAGCTTGCCCGTGACTGTGCGCGAGATCTAACACGTGGCGGCGGCATGGAGGCCTTATGGGGACAGGATGAAATCCAGCAGAACGATCCGCTCCTTACTTTTCATGAGATAACATCTCACTATCGGCTTAGTAGAAGGGCCTATCCTCTTCCTCACCCGTAGTTAGACAGGTCTCAGTCAGTTTCACTTAGAATGCTCCAGACGGGCTCATTCCCCTCGCTGGGCTTTCTCAGCCGTATCTAGACAGACGTCGATTCAAGCTGTCTGGACTGTAATGAGATTTATTGTTCCTTAGCGCACATGCCCTGGCAATGCCCCGCATTACCTAACGGCCCTCTATCCAGCGAAGCCAACTGGGAAGAGGCACTCTGAAGCCCATCGCTCCAGACACAACTAGAGGCAATCCAGAGGGCCCGAGAAAGGGCGGAACATCACGGTATTCCTGCCCCGACTTGGACGCGGCCAGCGGCTTCCACGGGTCCCCGATAGGGGCCCCCACTGAAGCTCCTCAGGATCAAATAAAGTTCACTGTCTGTCTGTCTGTCTGTCCGTCCGTCCGTCCGTCCGTCCGTCCGTCCGTCCGTCCGTCCGTCCGTCCGTCCGTCCGTCCGTCCGTCTGTCTGTCTGTCTGTCTGTATACTTTTCTACGTGCACCTGCACTTCTTTCATGTTTTTAAACACCGGATCCAAAATTTGCTTTTACTGTAAACAGGCCTTCCATGGAAGAGTTAAAAAAACATTATTTAATGAACTTTACCTTGGTTTGCATTATGTCTTTCGTTCACCATGATGTTCCTTTACCAGATGGGGTTCTGACAGACTCTCAAATACATTACTTCAATTTGGATAATGCTATTCTTTTTTTTTAATTTTACCATGAGCAAATTTCAATCAAGGCTAAGAGTTTTGTCCTCCCCGTCCTTACTTTATTTGTCCTGTGTTTTGAGCATTTTTCACTGTCTCATTCAAACTATGGGAATAATTACAACAAAGCTTGGCTAGTATGCAACATAAGCACAAAATAATGCAGGGTATTCCAGCAGATTTTATTTTGAGTACAACAGCTGTTGCATGTGGGATGCTTGCCTTAGTCACCACCACATAGCTGCCTCAAATGCAGTACACCAAATTGGGCTGGTCTTGCTTCACACACTGCTTACCTCAGTTGTCTTTGAACAGCAGTGGTTGTCCCAATAATTGAACACTCCCTGCATAGAATGCGAGTGAATGCAATTCTGTCAAAGCGAGAGCACAAAGCCATCAAAAGCGCATGACTGGTAGTACTTTTCCCTCTTTCTTTTTGCATGAAAATGGTTTAAATGAGAATGACATCTGCTGCCAGGTTTCTTGGTGGTTTGTTCTGATGATGCAGTATGAGTGTGCTAGGTTCACATTCCTTCAGTGATCACATATTGTCAATGACAAATGGCATATAAGGGAAGGAGTGTGTCTGGCACAGGAACACCATGTTGTTCTGTGATGCAACGTTGTGTATCTGCCACAAAAACAAAACAAATATCCTGCTTAAGGGAGTACTTTCTTTCTTTTTCATTGCAGTCTGCAGTTTGTGTGGAGGTATCTGGTGGAGTAGATGGCCCCATGAAGATATCGCTGTTCTCATACAGCTCTGGAGATGCACCTGTGCGGGTAGAGAACCTCTGTGAAGACCTATTTCTCAAGATTCACCAGAAGTGAGACCTGTTTCTTGTCTTTTCTATTGGTCACATACCAAGAGGTGTGTGGGATTTGTCCTCATCTGAACTTCATTATTCTTTCTTACCAAAGCCACCCAGTTGGGGTATTGGAATAGCGATTTTTGAAACAGAATTGAATATGAATTGAACAGTTTTAAAATAATGAACAGCAGTTTTCACAATTTATAAAAAACATTGTTCACACCCTAGTATATTCCCAACATCGGAAAGTTTGTGCCATTGCATTGCATACTATGAGGCATAGTTCATTCAAAGAACAAATAAAGCATTAGAAACGAATGAGCAGTTTGTTTGCATACTGAGCACTCTCCATAGCATATGTAGTAGTCATGCATTATCGGAATAAAGTTTAAAACGGCAGCCTTATGGGCCAGTTAGTATCTGCGTAAATTGGAAATGGGCGACATTTCCAGCATTGGCAGAGCAAAAAAAAGAGAGAGAGAGAGATATATATTTTCTTTGGTTGGAATGATTACCACTCATGCGGCTGTTATGTCATATTCTTGTGCGAGGGCTGCAACCATGAATTTAGGCATAAATATTTCAGAAAAAGGAATGTGTTGGGGCTGCACTCCCTTCTTCCTATGCGTGCACTTTATCAGCCACAGCCAAGCAACCAATGCAGTGTATACAAAGTTGTCTTTGTTTCGTGCATATGGAACTGCTCCTTCACTGCCCAAAAAGTGTGCACATGTTTATTCTGTTGTCATTTCACATACAAACCTAAATTTCCCCTGCGCAAAAACCTTACATGCAACACAACATCTGAGGGCAAATTCACCTTTAAAAAGCAGATATAGGCGTATCACTTGGCATGTTGGTCTCCTCTTCACTTATTTCTGTAGTGTTGACTTAGCACCAGTAAAATTTATATCCTGTTGCCTTGCAGCTTGTCTTGTAGCACTGTGTGTACGCATTCGAATATGTAATACATACACAGCATCCCCCACGGGCTCCACATTTTGTGCGTACATTCTGTACACACTTGTGTAATGAGCTTTGGCCACTACTGCACCAGCTAAAATGTTTGCAGGTTCTTTTCATCGTGCAGCTTTATGTGTAGTATGATGTTGGAGCCCACATTCGAGAATGGCTTCATATTGTAACAGCGCACTTGCTGGGATTAGATTCTAGTTACTCCAGCTTTGCGTTTGTGTGCCAATGCAATGCATGGGGTAGCAAATGGTTGCTAAAATAAAGGCTTCCCAATGTCGTTGCTCCCAGCGCCAAACATGCCAACACATGTTTGTTTACATTTATAAACTGCACCCAAGAAATTTGAGCCCAAATTTATGTTCGAAAGAAAGTGTGACCCTTACATGAGAACATGCAGCCTAGTATATGATAATGTTTCAGAAAAGAATGTTTCAGATCTTATTTGAAGCGAACGCACAGATGCAGCTTTCATAAATAATGCCAAACAATACCCACTGCTGAATGCCATGTTTGAGAAAAATTTGAGTGTTAATGACAGCAGTTTAGCCAGAAAAGTTTGGCTTTCTGAGGGATGTTATGTGCTCTGCTGCATAACTTTTGTGTCAATTATGGTTGCCAGGATGAAATTTATTGCATTTTTGCTTTGCTTTCACGCTTAATGGTGCATAGTTGGCAATGCGAAGTATTCGAAAGTTATTCTATAAATATTTCAATTTTCCAAGAGCAACTATTCCATTCAACGACCGAACTGAATAGGACAGTATTGAACTTGTTATTCTAAAGCTTTGAATTCACTAAACCCTCGTTACTAGTTCTTTCAAATTGTGTTGTTTCAGTTACGGTTCAACGGTTCAAATTCCTTGGAACGGGTATAGTACCTTGCAGGAATACATCACTGAAAGAAATTTTTGAAAATTTTTGAAAAGACCTAGTACAAGCAGTTATAATGAGCGTAATATTAACCTTTCTTAAATATACTTTTAGAGGGCCTCGTTGGTGCATATATGACATAATTAAAGAGCACAAAAAAAACAGACATGCACGAAAGACAAGGGCAGACATGGGACAGTTGACAATAGCACTTGTCCCATGTCTACCCTTTTCTTTTGTGCCATGTCTGCCTTCTCGCTCTCTTTAATCATGTCAATAAACCTTTCTCGTTCTCCCACAATGGCCTCTGTTCTGAGGAAGTTGGGCAGTGCCTGCCCATGGTGTGACAACACCTAGCTTCAATTTTGTGTTTCTTCTTTCTGCGAATGCTCATGGGTGCTGTTGGCAACACATACTTTCGGTTGCTGTTACTGTACTAACGTTGGTCTCATCACTTTGCTGTGCTACTGCATAATAGATAGCTGCGCACAGCTGCTTTTTCTCGTACTGAGTGGCATGAGTAGCACTGTTCCTTTCGCACTTATCTCCACTGCAGTCACACATTTTAGAAGGCTCAAAGGAAACATTGTCTTTATGTTCGCTTCTACGAATATGTGAGCATCGTGCACATTGTGGGGTTTTCACCCATGCTCTCAGGACAAAGGAACGACAACACAGTAGTGCATACGATCACAAAGGCATTTATTGCACCTTTCATAGACTAATGCCTGCTAGCCGAGTTGCTATCCATAAACATGCCGATGGGCGCGCGACAAATTGTGGAAGTCTGACTCACTGCGACTGGACAGTGGGCGAATATGTTCGCCCCATGCGGGACAGTAATGCCTGGTTGTTCGCGCGTACAGTCACGCGAATAGTGGCATGTTCAAACGATCGTGTTCGTCCATTCTGGTGTAGGCATCATGAGACGGTCTTGCAGAAGCAAGGACCGGCGCACACGCGGAACCTCCACATCGCTTGCCGACCCGGAGCCAAAGAGGAAGAGCCTACTCCCATGTTGGGCCCGACCAACCTCACCGTTAGGTGGCACTAGAAGTGCCGCACTAGCGCCATTTCTTGTAATGCGCTGCAACCAGACCAACCGATACCTGCACTAAGCTATGTAGAGAAGCCGGATTACAGGAGACGCGAGACGTGGGGAAAACATATCAGGGGACGCGTGAGAGTCGCGCATCCCCACAACATCAGCTAAACGATGAATGCTGCACTCCGAACTTGGGTTTAAAGTATTCCTAACGTAATGATCTCTGTCCATGATGGCAACTTAACTCGAAGGTGTGCAACTTGGGGAGAAGATGACTGCTTCCATCTTTTTCCACTCGTATGTGAGGGCTCAGGCTGGTTGAGGAAGTTTCAAAAAAAGTTTAATCTCCTTGGGGCTGGAGCATCCGTGTTACCCACAGAGACCACTCGGAACATGCAGTTGTCCAAGCATCACGGAGGCGAGAGGGCTCGTCGTGGCACTCCAAGGCTGCTGCGTATCATAGATACGTAGGAGACGCAACTGTGTGCAACCGTTGCTATGTGCAAGGCATTGCTGGTGTGCACTCGTGCTCGTATGCTCTAGCCTGTCTATGCTATGCCCTGCAGGGATAGCTTTGCCCTGCAGGGATAGCAGACAAATCCAAATAGCACATTTTTAAGTCTTATCAATAGCTCAATACGAAGTGTTGTCTGCCAATGTGTCTAGATAGGAGTGACCAAGAAGGAGCTTGTGCTGGCATGTGTCCTTTGTAGATGCTGACCGCAATTCCTCACAAGGCGCTGTAAGCGTAGCGTAGGGGGGTTTGGGCTTAAGTTTCACGTGGTTCGAGGTGAGTTGAGGGTTCAAAAATAATCGAAATGAGCGAAACCTGATGGCCATGACACCGATAAGCATTGTGGCCCAAGTTTCATTCCTATGTGGGTGGGGGCGGCCAAGTCTCAGCTATCCATCGTCAACTATCGGTCATGAGCACTTAAGGGGAACCTGCCTAATGACATGAAATGGCAGCCACTGACAGCCCCAAAATGGGTAAGGAGAAGGCTTCTGTTTGAAAAGAGGATACTTAAAAAAAAAAGGCAACTTCGTGCTCCGTTTGTGTGCTCCACATGCCACACACGACTGCAAATTGTGGCTGAGATGCTCACGGCATCGTGTACCATCTGTGGAAAGTGGTTTTTCACCAAGACCACAGGGTGGTTCAGGGCCCCTTTAACATGCACTCATGTCGTGTTGATATGGATGCCACCCCCACTTGGAAACAGTTACGTCATTGTGTTACATTTGCTTGACCACACTATATTTGCATAAAAATTGCACTGAATGTCCATTATTGGGTTACGTTTGCTTGAGCATGTTATATTTACATAAAAATGACACTGCATTTGTTTCAGTAGCACTACATTTGCATAACATTTGCTTTAACCTTTCCCATGAACATTAACGAAAGCTAGATTTATCCCCAACTCCCACTTATGCGTGAGATCCGCCAATTTATTTTTGATAGAACGCACTTCAATGGAGGCATTTTTTGCTGGTGGACATGCCTCTGGAAATCCCTTAGACGTTTTTCTCACCTTTTTCAGGGGCTTGGGTCAGGTGACACTGCTGAGTCCATACCAGTCAGTGTTATACACCTGGGACGACCCAACTCTAGAAAGAACGCTCATGTGGAATATTTACAACAGGAAAAAGCCAGGATTCATTGCACACATACAACAGGTGAGCTGAGTGCACCTCCAGGCTCCTTCATTCTTCTGTGGCTCCTTTTTTGTGTGTGTGGTAATCTCTCATGTCTTTGGCCTGGGCACCATTTATTGGCGCCCAGGTCACGAACCACTGAGTCAGAAACACCTATATCAGAACTGTGGCATGTCTTTGCAGCTCTGGCTTAGGGTTTTCCAAGTTGGGTTTTCTGAATGGCCTAATTGAACTTGACCCCTAGATGCAGCAAATCCTGCAGTGAAATTGAGGAATTTTCATGAAAGAAAAAAGGTGGACAACACTTTCTTTTTTCGTAAAAATTTCTCCACTTTGCAGAATTCTGCAGAAGTGATTTACTATACCCAGTGCATACCTGCCAGCTTTTACGAAAACGCCTGATGTTTAGTGATTGTTTGTGATTGTCACATTGACACAAATATTTTATATTGGCACATAATTTAAGGCAACGACAAAAGGCAAATACAGTTACTAAGCGACTTTTTAAGGCCCAATTTTTCAGACACATTTATTCAGCAGTCGCACTCGTGCGGCAGTGACATCATCTGATAGAACCAATGTATAACAGCAACCAAATCTTTAACTGTCATTACGTGAATATTGCAGTAATAAATTTCATAGGCATTTCTGCTTGTCTCTCCACCTTGCGGGTCTCCACAGAACTATTACGTCAAACTCTTGCCTTTGCTTCTGAGTTGTTAAAATTCAACTTCGCCTGCCATCTGTGAGCCGCCTGGTTAGCTCAGGTGGTAGAGCGGCTGCCCCGGAAAGGCAATGGTCCCGGGTTCAAGTCCCGGACGACGAATTTTCCTTCAACTCCAATGCTTTTCTTTTGAGAAACCCATATGGGTTTCCTTTGTAGCACTTAGCTACTTTTGGGTGGACGTCTGACTTTCCCTTTATTAATTACTTCTCTACACCTCGCGGGTTTCTGCAGAACTATTATGCCAAACTATTGCCTTTGCTTCTGAGTTGTTGATAAATTCGACTTCACCTGCTATCTGCTAGCCAACTGGTTAGCTCAGATGGTAGAGCGGCTGCCCCGGAAAGGCAGTGGTCCCTGGTTCGAGTCCTGGACCAGGACTTTTTCAGCTTTCAATTTTTCTTCATCTACGAAGCTTTTCTTTCGAGGAACCCGTATGGGTTTCTTTTGCAGCACTTAGCTACATTTGGGTGGATGTCTCACTTTCCCTTTATTAATTCTCTTTCTCTGTGGCACAGGACATTGTTGCTGCGACTATATAGAGCAGAGTGCCTGTTAACAGCATCCCTACAGAACAATGTCTATGAGTGTTTAATAAACAGTAAACATATTGAATAAAAAAATAATTTTTAGTATCTTTCAAATAATTTTTATATTTCTTGCCTTCCTCTGTAATGTGTTTCGAATTTTAAGGTTGGCAGGTCTGTCAGTGTTTCTGTGCTTCGAGTTGTCAAATAATTCAGCCTTGCACTGGGGCATCTGCTAGCCTCCTGGTTATCTCACATGGTAGAATGACTGTCCTGGAAAGAGGCTGGTCTCACCAAGTGAGATCCCCGCACCAAGACAAATTTTTCTTCAACTGCAAAACTGAGAAAGCTGTACACTATTGCCTTGTAGCTTTGCACTAGTTTTGAGTAGATGCTAGTTTTTTTCTGTTCGTAAACTTGAACCCACTTTCCAATTTCTTTCTGTACTTTCCAAATTCAGAAAAGTAATTTAACTGAAGGAAGAAAGAAACATGAACGCTGCTGTGCTATTTGTAATGGCAACCTCAAACTGGTTACGAAACCTCCTCGACAAAAATTTGTCCGTGCTGTTCGGGAGCGTTTACAGTACATGTGCCTTAAAAAAAAAAAAAAGAGGAACGGTGACGCACTGCACAGCTATGGCTGCTTGTGCGATGCCATGATTTGCAGCAGCACATGTGCAAGCAAAAAGAAAAAAGAAAAACAAGAAAGAAAAGTGAGGTGCACCTCTACGCTAATTATTGGCTGTGTTGTTGTGGCATGCACTGTGGTGGCACCATGCATTGGCTAAATTCATTGAAGTGGCTAAATAGTGCTCAGCTACACTTAACAGCCAGGCTTTGTCATGCTTGTCTGGATAAAGCAAGTCTATGTGGGCTGGGTCATCCCAATGACCTCTGATAATCCGGGCTGGGAACATTTCCCGGCCACGAGTGAAGGACAACACGCCAGTAGAGGGCATACCATGCACTGACTAGCCCACTCATGCGTGCCTTTTTATTGACCGATGCGGTGGCACCCTCCAGTGATCAATAACCTCAAATGCCTCCCACCCTACGTTAAATAAAAAAACTCAAACAATTTTAAGGTGATTAAGTGTAACAATGGCAGCACTTGAGTTATGGGGAGTAGCGCTGTACAGGCCAATGAACCCTGGTGCCCCGTTAAGAAGGCGTGGTGACAGGTGTTTGACGAGGAGACGCTGCACCTTCTGCAGCCCTTGGCTGCATTGGTTCCTCAGTTGATGCCCCTGGACAGGAGATTTCAGAACTCTGGTCTGACAAGTCAGGTGCCACAACCTGCCCTGCCGGCTTGGATATGTCAGGACTGGGCCCAGGAACGTCAGGGTCCGTGACTGTGCTGGATGTTTGGCTATACTCAGCCTGGGGTAGCGGGTTTGCCTGCCGGAGATGATCATGATGGCGTGCCCATCGTCGTCCGTCTGCCAGTTGGAGGTCCGATGAAAACGCTCCGTGAGCTGTGACTACAGCCGGCACCCATGCAGGGCCTGGCCGAAAGTTTCTGGCGAATACCTGATCTCCAGGCAGTCCCTGAATCCGAGGTTTCATTCACTGGTTGCATCTGATCTTCTGCTTGAGCTGTTTTTGCTGTACGGTGGCCCTTAGATCCGGTCGAGGCAGGTCAATTGCAGTCTTCATTTTTCGTCCCAGCAGTAGCTCTGTGGGACTGCATCCCGTGACTTCATGTGGTGTCGATCGATAAGTCTGCAAGAAGCGTGCAATTTGTGCCCGAAGGTCCCCAGGACCAGCCTTCTGCAACTTCTGCTTTACGGTCTGAACGGCATGTTCTGCAGCGCCATTAGACGCTGGATGGTACGGTGGTACCAGCATCCGTCTCACCCCATTCTTCTTCAAGAATGTTGCATGCACATCACTAATAAATGCTGGACCATTGTCGGACACCACAATGTCAGGTAACCCCTGGTTCGCGAACATGACTCTCAAGCACGTAATGGTGGCTTCTGCAGATGGCGAAGGAACTGGGAACACCTCAATCCATTTAGAAAATGCATCCACTGCAATAAAAAAATAAGTGTTCCGGTATGGCCCAGCATAGTCCACATGAAGTCTTGACCAGGGTCTGTCCGGGAATGGCCAGGGCATGACGGGTATTGGCCGTCACGCTCGCCGCTGCTCCTGGCATGTTGGGCACCCCTGGATGGCAGCAACGATATTGTCATTCATTGCAGGCCACCATACATGGCTCCGCGCTACAGCTTTCATCTTGGATATCCCTGGATGGCTCTCATGAAGCAGTCTGTGTCGCCCTGGAGTGACACAGGGACCAACACATGGTTGCCCCAGAGTACGCAGTTCCTTTGCACACTCATCTCACGGAACCGCGTTTAATAGGGTTTCCCCTCAGGTCTGGCGGCCAGTCCACAAGGCTTCCCTAACTCGCGAAACCACTGGATCTCGAGCAGTGGCGTCAGCAACAGCAGCTGACGACAGCATTCGCGGGTATACTCCCGCCAGCATGAAGACATCAGCAGGGCAGTCCACGAGAAACTCTATTGTGGGAAGTGGTAGGCGACATAAGTCCGTCCGCATGTGCTATGTGGCTACCAGACCTGTAGCTTAGTGTATATCGGTACTCAGACAACAGCACGGCCCATCGTAGCACCCTGGGAGAGCAGGACTCTGGGACAGGTCTGTCTGCTGCAAGCAAACCTAGTAGTGGCTTGTGGTCAGTGACGGTTTCGAACGGACGACCCCACAAGTACTGTCTGAACTTCGTGGCCCCAAACACAAGCACTAACGCTTCTTTGTCCAACTGGCTGTAGTTATTTTCTGCAGCCACCAGACTTCTAGACACAAAAGCAATGGGACATTCTTCCCCGACGTCTCACGCTGCGCCAAGACTGCCCCCAGCCCATAAGGTGAGGCATCTGTGATCAGCAAAGTCGGCCTTGCAGGGTCAAAATGTGCTAAAACTCTAGCGGACGTAAGCAGCTCTTTGCTTTTCCGGAAAGCTTGGTCCTCCTCAGACGTCCAGCACCACTGGGCCCCTCTCCTCAGCAAGCGGTTCAGGGGGTGCAACACACTAGACAGATTCGGCATGAACTGTCTATAAAAGTTGATCAGGCCCAAGTAGCTCTGTAGCTCCTTCACATTCTGAGGCACTGGTGCTGCCAGCACAGCTTCGGTTTTGGTTGGGTTCGGTTGAAGACCGGTTGCACTGATGACATGCCCTAGATACTCTACCTTAGGTACCAAGAACTCGCATTTAGAAAGCTTCAGCCGCAGCCAACTGCAATGCATGCTCACTGACCTGGAGAGGCAAAGCAGAAGAGTGGGTCTAAAAATTAATCTGCAGAAAACTAAAGTAATGTTTAACAGTCTCGGAAGAGAACAGCAATTTACAATAGGCAGCGAGGCACTGGAAGTCGTAAGGGAATACATCTACTTAGGGCAGGTAGTGACTGCGGATCCGGATCATGAGATGAAAATAATCAGAAAAACAAGAATGGGCTGGGGTGCATTTGGCAGGCATTCTCAGATCATGAACAGCAAGTTGCCATTATCCCTCAAGAGAAAAGTGTGTAATAGCTGTGTCTTACCAGTACTCACCTACGGGGCAGAAACATGGAGGCTTACGAAAAGGGTTCTACTCAAATTGAGGACGATGCAACGAGCTATGGAAAGAAGAATGATAGGTGTAACGTTAAGGGATAAGAAAAGAGCAGATTGGGTGAGGGAACAAACGCGAGTTAATGACATCTTAGTTGAAATCAAGAAAAAGAAATGGGCATGGGCAGGACATGTAATGAGGAGGGAAGATAACCGATGGTCATTAGGAGTTACGGGCTGGATTCCAAGGGAAGGGAATCGTAGCAGGGGGCGGCAGAAAGTTAGGTGGACGGATGAGATTAAGAAGTTTGCAGGGACGGCATGGCCACAATTAGTACATGACCGGGGCTGTTGGAGAAATATGGGAGAGGCCTTTGCCCTGCAGTGGGCGTAACCAGGCTGATGATGATGATGATGATGATGAGCCGCAGCCCAGCTCTCCTCAGTCACTCCATCACTCAGCACGCATTAGTCCAATGGTCGCTGTCGTTGGCGCCGGTCACCAGTATATTGTCAAAGTATACCATGACGTGGTCAAGATTGTGCAGAAGGTTCTCCATCTCGCATTGAAATAAAGCCCGGGCTGACAACACCCCAGACGGAAATCGGGTGAACTGGTACAAGCCCTGCAGGGTGTTGATAGTGACAAATTTTTTGGAGTCTTCGTGCAGCTTAACCTGCTGGTACGCATGTCTCAGGTCGAGCTTTGTATACTTAGCACCCCCCGTTACCCTTGCAAACAGCTCCTCGATGCGAGGGATTGGGTATGACTCCAGCACCATCACTGGGTTGGCTGTCATCTTGAAGTCGCCGCACAGATGAATGCGGCCATCCCACTTTACTACAGGAACGATGGGCGTGGCCCATTCGGACGTCTTTACAGGGCAGATGACTCCCTCAGGCTCCATCCTCTGCAACTCCTCGGCAACTCTTTCTCGTAGCACAAACGGGACGACCCGCGGCTTAAAAAATCGTGGCTTAGCACCCTCTTGCACGGTAATCTGGGTGGTCACGCCGTCAAGGGTGCCCAGTCCCTCCGAGAATACTTCATGGAATTGAATCACCACTTCTTCCACGGATGTCGCCGCATTGACTGTTTCTGGCTTGCCGATTCCGAGCTGAAATTCTTTCATCCAACTTCTTCCGAACAACGTTGGGCACGGGCCATTCACGACGAACAAAGGCAGCACACATTCGCTCTCACTGAGCTTCACGGTTGCCAGAAACTTACCTACCACTGGCTTTGTGTCGCCGAAAAATCCTCTGAGGTGGACCTCCGATGTGTCCAGTCTAGCCGAGGGAAACAGCTGTGTAAACTTCCTCTCGCTAATAGTTGACGCACTGGCGCCGGTATCAAGCTCCATGTCCAATGTCACCCCATTGTTAAAAACTTCAACACGCATTGGCTCTGGCCCGGCCGCTTGAAGCGTGCATAGGTTGTATGCTCCCTCCTTCTCCGGCCTGTATTCCGTCGCCGCCAGCTCGTCGTCCAGCTTGTGGACAGGTTTCGGAACCTTGCTTTTGCAGTCTGTGACATGCTTGACCGGCATACTCTGGCCAGATTACCTCTCTGCTCGCACTTGAAGCAAACGCTGCTAAAATGATGGCATTGGGGTGCCGGATGCTGCCCCCCACAGCAGAAACAAGGCAAACTTGCCTGCTGCTTGGTTTTCACAACATTCGCAGACTCCTTGGATTGTACTGATGTCGCTTGGGGTAGCTGAGTACATAATGCACAGCAATCTTTCTGTGCAGCCTCCATGGCAATGATGGTATCTTTTGCGATCTCAAACTCCAAATCTGTTGTTTCCAGCAGCCGAGTCTGCATTGTGACATTGTTAATGCTGCTCACAAAACGATGCGAACTTGCAGTCATCGGCAAGCTTCTTTAGTGATGCGATGAAGTCGCTAACTGACTCTCTGTCCCGCTGGTGTCCAGAAAAAAAACTTGAAACTGGCCACAACCTCCGATACCTTTGGCGAGTAGTGCTTGTTCAGAGCATTGAAAATTGCAGCCATCGTGGTGTCGGCAGGCTTCGTAGGGGCTAGCAGGCTCTGCAGCAGCGAGTACGTTTATGATCCACAGCACGTCAGAATCACAGCAGTCTTCTTCACCTCAGCAATGTCGTTCACTACGAAGTACAGTTCCACCCGTTTACGATACTCTGTCCAATCCGACATACCCGCGCCGAATGGTTCCACCTTTCTAATAGCAGACATGGCCAATACAGGGGGGTGGACAACGCAGACGTGACCGTGGTTTATCGCTCGTCGCCAGTTGGGATAATCCAGGCTGGGAACATTTCCCGGCCATGAGTGAAGGACAGCACGCCAGTCGAGGGCCTACCATGCACTGACTAGCCCAGTCATGCGTGCCTTGTTATCATAGAGTTTCATATTGGTATTTATTTAGAAACTCTATGCTTTTTATTGACCGACGTGGTGGCGCCCTCCAGTTATCATCAACGTCACAGACGGTCTCATTGGATACTGTTTCATTGGTCACTGATATATGCACAGTGGTGGAACAGCTGCACTAATTGTGCCGAGCCTACACCAAAGCATGTATAAGAGCGAAACCCTCCTTCCGTCGATGCTTCACAGCTAGCAAAACTGAAATCAAAACCAACAGCATAATATGTAACGTCATCAACATAGAAGGAAGCAGAGGCCCATGCATAGAGTTTCTAACTATACAGTGAGAAATTCTATGGGCCCATCAAAGTTGTACGGTTCGTCATTCGCAAATTTTTTTCTGACGGACGTACAATGTATTGTCACTGTGCCACTGGCGCTTTGTTTTGGTGTTCATCGAACACGCGTAATACCTCACAGTTCGCCGAAGGAGGATGCCACACTCTAGGTTTAGAGGTAAGCTTCTTTTTATGTCTGTGGGTAATATTGTCACGTGGTCGTGACGTCAAAGAACACAGTCGCAATACTGTGAAAGGCAAAAACTAGCTTTTATTGGGCGAACCTGTGCCCACAAAACAGGCTACACTTAAAGCACAACGAGAGCGGCGAACACAGTTGGCGATCGTCGTAAATCTGATCAGCGGGTCAAGCGCGTCGGCTTTTATAGAGCAGTCGTCGAATGTTCCAGACTAATCGTTCGGACCTGCGTGCCTTCCACAAAGTTCTGCACCATTCGTGTTACGCGATGAAATCAGATAACACAAGGTTCGGCGACAACAGACAGCCTCGACAACAGAAGCATCGATAACTTTCCAGAAACATCGGATACATGCAGGCGCGTCCCTCGCTGTGCAATTACAGTTGTTAAGCGGCGAAACGTGGTCGCTCGATAAAGATGAGTACACGTGTCAATACCCCCCTCTTAAAAAGCATCGACCCGATGCTGCAAACAAACGAAGGTAATAAACAAAAGCACTCGTAGCAAAGAAAAGAACAAAAATGACGAAGTTCGTCAGCGTCCGTAAAAGGGTTTAAGGCGCACCACATGGACCACTTCAGATCGTGCGCGACGCCGCTGTGAATGTGAAATGCCGTCTGGCACTACCTCATAGTCCAGAGCGCTAATACGTCGGATGACCTTGTAGGGCCCGAAATAGCGTCGGAGTAGTTTCTCACTGAGTCCTCGTTGGCGTATCGGGGTCCAGACCCAAACACAGTCGCCAGGCTGGTACTCGACGAAGCGTCGTCGGAGGTTGTAGTTTCGCTGTCGGTCCTCTGCTGGCTCTTGATTCGCAGGCAGGCGAGCTGTCGGGCTTCTTCGGCGCGCTGGAGATAGCTAGCAACGTCAACATTCTCTTCGTCAGTTACCTGCGGCAACATGGCGTCAAGCGTCGTCGTCGGGTTCCTGCCGTAAACCAGCTTAAACGGCGTGATCTGTGTTGTTTCTTGCACCGCCGTGTTGTACGCAAAGGTTACGTATGGCAGGACCGCGTCCCACGTCTTGTGTTCGACGTCGACGTACATTGCTAGCATGTCGGTGAGGGTCTTGTTCAGGCGCTCCGTGAGACCATTCGTCTGCGGATGGTAGGCCGTTGTCCTCCTGTGGCTTGTCTGGCTGTACTGCAGAATGGCTTGGGTGAGCTCTGCTGTAAAAGCCGTTCCTCTGTCGGTGATGAGGACTTCTGGGGCACCATGTCGCAGCAGGATGTTCTCGACGAAAAATTTCGCCACTTCGGCTGCGCTGCCTTTTGGTAGAGCTTTAGTTTCAGCAAAGTGGGTGAGATAGTCCATCGCCACAACGATCCACTTATTCCCGGATGTTGATATCGGAAACAGCCTCAACAAATCCATCCCAATCTGCTGGAATGGTCGGCAAGGAGGTTCGATCGGCTGTAGTAATCCTGCTGGCCTTGTCGGTGGTGTCTTGCGTCGTTGACAGTCTCGGCATGTCTTGACGTAACGGGCGACGTCGGCGTTCAGATGCGGCCAGTAATACCTTTCCTGTATTCTCGACAGCGTCCGGGAGAATCCGAGGTGCCCAGCGGTTGGATCGTCGTGTAGGGCGTGCAGTATCTCTGGATGCAGCGCTGACGGTACAACAAGAAGGTAGCTGGCGCGGACTGGTGAGAAGTTCTTCTTCACGAGCAGGTTGTTTTGTAGCGTGAACGAAGACAACCCGCGCTTAAATGCCCTAGGGACTACGTCGGTGTTCCCTTCCAAATACTCGACGAGGCCTTTTAGCTCCGGGTCTGCTCGTTGCTGTTTAGTGAAGTCTTCCGCGCTTATTATCCCAAGGAAGGCGTCGTCGTCCTCGTCGTCTTGCGGCGGGGGATCGAAGGGGGCGCGCGATAAGCAGTCGGCGTCGGAGTGTTTTCTTCCGGACTTGTAAATTATCGTGACGTCATATTCTTGTAGTCTGAGGCTCCACCGCGCCAGCCGTCCTGAAGGGTCCTTTAAGTAAGCTAGCCAACACAATGTGTAATGGTCGCTGACGACTTTGAATGGCCTGCCATAGAGGTAAGGGCGGAATTTAGCTGTAGCCCAAATGATGGCGAGGCATTCCTTTTCAGTCGTAGAATAGTTGCTTTCCGCTTTTGACAGCGACCGGCTAGCATACGATATCACCCTTTCAAGTCCTTCTTTCCTCTGGACTAGGACGGCACCGAGGCCTAGGCTACTGGCGTCAGTGTGGATTTCGGTATCAGCGTCCTCGTCGAAGTGTGCAAGTACCGGCGGCAACTGCATGCGTCGTTTGAGTTATTGAAATGCCTTGGCCTGCTGCGTTTCCCACTTGAACGCGACATCACATTTGGTTAGATGTGTTAGCGGCTCCGCGATGCGTGAAAAGTCCTTGACAAAGCGCCTATAGTAGGCACACATGCCAAGGAATCTGCGCACTGCCTTCTTGTCGGTTGGCTGCGGGAACTTTGCGATGGCAGCTGTCTTCTGTGGTACGGGCATACTCCTGATTTGCTGATCACGTGGCCTAGGAACAAAAGCTCATCGTAAGCGAAGCGGCACTTTTCCGGCTTCAGAGTGAGCCCTGATGACTTGATGGCTTCTAACACTGTCGCAAGCCGCCTAAGGTGATTGTCGAAATTTCCGGCGAAGACAACGACATCGTCCAGGTAAACAAGGCACGTCTGCCACTTCAGTCTGGCTAACACCGTGTCCATGACGCGCTGAAACGTTGCAGGCGCCGAGCACAGTCCGAATGGCATCACCTTGAACTCGTAGAGGCCGTCTGGCGTGATGGAGGCAGTCTTTTCGCGATCTCTCTCGTCGACTTCTATTTGCCAGTAGCCAGACTTGAGGTCCATCGACGAGAAGTATTTAGCGTTGCAGAGCCGATCCAATGCGTCGTCTATCCATGGAAGGGGGTACACATCCTTCTTCGTGATCTTGTTCAGTCGACGATAATAGACGCAGAAGCGTAGGGTTCCATCCTTTTTCTTTACCAGGACTACAGGAGAGGCCCACGGGCTTTTCGACGGCTGGATGATGTCGTCGCGCAGCATTTCGTCGACTTGTTGCCTAATAGCTTCACGTTCTCGCGTCGAAACTCGGTAAGGGCTCTGGCGGAGTGGTCGAGCACTCTCTTCGGTTAATATGCAATGGTTTGCAACTGGTATTTGTCGAATCCTCGATGACGTCGAAAAGCAGTCTTTGTATCATCGGAGAAGACTTCTGATCTGTTGCTGCTTACTCATAGGAAGACTTAGATTCACGTCGAAGTCTGGTTCGGGGACAATGCTCATCGGGGTAGATGCGGCTGAATCCGAGAGGACAAAGGCATTGCTGGTTTCCACAATTTCCTCGATGTATGCGATTGTCGTGCCCTTGTTGATGTGCTTGAACTCTTGGCTGAACTTGGTTAGCATAACTTCCACTTGCCCTCCGTGGAGTCGAGCGATCCCTCTTGCGACACAAATTTCACGGTCGAGCAGTAGATGTTGGTCGCCCTCGATGACGCTTTCTACGTCAGCAGGTGTTTCAGTGCTGACGGAAATAATAATGCTGGAGTGCGGCGGGATGCTCACTTGATCTTCGAGCACACTCAAGGCGTGGTGACTACGACAGCTCTCCGGCGGTATCGCTTGACCTTTTGACAGCGTTATCGATTTCGACTTCAGGTCGATGACTGCGCCATATTGATTCCGGAAGTCCATGCCGAGAATGACGTCTCGTGAACACTGTTGGAGGACAACGAAGGTGGCAGGGTAAGTCCGGTCATGAACGGTAATTCTTGCCGTGCAGATCCCAGTCGGTATAATCAGGTGTCCTCCAGCGGTTTGAATTTGAGGGCCTTACCATGCAGTCTTAACCTTCTTCGACTGGTCGACGATGGGTCCACTTATGACTGAGTAGTCGGCTCCTGTGTTCACTAAGGTGGGGACTGCATGGCCGTCGAGAAGCACGTCGAGATCGGTGGTTCTTTGTCTTGCGTTACAGTTAGGTCTTGGCGTCGGATCACGGCTGCATCGTGTTGAACTGAAGTTGGAACGTCGCGTCGTCAAGTCGTCTTTCATCGGTGGAGTCTTGGCTTCCTGATTTCGTCGGGACGGCGGCGTGTCGTTATGTCGTCGAGGTATTTTCTTCGGTGTCTTCGTCGGCAGCGGAGGATCTTCGTCAGTTCGACGAACAGCAACCGCACCTCCATCGGTTGCTGCTTTTAGTTTTCCGGATATGGGCTCGCTGACCGGCCCCGGGCTGGGCCAGTGTATGGTCGGCGCTGCGGCGACAGGTAGCGGCCTGGTGATGGCGAACGCGACGGTCGTCGAGAGCTCCACTGAGTAGCGGCGAGGTAGTCGGCGATATCACGGGGGCGTTCACCTTGCTGCGGGCGCGGAGCATTCACGGCGAAACCTCGCAGTCCCATCTCCCGGTATGGACATCGTCGGTAGACGTGACCCGCTTCTCCACAGTGGTAGCATAGCGGGCGGTGGTCAGGAGCGCGCCAAATGTCCGTCTTCCTCGCGTAGGTGCGCTGGGCGACGGGTGGTCGTGCTGGCGGTGGCGGCGGCGGACGACGGAACTGCGGCGTGACAGGGCCCTGGCGCGGTCGCGGAGGGGGACCTTGACGGCGTGCAACGGCGGCGTAGGTCATCGCTTGCGGCTCAGGCTGGGGCGATTCAGGGGCTACTCCAAGTTGTTGTTGGAGCTCCTCACGCACGGCGTCGGCAATCGAAGCCACTTGAGGCTGTGATGATGGGAACAGCTTTTGTAGCTCCTCCCGCATGACCGCTCGGATAGTCTCGTGCAGGTCGTCGGTGGCCAGTGATTGAACTCCAGCGTAGTTTGTTGAGTTCGTGTGGCGGTCGAATTGCCGGTTTCGCATCTCGAGTGTCTTCTTGATGCTGGTGGCCTCGCGAAGAAACTCGTCGATGGTCTTCGGTGGGCTTCGTACCATTCCGGCAAAAAGTTCCTCCTTCACACCACGCATCAGCAGGCAGCCTTTCTTCTCCTCGGGCATTTCAAGGTTGGCGTGGCGGAAGAGACGGCTCATTTCTTCCGTGTAGATCGCGGTCGTCTCATTAGGTAGCTGCACCCGGGTTTCTAATAGCACTTGGGCTCGTTCTCGGCGTACGACGCTTGCAAATGTCTGCAGGAAGCCGCTTCGGAAAAGTTCCCAGATCGTTAAGGTGGCCTCTCGGTTCTCGAACCACGTCCTGGCCGCGTCTTCCAATGCGAAGAAGACATATCGCAGTTTGTCGTCGCTGTTCCAGTTAAACGTAGCGACTCTCTCGTACGTCTCAAGCCAGCTTTCTGGGTCCTCGAAAGTTGAACCGCGGAACGTCGGAGGCCCCCTGGGCTGCTGCAGCACGACGGGTGACGCTGGGGCTGCCATAGGGGTGGACTTGGTGGCCATCTTCCTAGTCGTCTCAGGCAAAAGTCCGTGCTCCGGGGGCAGTCCTTGCAGCCTGCGGCTACCTCGCTGGTTCTTGGCGACGTTGGTGTCTTCCGAGTGAGGGCTTGGGTCACTGCTTTGTGGGGGCATCCGGTACATGAACGCAAAGCACCTCCACCAGATGTTATGTGGTCATGACATCAAAGAACGCAGTAGCAATACTGTGAAAGGCAAAATCTAGCTTTTATTGGGTGAACCTGTGCCCACAAAACAGGCTACACTTAAAGCACAACGAGAGCGGCGAACACAGTCGGCAATCGTCGTAAATCTGATTTGCGGGTCAAGCGCTTCGGCTTTTATAGAGCAGTCGTCGAATGTTCCAGACTAATCGTTCGGACCCGCGTGCCTTCCACAAAGTTCTACACCATTCGCAATCAGATAACAGGTTCGGCGACAACAGACAGCCGGGTAGAAGCATCGATAACTTTCCAGAAACGTCGGATACATGCAGGCGCGTCCCTCGCTGTGCGATTACAGTTGTTAAGCGGCGAAACGTGGTCGCTCAATAAAGATAAGTACACGTGTCAATATCGTGGTTTTGTAAAAGTGCTGCTGCAATAAGAATCAAACATGGTGCATAGTTTAGAGTGGTATTAGCTAATGAGGTCGAATGTGGTCCACTGCGAGAGCGGTCATTTTGACGGGTGCCGCCATGTTCGTTGATGCAAAACTTTTGTATCAAGCATGGGTTGCTGCGCTATTTCTGTGAAATGGCCTCGCCTATGCAAATGCAAAACCATATTTGCATCTTGTGCATGTGCAGTGGTGCTGACTTTTTTTTTTTTTTTTGCTGTCACAAAATTTTTGCGGCCCCTATTTGAAGACTCGCTAATGTGCATGGCATGACACGAATACAGTCACACCTCGATATATCGAACTCTACCACCCCAGACCACATGCGCTCTGTTGACAGGCGGTGAGCTTTGCCGCAACATCCTCGAAGATAGCGGTGGCACGATGGGCATCCCCGACTGCTGCGCACTATAGGCGCACGCATCGATTGCTCCAAGGGTGCCATTTGAAAGTAACGGCGTTCACATGCAGCGGCTTGGCTAGTTCGACAATGTCAACGACGCATTGTACGACGTTGGCATTGCATTTGTCACACTGACTCCTCCTTGTTGCCGCGTTCTGCGCCTTCCACCCCTCGCGAGGACTGGCAGTTTGCATCCATAAAAACACACGACAGTGCGCGCTCACTGGCTCACTCATAGATGCCTTGGCAGATGCCACTTAATACTTTTGTTATTGACAGTATTTCAAAATGCTTCGATTAACGGACGTGGAGATAGCAGCAGGAGTAGCGGCCAAACAGAGACGCTGCCAAGGTTGATCCTGCAAGTGCTGATGTTGCCCCGCTCCTGACTTCAACTGAGACTGTAGCTGCTTTGGCCATTCTGTGCCGCTACTGCGGCGCAATAGAGGGCACCAGCCTATCGGTTGTGGATCATTAGACTATGTTGTGGATTCCGTGTTTAAGCACGCGGCTGCCAATAAGAAGCATGCTACACTGCTGCAGTACTTTAAGCCAACTAAATGATACTTTGTGTAAAACTTCAAGTGAGTATTTACTGTGCCTCGATTGGGGTGCGATAGGGGATTGTTTGGAGCATGCGTTCGGTTGTGCCACGCACGATTAGCCTAGGCCGCGCCAACTTCACATTGCTGACAAAGGCGGTGCAGCCTAGCCTAACTGCATGCGGCGCAATCGACCGGGCACTCACGGCTGATGTAGTCAGTGCGACCAAGGCCATTTACACATGGCCCAACCGAATGCGCGCTCCGAACAATGTTCCCTGATCGCGCCCTTGGTTCATTGATTTATTTGCAGAAGTTTTTGACGTGTTTCTTACGTGATTTTCTATGTCAAATTCTGGCTATATCGAACTATTTCATGATGCCGTGCTGTTTTATATATCAACGTTCGACTGTATATTGCATAATGTCACGTTCAGTGCAGGTGTGTGTACTCGATTGGTCTTGCAGTGAGCCTTTGCCCATAAGCTGTGACTGTCACACTGCATTGCATCCTGGGTTAATAAACATGCATCTGTATATGATATCTGTGGTGCCTTCTCTGCGCCGCATTGACGAACCCAGCCGTTGTCCTTTCGTCCTTGCATCCTTTCCTGAGCGTGCTTGCAGGTTAAGCCTCGTGCAAAACCATCTCTACAACATATCGACTATATCAGTTAACATTTGCATAACATTGGTAACCACACGTGCGTTGGACCCTGCACCAAAAGTACTAGCTGCCGCACCAAACCGGCTTTTTGCCTGCGCCAGGACCTGCGCCAAAAGGTGAAATGGCTGTTCTACCACTGTATACAATGCCTTTTGTTTCTGTACACTGTCACCACAGCACACACACAAGCAAAACATCACAGCCCCATATGTCTGCCACCCTTTGTGAAAGGGCTGGACGCTGCTTCTTCCATCCCTGGTTTCACGTGGTGGTAACAACTTTATTTCGTCAACAGAAAGGATTTGGTTGACTTTAGTGGGCTTCCAGGGTGCGTGAGTTGGCCGTCCGATCAGTTCCTCCAGTGCCACCTGTTATCGTTGTGAGGCCCTGTCTGTCAGCCACTTCCAAAGCCCAGCTGATGGCCTACAGTTGAACCGCCGGGTCCGAGCTAGACACCGCATCCTCCCACTCCAGCTCGTTAGAGAGTTGCCATTCTCTTTTCGGTTTTCGATTGTCGCATTTGAATAAAATCCATTTTAAATCTGCCTCTGTGACCCCGCAGAGCTTACATTTGGGGGTGTAGACTCCTGGGTAGGCTTTGGAGTAGATGTAGGAGTTGGGGAAGGCGTTAATTTGTAGCTTCTGCCATGCCACTTGTTGAGGTTTATTAAGGTTTTGTCTGGCATTGGGAGCGTTTTTCTATTTTTTCTATAATATAATGTAATCTTGGTGTAGGTGATCAAGGTCTCTCTGGCCGACCTCAGGACCGGCTCACCCACTGCAAAATCCACCACTTTGGGGCTTTTGATAGCACCCCTACAAGCCCCTAGGGGCGCATACAGCAAAGCAGCTTTGGCCACTTACGAAGTAAAGTTACTGCTTTTCTGGCAGAACTTTTTCAGATGCTGAGTTATTCGGACCTTTTGGTGTTCATCAAAACTGAGAATGGATGGGTTGGTGTGGTTTCATCTTTACAAAAAACTGCAAAAGATATGTGGTTGAGCAAAGAAACAACAGACATGGGCGCTGTTCCCAGTCAGACTCCAATAGTGTAGTGGTAAATGACTTCATGTGAACATAATTAGTACATGTTTGCCTGTTATATATGTTTAATGAAATGGGCTGATCTTTTCTGGTATATTAAGGGCCCTTGAAGAACATGTAAAATGGACATGTCAACTGTGTTGCAGGATGGTTTCGGCAAAGAAAAAGTTTCGTTTCGATCGCTTCGCCCTGCAGTCAAGGAAACCAACAAAACAACTAAGAAGGTGTCGATTGACCAGAGCAGCACAGATGGTGAGTTTAGAACAAATCATTTTTGAGATGTTCTGCATTGTAGGTGGCTTAATTACAACTGCAGTGCAAATGCTGCACAAATTGCATGTGTTATGCTGAAACTACATTTTAGCAGCAAATGGTGTCAAGCAGGTCCATGAATGTCTAAAATGTTTCATGTGCTAGTGGTTCCCAGTTACTGTTATCAGAATGTAAGCCGTGAGTAAACATGCTTGAACTGGATGCAAAGGATACTGTCAGCATGATGACACAGAGCATCAGAATAATCGCGGCACTGACAGCCAAATGCATTTTTTTTTGTGAAGCAGCACATGTGAAACAACTGAAGAGTATAGCTTCCAATATCTTGTGTGTTCATGGTACTTTATGATAACAGTATTCAAAGATAGAAGTTTGTGACATAGCTGTGACAGTGGTCCAATAGATAACCATAGAGATTATCTAATTTAAATTATCCTGATATTACAGGTTAAAACCACTATTCGCAATACAAGTATCATAATATCATTATGACCTGCCAGGATTGCTTAGTGGCTATGGTGTTTGGCTGCTAAGCACGAGGTCACAGGCTTGAATCTCTGCCATCGCGGCCGCATTTTAATGGGTGCGAAATGCGTAACACCCGTGTACTTATATTTAGGTGCACGTTGAAGAACCCCTGTTGGTCCAAATTATTCTGGAGTCCCCCACTACATTGTGCCTCGTAATCAAATCATGGTTTTGGCATGTAAAATCTCATAATCTTTAATATCAGCGCAACCCTTATGCAGATATACATGAAGTTTAACAACATGAATCAGGTAACATCAGCTGCAGTAGTCAGGTAACAGAAAAGAAAGTGCAGGATGAAACATGGGCTTCAAGGTGGTGCAAATAAAAGAAAGAACCTATAGTCACTTTAACAGTGCAATGAAAACATCACTAGATGCAACATTCATGACATGAGAAGACAATCTATTCCAATCACAAAGTAGTTTTAATGTGAAGCAGTCTTTGGCTCATTCTTGGCTCTTTGTAGTAGCTAGGTTTCTGTCTCACCTCACTTTAAAAAAAGAAATGGAATAATGTGTGACCGATGCGGGAACCAAATCTCTGCGGTCGAGCACAGCAGCAGCTGAGGGCACAGCAGTTGAGGCCAAAGCAAGCCGGCTTTTTGAAACACATGCACACCATGCCACTTTGTTGTCTTCTATCCTTGTGACAGCCCACGCTTTGCAGCACCATGCTAGGCTACACTATCGCTGGGACTGGCCTACCTTGCTCTAGTGGTTTCCTCATAGCAGCTTACGCTGCATAGAAACTGCTTGGCTTTGTACGAACTTCATGGTCATCCAAGTAAATCAAGATTTAACATTTTATTGCCAAAGTACAGACGCCATAGTTGTTTTAGCATACACCACATGATTTAGTCATATGTATGTACAATTGTTTAACACATAGGCACTGATGGTGTCATAGTCCGCATTTCTGTCGCTTATGTTCGTCCACTACCTATGTAGAACTCAACAGTTGCCATGTTGTAGGCTCACATCGAACAGCTGGTGTAGAAATCATGCCACTGCTGTCATAGGATCATCTACCACCCGGTTGCTGTCGTACCACTCCATTCAGACACACATGTACTTGCGACCCACACAGACAACTACACAATTTGCAGGAGCACGTTGGTCTATGTGTCATGGTGTTGCGGAATTCTAAAATGCTTCACATAACATAGATTCCTGCAGTGTGTGTGATCTACACAATGTCTTGGGAAAAAAAAAGACAAGTCAGCTTCACAGATGCTATATGAATTATGAACGCATTGTGACCGGTAATGTGGTTCCATTATATATTTCTCCTTTTTTATACCGATATATGGCATGGTGAAAAAGGTTGAAACAGAACATTAAATATTTCTCCCTTTTTATACCAATATAGGGCACAGTGGAAAAGCTTCAAACGTTTGAACATCAACATTGAAGAACATCAAACATCACATCCAAGCATGACATTTAGTTAGATGTGTTAATGGCTCAGCGATGCATGAAAAGCCCTTGACAAATCACCTGTAGTAGGCACACATGCCAAGGAATCTCTGCTTTCAATAGATTAGGCACCAAAAGTGACAGCACACAAGAAGAAATACAGACAGGACAAGGCGCTACTTGCAACTGTTTATTGAAATGACAGGTGGCTGATTATATAGCTATGAGGAGAGAACGAAAAAAGAGGGACGCTGAATATGTGAATGCGCACGTGCGAGAACACTGAAGATAAAGGGAATCACGCTTAATCTAAATATAAAACTTATCTAAAAACATGCCTTCATTCGTGTATATATTCAAAGACGGGGTACTGACACAGTTGTCCCCTCTTTTCTTAATCTCGTTGGCCTCCAACAATTCATGCGCAACAGAATCATTACTTTTATACATGATTGTCATATCATGAAGCCTCGCTTCACATACCCGTTCATCCTTTTTTTGTTCTCTCCTCATAGCTATATAATCAGCCACCTGTCATTTCAATAAACAGTTGCAAGTAGCTCCTTGTCCTGTCTGTATTTCTTCTTGTGTGCTGTCACTTTTGGCGCCTAATCTATTGAAAGCTATGCACCAACTAGCCCCACAACGTGTTTTACTGAAGGAATCTATGCACTGCCTTCATCCAAGCAAACAAGATAGGTCTGCCACTTCAGCGCTGCTAACACCGTGTCCATGATGCACTAGAACGTTGCAGGCGCTGAGCACAGTTCAAGTGACATGACCTTGAACTCATAGAGGCCAACCTTGAACTCGTAGAGGCCGTCTGGCGTGATGAAGGAGGTCTTTTCGCAATCTCTCTCGTCGACTTCTATTTGCCAGTAGCCAGACTTGAGATCCATCGACGAGAAATATTTAGCGTTGCAGAGCCGATCTAATCTGTCGTCTATCCGTGGGAGGGGGTATACGTCCTTAGTGATCATGTTCAGTCGACGATAGTCGACGCAAAAACGTAAGCTTCCGTCCTTTTTCTTGGCTAAGACAACAAGAGATGCCCACGGGCTTTTAGACAGCTTGATGATGTCATTGCGCAGCATTTCATCAACTTGTCTTATAGTTTCCGATTCTCACGTCGAAACTCGGTAAGGGCTCTGGCGGAGTGGTTGAGCACACTCTTTGGTTATTATGCGATGCTTTGCGACTGGTGTTTGTCGAATCCTGCGTGACGTCTAAAAGCAGTATTTGTATCATCAAAGCAGACATCTGAGCTGTTGCTGCTTAATCATGGGGAGACTTGGATTTATGTCGAAGTCTTGGTCGGGAACTATGGTCGTCGGGGTAGACGCCACAGAATCTGAGAGCACAAACGCATTGTTGGTTTCCAGAATTGTGCTTAAACTCCTGGCTGAAGTTTGTCAGCAACACTTTCATTTTTCCTCCGTGCAGTCGAGCAATCCCTCTTGCGACACAAATGTCACAGTCGAGTAGTAGACATTGGTCACCCTCGATGACACCTTCTACGTCTGCAGGTGTTTTGATGCCGATGCTGGAGCGAGGCGGGATGCTGACTTGATCTTCGAGCACACTCAAGGCGTATTGACTACGACATCTCTCCGGCAGTATCACTTGATCTTCTGACAATGTTATCGACTTCGACTTCAGGTCGATGATTGCGCCGTGTTGGTTCAAGAAGTCCATGCTGAGAATGACGTCTCAAGAACACTGTTGGAGGATAACGAATGTGGCAGGGTAGGTCCGGTTGTGAACTGTGATTCTTGAGGTGCAGATTTCAGTCGATGTTATTAGGTGTCCTCCAGCAGTCTCAATTTGAGGGCCTTACCATGCAGTCTTAACCTTCTTCGACTGGTCGACAATGGGTCCACCTATGACTGAGTAGTCGGCTCCTGTGTTCACTAAGGTAGGGACTGCATGGCCGTCGAGAAGCACGTCGAGATCGGTGGTTCTTTGCCTTGCGTTGCGGTTAGTTCTTGATGTCGTGTCACGGCTGTGTCATGTTGAACTGAAGCTGGAAAGTCGCGTCGTCAAGTCTTCTTTCGTCGGTGTATTCTTTGCTTCCAGACTTCGTCACGATGGTGGCGTCTTGTTGATATGTCGTCAAGACAGGATTTTCGGCGCCTTCCTCAGTGGCGGAGGATCTTCATCAGTTCGACGAACAGCAACCGCACCTCCATCGGTTGCTGATTTTTGTTTTCTGGATATGGGCTCGCAGACCGGCCCCAGGGCTAGGCCAGCGTATGGTCAGGGTTGTGGAGACAAGTAGCGGCCTGGTGAGGGTGAACGGGATGGTTGTCGAGAACTCCACTGGGTGGCGGCGAGGTAGTCGGCGATGTCACGTGGGCGCTCTTCAAGCTGTGGATGTGGCGCTTTGACAGTGAAACCTCGGAGTCCAAAGTCGCGGTATAGGCATCGGCAGTACACATGGCCGGTTTCTCCACAGTGATAGCAGAGCAGGCGGTGGTCGGGGGCTCGCGAAATGTCCGTCTTCCTCACGTAGCTGTGCTAGGCGATGGGTGGGCATGCTGGCAGCGGCAGCGGCAGTGGATAACGGAAGTGCTGCGTTACAAGGCCCTGGCATGATTGGGCAGGGAGACCTTGACAGCGAGCAATGGTGTCGTAGGTCATTGTTTCTGGCTGGGGTTGTGGCGATGACGGTTGCACTTCAGTAACCCCAAGTCATCGCTGAACCTCCTCTTTGATGATGTTGGCGATAGAGGCCACTTGAGGCTGGGACCTAGGGAAGAGCCTCTGCTGCTCCTCACAATTACCGCTCTGATGGTCTCTTGCATGTCTTCACTGCCGAGTGATTGAACATCGTTGTAGTGTCGGCGATTATACTGCCTTGTCTGCATATCGAGTGTCTTCTCAATGGTTGTTGCTTCAGAAACAAATTCATTAACAGTCCTGGGCGGGTTGCGTATCAATCTGGCGAAGAGCTCGTGTTTTACCCCACGCTTGAGGAACCGAATTTTCTTCTCCTAAGGCATATCCAGGTTGGCGTGCCGGAACAGGCCCATCATCTCCTCAGTGAAGATCGCTATGGTCTCGTTGGGTAATTGTACTCGGGCTTCTAGCATAGCTTCGGCCCTTTCCTTGCGTGCCATGCTCATAAAAGACCCCTGTAAGCTGCTACGGAATAGGTCCCACGTTGTCAGTGTGGACTCTCGGTTCTCAAACCAAGTTCTGGCGGCGTCTTCTAAGGCGAAGTATACATGCTGTAGCTTGTCTTCAGAGTTCCAGTTTTTTAAAGTTGCGATTCATTCGTAGGTCTCTAGTCAGGATTCTGGGTCTTCAATTGAGGATCCATGGAAAGGTTGTGGGTCCCGAGGTTGTTGCAGCAGAGTTGGGGACTCTGGGGCAGCCATTGGTGTTGTCTTGGCCACGCTCTTCTTGGTCTTCTCAGGTAGAAGTCCATGCTTCGGGGGCAGCTGTTGCAGTCGGCAGCTTGCTCGATATTCCGGGACGATGATGGTGTTGCCTTTGCCATCCGGCTTAGATCACTGCTTGTCGGGGGCGTTTGGTACATGAACGAACTAGCACCTCCACCAGATGTCACGTGGTAGTGACGGTCGAGAACACAGCAAAAAACTGAATGGCGAAAATAACTTTATTGGGCGAACCTGTGCCCACAAACACAGGCTACACTCAATGCTCAACGGAAGTGGCGAACACAGTCGGCAATCATCAAAAATCTAATCAGCGGGTCAAGCGTGTCGGCTTTTGAACATCAGTCGTTGAATGTTCCAGAGTAATCGCTGGGACCCACGTGTCTTCCACAATGTTCTACACTATTTGCTTCACACATACATGCAATCAGATTACACAACGTTCGGTGACAGACAGCGGATGGAACCATCAATAACATTCCAGAAACTTACGATACATGCAGGCGTGTCCTGCGCTGTGTGATAACATTTGTTAGGCGGTGAAACGTGGTCGCCCGCTAAAGATAAACAAGTACACGTATAAATGTACAAAAAATACAGTGTATGAAATATGCTAACATACAGTAATGTGGTGTTCAAGTTGTACAATGGACAAAGTGAATGCTGTTGAATGCAAGAGGTCATTGAACAAGAAACTTTCACGAAGTAAAATATAATCAATAGAACTACAGAGCGAGTGGGACATATTTGGCTATAACAAAACAGTATTTAAGGGGTTGTAGCTGTGGGGAGCACACGCGCCCATCTTCCCCCGCGCCGTCACGTTGAGAGCCAGCATAGACAGGAGAGAGGTGCACTATGCCCTCTCCCAATTCTCCCTTGCTCTCGCGACGCGTGCACGCCCTTCCTCCCCGACTCGCGGGCAGGTAGCTGACAGGCGAGGAGGACATTCCCCTCGCCCAGGTAAAAAGGTACAAAACAGCGCGACCGAGGGAGACCCGCTCGCTCTGAGGTCGGACCCTTAACCTGCCGGACTGGAGTACCTGCCGCAACCCGTGAGTGACCACTTTTGCCTGACTATCCTGGGCAACGAGGCCAGCCTATTTATTACTATTACAGAGAGGACGTCCCTCTGCCAGTGTTCTTTATTGCCGGTAGCAACAAACATTCTTACAGTTGAGGCCGCTGGTTGCCTTATTCGTTCGAACCCGACGTAGCCGCGATTCCCGCGCTACGGGTTGGGGAGTAACACAAAGCGACTGCGTGGGGCTAGATCCGGAGCTCGCTTTCAGCCCTAGCCGCACGCAGAGTGGAACCCTCGCATAGCACAATAATAATGTGAAAGGCAAGAAAAAATAACACGTTGGGTTATGTAAAGTTTGAAAAATGCGTTGTTAGAAGGTGCCAGAAATTTTCCTGGTCACCCTCATAAGCGATGGCATTAAGAAGATTGTTCCAAAGGTGAATGGCTCTTAGAAGAGTGGAGTAGTTAAGTGAATCAGTCTTTCCATAGATGTGCATGAAATTTAATTGATTGTACAAACGGTGTGACCAGTTTCAAGAGGCAGAACTGATGGTGCTGTATTATGGACATATTTGTGAAATAATGATAGCAGGACTATATCATGACGATCATGCAAGGGCTGTAGTGAGAGGTCAAGTTTAATTTGTGTTATGCTTTTGATAGTCATGACAATGTGAAATAAAATGCGTAGCCCTATTCTGAATAGATTAGAGTTTTTCGATCAAGTATTTCTGATGGGGAGACCAGACAGATGCGGTGTATTCAAGCTGAGATTGAACAAATGTTGGATAAGCTAGTTTACGAATGTCTTTAGTAGAATTATGCAACTTGCATCTTATGTGCCCTAATGATCTGGAAGCATAGGCACATGTGTATGCAATGTGTGTCGACCACGAAAGAGTCGAAGTTAGGTTAACACCAAAATATTTCTATTGAGTACCATGCAATATAGCGATGTTATTTATGTGATAAAGAAACATAGATTTAGCATGCTTGCAGGTAAAAGATATTTTTACAGTTAGAAACGTTAAGCTTGATTAGCCATGTGTTACACCAAAGAGAAATAAGTCTTTTTGAAGGATTGCATGATCATCGGCACACTTGATGGAATGACAATGAATGCAGTCATCTACAAAAATGCGCACGTGTTAGGAAATGTTATTGGGTAAGCCATTAATGCATATTAGAAATAGTAATGGCCCAAGAACGCTGCCTTAGGGTACACCTGAAGTAACGTGCGAAAGAGGAGAGGAAAAATTATTAACTGCTGTGAATTGCTGACAATTAGAAAGGAAATTGGGAATCCATGTTGGTGTAAGTGAATCTAATTTAAGAGCAGATAATTTCAAGATCAAAAGGCAATGTGCTACGAGGTCAAATGCTTCAAAAGTCTAGAAAAGCACAATCAGTTTGTAGATGCTCTTCCATGTTAGTATGCAAATCAATTGTTAATTCTAATAATTGCGTCTCACAAGAGAAGTTTCTCTGAAATCCGTGTTGATTAGAACATGAAAATTTGTTGGCTTCCAGGTGACTGTAGACATTTGATGCAATTACATGTTCTAGCATTTTGCAGCATATAGATGTTAATGATATTGGACGGTAGTTTTCCGGTGTGTGTTTATTACGTGACTTAAATATGGGTATGACCTCTGCTATCTTCCAGTCTATGGGTAGCGCACCGGTCTCTAAGATATGAGACAGAATTTTACTAGATGCTATAACAGTGTTTTTCAGAATGTTATAATTAATGTGAACGCCACAGGATGTGGTTAGTTTGAGGTTCCAGCAGAACTTTTTGTTGGGCTAGTTGGTGCATATTACTGAAGTACTATAGCGCCAAACAGACGACACAAGAAGAAGAGACACGGATGAGCGCTTACTAACAACTGATGCTTTAATGACGGAAACACACAATATATATACACAAATTTGGCGGCGCAACTCGCGCATTGTCAAAACATCACATGGTAACTAGGCAAAAGGCGATAGAACGATTGTGAAGGTGACGTTCGTGAAGATGACACGTGGTGTACAGGGCCAAATGACTATAAATGATTATGGTTACGCGATACACAAACACCGCCGTAAGGGAGTACCCCATAAAAAACTAAAAGATTAGGAATATTCACCCATTTAACTATGGGCTTCTAAAAATGACATCCCACTTTTATAGAGAATTTTCGATGGTTCGCTTACGCATTCAAGGCCCTTCCTTTTAATGTGGAAGGCTTCCTTCAGCTCGCGGGCCACGCTGTCTCGACTTCTGTCCAGAATGATGGTCTCTCTTAGGCGAGGCTTGCACCCGCACTCTTTGCAGTGGATAGCCGTATTGGAACCAGTTCCTTTTTCCTGTGACCTTTCGTGTTCTTTCAGCCTTTCATTTAGACACCGCCCCGTTTGTCCTATGTAAACCTTTTTGCATGAGAGCGGAATTTGATATACTACCCCTTCCTTGCAACTGACAAGTGGATTGGTATGCTGGATTCCGCAGGTCACGCGTTCTGTTTTTAGGTTGTTAACGCGGGCACACAATGCAGCAAGTTTTGAAGGGGCTGAGAAAACAACCGGGACTTTGAATTTACTGGCGACCTTTTTCAGGTTGTGGGCTACGCGGTGGGAGTACTGTACAACTACAGGTCTTAATCTCCTGGTTTGTTCTTGTGTGTTCTTTCTTGCTTTCCCTTTTATCTTCTGGAGCAGGCTCTCTACTACAGAACTTAGAACTGTCTGTGGGAACCCCGCCTCCTTTAGCCTTTCAATCTGCTGATGGAAGCTGCTCTGTATGGCATGCTTACATGACTTCCTGGTAGCCGATTCCGATGCCCCTGTGGCTATCGCTCTTTTTACGGTCTTAGAGTGGGCTGACTCATAAGACAAGAGCTCTTTTTGCGCTCAGGGTTGGTACTTCCAGTGCACTTCCGCTCCCAGGCTGAGCTCGAGGTCTAAAAACTGTAACTTATTGTTCTTTGGTAGTTCAAAGGTGTATTCTAAACCATGGCTATATTTCATAAAAATATCTAGCATCTCTTTGACAGTTTCTTGGTGGCCTGGTGGATCCTGTCTGTTTAACACAATTAGGAAATCATCTACATATCTAAATACTTTCAAAACCTTCTGTTTGTCAAGCATGCTGTCCAAAACGCTATCAACGGCCGAAAGAAAAATGTTGCTTAAGATAGGGGCTACGCAGGACCCTATACAGATGCCCTTCTTCTGAACATAAACCCTATCATCAAACTGAACAAGCGTGAAACTGAGATAAAACTTCAGAAGCCTAATAAAATTTTCAACTGACATGCCCAAAGAATTCTGAAACGAAATGGTGCCTTTCTTTTTATTACATGCATGGACAGCTGAAAACAGTTCCTTGTGTGGGATAGAATAGAAAAGATCTTTACGGTACCGCAGGACTGTAAAAATCCTACCACATCATAGGAGTTCCTTGTTTCGAAACGATCTTCCATGTTAAGTGAACTCAAATGCTTCAACAGAAACTGGCTAAAATGACGTTGCCAAGATTCCCTTTCGCTCACGATACACCGGAACGGAACTTCTTCTTTGTGGGTCTTAGCGGTAAAAAACATGCCCAAAGTCTTATTTTTGCACTTACTTATGGCATTTGCTATTTTCCTAGTTCCAGTTCCTTGCAGAGGGACACAGCCTGAGATTTCACCCTAGCCGGCTTGAGGCTTGACGTGGCGAAATTCTTTTCCACAGCTCGGCAGGCCTTCTCCTTGTAAATTCCTTGTGGGACCACAACGAAGCCTCCTTCCTTGTCAGCCTGTAAAAGCAGCAGGCCATTGTCCTTGAAGAATGTGACAACTCTGTTAATCCCAGCTCTTGTCTTATGAGTCAGCCCACTCTAAGACCGTAAAAAGAGCGATAGCCACAGGGGCATTGGAATCGGCTACCAGGAAGTCATGTAAGCATGCCATACGGAGCAGCTTCCATCAGCAGATTGAAAGGCTAAAAGAGGCGGGGTTCCCACAGACAGTTCTAAGTTCTGTAGTAGAGAGCCTGCTCCAGAAGATAAAAGGGAAAGCAAGAAAGAACACGCAAGAACAAACCAGGAGATTAAGACCTGTAGTTGTACCGTACTCCCACCGCGTAGCCCACAACCTGAAAAAGGTCGCCAGTAAATTCAAAGTCCCGGTTGTTTTCTCAGCCCCTTCAAAACTTGCTACATTGTGCGCCCGCGTTAACAACCAAAAAACAGAACGCGCGACCTGCGGAACCCAGCATACCAATCCACTTGTCAGTTGCAAGGAAGGGGTAGTATATCAAATTCCGCTCTCATGCAAAAAGGTTTACATAGGACAAACGGGGCGGTGTCTAAATGAGAGGCTGAAAGAACACGAAAGGTCACAGGAAAAAGGAACTGGTTCCAATATGGCTATCCACTGCAAAGAGTGCGGGTGCAAGCCTCGCCTAAGAGAGACCATCATTCTGGACAGAAGTCGAGACAGCGTGGCCCGCGAGCTGAAGGAAGCCTTCCACATTAAAAGGAAGGGCCTTGAATGCGTAAGCGAACCATCGAAAATTCTCTATAAAAGTGGGATGTCATTTTTAGAAGCCCATAGTTAAATGGGTGAATATTCCTAATCTTTTAGTTTTTTATGGGGTACTCCCTTACGGCGGTGTTTGTGTATCGCGTAACCATAATCATTTATAGTCATTTGGCCCTGTACACCACGTGTCATCTTCACGAACGTCACCTTCACAATCGTTCTATCGCCTTTTGCCTAGTTACCATGTGATGTTTTGACAATGCGCGAGTTGCGCCGCCAAATTTGTGTATATATATTGTGTGTTTCCGTCATTAAAGCATCAGTTGTTAGTAAACGCTCGTCCGTGTCTCTTCTTCTTGTGTCGTCTGTTTGGCGCTATAGTACTTCAGTAATAAGCTTGAGGTTATTTATGAAGCATGTGAAACCTTCAACTGTTATTTCAATTGGTGACATGTATCGGTAGTTTAGCTCCGATACATCCGGCAGATCAAGCTGATCTTCTGTAGCGAGTATAGAAGAAAAATAAGTATTGGAAGTAGAAGTACATTAATTATCTGGAATGAAGTATTAATTGTAAGTAGAAGCACAGTAATTATCTGGAATGGGAGCGTTATTATAGTTGTGTAGAAGAATGTTAGTGTGGTCCTGATATGGGCTTATAATGTGCCAGAACTTTCTGGGATTAGATTTTAGAAGAGATGGTAGGCCATAAGTGAAGCATTTATCTTTAGCTGAAGATAGGGCAGAATAGTAAATTTTTAAGCTTTCTTTGTACATGTCCCAAGCTGCTTGCGTGCACAAGTGCTTAGCACTTTCATAGTGGCACTTCCTGTTTCTCAGTAAGCGTAGGGATCTGGTGAACCATGGGCTAGATTTCTCATTGGTTATCTTAGTGAGAGGGACATACTGGTTAACCAAGGCAGACATCTTATTCCTGAAGAGTATCCAGTTCTCCTCCACCGACCAACTGTGAAACAGCATGTGGGAAAAGAATATATCTAATTCCAAAATCGGAACATTGTAATTGGCTTTATTATAATCGCATAATTTTTTAGTATCGAAACCTGTAAAAGATGAGGGTGCATTGAGAGTTACTTGCAGTAAGGAATGATCACTAAAACCATTAATAGACACAATTTGATCAACTGTCTCAGGAGCTGTGGTGAGAATTAAACCTAAAATATTATTACCCCGTGTAGGCTGCGTAACAACCTGAAACAGGTTAAAATCTAAGGTTAAATTGATAAATTCTCTCGGAATATTATAGGATGAAGATAAGTTAACCCAGTCGATCAGAGGAAAATTGAAATCTAGCAGATAGATGGCATCAAACGGGTGAAGCTTCGACACTGATTCTGTGTTGCTGCGCAAGTCATTAATAAATGAATTAGTGGAATTTGGAGGTCGGTAACATACACCTATAAGTATTTGCGAGGATGAGAACGTGCATGCAGCCCAGATAATTTTTAAGTTAGAGTATGAGTTAATTACATAAGACGGAAGTGTTTTTCTTATTCCTAGAAGATGCCGCTGCCTCTTTAATCTTTTCGGTGATATCTGTGAATGTTGTATTCCTGAATACATTCAAATATTTCTTTATCAGATATATCCGGATACAATCAAGTTTTCAGTTAATGCTAGTGTGTCACATTTGCTCTCTTCAAGAAAGGAAGAAAGCTGGTCACTTTTATGCACAAGGCTTCGAATGTTAGTGAACAATAATGAAACCGAAGGAAAGGCGTGATAGGAGTTAGACCGATTATGGCATTTTGGGGGGGTGCTGCCCCTGAGCTATCTACTGGAAGGAATAACAGAGTTAGTATAGCGATATCAAATATGTATGTCTTGTTGTCTATGCGCAGCCTGTCAAATGTTAATTTGAATTGCTTTTTCTGTGTCTTTGCGCATGCAATGAGCTTTCTTCTCACCTGCCGTGTAGCTGGGGAGAAATCTTCACTGATAGTAAATGACGATCCTTTGAGTATGCGTGCTGACATCAGAATGTTTTCTTTGTCCTTAAAAAAATGTAATTTTGCTATTATTGGCCTGCGTTTATTGTCACTGTACCTGCCTAGTCCATGAACGCATTCAAATTGGCTATTTGTCACAGTAATTTGAAGTTTCTCTCGGCAGAACTTTATTATTTTTTGTTCAGATGCAACCCAGTCTTCGTTAAAGGCATCTTCAATTCCAAAAAAAAAAAAAACAGAAGGCTAGAGCGTCGCATCCGATTTTCAGCGCTATCACACCTAGCTGAAATGTTAGACAACAGGTCACTAACACTGCGCAAGTTAGTTGTAGTTGTGACAGCATCGGATGGTTTGCTGTTCGTATATGTTGCATAATTCCAAAGTTTAATTAACTAGTATTAATTAATTAAAAAACTTATAACTTATTATAATTAATTTAAAAATGTCAATGAGCAAATTGTAAAGTGACATGAAAAATTCCCAATACAGCTTTCTGTTCCTCAATACATGCTACATAAAAGTGTTTTTCCGAGCATGAAAGGAGTGTCTTGAGTGGCCAGTTGCATGGCAATTTCACATGCATTTGCAGGCTTAATTCTTTCATGGTCAGAAAAACACTTTTATGTAGCTCGTATTGAGCAGCAGAAAGCTGTATCAGGAGCTGTTCATCTCACTTATCATATAATTATAGTATTTGAGAAGTTAATTAATTCAGACTAATTAGGTGATTAGGCAGAATTTTAAAAATAATCTGAGGATCTCCAAGCAACGGCAAACATTACCTTGGTTTTGTCCAGCTACGTGGCATTTGCATGTTTTTAAAGTTTGGCTAAAGTTATGTGTGAGACCCTATATGCTTGTATCTATGTTTTTAAAATAAAATATAAGCCCTTTCTTATGTTTTCGATGTGAGAATGCGCGACTCTCACGCGTCCCCTGATATGTTGTTTTTCCGCATAGCGCCTGTTTCCTGTAAGCCGGCTTCGTCGCATGGCATAGCAACCGCATGGCGGTTGCTATATAACGCTACCTAACGGCGGGGTTACTTGGGCGCGGAAAGGAGAAGGCTCTTCCTCTTTGGCTTCAGGTCGGCAAGCGGCATGGACGTTCCGCACGTGTGCGGATCCATGCTTCTGCGAGACCGTCTCGCGAGGCCTATACCGTAATGGACAAATACGATAGTTCGAAAGCGCCACCGTTCGCATGACCATATGTGCGAACGACCAGGCGTTAGTGTCCAGCATGGGGCGAACATATTGGCTCACTATTTGGTCGCGGTGAATCGGACTTCCTCGATTTGTCGAGCACCCATCGGCTTGCTTTGTGTTTAGCAACTCGGCTAGCAGGCACTGATCTGTCAAAGATGTAGTGAATGCCCTTGTGATTGCATGTTTGCAATCACAAGGGCATTTGTTGTTTAGTGTTGTTTAACGCCATATACATAACCTTGTAGCTTGGGATATGTTTCTTATACTGTATTTGAACACATCAAGAACATGTACCTATCTTCCTTTCTTGGCCAACATGCATGTCAATAATGCATCGCTGGAAGTTTTCTGGGGTGGTGAACACACTGCTGCCACAGCTCAGATTTCGGATTCTTTTCTCAGATTTTATTAAAAACTATAGAGTTGTTTGAGTTGTATACATGTACTGTGTAGCCATCCATTTTCATATGTACAGTTTGTGGGGATTGATATATGCTCTGGTGCCTTTGTGCGGGCAGTAACCTGTTCTGTCGATCCCATGCCTCTCCCCTTTCCACTCACGATGGTTGCCGGTGGTGGCGCTCCACTCGCGATGGTTTGCAGTAGGGGCGTTCGCAGGGTGGCATAGCCGCTGGTCGGCTGCTCACGATGGGAGTGCGTGCCCTCTCTCCACTGGGTATGATCGCGCTCTCCTCTTGTCTGTCGGCCCCTTTGTTTCTCGGACTTGAGCTCGCATACGGTGCCATCATCGTAATCATTAGCCTATGTTTAGGTCCACTGTACAATGAAGGCCTCTCCCAATGATCTCCACTTACTCTGTTTGCACTTGCTGATTCCAAGTTGTGCCTGCATATTTCCTAATTGGTGTTATGAAAAACTAAAGAAGCTTCTATAAATATGAGGCTACAGCCAAGGAATATCCATATGTCAAGGTGTATTATTAAACTTTGTATTGTGTTTTTGTTCTCTTCACCTACAATTTCTGTTTGCAAGAATGCTGCCATAAAAATAGTGACCCCAGAAAGGACTCTCTCGCATGCACAGGCTATCTGCAAAATTTTTTATTTTATTGTTTGTGATGAAGCCCCATACGACCCTTCACATTTACACTGTATGTGGTCTCTAGCGTATGATCAGCAGCGTTTCAGTAGCATACTCCCTTTGATGGTGCATTGCACATTGCAGGGGCACAGATCATTTTCTTGGGCCTTTTATAGGCTTCATGATTGCATTTATCCCTATTGGTATGTTCACAAAGCACTCCTTCCCACATGCCCCCTGTTAGTGGGCATTATACTGCGGTTAGTGCATTGTCAGGGTGTCTAACCAACCGGGAAAACCGGGAAAACCGGGAATTCTCAGGGAATTTGAACAGTCTGGAAAAACTCAGGAAAAACTCGGGGAATTTGTGCTTCTGTCAGGGAAAATTAGCTGTAAACTTTATTGAAAGGGAACGATAGTCGTGTTAATGCTGGCTCCAGTAACAGAGGAATCGCAACGAATCGTCATTGACGCCGTGTCATCGGCACGATGTATTGCCAGAGTAGTTAACGACCGATTTTCTAGACGCCCGATTTTTCGGACATACCCAATAATTTGCACGGCTTTGCGGCACCACCACGTATATTGCCCTGGCTGCAGGTCTGAAATGGCATTAATCAAAGCCGCTACCCCCGCTATTTTGATTATTTCGCCGCCTCCAACCGGCACTCTCGCACGCAGATCCGCTGGCAGCCGTAACCACCACCGCGGCAACGTTAGGCCTAGCTGCTTCTATGTTCGCTATTAAGCTTCTTGCCGTGCGGTGCCGTGTTTTTCATTGAAAGAATTCGCCGCTATCACCAATGGCACCCACTTCGCCTTTGTAATCCTCGCGATTGGCTTTGAAGCTCGCAGAGCACAGCGCGTTGTGTAATGTCAGTCTCCGAAAGTTAGCTTCGCCTCAGTACACTAGTGTTAGGCGGTGAAACATAACAAGCGTGGGAAGGGGCAATTGTCACGGGACACAGTATGTATTCCTTAATTATACACACGTGCATCCCCATCTCCTGTCACAGTACGAGCACCGATATGCCTAGTAAGTGTACTGGCAGGCCTTAAGAGCTTTTTCGGGCGATTCAAAGGCGGCCTCACAATGCCTTCTGTCATCTCTTCGTCGCGTGGGAAGGAGCAATTGTCACGGGACACGGTATGTATTCCTTAATTATACACGCGTGCACCCCCATCTCCTGTCACAGTACGAGCACCAATATGCCTAGTAAGTGTAGTGGCAGGCCTTAAGAGCTTTTTCGGGCGATTCAAAGGCGGCCTTACAATGTCTTCTGTCATCTCTTCGTCGCGGGTCATGTGAACAACTCGTGTCGAAGATACAAGAAATGCACCATCACATGATCATGAAAGGACACGACGTCGTGTTTCAGTGGCTGCCTGGTCATTGCGGTATCTCTGGCAACGACCTCGCTGACGAAGCTGCTAGGAAAGCACACGAAGGAGCAACCCTTGTTTCTATACCTTTATCGCAGACCGATGCAGCCCAATACTTAGGCAAGCTAGCGCACTCTTTGACATTGGAGAAGTGGCACACACCTGAATTCACTCAACATCGATTGCATTCCCTCGATCCCTTTATGCAACTGCGGCTGTTACCAGGTCTTCCGCGAAATGAGGAAACAGTGCTGTGCCGCTTACGTTTGGGCGTCGCATTCACCAATGCTTATGCATTTCTGATTGGAATGGCTGATAGCGCTGAGTGCAATGCCTGCGGTGTCGAGTAAACCGTAGAAAACCTACTGTGCTACTGCCCATCTTTTGAAGATGAAAGGCAAGACCTCTGCACAGCTCTCTATCAGCTAGATGGAAAGCCGTTCACCTTGAACAAGATCTTGGGACCATGGCCTCGCATATCACAGCTACAAAAGGCCGCAAAAACGCTGCTGCGATATTTGAAAGATACCGGATTGAGTCAGCGTCTGTGATCCGGACTGAGTGACTGACTGATATCCCCAGTGGACTTTCTCTTTTAATCTTTCCGTCCCCCTTTCCCTTTGCCCAGTGTAGGGTAGCCAACCGGGCTCAGTCCTGGTTAACCTCCCTACCTTTCATTTATAATTTTCTCTCTCTCACTCTCTCTCTCTCTCTCTCTCTCTCTCTCTCTCTCTCTCTCTCTCTCTCTCTCTCTTTTTTCGGACGTGCCTGTGGCAATTTTATCCTTTAAGGACAGTTAAAGACAGGCATTCATTATTTTTGGACTGCCCAATTTTCTGATGTTTTTGCGGCCCCTAGGGAATCCGAAAAATTGGACGTTGACTGTACAACTGACCAAGAGGATGCTTCAGATGATCCATGTGGTGAAAGCGTGGTAGAAGGAGGATGAGAACAGAAAGGACCGATGCACTGAGGAATTAACGGGAAAGGAAGGGTGCCGCCACCTTTTTGAAGGAGCTTGAGGTAAAAAAACTAAGTGTTGGCTGACGCTGAGATACAGGTGTCCCTCGTCCAAACCAAAATAAACTGTTTTAAGCAGTGAAACCCAACACAGAGATGTTGTGTACGGGCTGAGAGTATGTCAGGACAGTTGAGGTTGACTTCCCAGCTGCTGAGAGAGAACCTTAGTTGTGACAAAGTTCAGGGCCTCATACAGATGAGCTTGCTATCAGTTGATAGAAATAGCTCATATTAAAAAATATTTACTTACGTATGCATCTCCTTTTCATTCGTATTTGAAAATGTTCGACTCAATTTGGAATGGGCTTTACCATTTCTTTCGCTGTGCATTTTACTAACACCTTCCTTCTGTTTTCTTTTTAAATAAAATAGATATTAATCCTTACTATTCAAACTGGATTAAGTTTTTTTTTTGTTTCAGTATGCTTACTGGAGAGTGACAGCATCGGGCAATGTGGTGTCAGCCTGTCTTGACATAAAACAAAGTTCTGGCTCATTCAGGGAATTTTGCAAAGGTGCTCAGGGAAAACCTGGAAAACTCAGGGAATTTGGAAATGTCAACTTGGTAGACACCCTGATTGTTTCTATGGTATGTTTACTGGTGCCTTTACGAGCAAGCTTTGCATTAAGGAACACACAATCAAGATTCATTACCTTTTTCACTGATGCACAACCAAGACCGCTGACAACTTGAGCCTTCTGTAATTACCATCTACTCTTTCCATGGTGGCAGATGACAGCGAGTCGGAGCATGGCCCGCTCTCCAAGAGGACTCGCAAGGACATTGTTGTTGTCTACTGGATCTCATTCCTTGACCAGAGTCAGAGGGTGCTGCTCTTCACACAGGATGAGAGAGTCTGGAAAGATGCTCGAAAAGTGAGTGGTTACCAAAGACGTGTAATCCGGTCCTTTGTTGATTCAGCTTTGCACTGGCGGTTGGTTATCATTCTGACTGGCTCAGTCCTGGATATCAGCAGATTTATCAGCTTGCCAAGTTGCTTTGTTGACAGTTTGTATGGATTTCTTGGGTGACTGCTAGTGTAGGTTGAACATTTTCCTGCAAAATGTTTGTTGTTTACGTCACTGACGTACATATCACACTTTTTGTTGTTTATGTCAGTGACATAGATATCATACTTTTTCTTGTCAGTGGCATCTTGTAGGCCTGGATTTTGACATGCTGTCATGTTTTAGCCATCTTATAAAGAGGCGTGGTTACTTTGAGTAAAGACTTGGACCACAGATTTAAGTTTAATTTGTTGATTTGTAAACATGTGAGGTCAAGCAAGCAGCTTATCATTTTATCATGTTCATTAAGACAATGACTAAAGGCAACCATTGCGAAGGTGGTTGAGGAAGCCTTTGTTTGCTATCATGGTACTTGAACCTCTCCTCAGTTGGACATAGTTCTGCAGTCTTCATCGATCCCTGTGTGCATCGAATGCAGCATTTGGCTGATAGTTTAATTTAACTGGTTGAGTTGCTAATAGACCAAGCTTTAATAAGTTCACCTTAGCTAGCTGCAGCAGTTGTACATGAGCCCAGTGTCCTGCTCAGTGTAAAAATGAGGGAGCCACCACAGCATGGGCAGTGAATGCACCGCAGGTGGTGGATGGTGAGCAGTCGCACCTTGAGCTGTTTGTGTCCCTGCATGGGGCTGGCATCTCCTTGGTGAGCAAGTCTCTGGTGGAGCTGGCCTACCTGAGTGTGTGCAGTGCCCCCGCTCAGTGGGAGGTGCGCATCCATGAGGCCTGGAAGCCTCTGACCCTGGAGCTGGCTGCCTGGCTCGAGTACCGGTGGTCCTCAAGCAGCAAGGTCGCTGAGCTCAAGGACTATGTGCAGGTCATGAATGCCATTTTAATGTTGCTACCCAGAATTGCACAAAAGTGTCCTCAACAAGAAAATAAGTAAAATTTTTATAGCCATTGTATTTCAGCCAATTAACATTGTGTTTATTCATGTTTACTTGAAACAAATGGGAGAAACTTGGTCATCACAATAGAACAGACATTTTTGGATGTCATATTCAATGCTAAGCTAACTATCATCCGGCATGTAAAACTGTTGAGGATGAAATGTTTTAGAACTCGAAACCTTTTTATAATTTTATCTCATCAGTCATGGGGAACAGATAAGTACTGTCTATCTCTTTTTAAAAGCTCTGCGTAGTCATGCATAGACTATGGCTGTATTGTTTATCACTCAGCGTCACAAACAACATTTAAGTTGCTTGATCCTGTCTATCACTTAGGTATCCATTTAGCACATGGTGCCTTTTGTACAAGCCCTGTCCAAAACCTTTATGCAAATTTGCATCAGTAGGTGGCCACTGGATTATCAGCAAACGTATCTTGGAGTTACGTATTGTCACATTGCTGTGACAGCATAGAATAATGCTATCAAAAGCGTAACTTAAATATATGTACTCTTTGTTGGGTGAACCTGTGCCTAGCAAAACAAGTCGCTCTTAAAACACAATAATGGTGGCGAGCACAGACAGCGATAGGCGAAATCTGATCTGTGGATCAGACACATAGTCTACTTATGCACGGCTCAATTAACCATCCAGCCTAACTGTTGGTGCTTGCGTAAGCTCTAGAATGTGTGGGGATCGAGGTGCCTTCCCACGCCTCATCCCCCAGCTTGCACATTGTGCTTAGCCCGTTCTCCGGGAACTGCTGCCATAACTGCAACACAGTGGACACGGCTAGTGCAGTGGACCTAATTGCCCGCGCAGACCGGGCTTCTCCCTCCCGAGGTCAAGTCACCACGCGAGCAAATGTCATCAGGACATGCCCTATTGGCCTCCCAAGTGGCAGCCCCCGAACGCCCTCGCCACCCGAGCTTTCTTCCGCTGAGCACTTCATCATTGCAGCATATGCTCACAGGCACGCAACAAGTTGGTGTCATGGGACCTTTGCTTCCGTGACTTCTTGTTCTTGTGCATGGTGGATCGCTACTCGGTTAGCCCTAGCACAGCGGGCATGCGTACTCAATCAATCTTGCCTTTGCCCGTAAGTGCTGCAACTTTCACACCGTGCTGTATCTTGGGTGAATAAACCCATGTCTGTTGGCGAACTGACTCCAGAGCCTTCTCTGCCCAGTGTCGGAGAGTTGACAAACCCTGCCACAGCACCTTTGTGCATTGCAAAGTGGAAAAGTGTCCTGCCCTTTCCTGACCGTTCACTCACATGTTGAGCCTTATCAACATAACATCAACCATATCCACAAATGTACACCATTATTCCCATCGTGCACAGAATTTGATTACACAAGGCTTGGCAACAATATAGACAACAGACAGAACCATCAATAACATTCGAACCATCAATAACATTGCGTCACAGTACGCGCAGACGACCAGGCGTTGGGATCCAGCATGGGGCGGACATATTCACTCGCTATCCGGTCGCGGTGAGTCAGACTTCCGCGATTTGTCACACGCCCATCAGCATATTTTAGAGATAGCAACTCGGCTAGCAGGCATTGATCTATGAAAGGTGCAATAAATGCCCTTGTGATTGTTTGCACTACTGTGTTGTCGTTCCTTTGTTCCAAGAGCATGGGTGAGAACCCCACAGTAGAAAAGTGCACATTTTCATCTTAAGCGGAAACTTTAGCTCGGGTGCTCCTATCTAAATACATGTAAAACAATAATTCGTTTTTCTCGGCAATCACTGCACCGAATTTGAAGAACTTTGTTGCATTTAAAAGACAGACTTAAAATCCAGTGACTGTTGGTATCGAATTTTCGATTTAGGTCCTCATTCCTTTATTAAAAAATGGCAAAAATATAACATTTTAATAAAACAAAACTATCAAGTTTACAACTCTGTAACTCAGCAAAGAAGAAGTATATGACAATTCGATGAATTGCATCTAAGAGTACATCTAAAGCAGCAAAATCGATATGTTACATACGAATAAAAAAAAAAATTGTAATATGGAAATGCAGCTTTTGCAGAACCCTTGTAAACAATGTAACAAATTCACGTAAGATATAAAATGACACACTGAATTTGTCCGCTTTCAACGATCTGATGGATGCCATTTACAGAAACGCGATATCTTTTCTTTATGCAGAGCTATTAATCTGTAAGCTTCGAGCTTCTATTTTTTTCAAACTTTTGAATTTTTGAAAATACCTGTAAAGAAATTCAGGCCCTAAATCGAAATTCCACTTCGAACAGTCACTTGAATTTAACTTTCTCTCTCAAATGCAACAAGTTTCATTAAAAGGGGTCCAGGGGCTATCTCAGAAAAGCGTTTTTGCGTTTTACACGTATTTGAATAGTCCGCGTCAGAGTTGGGCCCGAGCTAAAGCTTCCTCTTAAGTATGAGATGCATCCTCTACTGAAATTCTGATGGAGGCGAAGCTCTCTTAAAATGAAAGAGCCCATCATGCGTAATAATGGTTGTTAGGTCACGACTCTCAGGGTCGAGTTCCATTTGGTGGTAAGTAGACGCTAAATCCAGCTTCGAAAATCGCTGGGCGCCAGCTAAGCTATGCAGCAGCTCTTCTGTCTGTGGAAGTGGAAAGCTATCAACATTTATAGCAGATCAATGCATCTTCATATTGATCCATCCTTTTTCTGAACCACCATTATTGGAGAAACCCCCTGAGAGGCATCAACATGCTTAATAACGTCTGTCTTGTGCTTCAAATTTCTGTAATTCAGCTGACACTTGCTCGCGAAACAGGCAACCTTCGGAGCTTGCTGGCAATGGGTGAAATGGACATCGCAATCCTTAACTCTGTGTTTGAATCCATTGGCAAATCCAAGCTGTTTGTCGAACAGATTTTTGTAATCTGAACGTAGCTCAGATGGCAATACACGAGTGCTAAGGCTCAATGCAAGACACTGAAGCGATGTACCTTCAATCTTCATTTGTAGTGCCGCAATGGCATCTAGGCCCAGAACAGTGGTCCCCACAGACACTTGCAAGCGCTTTTTAGTGCAAGCACTTCTGTCGTGGAATGTAGCTGATGCAATAAAGCATCCTTAAACTCCTATTTTTGACTTTGAGTAGTCGAAAAACTGTGCTGAGGTAGGCTTCATAGGCAAGTACTTGTGAAAAAAATGGCGATGGAGTTCTTCTGCTAGAATGGTGACCGACGATTTCGTATTAACCAGAAACGAGATAGCCTGACCTTCCATGCAGACAATTGCGTAAATGCCGTGTTTGTGTCCCTTGACAACACAAATTGTTTTTTTGCTGCTGTGTGAGCTAGAGTCGTCGTCGTCGACTTGTCGAACTTTCGCTGAATTACCAGACGAAACATAAAATCTAGATGCCCAATCTTCCAGTAGCGCTGACATCTGCACTTGCGCACCTTACATGCAGGGCTATTTGCAAGATGGTCTGTTGCTCCACAACGTTAGCCTACTCAAAGGTTCATGGGACCTTGTACTGGAAGCTGGCACATTTTAGCTTTGCACTTGTCATTGTCACAATGTACATGGTCATTTGTCTGTTCTGATGATTGAGGACAACTGTGTGCTTCTCAATCTTTCTTATGAGGCCCGGATGAGGCCGCTTGCAATGAGAGAAAGTGACTTTTGAAAGGGAAAGGAAGAGATAAGTGCAGCACTGTAACTGACTCTCACTGGAGGTCACCTCAACAGGGCAGCATGGGGAATGGGTATAGGGAGAAAAAGATGAGAGAGAGAGAGACTGGAAGAAGGCAGCATATGTGATAAAAAAAAAAGTCTGCTTGTACTGCAGCATAACTCACAACTTAATGCCAGGCATTCCGGGAACAAAAAGCAATTCTCTTGCCTTCAACTTCTGGTAAGATTCAATAATAGTTTTTGGGGCATAATTAAATTAATGCTAGGTTGCATCACAACAGTCTCCATCGAAGATGGATCAGTGTGCTTGATTCCTGGGTGCCATGACACCACTTTCCTACACCCCGCGCAGTGGAGAGCACCATTTCAGTTGCTAAATGGGCGGTGAACAGACCAAGCACTACTCTTCTGGGCTTCCAGCGAATGTTTCCTAGATGCCAGAGATGTTTGCCTGTCATCACACCTCCCATTGGAACTGCGATTCGCTGTGTTCCGATAAGTTCGAAATCTCGCCGCATCCCAGTAAAAAAAAATAACCATTGAGTTTGGTTGAATTTTTCAGTGGGACTCAACTGGTTCCAGTTGGACACCATCGGAGGCCCAAGTTCCAATTGGGCATCATAAGAAGTCCAGTTGGTTTCAGTTGGACATCACTAGAGCTTGGTATGGCAAGTGGTCCCAAATGGACCCAATTGGAAGTCAATGAGTAATCTTGCAAAACAGTAGAATACATAGTTTATAATAATAATAGCATAATTATAATGTTAGCTTTAAAGTAAGAGATCTTTGTATTTTAGTGTGATCAATGGAGAGAAGCGTTTAGCTTCTGTCACATTAAATATTTATCTTGAAATTTTACCAATTTATCATGTACCACTGGCACCACTTGGTCAACCAAATTCTGCTCACATATATAGCACCTGACTTGCATCTCTCATAGTGAAGTCGTGAGTGTTGGGTATGTGAATCAAGAGAATTGCCGTGGTGTGTTCATGTATGAGTGTGCTTCTTAAAAGGAGTTTCAAGTATGTCTGTGTCACACCAAGGTTAGGGGCCCATCTAGGCTTTTCTGTTTCTCTTTCTTTCGGTTTTCATGTTGGTCCCAAGTCTAATTCAGAGACCAATTGAGTCCAATTGTGTTTAAAAAAAACAATTGGTCCAATTGGACCTGTTGGATTTTTCCAGTGAGTGTCCCAAAACACAGTTGGAAATATCCAATTCGTTCCAATTGGAAATTTCCAACTGGTTTGAGCAATTTTTCATACTGGGATCTGCCATCGAATCTGCTTTCGAAGCAGTGAACTCCTAGGCTGCCAAAGGTTAATGTTGGGGTGTGTCGGAATGCAGTCTCTATAATGGGAATAAAATGTTCTTTATTTTAATGCGTGACCCAGCCTCAGGCCCCTTTAAAGGGAAGCTGAAGGGTTTTCCAGAAAAAATGAGTGAATAACTGTAGGTAATGGTTTTCAACCCTCCGAATTGGAATGTCGCATCAAAATTGAGCGAAAGAAAACGCAAACAGATCTTATTTTGACTCGGGGCAGCTCGCGCGCCTCGTTTCCGCCTGTGATTGGTCAGGCATCTCGTGACGTCAACAGTGGTGTTCGTCCGGACCGATCTCTGCAGCTACACATGAAGCACGGTGCAAGGTGGTTTGGCGGTGTTGTTTTGCTGAGACAGTAATGGTAAATTTCGGGAGCTTGCGTTTGTCTGAGGAGTTCGTCGTTGCTCCCTACTTGTACGAGCCGATTGCTAGGAGCTGGCCTCTCGAAAAAGCAAAAGATGCTGGTAGCAAGCAGTGCTTTCGACATGAAGAAAGCGAAGTGTTAGCATCTCATCGTGTTAGAAATGTTCTTTGGTGATTATGTTTTTGCAAAGCTGCATTCAGCGATCCAGTGAGTTCGTTTCGGATCAAACAACTATACTGTTATGTTCCTGCATGCCTCGTGGAACGTAAGCGGGGATGCAGCATTTGTGCGCTGCTTCAAAGCTGTCGGCAATCTACACAGACGTTTTACATGCGGGAAAAGTTTTCCGGCTGTAGGAATGGGACTCCGTAAAATAGTAAATAAAAATAAGGGAGAGTACAGCACCTTGAGGAACACCCCTGGTCTCTTTGTAACATCGAGAAGAAATATTGTTTTGATAGGAACAAAATGTATGTCCACTCAGAAAATTACGAATCCACGCAATTATATATTGTGGGAAATTTACACTTTCAAGTCTGTCGATCAAGATGGTGTGCTTGACACTGTCATATGCTTTCATAATGTCTAATGTCACTAAGGCCGTGTACTGGTTGTCGTAGCGAGCGAGTTGAATTCGACTCTCCAAGTCAACATGAGCACACCAAATTGAGCACCTGGGCCTGAATCGTATTTGAGAGTCACTTTATATTTGGTTGTCACCTATCCACCTATGTCACCTAACCCTAGCCATGTACAGCTCTGCTGTAAAACTAGATGACTCAGCTGTCGTCCTGCCCACCGGAAGGTCAACGGGCTTCATCAATTGGCTGACTTTTTGGTGGGATTTGGGCCCTGCTTGCATGCGCTCTGGGTATGCACACACAAGACGGGGTCTAAGGAAACCACATCAGGCTTAAAAAGGTGTGTTCATGTTCCTCTCTGCCAGCGGTGGCCCCCTTTGTCCACCGCCTGCCGATGGTTACTTCGGCTCATCGGGGTCCCGGCCTCAGTGGGCCTCAGTCAGCTCGATGTCCTGAGGCAGCGCCGCTCGATCATGCCCCCACCTGTTCTTCTGTTTCTTTCTGTTTCCATTTTCTCTGCTATCGGGCACACGATGGCAGGCATTGGCCGAAGGATGGGCAGCCTCTTACTGCTGGGCTCTTTGCTCTTTGTTGTTATGCCGTTAGCAGTCACCAGTGACCGTTTGGCCATGTATTATGTTGCAATTAGATTTAGATTCGGATGTCTTGTTTAAACTTATGTTTGTGCCAAACCACAGCTTAATTGCTGTGGTTCTGCCAAGAGCTGTGGTTTGTGCCAAACCACAGCTCTTTGTTGCTTCCGAAGCGCTTCGCCTAGGGCCTCCCTTGCTGCGCGCTTGGTCTCTCACCTTCCCCCTAGCTGGGACTGGCGGGGCGCAGCAGCACATGCACCAGGCTGGAACAGGCGCGGCACCCTGCATTCATGGCAGCTCGGAGTGCTCGAACCCACGGTGGTTGTCCGGCATGCACAATATCTGAGCATGTGTGGCACGAGCGTAGCGAGAGACCACGACGTTCAGACTCACTTCCACTAGCACTTACAAGCACTCAGTTATGCTCACCTCCACTCACACTCACTCACCTCTACTCGCACTCACCTCCATTCACACTCATTGGCACTCGCTTGCACTCACTTCCACTCACACTCTCTCTCACTGACGTCTTTGAAATGAGTGCGAGTGAGTGTGAGTGAGTGCACTCATGAGTGAGTGGGCCAACCTATGTCAAATGGATTCATAAATTGACCGAGCAATCGTGCAATCTTGTCCTCTTAAGGTGGAAAGTGCATTGAGGTTCAACACAAAGTGAAATTAGTGATACCCAAACTGAACATTCTGTGGAAGCCTCAATTCTTGATATTAGTATATTGAAAGTGCCATAGCGATACTTCACCGATAGTGAAACGACAATTAGGATATTTTTGCAAGATCATTCTCAATAGAAATATGCATAGCATCACTCTCTTCACTCTCGCTTGCAAAGACCTTTCGTGGGCGTCACAACTGGGTGTGTATCTTGTTGATCGGTTCACTAGCGACAGTAAAAAGAAACTCCTCCTGTTCAGGTGTACGCATCCCAATCAGTGTGTTGTTGGGCAAAACACCATGAGGGAGGGCTAGAGGTTGCAGTTAAACCATTCTTTCAGGTTATCTTGTGGGCATGCGTGGTCATCTTGCAGCATTTAATGCAACAGGCAATACACACAACCACAAACACCTCTGCTGTGAAGTAGGATGCATTGTCCATGGTCATCTTCACTAGAATGCCAAAATGAGGGAACACCTCAGTCAACATGCCCCAGATTACATGTGCTGTGAGCTTGTGAAAATAAAAAGTTAGGTGCATTTCACTAGGGAAACGTGCCTTAGCTCTCTGAGGCAGCTTAGGTTGGCTAGACTGCGAAGGATCACTACCTCAAAAGACTTGTGAAGTCTCCTTAGATGGCCTGTGCCACAGGCGAACTTCATCAGCATTGAGTATAGGCTCATATAATGTGCCTACTACAGTCCCAGCTGTGTCGCACTCAGTGCCCAACAACAATGCAGCCTCACCTCTCTCAGGAGATCACCTCTTCGAGCCTCTCAACCAAGTTAGCCAGTCATCAAACTCAATAACCTTCGGGCAAAGAGTTTGTTTGCTGATAAGATGCAATTGGCACATTTAAGAGTGAGAGGTGTCGCCAGCATGGCAGGAGGGCTCATCACACTGCAAGGCTGCTGCTAGATGCCAGTGTTAAGTTTCAACACTGCCTATAGGATGCCGACTAATAGTCATTTGCGCCAGCACTACTGTCTTTCTTGTGACAGACACTAAACATGCTATGGCATGTCTACTAACATCCAATTAATTGATACTACTGCTTCCTCAGAGTGATTCAGTGGTTTGTAGGTGAATAATGTCAGAAAGTTCTGCTCCTTGCGTCTTGTGATGCTACCCACATGATCACGAGTTAAAGATGGCTTTACAAGATGCCTTGCTTTTATTTTTTTTTTTTAAGCTGCACATCTTGCCATTTTTTCCCCACTCCTTTCTGTAGTGCTTTTGGGCCCTGGAGGTATTTTTAATTAATTAGCCAATAAATAAATCAATAAATAAATGTGCCATAGCTGCATCATAGCAATGACCCTGTTTTCGCAGGTGGACTTTGAGAAGATGCAGATGACCAAGCCTTTCTATGGATCACTGCAGCGCACTTACCATCCGGCACTGTGGCTGCAGTACCGACAGTCAGATCGTCAGGCTCTAGTATTGGTCAAGGTTCACAGGATCCAGGTAATGATACCCAAAGGAAAACCTTTTCTTGTGTTGTTTTGTATCCTGTTGCTAGGAGGCCAAGAAGAGCACTGCTGGAGTAACACGCTGTGCCCTGTGCCAAACTACATTTATGTCACAAGGTCAACGCTTTCTTTTTTAGTGCATTAGCATTTCTTAGGGTACTTGACACATTTTCCAGGAGCTGTCCGTCCGTCCGTCTGTCTGTCTGTATTATGGCAAAGAAGTCCGACACATATATATGTAACCTCTACATTTATATGTAGAGGTTACATATAAAAAGATATGACAAGGTGACGACATGTGATCATAGTTTGAGTCAGGCATACATCGTTCACATGCACCTGTTCGCCCTGGTAAACTCGACCTCAGCTTTGATAAGTGCGATGTGAATGATGTATGCCTGACTCAAACTATGTTCACATGTCGTCACCTTGTCATATCTTTTTATATGTACCCCCCCGCCCCCGCACCATATCTCCTTGTATATAAGCACGTTCTTTAACAATATTAAACAGTTGGTAGTTCGCGCTACGTCCGTCCACGTCCTTTCCTTCTTTAATATCGTGTTTGTAAAACTGAGCGCAATATAACCATGAACGTTCACCAACTAGGCCCCTTCATTGCTTTACTAAATCAAAAGCATGTCGCCAAGAGTTCGGTTAAAGCGCTCTGTCAATCCGTTTGTTTGTGGGTGATATGCGGTGGTACAGCGATGAATAACGAGGCATTCAGCGAGAAGTTCTTGATTGACATCGGCGAGAAAGACGCGGCCTCGGTCGCTCAGGAGTTCACGGGGAGCGCTGTGACGTAGAACAAAGCGTTGAAGCAGGAAGGAGGCAACGTCACGAGCCGTCGTGGCTGGTAGAGCGGCCGTTTCTGCATACCTCGGGAGGTGGTCTATAGCTACAATGACTCAGCGATTGCCAGCAGCTGCGTATGGCAGAGGTCCGTATAAGTCTATCCTAACCCGGTCAAATGGTCGCAAAGGGCACGGCAAAGGTTGCATTGGTCCAGAAGGGCGGCAAGGATCAGGCTTGTGGCATTGACATTCTGTGCAAGAGTGAATGTACTTTGGCACAAATGTGTACGCACCACGCCAATAAAATCGATGACGTAGTCTGGTGTAGGTCTTGTGGGGTCTCTCTCACCCGTACTCTTGGGACAAAGGAACGACAGTACAGTAGTGCAAACAGTCACAAGTGCATTTATTGCACCTTTCATAGATCAATGCCTGCTAGCCGAGTTGCTATCCGCGAAACATGCCGATGGGCGCGCAACAAATCCAGAAGTCCGACTCACCGCAACCGGAAGCGAGCGAATATGTTCGCCCCATGCTGGATCCCAACGCCTGGTCGTTCGCGTGTTCGGTCACGCCAACGGTGGCGCGTTCGCAGGCGGCCACGCTAGGCGGTCTCGCGAAAGCATGGGTTGCCGCGCGCGCGCGAGACGTCTACGCCGCGCGCCGACCCGCCGGGGAAGAGGGTCGCTCCACGCGCGGCACGGCACGTCCGTGCTGCTTGATGTCCCGAACCCCCAAGAGCAAGCGCCTTCCTTTCGGCGCCCAAGTAACCTCGCCTGTCAGCGGCGTTAGCAGCGCAACACTCGCGCCATCTCTCGCACTGCGCCCCAACCACATCGACCGCCGCTGACGTCACGCAGGCCACGCGGCGAAGTGGGATTACAGGAGATGCGCTATGCGGGAAAAACATCAGGGGACGCGCGAGAGTCGCGCCTCCCCACAGTCTTGAAGAGACCAGCGTGTGCGCACTGAGGGTTGGTGTGGAAAGCGGCACATACATCAGTGCGGAGCTGCCGGGGTATTACAAGCAGCCATTTGCGGCCGTCGGAGCTGTAGTTACAGCGATAAACGATTCTGTCACGGATGGCAAAGTGCGAAGCTTGTCGGCATAACGCTCAGGATGGTGGGCGTGCAGGTGAATCAGAGATGTAATCTATCAAAGATGAAATCCAGGAGTCCTTGCGCTGCTTCAAAGCCATGTCGACAGAAGCGAATGGGAGATGTGGGTCGTCTAGGACGGAGACACTGACAATGTCGGCATGGACAGGCGAGCGCGAAAGAGCATTGGCATCGGCGTGCTTCTTGTCTGAGCGGTAGACAACCCGGATATCGTACTCTTGGAGCTTCAGTGCCTACCAGGCTTAGGCGGCCGCAGGGATCCTTGAGAGACAACAACCAGCAGAGTGCGTGGTGTTCGGTAACGACATCGAAGGATCGGCCGTACAGGTATGGACGAAATTTTGTGATGGTCCAGATGATCGCTAGACATTCTTTTTCCGTGACTGAATAGTTCGCTTCAGCTTTCGTGAGAGTGCGGCTCGCATAAGCAACAACATATTCTTGGCAGCCAGGCTTTCGCTGGGTGAGCACAATGCCAAGACCAACACCGCTAGCATCCGTATGGATTTTCGTGGGAGCAGTTGGATCGAAATGGCGCAGTATTGGTGGTGTTGTGAGCAGGCAACGTAGCGTCGCAAAGGCAACATCGCAAGCCGGGAACCATGCAGAAAGATTGGGGTCTCCCCGAAGAAGCTCTGTCAGTGGTGCCATTATCAAAGTGAAATTTCGAATAAAGCGGCGGAAGTACGAGCAGAGGCCAATGAAACTGCGCAAGTCTTTTAGAGACATTGGCCTCTGGAATCCTTTAACAGCACGGAGCTTAGCGGCATCCGGGAGAACACCGTTCTTCGGCACAACATGTCCGAAAATAGTCAGCTTGCGTGCCCCAAAGTGACATATTTTCAGGTTTAGTTGGAGGCCAGCGTCACTGAGACAGCGTAAAACCTGCTCCAAGCGATGAAGGTGAATAAGAAAATCTGGTGCAAACACTACTACATCATCCAAATAACACAAGCACATGTTCCATTTGAGGCCTCGAACAATAGTGCACATCATCCGCTCAAAAGTTGCAGGCACGTTGCAAAGTCCGAATTGCGTCACACGAAATTTGTATAAGCCATCTGGTGTGATGAAAGCAGTTTTAGGCTTATCGTCTGCAGCCATAGGCACCTGCCAATAACCAGAGGGTAGATCGAGGGAGGGAAAGAACTCTGCACCTTGTAAGCACTCTAAGGTGGCGTTGATCCACGGCAATGGATAAACATCCTTTCGGGTTATTTTGTTTAGGCAACGGTAATCCACGCAAAAGCGGATCGAGCCATTTTTTTAAACTAAAGCAACTGGCAATGCCCATGGGCTGTCGGATAGTTCAATGACACCACGCTTTAGCATGTCACCTACTTGCTCATCAATGATGCGTTGTTCTGTCGACGATGCACGGTCTGGTCCCTACCGTAGCGGTGAGTGAGAACCGGTGTCAATCCGGTGACATACAGTCGTCGTTCGGCCCAGAGAAGTGGTATGGCTGTCAAAAGCAGGGCAACAATTCTCGAGGAGACAAAGGTCATGGTGTTGCTTGGGGTTTAAGGCATTGTCGACGATATAATTGAAAACGTCTTCAGGTGATGTGGCAGTTACGGGACTACAGTAGAGCGTGTTGACCTCTGAAAATCCATTAGGAAGTTCCAACATGGCAATGGTGTCATAAGGCTCCACAGTGCCGAGAGATTCACCGTGAAGCAACGTAATCGGGATTGGGAAGTGGCTGTATACAGGAAGGTGAGTTGAGCCAGCTTGAAGGCTAAGTAGCGCAGTTGGGAGAGGTGAGAGGTGGCAATGAACGAAAGCAGTCGAAGGTGTGAAGAGTGCGGTAGAGTCGGAAGCAACGGAACAGGATACAGGTGCCAGAACAGATGCGTGCGGAGGTATTTGGATGTCGTCAGTCAGGGACAACTTGGTGCAGGAAAGCAAAACGTCATCAGATATGGCATTGCCAAGCGAAGAGAAGGCGACTTCTGCACGGGAGCAATCAATGACAGCTTGGTGACGGGAGAGAAAATCCCAACCTAAAATAATATCTTGGGAACAGTGGGGAAGAGCGATGAACTGGACTGTGTAGAGCGCTCCTCGAATTTCAAGTGTGGTGGTGCACGCAGACACCAGCTGGACGTGCTGTGCTGTGGCCGTGCAGAGTAAAGGACCGAAGAAAGGTGTCGTGACTTTTCGTATTGAGTGGCATAGTTTTTCGGCAATCACAGGCGGCACCTGTGTCAATGAGGGCAAGCACAGAGACTCCTTCAACAGCGACATCAATAACGTTGTGCGACAAAAGAAGAGGGCTTAAGCGTTGCGGCAATGACGCAGTTTTTGCCTCGGGAACTGCGCCACTTAGTTTTCCGTGTCAGCAGGAGAGGGACGCCGACGCATCGGGGAGAGCAAGCGATGAGGAGAAGGAGAAAGGCGGTCAGAAACCTGGTGAAGCCTTGGGCGGAGAAGGGGGTAAATCGCAATCCGGAGCGTAAGACAACGGATGGTCGTGCGCAGCTGTGTGTGGGTCGTCACGTGGATGTAGTGGACGGCAGCGGCACAGGAATGCATTGTGTCTGGGAATACCGCACGAATAGCAGATGGGCCGATTGTCCGCTGTGCGCCAGGGATTAATTACTCGATGGACTGGAGGTCGTGACGGCGTGGGGGTAAAAACAGGGCTAGGCATCAGAGGCGGAGCCTAGACGGTCGGTGGTCGTGGTCATGCGACGGCATAAGTCAATGGGGCGGTGAGTTGAGGCGCTCGTTCCAGAGGAAGGACCTCGGACACTTGTTCTTCTATAACGTGTCCTAGGCTTGGACTAAGGGACGAACTTGATTCCAGCGGGTTAGAGATGAGGGAGAGCTAGCGAGCAACTTCTTCCCTGACGAAAGCCTTGATTTGCGAGAAGAGGGTGGAATCTGGAAAAGGAGAGGTCGAGCCGGACAACGATTCTTGATGGGGAACAGGACGGCGGGTGAGGAGACGTTAACGGCGGAGCTCGTCATAGCTTTGGCACAGTTCAATAACTTGGGCAACAGTAGAGGGTTTCTTTGAAATGAGCATCTGAAATGCATCCTTGTCGATACCCTTCATTATATGCTTGATTTTATTTCCCTCAGTCATGGATGCATCGACGCGTTTGCAGAGATCGATGCATCTTCGATGTAGCTGGTAAAGTTCTCACCATGCTGCCAAGAGCACGACTGCAGACGCTGTTTGGCACGAAGCTTTTAAACAGCAGGGCGGCCAAAGACCTCGCTGAACTTTGTCTTGAACACTGTCCAGCTTGGGACTTCGCTTTCGTGGTTCCGAAAACACAAGTGGGCAATTCCGGTGAGGTAGAAAGGGACGGTGGTCAATGTCGTAATGTCATCCCTTTTGTTGTTCAGGCCGACACGTTCATATGATGAGAGCCAGTCATCAACATCGTGGTCGTCAGTGCCGCTGAAGATAGGAGGGTCCCGCTGGCGGAATGAGCCGGGGCACACGGTGGACTGGGGACCAGGTCGTGGTAAGCTTGTGGCACTTTCGGTGGTCATGATGGCAGGGAGAGTCTGGCTGCGCAATTCCAGGATTGCAGGGGACCCAGCAAGCCTCCACCAATTATGGCAAAGAAGTCCGACACGACTGTGGACAACACGAAGGACGCCTACAGGAAGACGCAACAGCGTAGGCTTAGCTAGTCACACAGGAACACCGTCTAGCCCGAGCCCCACTTCAGTAGCGCTGGTGATGCGGCTGCGGAGCTCTGCACGGCGCACTTCTTACTTACAATATCTAATCATTTTCCCACATACCTGGGTCGCTGCGTGGTCCATGGGTCGAATGGGTAGCGCATCAGGTGGCTGTGCAGAGGAACAGGGTTCGAAACCAACCGTGGGACTCGCCTCTTTCATGCCAACATAGGTCACTGTAGATGCAGGACTGGGCAAGTACTGCTGTTCACTCACTCTTTTACGCCGACTTTGAGCATTGGGTATATGCCACTCGTTCTGTGCTGGTCTTCAATGAACCTCTTTGGTGCCAACTTGACTTATTAGGTAGGTGCCAGTAGGTATGTGCCACTCTTCAATGAACATCTGGCACCAACTTGGGTACTTAGGCATATGCCACTGGGAATGTGCTGCTCTACAATGACGAAAAAGATCCCTTAAATTTCTCCAAATTGAACCCAAGTCACAAGGGTTCCTCAAGGACAGCAACCTGACACTTTAGCAAACTGTGCAACAAATGCACTGGGTATATGCTGCTTTTCAATGAACGTCTTTTAACGACAACACTTTAGCGAGCTGCGCCATGAATGCGTTTGGTATGTGCCACTCCTTAATGAACCTCTCACCAACTTGGGTCGCTGAGTATGTGCCACTGGCTGTGCGGCACGTGAGAGAATAATTCTCAGCATTTTGCCGGCACCAGCACGCTATGCTTCTCGGCTCAGAGGCCATGTGCAGACTTCTTGGCAGTGCCACTAGATGGTGCAGCGTGTCCAGAAAGAAGCTCGAGAGAGGAGCCTGGCTGCCATTTGACGCACTTCTAATCGCTCGCATGCATCAGTGTGTCATGCTTTTCAGAGGCCACGTGCAAGCTTAACGCTGCTAGATGGCGCCGACTGTTCTCATGGAAGTCCGAAAGAGGAGTGCCACTGCAGTTCATGCCTCATACATAACTTGTTTTGACGGTGACAATACATTGTGTCAATATAGTGATTCAGTGCTAAACAGTCATCCTTGACAGTCATCGTGACATGGGTTCTGCCAAATTTTTTCTTTTCAATTGTGTGAGGAAGAGGTACTCATGCTGTATGAGAGAATATGCAGCATGCTGTTCTTAAACCTGTATCATATTCTGATGAAGCATCAATTTGTACAGTCAGAACACCTGTACAACGAATGCCTATACAGCGAAAAGGCCTGTTTAATGAAAGATCAATTTGGTCTAGGCCAGATTCCTATTTTTAATTTCTATTGTGAATGCCTCTACAATGAAGAACACAACAAGTTTGCCTGTATTATGAAGGAATTTGGGCGGCCCCAATGGCTGATTTATTCCTTTACAATCAACACGAAGCAGTGGTGCCACCACTGCCCTTTACAGATAGATATATACTTTATTAAAAGAATAATCAGAATAATCACTAATGATTGGAGCCCCTAGTCCAGGGATCCGCTGGCTCTTGCCATCTTCTCAGCTCTCTGGATCAGCTTGAGCTGGTCATCGAGAGCCAAGCTGAGACATCAGCGAGATGCGTTCTGCGCTATTGCTAATGGCAGTGCTAGCAACACACTTGGCAACATTGCCACTGTCAAAAGTAGTCCTGCTGCGCTGCTCCAGGAATTGCTCAGTTTGTATGCTGCTTCTTGTAATGCATCAGCAGGTGTGACAGCTGACAAATACGTCACAGTTGATGATGACGTGATAATGTAATTGGAACTGGCAGCCAAGGACATCTTCAAAGCTGTCTAGCTTGCCAAAGCTGTCTAAAAACCCCATCTGGCTGTTCCTCATGCCTCGTTCCTGCTTTAGTTTCCCTCTTAAAACTCAACTTGATACGTTTGTGGTTGCTACCTATATAGATCTGGAGCCCTGTTCATCTATATTCATGGCTCCAAATCTATCGTACATCCCAAGTGACATTAATGCATAATCTATTGCCGAGTGTCGACCCCCTACCTCCCATGTTATGATACCGTCACACTCCTCAGTAGAGTTACAGACAACTAAGTTATACTTCTCATAGATATCCAGCAGCATGTTACCTGTGAAGTCTGTGTACCCATCCATATCTTCAACATGTGCATTCATGTCTCCTAAAACAATTATCTCACATCCTTTTCCTAGCTCATTGATGTCCGCTGCTATACAGTCCAACATTTTTTTGTTTTCCTCTTTAGCATTTGATCCTGTCCAAAGGTATATAGCCTAGAAGTGTTTTCTCCCCGGCTACTTTTCCTTTCAGCCATAACTGCTCCTTGCATTCCCTTTGCCAATTTGTATTTTTATGAATGACTGCTCTGATTCCCCCGCCCTTTCTGCTACCCTGAACTCTGTTGCAGTATCCCCATGCATAATCAGGGTTGCAGGGCGGTTGTTCCATGTCCCTAAGATGTGTCTCTACAAACCCATAAACCATTAAGCTCTCCTGCCTTAGTTGCTCTTCGATTTTCTCCCATTTTAGCCTATTTCCACCACCTTGCATGCTAATAAACCTTATGTCTGACTTAATTTGGCTCTGGTGCTTACTTCTGTTGCCTCTCCTACAGTGCCGATGCTTGCTTGTTTGTAGCTCCTGCCTCGAATCGTCCATGCCTACACTGGTTCCTTCAGGGCTCTGGGTCCCCCTAAAAAAGCTGTTGCCTGGCGACCCATCCTGCTCCCTACCCTTTTGCCAGTGGCACCACTGTAGTGAATGCAATCCTGTACAAAAGGCCGGGAGCCGGCTCCGTACACATCTCCGTTGATCTCCATCACACTGTACCCGAGTCGTTGGCTCAGACTCCTAATGACCCGATTGGCCTCAACCACCCTCCTTTCTACCTGGTCAGTCTGGCCCCAGACCTCTGGGATAGTGCATATGGTCACCTGCACCCTCCTGGAGGCCTCTCTAAGCTTAGGTAGCCCAGTCTCAATGTGCCTCTCAAGGTCCTGGCTTCTCCCCTTGAGCACATCATTACAGGTTATAAAAGCAACACCAACGGCCAATGGTTGAACAAGAGTGGGCGCAAGTGGCTCCCGTAGAAACCGGGTATCTGTGCAGGTCTGGACTTCCAGTAGGTCGTGGTCGTACTCACCTACCACCTACCATAGAGTTTCTCACTATACATGTATTACCTAGAGGAAAATCTGGTGCTGCTGCGCTGTGGTATGCCTGGGAATGCTGGTATATTGTGACTTTGGATTGGCATCGTTCTCGGAAAGCCAGGCAAGCCCCATTCCGTCAGTCACAATGATTAATTTTCTGCTAAAACTGTACGTGAAAAGCTGTTTTAGCTTTATTATTGCACAAGAACATGTTTTGTTTAACTATGCACGAGAACTTGTTGTTGCAGTTGCAATTATATAAAACGTAAGTATCAGCAAGCCACTGATACTTACGTTGGAGGATAGACAACGAGATTCGTGCTCACTTTGAAACAGTTTGTTGTCTGTTCTTGCTTTTCTTCACTTGGTCATGCATTGTAGGTGAGTAAAGATGTAATATGCATGAATGGAAGCATTTTATGAAGATTTTACTTTAAGAACCCGTTATTTGTGTAGCCATATCTACGTTTTAGACGAAGTCTCTTACAACACCAGCCAACACAAGCCTCGCAGACCAGACACATATGCCGTCATTTCCATGACGGCACGGCGCCCCTTAAGAAACTCCCATAGACGGTGGCGCCAGATTTTCCTCTAGGTGTTATAGTGAGAAACTCTATGGTATCCTCTGAGTCCGGTGCGTGTCAGATGTTCGTCATCGCCGATGCTGTAGAAGTTGCTGCCTTGATGTTGGCCAGTCCACCTGTCCGTCTTTTGATGCTGGTGTCCCGAACTCTGTCGGTGACGTAGCACTTCGGCCTCACTGGCTAGGCCGAACGCCGGGTTCTGCCGCTACTTCTTCGAATGCCGATGAGACGCCCCAGGGGCTATCGTGCGTTCTGGTCTGCCTCTGAAGGGGGATCATTTCTGGAGTGCCCAGCACTGCTGAGAGAGGCTGCAGCAGGTCCAAGGAGCCTCGCTCGAATGTCGCCGAGGTCGACGGCCATACCCTGGATTGCCAGCGTCGCGGGCTTCACCGAACCTCGATGGCTCCCGTCGCCAGTGCGATAATGCCAGCTCAGCGCCGCTTATTTCCTGATCACAGCTTGGGTCACGCACCTCGAGGGCTCGTGCCGTTTGGACCGATCCGCGCACTTCATCCTCTTCCTTTCTTTTTGCGCCACATGCCTCTAACATATGCAAGTACATAAAAAGGGAAGAATACTTAAATAGAATTTTTTAACTTAGAAATTATATGAAGTGAATACTAATCGTTATCAATTTTCAGGCTGTATTATTTTAAAATTTGAAGTTAATATTTTTGTGTACATATTTAGGAAAGTAAAACAATGACATTAACATGGCAGTCTCTTTGTTTCACTTACAAAATTAAACATGGCATCAAATGCGTTCCTATTGCAGTGTGCTAGTGCCGACACCCCAAGAGACATTATCTCAGGGAGCGTAATGCCCAGTCCAAGTTGGCGAAGGGGACCTTCTAGAAGTCGTTTTCTGTGCACATCGAACCTACAACACTATAAAGAAGTGTTCCATAGTTTCAGGTTCATTGCAATAAAGACAATGAGGGGAAGGTGCCAAACCAGACCTGTGGGAATAAAAATGAAGCATTGGTATTCGGCAACGCATTCTCGTGAATGAAACTTCAAATTTTCTTGTTGAACACCACCTGCTGTGCCAAGAGAATCTAAGGTGCTGGAAATCAGTGTTATTTAATACACATGATTTGTCATGTTTTTCTTGAACACAAAATTTTCTAAATCTTGCAGCCGTGGTGTATGCTGGAGGTTTCAGGATTCTCAGTACAGGGCCTCTAACAGATGCCAGTGCGTCTGCTGACTCATTTAAAGTGAGTCCCATGTGTCCTGGTACCCATACCAAACGGATGAGGCGTAAATGTTGGGGAATAGATGAATGAAATTCTCGGAGAATGGTAGATGAATTTGGCACTGTTGGAGCAGAACAAATAGATAAGGAGTTGTCATGGTTACGGCTGAAGAAATAGATGAGGGAAGCTTTCGTAGAGCTAGAATGATAGCTAATAACTGTACCTGAAATATTGGTGTAAAGTCAGGCAGTCAAAGAGAGAAAGACCAATTTGATGATGGCGAAAGAATTCCCACTCCTGGCTTCTCTTCACTGACAGAAGCATCTGTGGCTATTACTGTATATATAGGGAGGTTCTCATAGTGGTCATCTAACAAACTTTTTAGGTATCTAATAGGCAGAAGCTTAGCATTATTAGAAGATATATTATCGAATTCAACGCTTACTGTTGCAGTAAGTAAATTTGATAAAATCACATCACAGATTGATGCTTGCAATGGTTCTAATAGCTTCTACACCAAAATTACCTGAGGACGATGCAGTCAAGACCATTGAGTCACAAAGAATGCAGTCAGCTCTCGAATGAACACATAGGAGGCGCGTCTCTGGAGAGAAGCATAGATATTCAGTAATATCTGGACTGCCAGTATTCGAAATTGAGTTTGAAGAGAAGGCAAGTGAGTTTCATGATAAAGAATATTATTTGCTACAAATTTTGGAAGGCCAAGACATAGGCATAATGATTCGCGTTCTAAAAGAATGAGAGTGTGTAGTTTATAAGCAGGACCTCCAAAAAATAATACCCAACCAAACTTCGAAATGGGGCGGACATACATACAATAAATCATCCCTGTGCAGCCTAAAATGACTGTTGCTGACTCTTCGTATTAAACCAACAGTCCTTGCTCCTTTAGATGCTATGTATTCTATGCGTGTCCGCCAACCAAGTTTTTCTGTATAAATCATTCCCAGATAATTTAGTGATTGTACCTGTGGAATTGTCTCCTGATCGTACGTCATTGTTATCAGGATGGGAAAGTTAAGAGGAAAACTATGATGTCACTTTTGTTGACATTTAGCGACATTTGTATTCCTTTAAGCCACATTTCAATCTGATTCAAATATGACTGCAATGCTTTGTGAAGGCTATGTATATCGCTTTACACTGAAAAAAATGCAATATCATCAGCGTATACATATACCTGCACGTCACGGTGTGTAGGAATGGGACTCCGTAAAATAGTAAATAAAAATGGGGGAGAGTACAGCACCTTGAGGAACACGCCCGGCCTCTTTGTAACATCGAGAAGAAATATTGTTTTGATAGGAATAAAATGTATGTTCACTCAGGAAATTACGAATCCATGCAATTATATATTGTGGGAGATTCACACTTTCAAGTCTGTCGATCAAGATGGTGTGCTCGACACTGTCATATGCTTTCATAATGTCTAATGTCACTAATGCCGTGTACTGGTTGTCGTGGCGAGCGAGTTGAATTCGACTCTCCAAGTCAACATGAGCACACCAAATTGAGCACCTAGGCCTGAATCGTATTTGAGAGTCACTTTATATTTGGTTGTCACCTATCCACCTTTCAATATTGCCATACAATTCTCTCTCTATTAACTGTACAAGATTTAAAGTGAGTGAAATAGGCCTAATGTTATCTATTGTGTATCTATCGCCCTGCTTTTTAAGTAGTGGAATTACTTTGTCAACTTTCCAATCTGAATAAATTCATGCATTCTGAATTGAAAAATTTATAAATTTAGGGAACTCCTGGAGAGACAATTCACATATTTTTATCATTGATGTACTTATGCCATCAGAACTTGGAGCTAAAGCTGGCAATGACTTTACCATTTTCGCTAATTCTTCTGATGTTATCATCATCAGAATCAGCCTATTTTATGTCTACTGCAGGACGAAGGCCTCTCCCCGCGATCTCCAATTACCCCTGTCCTGCGCCAGCTGATTCCAACTAGCACCCGCAAATTTCCTGATTTCGTCGCACCACCTAGTCTTCTGTCGTCCTCTACTGTGCTTCCCTTCTCTTGGTACTCATTCTGTCACCTGAATGGTCCAACGGTTATCTAATCTTCGCATTACATGACCTGCCCAGCGCCATTTTTTTCTCTTAATGTCTATTAGAATATCGTCTATACCCGTTTGCTCTCTGATCCAAACCGCTCTTTTTCTGTCTCCTAAAGTTATGCCTAGCATTCTTCGTTTCATTGCTCTTTGTGCAGTCCTCAATTTGTTCTCAAGTTTCTTTGTCAGTCTCCAAGTCTCTGCCCCATATGTCAACACTGGTAAAATGCACTGATTGTATACCTTCCTTTTCAATGATAACGGTAAGCTTCCAGTCAGGAGCTCACGATGTCCGCCGTAGATAAGCCATCCAACTCATCTTTATTTTTCTGTGAATTTCCTTCTCATGGTCCGGGTTCCCTGTAATTAGTTGACCTAGGTAAACGTACTCCTCCACAGACTCTAGAGGCTGACTGGTGATCCTGAATTCCTGTTCCCTTGCCCGGCTGTTCATCATTATCTTTGTCTTCTGCATGATAATCTTCAGCCGCACTCTTACACTCTCTCTGTTAAGGTCCTCAATCATTTGTTGTAACTCGTCTGCGGTGTTGCCGAATAGAACAATGTCACCGGCAAACCAAAGCTTGCTGAGGTATTCCCCGTCAATCCTTACTCCCAAACCTTCCCAGTTTAATAGCTTGAATATTTCTTCCAAGCACGCAATGAATATCATTGGAGAGATTGTGTCTCCTTGTCTGACTCTTTTCTTTATAGGTATCTTCCTACTTTTCTTGTGTAGAATTAAGGTGGCTGTGGAATCTCTGTAGATATCTTTTAAGGTATTTACATAAGCGGTCTGTACTCCTTGATTATGCAATGCCTCTATGGCTGCTAGTATTTCTACTGAATCAAATGCTTTTTCGTAATCTATGAAACCTATATAAAGAAGCTTATTGTACTTTGCGAATTTCTCGATAACCTGATTAATGACATGGATGTGACCCATTGTAGAGTATCCCTTCCTGAAGCCAGCCTGTTCCCTTGATTGACTACAGTCCAGTGTTGCCCTTATTCTATTGGAAAATTTTTTCAATTCTTTAATGTCTCCCTGTTTGTGGATTAGTATAATGTTTGCATTCTTCTAGTTTTCTGGGACCCTTGCAGTTGATAGACACTTCGTGTAAAGAGCCACCATTTTTTCAAGCATTATGTCTCCTCTATCTTTGATTAAATTGACTGTTATTCCATCTTCTCCTGCCGCTTTTCCCCGTTTCGTGTCTTGCAAGGCCCATCTGACCTCATCTCTAGTTATAGGAGGAGTTTCTGTATCCTGTTCATTATCATTCCGAATGGAGTTCTCCCGAGTCCTCTGGGGTACTGTACAGGTCAGCATAGAATTCTTCCGCATCATTTATTATACCTTTGAGATTGCTGATGATATTACTCTGCCTATCTTTCAGTGCATACATCTTGTTTTGTCCTATGCCAAGTTTCCTTCTCACTGATTTCAGGCTGCGTCCATTTCTTATGGCTTCTTCAGTCTTTCTCACATTATAATTTCGAATATCACTTATTTTGACTTGTTGATCAGTTTTAACAGCTCTGCGAATTCTATCTTATCTCTTGAGTATAGGACACTTTCATTATTTGTTGTTTCTTTATTAGGTCCTTTGTTACCTGGGAGAGCTTGCCTACTGGTTGCCTTGGTGCTTTGCCTCCCACTTCAATTGCTGCCTCTGGAGCCAGCCTCATTACGTTTTCATTCATTATCTCTATGTCATCATTATCGTCTCTCTGTTCTAAGGCTGTATATTTGTTTGCAAGTACCAGCCTAAATTTGTCTGCTTTTACCCTTACTGCCTCTAAGTTGACCTGTTTCTTCTTGACCAATTTTGCTCTTTCTCTCTTCAAATTGTGGTGAATCCTAGCTCTCACTAACCTATGGTCACTGCACTTTACCCTACCTATCACTTCTACATCCTGCGCTATGCTGGGATCAGCAGAAAGTATGGAGTCAATTTCATTTCTTGTTTCGCCATTAGGGCTTTTCCAGGTCCACTTTCTGTTGCTACACTTCCTGAAAAAGGTGTTCATTATTCGAAGCTTACTCCTTTCTGTGAATTCTTCCAGCATCTCTGCTCTAGGGTTCCTAGACTCGCTGCTGTAGTTGCCAATTGCTTGTTCACCAGCCTGCGTTTCCCCCACTTTTGCATTAAAGTCGCCCATTACTAGAGTGTACTAAGTTCATTGCACTGCAACAACTCAGCCTGGTCATGGCTTCTCCCCAGAATCTTTACCTCCTCAAAAGGAGGTACACAGCGACAGGCATTGCACTTACCTGCGCACTGCAATGCCTGTCGCTGTGTACCTCTTTTTGAGGAGATAAAGATTCTGGGGAGAAGCCATGACCAGACTGCATGTGAACTGATGGAGGCTTATCACACAAAAAAGAAAGGCCAAGACTGTGTTAGCGATACCTCCATTAGGTTGTTTCAATCGGAAATAGATTTTTTTTATAATTGGTTGCCACGCTAAGCTGATGTGTATTCTTGTTTGCTGCGATCTGCGAATGCTCTATTTGCCTATACCGTATTTACTCGCATAATGATCGCACTCGCGTAATGATCGCACCCCGAACTTGCCGCAGCGATATGTCGTGTGCTAAGTCTAGCTAATAATGATCGCGCTTACCATCTGTCGAATGCTACGCGAACGACTCTTCAAGACAAGCTAACTGGCCTGCACGCACCAAACATTAAGTAGATGCCTCATTTCATTACTGTCATCACTTTCCGCACTTCCATGACAAAATGAGGTGCAACCAAACTTGCCTTTATTATGGGTTGGCTTTATAATGGTTGATGTCAACAAAAACAATAAAGGCGCATTTCGATCCTTTTCATCTGCACTCGTGAGCACGCAACAAATCGCGCGCGGCAATGATAGTAGCCACGTTTACTCTGATACGTTAAAAGTGTACCCTATTCATACGCCGACGCTTGTAACACAGCTAAGATATTCGCGCACCCTTAGCGGAAACGTGCCGTATTAGGATAGTAGTGAAGACAGATGCCGCAGTTTCCGCAGCACGTCGGCCAGGCATTTCTATGTCACTGGCAGCTAAGCGCGCCCACCTGTTTCTGTCCCCTCAAAGTGGACATGGCTACGTTATTGCCGCAAACTTGCCGATATTAACGATATTATTCATCACTGATACGGAAGAAAGTGTTTCAATGCACGTAATGTACTCACGAGAAGAAAAAAAAATCGCGTTCGGCGCGTTCGGCTTGCTCTGCCAGCCGCCATTTTTGTTTTGGTGTCCCGCACCCGCAATCTCGCATCCCGCAGCAAACGCGGTACGAAAAAAAAATTTTTTTTTTTCGCGGGAAATTTAACCCGCGTAATGATCGCACCCCTGAATTTGCGTCAATTTTTCTGACAAAAAAAGTGCGACCATTATGCGAGTAAATACGGTATATGCCCATGGGCTGCTGTGAATAAAACAGTTGAAAGTTACCGCCCGTGCTGTTTGTGTTCTCTCCCTCTGTCCCCATCTTATTTCCAGTCAATATGATATGAACCTAAACACGTCATAGCAATTCCTCTTTTCACTAGTTTTGAGTGTGCCAACGCTTAGTTTAGATTTCATTTGCTTGTCCTGGGGTTATATTGCCAACAAATATGTTGCGCTGTTAATCTTAACTGCAAATCCAAAAATTAAATTTCAATATTAATCTTGAGTAAACCATGAGTCATGATTCAATTAATTATGAGTCAATTAATCATGAGTAAATCTGAGACCCGTTCGTTCTTTATCAAAGGCTGCGAGAATAACTCCAATATCTTTGGAACTGTTTTGAGAGCGGATAACTACCAAGTAGTCGTCAACAAACCTGAAGCACTTGATCAATGTTCCTACCAAGACGCTCTCGAGTGCCCGGTCAACAGTGCCGAGAAAGATCCCGCTAAGAATTGGCGCGACCTGAGAGCCAATGCAGACCCCCCTGCTTCTGAATTATAATTTCATTATCCCAGATAACAAATGTGGAATTTAAATAAAAAACCAAGAGTTAGTGAAAAGACTGAACCAGGACACCACTCTCACTAGTCCTAAACTTTAACTCGTCGTATTCCATAATGCTATCTTTGATTGTCTTGATCAGCTGATTTCTAGAAAGGGAATAATATAAATCTGTGATGTCGATGCTGAATGCTGTGCATGCCGGATACACCCCTTCTTGTAAGAACCTAACGACATCTTCAGAGTTTTTACCTTGAATGGGTCTTCTACCTGGAGCCTTGTTAAGTTCTTCTGAAAATAACCAGAGGCTACGTGTTGCCATATGTTTCTCTCAGACACAATTGTGCGTAAAGGCTTTTCAGCTTTATGTGTTTTTATCATAAAGAAAACCTCAAGGTTCAACCCCTGACTTTTGTTCAAGGTTCAATTCCAGTAACAATTTCTTTGCTTGATATTTGACTTCCTTAGGTTCAATTTGCACTTTCTTGAAGTTTTTTGTTAAAGCAGTTGAGGCTTTCTCAGAAAACTGCCCTTCCTTTAGGAGGACAAAGTACCCTTCTTTATCAGCAGTCAGTACTTTCACTTCATTTTCTCCTAGAAATTGTACAAGGGGTTGAATCTCTTGCACTCTGCCGTTCTGGTTTCCTTGATATCTGACTAACATGTCAACGCCCTCAGAAATGCACCTGAATTTTTCATCTTCTTCTACATGCTTGGACACTGATCTAACGGCGGCTATCTTATTGTTAGAGCCTAGGCACGGCTCTAGGCAGAACTTTGGGCCTAATTCAAGAATGTTCAAGTGCTTATCTGGAACGGAAATATCGGTCAGGTTCAGCACTTTGGTCCTGGGTTTCGGTTCCTTCTCCTTGGGGGTAGGGTGCACCGGACGTTGTTCCAGAGGAATTCCAGCGAAGACTGACTTGACCTAGACCACTTGACCTATCGAAGGCACTCTCGTTGTCTTCCTTTCATAAAACCGTACACGGACTTGAGGCAATCTCTCAGCAACCTAGCCGGGCTCATCCATTTGGACCACATTTGGAACCATATGCATCAGGATTAGCTTCACTGAGGATATTTATGACTGTGTGCACATTCGCATCTTCAAGCTAATAACCAAAGTACCATGGCACTGCAGTTTGACATATACAGCAAAGTCCGCTTGTCCTCATCATCTGTTCTCTGAGCAAAAGACCTGGCAAGTTTTCGTGTACCAGATACTTTTCCAGTAACACCTTTTGCATTGGCAACTTGAATATCAGTGTAACGATTCCTGGGAGGCCAAATGGATCACACACAAGGAAAGCAAAACTTATTAAGAGACCCCTCTTTGTGTTCTTTAGCTCTGTTTAAGGACTCCAGCATTTTTATAGTAGACGCCATTAGGTTTTTTATTTTGACGTTGCACGAAAGACTTAAATTTTTTGGTCTTTTTCTACACCAAACTTTCTTAGTGATCTCACGTGAGTTTGATTTGCATTGTGTAGTCTCTGTAGTCCATGCAAGTCGTCTGATGAATTACCTTGCCATGGTTCATAAATGTGCTCATCATCATCATCAGCCTGGTTACGCCCACTGCAGGGCAAAGGCCTCTCCCATACTTCTCCAACAACCCCTGTCATGTACTAATTGTGGCCATGTCGTCCCTGCAAACTTCTTAATCTCATCCGCCCACCTAACTTTCTGCCGCCCCCTGCTACGCTTCCCGTCCCTTGGAATCCAGTCTGTAACCCTTAATGACCATCGGTTATCTTCCCTCCTCATTACATGTCCTGCCCATGCCCATTTCTTTTTCTTGATTTCAGCTAAGATGTCATTAACTGGCGTTTGTTCCCTCACCCAATCTGCTCTTTTCTTATCCCTTAACGTTACACCCATCATTCTTCTTCCCATAGCTCGTTGCGTCGTCCTCAATTTAAGTAGAACCCTTTTCGTAAGCCTCCAGGTTTCTGCCCCGTAGATGAGTACTGGTAAGACACAGCTATTGTACACTTTAAATGTGCTCATATGTCCCTAATTATCAACAAGCTCTGTCTGTATTTTCCTTCAGTAGTTAAAGTGCTGTCGCATAGTTTTCGTTGGTCATTGGTAACCCGCAGACCACATTTTCAATTCATCTGGACAAGTAGCTACATAGGCACTTTACCTTATCAACGTTTACTAAAGACTTCTTTGAATGGATTTAGGATTCAAATTGATCCAAAAATGCTGGCCATTCTATAATATCTCCATAAAGCTATTGTGCTTCTGCCTTAAGTAGTCTCACTTGAGCTCTTCCCGGCATTTGTGCAGGGCATCTATATTAGTATATCAACGTACTGGATGGAAGCTCTGACAAGTGAAGTTCGGCTCAAGACTTGGTTAGAACTATAGAATTCTACTCACTGGTCAGTGCTTGTCAACTCCCCATTGAGATTTTCATCAGCTACATATTCGTCTATCTGGCTGTCCAGGTCGTAGAGCACAGTACCTTCAACAGATTGAGTTCGTCAGTCAACTCAGCGACTGGGATTGTAGTGTTCATTAGCACTTTCATGTCATTGATAATTCATCTTGGAAAAGCTTGAATGGTGCCATGCTTTCGTTCGAATTGTTCCAGGTTGCATGGGCAGAGTGTAACACCGAACAGCTGGTCCTCCGCTGTGTTGTGACGTTGATCCGTTGTGGCCACCTCTTCAGCCAGCTTGCATCATCAGCAGAGGTTTTCAACTGTAGACAGAATCCGTCCTACTCATGGCATCAAGTTGTTGGAGGTCAAGAATTGAAAAGGTTAGAGTAAGCTAAGAAAGAAGATAGTTCAAGAAACTTCTGTCCCATCAGCACTGCTCTTCCTGCGTGTTTCTCTTCTCTCTCATCTTGGTGGTAAGATTTGCCACAAGGGAACGTTACACATAGAAAAAAACTGGGAAATGGCTGAGAGCTTTCACTGTAGTTGTTAAGACAGTAATAGTTGAGCATAAGAAGATGTTTATTGCACAAGCAAGGCCGTATTTATTGTCCGAACCAAAAATGAGGGAAAGAAGAAGGAAACGATAGCATGTATCGCATTTGTCATCATCTTTCATCACAACATTTCTTCTCCCTTAAGGAGAGAAGCAATCGGGCAGTCTTCTTTTGTCATCACATTCCTTCTCCTTTAACTCTTTCTATACAATGCACATTGGGCATCATTAGCCTGCTAACGATGATATGAAATTCCGCTTTCGAGACCTTCCGCAACACTCACAGACACACTGCACCATAAGATGGGAAGTAAGAGATGTATATTTTTGTTTTCCAGTCAGCTTGCATTTTTCCTGCTTAACGGTGATTTTTTAACACGCTTCGAAGCCTCACAATCATCATAGCAGAAAGAAAAAATGGCCACCTCCTATAAACAGCGCATGCACGTTCTTCAACAGATCACAGATCTCACGATTCCACTACATCTGTGGCTGATTTTGTCGATGGATCGAGCAGCAGCGAGTTTAAGGATGATGCCTTTTTTATCTGACTTTGAATCGAAGCGCAACAACGATGCAAATCAGCCTGGAACATTGGCGGTTGCAGCCCAGTTAGTTTCGCTTGTTCGTTCGGCCTGTCTATTGTCGTTTAGAGTGCTTGATTTGTGTTCTCGATGTTATTTATTTCATTGACAGAGTATCCACACCATATCCCTCATCGTTTGCTTCGAGCGCTAGATGTTTTCCGTCTGTTTTTCACAGTGGAGGTAGTTACCAAGATCTGCGAAAGCACTAACAAATGTGCCTGGTTCATGATCCTAGAGAAACCAACCTACAGTGAAGAAGACGGGTCCAGGAAGGAGGTCACTCCTGCAGAGATTTATATTTATAGGCGTTCTTCTATACACGGGAGTGGTCGAGCTGCCGGGCCTATGCCTTTATTGGAGCACGTCAAGCTTGTTTCCTGGTCTGATTCCACCAAAAATAATGCCAAAAAGATGTTTCTGGGCACTGTTGGGGATGCTGCACGTATCCCGACCTAGACATTGACGTACGACACACTGGAACGAAATTGGACAAAATTTCGTGGTTGCTACAGCACATGAATGAGCGATGAGCAGAGTTTTTCCAGCCACACCAGGAATTTTCTGTTGATAAATGGGTGGTGAAATCAGAGGAGCGCTCCGGAATTTGCCAAGATATTCGAGATAAAGTGACTAAATGGGGCTTCAAATTGTTGGTGCTTGCAGACCCTAAAACAGGATAGAGAGTTAAATTCTTTGTATACACTGGCAAATGTGAAAAGCCTAGTTTTAATGGCTTGGCCTATGATGTTGTAGCCCATCTTTGTGATTTCTACCTTGACCACAGATACTGCATCTATATGAATAGCTTCTCCACATTGACCTCACTGTTTTGGCACTAGCTTGAACGAAAGACACTGGCATGTGGGACGACACGTAAAGACCACCGTGGATTCTCGATGGAACTGAAAGAGACCAGCTGGGAAAAAGAGACCACGTGAGGAGATGTGAGCTGTCTCCGGGACAGCGGTATCCTTTACCTCCAATGGAAAGATCAATGGGTGGTGCACATGGTGGGCATTGCACCTATGGCAAACCAGCATGTGCTTGCCAAATGATAAGGAAAAAAAATATAGAAAATGGCAGAAAATTTCTATTAAAAAAAAGCCAATGCTGGTTGATGAATACAATGCAGAAATGCTTGGCGTTGACAAGTCGGGCCATTTGATTGGTTCGTACAATGTGCTACAGAAGTCTATTCAGTTGTGGAAAATCGTTTTTTTCCGTTGTATTGACATTGCTTGTGTCAATAGCTTTATCATTTTTGAGGCACACTGGAAGCTACATCCTGAAATCGCCGAGCTCAAAATAATTGCCCACTGTGATCAACTGGCATTCGGAACGGAGCTATTGAAACAGTTACTTGAACTTGAGGATACACCACCAGTTCGCTATTGAGCACCAGCCTTCCAAGATGGAGACCTATAAAAACTGTAAGGAGTGCTACCAAGATAGAAAAATCCAGCAGAAAACAAGAGTTTAGTACAAGACATGCAACATTCCGCTATGCTTTACATCAAGGAGCTGCTTTGCCGCATGGCACACCCAACTGTAGTGCTTGTAATTTTTGTTGTGGGAGACCTAGTCAATGAAAAATTTCAATTTTTTCAAAGATAGTGCCTATTAGATGACGCTACATTTCTTTTATGTTTCAGAATTTTCGTAACATTTTTTTGTAGATAGAAGCCTGTCTTTACAAATTTTGTTCAGTTTTATCCAACAATCCTGATTCTGGCAATTTATATCTCTTTTTTTTACATAGATCTTGTTAACAAAACATTTGTGCATGAAAAGGGCATTTATTCTGCTTTTTGTTTATGTATAACATAATATATTGAGTGCAGTAGTTCCTCCAGAACAAGAAATCTGGCTTAACATGCAAAAAACACGTACAGTGGAATCTTGATAAACGGAAATCGCTTAAATGGAATTGCCTCTTAAACAGTGCACCATCCTCATGGTTGGTAGGTTTTGTATTCATGCAATTGTGTTCAGCTTTGTCTCTCAGTAAATTTAACTCCTGATAAATGGAACCAATTTCCCTGGTCCCTTGAGGTTCCATTTAAAGAGAGCCCACTGTATTTTCCCCATGGTAGGGAAAGAAATGGTTAAGAAGAGAAATGATCGAGCAGTCTTTTGACGTGCATTGATCTAAGCACAGGTGTCACCTGGTGAGCTTTGGTGCCCTCCATAGCCTCAATCTAATATGGGGAAGCTCTGGCTGACTTAAGGGCTATTCTTGGAGCACTGGATATCGCTCTAGAAATCGCAGATTGACATGGTCCAGGTGCCAGTTGTGTACAGCCCCATCCAAATCTTCAGCCTTACTTCCCTTTCAAGCACCTTGGCCAGTGTCCAAGAGTTGCTCCACCTGTAGTCGTGTGTTCATATAGAATCTTCCACTTGAAACAACCTTGATGCATGCAGGAAATCCACTGGACGGGCAATAAGTGGCAATAACACTAAAACATTGTCAATTCATCTGCATAGCTCATGTCCCATTAATAATATAGATGGAGTTCTTCCGCAGGCCAAGGGAGTCCTCTGGTAGGTGTGGAGAATCCTGGCCAGATGCGACTGCATGAAACTGTGATTGTTCCTTTTTAGACCTTCTTTTATTGTACATTCCCAATCAGTACTTCTTGGTCAGCATTTCTTAGTTGCCATGTGGCTTAAACCTTCTTTCACAAATACAAGGTTCTAGCAGCTACATTATTGGGTTAAAGTGTCAGCTTTAAGTTCATTTGGTGCTTTTCTATGCCACATGTGGAGGTAAAATACATCTGTACAGCATGTCACTTTCACCCAAACTGCTCTGAAGGCTTTGTGGGAATCGCTACAGGAAAATGAAGAGAGATAAAAAGACAGTTGGAGGGTGATCAAGGAAAAGGCTGTCGTATAGAGCATGGGGTACATCAACAAAGGTGGACAGTATATTGCAGTAGCTAGGGTAGTGCAAACATGTTCACAGATTGTAAAGGAGGAGGCACAGAAATAAACTTCATGAAACGAAAGAAGAGAACACCAGCCATAGTCATCTCCTCTTTTTCGGTTTGCACCAGCTCCTTAGTCCAGGACACCTATGGACTTAGCTGCATGTCAGGCCTGCCACACCAGTTGTTTCTGGTTATGCGGGTCCAAACTGGACAGCACAGATTGTGAATATGCGGGGATGCACAGCAAGGTGACTGGGTGCAGTTGAAGATGCTTGGCCTATAACATCATGTGGGCACACAGCCTGGGGGATGCGCTTAGTAAGTATGACATGCATCGAAGATGGGTTGTGCTCTCTAAAAAGAGCTGCAGCTTAGAAAGTTATTCTCAAGCCAAGAAGGCTGCTGCAGAATTCGCTTGTCATGCTCATCCTTGTTATACGTGCACCAGGATTTGCATAAATCTGCTCTTTGAAAGACCTATGAATAGTCATGTAAGCACAGTGACAAATCACTTGATGCTGTTATTTTTTATACTAAAATGGAATGGCACCTTCCAGCTGGACAATCAGCTGCCCGATGCAGTCTTCCCCACTGTCTTGCACCGGTCTTTGGCCCCTACAAGACCTCGCTGCTCAGCCCAGCCCATGCTGGAAGCTGCTTTGCTGCTGCGCTGCACCTGCCAGCTGAACACCATCAAGTACGTTGGTGGCTGCACTGTCGGATGCCAGAGCACTTCTTTCCCGATACTGTTTCTGCAGGTACCTGAAGCTTCTGCTGCAGGAGGTGCACATCAAACTGGACAAGGGCTTCCTCCTTTCCGTCTACGATGCCTTAAGTGGGATGCTGGCTAGACAAGACGAGGTACTTATTGATTTGGTCAACTCTGGTGCAGAGCTTTTAATTCCAATGGTTTTGCATTCTGTGTGCAGAAAATGAATCTCAAGTCCGATATGAAGTTGATTTATGCACCTCTGCACCCTTTTAAGCCAGACCTCGTAAGTAAATGTTTCATTTTTATAATGATGTATGACAGTGAAATTTTGTTTTTTATAAGTGTCACAAAATAAAAGCAGGGTTGTTTAGGCACTTTGTAAGTGTCTAGTAATGGATTGAAGTGGCAAGCTAGATGAGTTGTTGGGTTAGCATCATCCCAATATGGTCACTGTACTTGCAATTAGAGGTTTTATTTCTCTGATGAAATACAGTAAAAGCTTGGAATTCCACAGGGATGCTACAAAAATTCTAATTATACATAATTTGAACTAATGAAAGTCGGAGAAAAAAATTGCTCGTTTAAGGTGCATATGTAGTCCGAAATAGTGTGAGTGCGTGCGTGCACACGCTGTGTCACGTTGGCGAGAAAAATGTCTATATTTCGAAGCACTGGCGCAGTCAATGTAACCGGATGCAGCCTGATGTACCTGGTGTCAAGATGGCTCTTCGTCCATTCGCACGTTTGTCACGCTGACTGTGCCAACACACAATGCATGGCACGGAAAAAAAAAGGTGTCCACACTGCTTCGCCGATGATCACCGGCAGCTGTTCAAAGCGGTACACGGGTTAGGGATCGTTCTGCGTATGCTCCGAAGAGAACAGCCGACGGCGTGCGCGTCAAAGTCTAGAGGGGACGGCATTTCAGCTGGCACAGCGCAAGCACCATAGCGTGACTGGCCGCACGCGACACGTGCTGACACTTGCCGCACTCACAAGAGCCGGGTTCTAAAATGCACTCTCGAAACGCATCACAACCTGCTGCGACGGTGGTCTCAGTTGTACTTTCCTAGATGCACTGGCTGCACGCTGCTGAGTTCCACTATGGGCTACCATATTTCTTTATGGGGCTACCTTCAATGGTCAGACTGCGCAACGATCAGCTCAGCCGTCAGTGCCACCGTGTCAGTTCCAGGAAACACCGAGGCGGCCACTGCTATGGAGGCATGCTTTTGCAGTGCTCGTTTGAAAAGTGTCAGTCATTCTGAATTGCGGTTTTAAGGCAATTGAAGGTATCGAGGCCCATTTTGGATCACCGACGCTTGAGAAAGGACATCAAATTTACAACCAGAACCATGTACCTCATGTCAAGAAGTAAACAGCACGGACATTGCAGCGAGGTGCTTAAATTAAATTATGGGGTTTTAGGTGCCAGAACCACAATCTGATTATGAGGCACGCCATAGTGGGGGACTCTGGATTAATTTGGACCACCTGAGGTTCTTTAACGTGGACCTAAATCTAAGTACATGAGTGTTTTCCCATTTTGCCCCCATCGAAATTCGGCCGCCGAGGCCGGGATTTGATCCCGCAACCTCGTGTTTAGCAGCCCATCGCCATAGCCACTAAGCAACCACCGCAGCTTGTGAAGTGTTTGTAACAACAAAGCAAGCATGCTTACGACGTTGAACTCAAAGTAAATTAACAAATCATTATTTTATGCCACTTAAGTGAGCAAATACGGCCGTGGACATTTTTCAACTGTCATCTGTAGCTTCATTACTTTGAGCGTGCCTTGCACCTCACAATTGTAGAAATTTCGGTGAATTGGCAGGCAAGTGCTTTTTTCTCTGTTGACAAAGTGCCTCGAACATATTCTAGTATTGCCATTCGGGCTCGAATGTGAGAGGGCATTACCACTGAAGCATAATAGAGAACAAATGTGTGCTAGCATGCGCGAGAGAAATGCTAATTTTCGAATACTTGACGTGTGCTGCAGTGTACTCCAACCTTAGTTCTGTTGTTCCAAGCGCAAGAAAACATCAGCATGAATGAGCCCGATTCCAGCAGTTGTGTCTTGATTTTGGCGCAGGAAGAAGCACAGTGTGTACAGGGCTCCAGCACGGAGTGCTTACGAAGCTAGATTTGACATGTAACAACCACTGCGCGTGTGTTTTGGAGCAAGACAAGCTAAACAAATATCTAAACTAATTTTCAATAGCGGGAATCTGTTCACCCGTTTTTATGCAGTTGACGCTTTATTGTGTGTTTTCACAGTTGCCGCTGCTGGTTTTTTATTTATTTATTTATTCTTTTTCTTGTTTTTGCATTTACCTTAGTTCAAAAATTCCTAAGACCAACACGAACCGCGACGATCCATTTCAGCCGCTGGATTGCTTCCACCAGTTTTGAAGGGAAGTGGTAGAATTCAATGCCGACATCCCCTTTGCAGTTGTGACATTCCTGAATGCAGTAGTATCTGTGCTTGCTCTTTTTGTTCAAACTTCCCATGGTGGAGCTGCCGAGAGGCCATGGTGAATCCATTAGAAAATTGGAAAAGCAGGCTTTCGGGCAGGCCTGAGGGCACCACGGACAATGGTGAAATGAGTGAGGGCCTACTCGCAGGGGCTCATCGCTGCTGCTAGGTGGCGCGACATGTACAGGCAAACTCCATTGCAGGGTGCCCATACACATAGGTGGCATCCAAGCACGTATCCCAGCAATGCTTTCCTTTGAGTCACGGCCGCCATGTTACAACACGGTGCCACGTCACAGCCACCGTGTTATAGACATTACCTGGTGCTGCTTCTCGGCAGAACACATGAAAGTAAGAAAGAAAAAAAAAAAGACACAGTTTCGCCCAGAAGGTGAAGCATCGATTGCGATAGCAAATTAGCAGACAGCCGTATGAAGTAAGGATAGTTCTCTTATCGGCCGTATCAGCTTGTCAACATTCGCTTGCTAACCAAAATACTAAGCATGGTGTCGGCACACACAGCAAACATGAACATAACACACCCTATGACTAGGACACTCGCTGTCAAAACCCTGGTGTGAGGAAACGCGGCAACAGCAGTGAGTGCATTCGTGCTGTCTAACACTTCAGCGGAAAGTGAGCGCCGAGAACAGACAGCACGCACAAACCTACGAGTCGCCGACACAAATAGACTCTTTCCCCAACACAGATTGCTCTCAAGATATGGCCACCCGACCATGTGCAGCCACCACATGCGCAGTTGCAGCCAAAGAAAATCCCCTCCCCCACCCCCACGCTGGTGCCGCACAACGTTGGGTGCCTCATGCGTGAGAGAAGATGGTGTGCTTCTTTTTATTCACCCCTTTCGCGTGGGTGAGATTAAGCCGCGATCGTCGGCTCCCCTCGCACGTTTTCACTCGCACATACAGCGTAGGGCGCGCAGGGACGGTGTTAATGCCCTTAGACTTCACACCGAATCTCGTTGTACCACCGATGGCAGAAATGCACTTGGAGTGTCCATATAATTCATATCGCAATAAATGAATAAACAAATAAATAAATAAATTTTAAAAAAAGATGCAGTGCTGTGTTCATGTCTTTATTTTGAAGGTCTTGAGAAAAGGAGAGACCCGACTTGCAACAGACAGCCACAGATGGAATGAGCAAAGCTGCCTGGTGACGATCGTCGCCAACGTGCTCCTGCGCACTTGCACTCACCCCATCCACGATGGCGTGGAGTTCGAATTATCAGTGGCGGTGAAGATTTCAGTATGAATTAGTGGGATGCATTACATATTGATTTTAATACGATATTGGAAGGATCGCGGTGGCTACTTTGAATTATCCAAAATTTTGAATTAACAAACTTTTACTGTATATGTAAACTCAAACCTCATTCTATCGAAATTGAAGGGGAAGCCGAAATTACTTTGTTTTATCTATTACTTCATTATATTGACTATTGCCCTTTACTGCAGTGTATGCCCGGTGGTGTGCACAACTTTAAACATGCAAAGCAGTCATGGCTCTGTGGCCCACCAAACTACTACGTGGCCAGATGTGCTATAAAAAAAAAGATAACAAAAGACTCTGTGGCATGTGCAACACGCGACTTATTAGCATCTGGCACGACAGCCTTTACAGTAGCCTCCTTCCGTTCTGAGGTGATGGTGCTTCGCTTCCGCTTTCCACTTGGCTCGCTCATTTTTCTTTCAGACCAGTGAAATGGGGATGTGGTCGAAGGAAACAACTGGCACGCTGCAATGTGAATGCAGTCCATTGTGTTGAAGAACACATAGCACACAACACGGTGCGCCGACTAAGCAGCTAGGGTGGTATTCTTGGGCGACCTTCATGGCTTTAAAAAATGCAGTAAAATCTCAATATAATGAATTACGCGGGACCGCCAAAAATCGTTCATTATTCTGAAAAATTCTTATACTGAAAGCCCCAAAATGAACCATTCCACCCATCAACCCATCAGTTCATAAGCTGTCACCGTTTGAGCCATCCACGAAAATGTCGCTATAGGGTCGCGGCCCGCACTTTTGCTGTTTTTATGGATTCCACTGCCAAAGCACCATATAAAAAGAGTGACATGCGCAAAGCAGACCCTGAGAAAACTACTGACAAAAAGGAAGCTCCATGTCGCCTCCAAAGCGCAATGTTTCTTGGTGATTGTTTTTCATATTCCTTGCCATGGACACCTCAATTGTCTCACTCAAGGCAGTAACCTGAACTATTACAAAGTGCAAGCATGCGTAAACATTTTCCGGAAAGTGCAAAGTGCGACTGTGTGAAATCCCCGCGAGTACGGAGGTTCGGCCAGAGAAAGAAGCATGGAAGAAAGAGGCGTGCCTCCATTGCTAGGAGACAGTTGTCTGGGCGGATCATGCGCTCACAACACCTAATGCATTGTTGCCTCCACAATAGGTTTTTAAAGGCCTCGTGTGAGTTTCTTCTTTTTTTTTTCTTTTTTAAAAATTTATTGAGCACTGTCTCAGGTTTCTCAAACCCGTGCGCCACGGCGTCCACCTCCTGCACCTTGTCGTCTGCTAGTCTACTGTTTTGGCTACCGTAGAGGATACACAAAAATCTAAGAATTCCCAGATTTCGGAAAATTAGTTCACAGTACTGAGGCGTTGCTAACGTGACATGGAAACTGAATAACGATTGTTATTCTGAAAAGGTCATAGTTATGAAGTTTGCAGTACTGGAATATTTTTACATTGAAACCATAAAAAGTCAGCAGGAGATTTCTGAAAAGTTTGTTAATCTGAACAGTTCATTAATGTGGTGTTCGTAGTAACGAGGTTTCACTGTAGTTCCAGTTTCACAGGCTTTCGTACAGTTTACATTTTGCAGAGCTTGGCGCAGCACTCGAAACACTGTTAGCCATATATGCGGACACGTTCGGCCCATGAAAGCGAAACTGTGTTATCCACCACTCTTTAGTGTCCCCACGGCTGCTTTGGCACCACTGTGTCAGCACACGGCTTGGCTTGGCTAGCTAGTGTAGATTTCATGCAATCTCGGTGGTCATAGAAATACATTTAGAGGACTTAGTGCATATATGACATGATTTAAGAGTGCAGAAAGACAGACACAGCATCAAAGAATGGGCAGACACGAGATGTAGACATGGGGCATAGACACCAAAAGGTTATACCTTTCTTTTTCAGCCAGCGCGATGTGCTGCAGTGAGAGAGAGAAGTGGAGGCATTGGCTTTTAGCACACCACGTGCAAGCATCATCATCAATGTGTGGCACGGCACTGCTAGGTGTTGCATCTGAGATTTCACTAAGCTTCACCAGCTGTACCGCAGCGAAGGAGAGGTGCAGTAAGATAAGAGAGGAGTGCTGCTTGTGTGCGGCCACCATGCACTGTGGGGGTACGCTCTGCAGGAGTCAAGGGCTAAAGGAAAGCTCACATTGTGAAGCTCCCATCATGAAGACTGCATCGACCACCCGAATTTACCATGAGATTCGAGAGTCCATTGCTGGAGCAGCATACTTTTGGGCGTCTTTGATTGCGGCAACTTTCGCGCACTTCACACAATAGTGAATCAGTAGGTAATAGAGAGGAAACAAGGTAAATAATTGAGCAAGAAAGCTACTACAGGTATTTCGCAATTTGACGCAAGGAATGCCAAAGTGCAAAAACATTTCCTGTAGGTCTCGCTGGGTTAGAGGCTGGTGGTACTTGCTCGGTGGATGTGGCGGGCGCTCCTCTGCACAAGGCTTTGGCGACGTCATTCGTAGCTAAGTACTCTTTTCTTTTTATTAGCTAGATTTTTCGAAGTGTTCTGTTTTGCATGAAGTAGGGGTGCAAATTTTCAATTCTTGGTAACAGTAGTAAACGTACCGGCTTTGTCTAGGTCTGGCAGTTCCCCCGTTAGGCCTAGGTGGTAGGCTGGACCTATTTGATAAGCTTATTTAATTATCTCAGCTAGCTCTTTGAAGTGATTCTTACATGGGGTAGGGAGTGCTAAATTTTTATTTTTGTTTGGTATAGTGGTCGGCTTTGCTCGAGTGATTTGGCAGACTTGCTCGTTGAGCCTAGGGACGTAGGCCTAGCAATGAAACCGAAGAAAGGGAAGGCCACGGGGGAGGGGAAGCAAGTGCAGTGCGACGAGTGCCTGCGCCGGTGCTTCCTCGATGAGACCAGTTTCCAGAGTTTAACAGATGTGGAGGGGTCTAGCTTTTACGTGCAGGCTGTGCGAGGGTGTTGGGGAAGCAGTGCAAAAACTGGAAGGAACTTGGGCAGCCAAGTTCGAAGAGCTTAAGGCAGATCTGAGGGAGGAGCGGGAGAAGTGGGTAGCACTGTAGGCGAAAGTCGACAATTTGGTCAAGGTGGAAGCGGTCTAGGCCGCGCAATTAGTAAGTACCGTGGCCGAGCTTGGAGAAGAGAGGGAGAGGAGCGCAGAACTGGAAAGGCGGCTCGATGCACTTGAGACGCGGGCAACAAAAAATGATGGGTCACGACATCAAGCCGGTGGCAAAAGCCCAGAAAGTAGGGTACACGCTACAGGCGAAGTGGGAGGCAGGGAGGCAGAGCAAGCAGTCGCCGACTCGCCGCCGGTGAATCGGCATAGTTATAGTGAAGCAGCGCAACGGTGCGCCGAGTGAGGCAACGCTGCAACCACAGGGGCACCAGCGGGCGCAAGGAGAGAAGGGGAACAAGCTAACCCCAATGAATGAGGTCATAGTCAATGATAAGAGGCAGCATAATGTGGAAGTTAGGAGGGAGGAAGGGAATACCCTAGTACTTATTGGTGGTGACTCAAATATGAGTAGGTGCAAAAGAGCTATAATAGAGCATGCAAAAGGTGATAAGCAAGTAGCAGTCTGGGCGTTCCCAGGCAAGACAATGGACGCAGTACTGAGAGAGACAAAAAGCGAGCTTTCTAAGAATGTTGCAGAGTGCAATTTGGTAGTGGTAGCTGCGGGGCTAAATGATGTCCTGAATGGTGAAGCCGCAAAAGTAGTGGAAAGATTAGCGGAGGGAGTTGACGATTTAAGGGTGATAGCACAACAAGTTCAGATCGTGGTATGCACAGTGCCAGAGATGCAAGGACGGAACGGAGAAATTACCAAGGACGTTGTGGCTGTTAATCGAGAGATAAGAAAGCTAAGCCAGGAGAAAGGCTTTGAAGTGGCAGACATAAACAGATAAGTGCATAGAGCAGGCTTTGGCGGAGGCTGTACACGAAATGGCATCCACTTTAATGGAAGGCTAGGAGCCGAGATCGGCTGGTGCCTGGCAGGCCAGGCAGTAGCTTTTTTAGGGGGTCCACTGTGGCTCAGGGCATAGGGTTAGGTAGAAACAATGTAGAAAGCGCAACAGTAGAGGCTGACACCAATAAAATGGCCACTAGGAGGTCCAGGAAGAAAAGTACAAAAAAGAAATTTAACACCAGTATAAGGTACATAAGCCTGCAAGTTGGTAGAAAGAGAGTGAAGTGGTTAGAAATTGAACAGCAGAAGTAGTAGGTGTATACGCGCTATGCGAAACACATCTCGTGAATCTAGAAGACCCACTGTTTATTGAAGGCTACGTCTTGGAAGGGAGCAACAGAACAACAATGGAGAGGAAGGGAGGAGGAGTAGGTATGGCTGATACATCAAGGAACAAATTGGCAAAGAATAAAGTCAGCTTGCAAAGAACATGTCTGGGTATCGGGTACAATTGCCGGTAAAAAGACATGGCTAGGAGTAGTTTATTTAGGAACAGGGGACAAATGCAAGCAAGAGAACAAGGATCTAGTGAAGTGTCTCAATGACAAGATAAGGCAGTTTGGAGAAGGTGCCGATATTTGTCTGCTGGGTGTCATGAATGGTCACATCGAGGATCTGGATGGATACAGAGATTGTAACGGGAAGTTGTTGCTAGGCTTCTGTGAGCGACACAACCTAGTTATAGTAAATAGAGAAACTAAGTGTGAGGGACAAATCACGTGGGAACCTCGTAACAGACAAACGACCATTGATTACTGCTTAATGTCACAGGGGAAGTATAGCAAGCTCGCAATAATGGAAATAGACGAAGAGGGGAAGTACAGCCTTGGAAGTGATCATAAGCATATTAGTCTACAGTTGGGAGCCCTACTCAAAAGAGAAATGCAGGGAAGTCAAAAAGAGTACGCAAAATTAAATGACGAACAAATAGCGCAAATAGCGGCTGGCATAGAGGAAGCAATAGAGAAACATACAATGGAAAAGTGGGATTAAAATCAGTTAGAGCTACTCATGAGTACAAAAATAAAAGAAGTAAAAGGAGTAAACCGCTGGAGAAGAAAGAGGAAGCCACGAAGATGGTGGAATAAGGAAATTAGGGAGGCCATCGAACAACAATGGTTGGCCTCACGGGGAACACAAAGAAGCAAAGAGGGCGCAGTTATCTGAAGAGAAAATAGTCCAAAAATGGGAATCTTATCGATAGAAGAAACAACAAGTGCAGGTCCTCGTCCAGGCTAAAATAAAGCAGTCCTCTGATCACTGGCTGGCTGATGTTCATGATGCAAGTAAAGGAGGGTCAAGAAAATTCTGGAATCATATAAGCTGGCTGGGTAAAGTAAATCACAGAAAGCAGGAACAGATTCACGATGCCGAGGGAAATTGTTTAGAGGGAGATGACGCTGTGAACTACATTAGTTCAGTTATAGCTGAGTCATTTAGGAAAGACGATAGTGTAATCGCCCCAAATGAGGGGGCAACACAGGATAGCACAATAGAAAACAGCTTAGAACTGACCAATCTTAACTGGAAAAAAGCAGAAGCAAATGTTCCAAAATGGACGTCTGCAGGGATAGACGAAATTCCAATCGAGTTAATTAATGAACTTGGCCCAAGAAGCAAGGAAACGCTGATAAAAGCATTGGAGGCAGTCATAACAAATAAGCAAATTCCGCACAGCTGGAAACAGAGTAAAATAATTTTATTTATAAAGGGAAAGGCGATAAGACGAACATCAAATCCTTCCGACCAATTACGATAACATCAGTTATATATAGGCTGGCGATGCAGGCGGTAAAATTAAAAATGCAGTCATGGGTAGAAAGTAATAGAATACTCGGAGAACTTCAGAACGGGTTCAGGAGTGGTAGGCGCTTAGATGATAGCCTGTTCGTGCTTACCCAGTGCATAGAAATAGCTAATGCGGAAAATAGGCTTCTGTATTTAGCCTTCCTGGACGTAAGCGCTGCATACGACAACGTGAACAGGGAACTCCTGTGGAACATATTGCTATGGGATAGTATTTCCAATGACGAAGAGCCGAGCAGTAAGAAGACGACGACGACGATTAGAAGCTAGTGCGGGCTGTTGCCTCTTGGCCAAGCGCAGCGTATTTTCTTGTAAATATACTTGTACATAGCTTTTTGTCTGCGTCTTCCTACGTAACATATCTAGTGGAGGTGGACGTTCCCTGTACCTCATCACGGAGCTTCGCAGTGGACGGTACGTCGAGCCTTCCTTCATGGCTCCCAGCGACAACAACCCGACTGTGCCGGCTCCGACACCTGCTGCCACCTTGACGACCTACATCACTCTCCCCGCTCCCCGTGATCCTGGCGTATTTTCGGGCAAAGATGGGGCAGACGTCGATGACTGGATCAGCCTGTATGAACACGTCAGCCGCAATAACCGGTGGGACCCTACTATTATGCTCGCCAACGTAGTCTTTTACCTCGGTGGCACACCTAGAGTTTGGTATCACACGCACGAAGATGAGCTCACCAGTTGGGATTCACTTAAGACACAGCTTCGAGACTTGTTCGGCAACCCCTACGGTCACCAACTTGCCGCACAGAAGGGGCTTTCCGGCCATGTGCAGACGTCAACAGAGCCCTATGTCACGTACATTCAGGACGTCTTGGCTCTGTGCCGCAAAGTTGACACCCACATGACTGAGTTTGACAAGGTTGCCCACATCCTCAAAGGCATTGCCGATGACGCCTTCAACTTGCTCGTATTTAACAACGTAGCGACGGTGGATGCTGTTTTTGCCGCCGCCTGGAACTCGCTAAAAGCCGACGTATTGACCAGCAGTTTGCCTGTCTGCCCAACACCCCAGCGACATCTTCCTGTGCCAACACTCCTCGTCCCAACAACACTGCCGGTGTTACCAGGATCGTCCGGCGTCAGATCGAGGCCGCCTATCCGGCTACCTTCGACTCCAGTCCCACCAACACATCTGCAGTCACGGTCTCACTGATCCAGGCAGTTGTCCGCCAAGAGTTCGAAAACATGGGTCTTCACACCATCTGCTCGGCCCATCGTCCTGATACCCGCCCAGCTTCTTCGATTCCACCCCGTCCCGCATCTTCTTACCCACCACGTTTCCGCAACCCATCTGAATGGCGCACTGCTGACGACAAGCCCATTTGTTTCCACTGCCATCGAATCGGTCACATTTCTCGGCACTGTCGCAGTCACTGGAGTTCCCCGACCCGGCCTACTTATACTGCCTACTCTCGCCCCCCAGGTGGCCCTTCTCGTCCCTATGCCGCACGCTCCGATAACGCCGCCGCTGATTCTCCTGCACCGAACCGCTCCTATTCTCTTTCGCTTTCGCCCCAACGACGACAATCTCGCTCTCCCCAGCCCCGTCGCTCCTATTCGCCAGCTCCCTTCGGACGCCGCTCCCAGCCGGAAAACTAGACGATGCAGCACCTCGAGCTGACGCTGCATTGCTCCCTACGCCACCAAATCCTCTACTGACGTTGCCCACTCATCTGAACCTTCTTGACGTACAAGTCGAAAGCGTTTTTGTGTCTGCACTCATAGACACTGGGGTGCATTTGTCCGTAATGAGCGCTGACCTTCGTAACCGGCTCAAGAAAATTATCACGCCCGCCACGACGCCTGTTGTCCGTGTCGCCGATGGGAGCACATTCTGACGCGTCTGGTGTATAAGGCAAAACCGTATCAATGGTATGGGAAGGATCGCGACCGCAGAGAAGAAAGTATGAAGAAAATCCTATGGCACTTCGTGTAGCCGTATTATATGCGTACGTGACAAATGGGAGGATGATGTCCCAGTTTGTATGCTCCGATGAAACGTACATGGCGAGCATATCACCAAGGGTGCGATTGAAACGCTCTGTAAGTCCGTTAGTTTGAGGATGGTACGCCGTGGTGGTCCGGTGAACTATGCGGCATTGAGCAAGCAGAGCTTCAACCACCTGCGACAGAAACACACGGCCTCTATCACTCAGCAGCTCCCGAGGTGGGCCATGACGAAAAATGAAACGATGGAGCAGAAAGGATGCAACGTCACTGGCGTTCGCTGCAGGTAGAGCAGCGGTTTCGGCATAGCGTGTAAGGTGGTCAACTGCGACAATAATCCATCGTTTTCCAGCGGGTGTTAGTGGTAGCGGCCCGTACAGGTCAATTCCCACACGGTCGAAGGCACGAGCAGGGCACGGAAGCGGCTGCAATAATCCGTGGGCTGGATGAGGCGGAGATTTGCAGCGTTGGCATTGCGTGCACGAGCGGACAAACTTTTGGACAAAAGTAAACATTCCGCGCCAGTAGTAACGTTGCCGCAGGCGCTCATACGTCTTCAAAACGCCTGCGTGTGCACATTGTGGGTCAGTATGGAAAGACGCGCACATGTCGGAACGCAAAGTCTTAGGGATAACCAGGAGCCACTGGCGACCATCGGGCTGGTAGTTCTGTCGATACAAGAGTTTATCCCGGACAGCAAAATGGACAGCCTGGCGACGCAGGGAGCGGGAGATGGGAGATGCAGGCGAGCCAGAAAGGAGATCCAAAAGAGAGGCCACCCAAGGATCCTTGCGCTGTTCTGATGCGAACGTGTCGATGTCGACCGAGGATACCGCCTCAATGGTGGAGAGGGAGGCCGCGTCGGCAGGCAGCGGAGAGCGGGACAGAGCGTCAGCGTCAGTGTGCTTGCGACCGGAGCGGTATATGACGTGTATGTCGTATTCTTGAATGCGCAGAGCCCAGCGGGCAAGGCGTCCAGACGGGTCTTTTAAAGAGGATACCCAACAAAGGGTGTGATGGTCAGTAACCACATTGAAAGGCCTGCCGTATACATAGGGGCGAAACTTCCCGAGTGCCCAAACGATGGCCAGGCATTCTTTTTCAGTGACGCTGTAATTGCGTTCCGCTTTGGTCAGCGCACGACTGGCGTAAGCAACGACGTACTCGGAGTAGCCAGACTTGCGCTGCGCAAGGACAGCGCCAAGGCCAATACCACTGGCATCGGTATGCACTTCAGTTGGGGCGGTGGGGTCGAAGTGTCGCAGTATAGGCGGAGACGTCAGGAGACGGCGTAAGGTCACGAACGCGGTGTCGCATGCAGGAGACCAGGAGGATAGGTCGTTGGCGCCACTTAAGAGTTGTGTCAGAGGTGATATTATCGAGGCAAAATTGCGAACAAATCGCCTGAAGTAAGAACAGAGGCCGATGAAGGCGCGGAGGTCTTTGAGTGTCTTTGGTTTCGGAAATTCTGCCACGGCGCGAAGTTTTGATGGGTCGGGGCAAATGCCGTCTTGTGATACGACGTGACCCAGAATCACGAGCTTGCGCGCGGCGAACTGGCACTTTTTCAGGTTCAGTTGCAGGCCTGCATTGGTCAAGGACGTCAACACTTGCCGAAGGCGAAGAAGATGCGTGCTGAAATCAGGGGCGAACACAACGATGTCATCGAGATAGCACAAACACGTGCTCCATTTTAGGCCGCGCAAGATAGTGTCCATCATTCGTTCAAAGGTAGCAGGTGCATTGCATAAGCCAAATGGCATCACATTAAATTCGTATAAACCATCTGGCGTAATGAATGCAGTTTTAGGGCGATCAACTACTGACATCGGGACCTGCCAGTAGCCCGAGCGTAAATCCAACGAAGAGAAGAATTTAGTGCCTTGCAAGCTGTCCAAAGCGTCGTCAATGCGCGGTTGAGGGTATACGTCTTTGCGCGTTATCTTATTGAGACGGCGATAATCGACGCAGAACCGAATGGAACCATCTTTTTTTGTGGCAAGAACCACCGGTGATGTCCACGGGCTATTGGAAGGTCGAATGACGCCGCGCTGAAGCATGTCGTCCACGTGCTCACTGATCACCTGACGCTCCTTGGCGGATACGCGGTACGGGCGCTGCCGCAATGGCGCGTTGGAGCCAGTGTTGATGTGGTGGCTGACGGTTGACGTGCGACCCAGAGTAGGCTGAGCGACATCAAAAGAAGAACGGAACTGGGCAAGCAGGTGAAGAAGCTGGGAGCGCTGCTCGGAAGTAAGGTCATCGGCAATGAAAGGTGTGAATAAGTCACCTGATGGCGGAGCAGAAGTGGAAAGTGCACAGAAGTCAGTGAGCTCTGTATACGAAGCATCCGGCACGTCGGTTATAAACATGTCATCAAGAGGCTGAACATGGCCAAGTGCTTCACCGCAAAGAGCCATCAGGGCTGTAGGAAGCGGATTGCAGACAACGATGGCGCTGAGTCCAGCTGAAATGTCAAGCATGGCGAAAGGGAGGGGAACATCTTTGCGGGTTATGAAGAGTTCCGAAGGAGTGAAGAGGACAGTGCCTCCAGAGACAGTGCCACAGAAGACGGGAACAACGGCAGACGAGTACGGCGGTATGGTGATGTCTTCCCGAAGGACTAGCTTAGCGGGAAGAGATGTGGTGCCGACGAGGGGTACGTCACACAGAGGCGATAATTCGACTTCAGCACGTGCACAATTGATGACGGCGTTATTTCGCGAAAGAAAGTCCCACCCAAGTATCACGTCGTGAGAGCAGGACTGAAGAACCACAAACTCCACAATATAGAGAACGCCCTGAATAACAACTCTAGCTGTGCAAGCTGCTGAAGGCTGCACTGGCTGGGCGCTTGCTGTGCGAAGAGAAAACCCAGAAAGTGGCGTTGTAACTTTTCGTAAGGCGCGAGAGAGGCGTTCGTTTAGGACAAACACGGCTGCTCCAGTATCAATTAGCGCAACGGTAGGGAGGCCATCCACAGTTAGATCGACAACGTTCGAAGGCGACAATGGAGGACTTGTACAGATCGATGGCGACGCAGTTCTTGCCTGCTGAACTGCGGCGCTTAGTTTTCCTCTTGCGTGGGTGAAGGGTGCCGACGCAAGGGGGATAACGAGCAGCGACGCGGGGAAGGCGAACGACGTGGAAGGACCGGGCGCTCGGCTGGTGGCCTGTTCGACTGCCGACTAAGATAAGTGTCTTGAAAAGGTTGCACGTCGGCGTAGGGAAGCGACTGCACCAACCCATCAGAGTGCAGCATGCGGCGGCGGCAGAGTCGTGCAACATGGCCGGCAATACCGCAGGCATAACATATGGGCCTGTTGTCTTGTGTGCTCCAAGGATTAGCAAACGCAGGAGCAGGTCGATGAACGGGATGACGAACGGGTGGTAGCGGCCGTGGATGTAGCGCAACGAGTGGTTGACGAGGAGGCTGCGCGGCGACGGATGCGTAAGTAGGTGGCGCGGCGCCAGGGTACAGCTGATGCTGCATTGGTAGAGCCTCAGCAACTTGTAGCTGCGCGGCGACGGTTGCGTAGGTAAGTGGCACGGCGACAGGGTACTGCTGATGCTGCATAGGTAGGGCCTCAGCAACTTGCTCTTCAATAACCCGCCAGAACGTAGGGGTGAGCTGTGTAGGAGGCTGTGAAGGCAGCGGCTGCTGTTGGGGTAGCTCAGCAAAGGGCATTAGAGAGAGCTGACGTGCAATTTCCTCCCGCACGAAAGCTTGGATTTGTGGGAGCAGGGGGGAGCGATCAGGGAGGACGGTTATGGAAGAGAGGGCCTTGTCAGCCACTGAGGGGCGCCTGGTCAAAGCGCGTTGCCTTCTCAACTCGTCGTAGCTTTGGCTCAAGTTTTTGAGCTCTGCTACGGTGCGCGGACTCTTGGCGATCAACATTTGAAAAATGTCATCGGCGATGCCCTTCAAAATGTGCTTTAATTTCTCATTTTCGGGCATAGAAGCATCCACACGTTTGCACAGGTCGAGAACCTCTTCGATGTAACAGGTGAATGTTTCACCGGGTTGTTGCGCTCGCTCTCGTAACCGCTGCTCGGCGCGCAACTTGTGGACGGCAGGGCGACCGAAAACTGCAGCGAAACTGGTCTTGAACGCGGACCAGGACTGAAAGTCGGCTTCGTGATTCTTAAACCACAGGTGAGCCACTCCCGCTAGGTAGAATATGACGGCATTTAACTTGGCGGTATCATCCCATCGATTGTGCAAGCTCACTCGTTCGTACGTAGCCAACCAGTCATTGACGTCCTGTTCGTCCGTACCGCTGAAAACCGCTGGATGGCGTTGCGGGACAGCGCCAGAGCAGGCAACGGGGGGTGGCGGCGGCGGCGGCTGGCGAGAGTCAGGCATGACGGGAGGCAGAGTCCGAGACCGGAGTTCCGGGGTGTAGATGTTCTTGAGTACCCCGCACCTTCCACCAATTGTAATGGGTGCACTGAACAGTTCCGATGGTAACGTCTCTTCGTAACCGAGGAGGCAGGTGACGCAGAGCAGGAACAGCTGGTAGCTCGAACGGCTCACACTCGTGCCAAGCACTGGCAATCCGGCTGGCCCACTGGTTGCACAGCAGGCATGGAAGAGACGATCTGGCTGGCCTTGTTCCTGTGCTCTTCTTCTTCATTACAGTAAGAAATTTAAAAATGCATGCAAAATGAGAGTTACCCTCAACTAACCATGGAGGCTAGGGGCATACCTAGCTTCTATGGTTACACCAGCTTCTGGAGATAATGAACGCTTTTTTGTTGAGAATAAGGATTTGCTGATAATTTCATGCCAAATGGGCCGAAATCTGGTGGTGCATGATGCTGCTTGTAACTATCTAAATCAGCAGTTCAAGACCCCCGCGAGCGGTCAGCTACTTGGCATTGCACCACACCTACCGTTCTGCTTAGTCAGCGATTACAGACCACCTGCCGCCTGGTATCGCACTCTGCCAGTGCTACTGCTGGTTACTGCACTCCCCTGCGTGTGCACTGCACCTTGGTCGAAGAAGTGGGGCAGTTGCAGCACGCTGCGCTTTCTAGCTGTGACTGCGATATTCTGCGGCACATTCACAGTCAAGAAATTGTATTTTAGAATGACTCATTTATTTTTCATTCCTTTTGGCCTTTGCTATTCAGTCTGACAATGCTGTGACAGATGTCGGAGCCACTACCCCGCAATCCCATGGTCTCCGCTTTCAAGCTCCCGGAGTTCTGATCGTTGGATTCAGTACTTTGGTTCATTACCATCGAATCCTTGTTCCGTCGTCAACACCTCAGTTTGCAGTTGAGCATGTTTGACCACGTCTTGGAGCACTTCCACCTACTACTGCTGCAATTGTTTGCGATGTGTTATGCTTTCCACCCGTCAACCAACCCTATGACCACCTTAAGGCAACGCTTATCCAGTACACCACTGAAATGGAGCAGCATCGATTACAGCAACTTCTTACACTGGAAGAGCTCGGCGACCGCAAACCTATCAACTTAATGCGTTGCATGCAAGCCTTGGCTGGAGACCTGGCTCCTTCAACTGACAGCGCACTTCTCCGGGAACTTTTCCTACAGCGCCTTCCACCGCAGGTGTGCATGATCCTGATTGCGCCTTCATTCTCGACATTGGAATCTCTGGCCCAGTTGGCCGACAAAAATATGGATGTCAGTTTTTCGTTCGTAGCCACAGTTCATTGCCCTCCTGACCCTTCGTCCCACGGTGCAGCCGTTGGCCACAGCTATGCACGTCTCCTTGAAGCTAATGAGGAACTCGCACGGCAAGTAGCCCGACTGACAGCTGAGGTCTTTGTCATCCGAGCATGCCGGCCGCATTTTTCGTCACGACCCCACTGTCCCAGACCCGGTCGCTCTGGACGCCATTCTCCTCTTCACATTATGCTTAGCTGGTACCACCGTCTCTATGACTCTCGTACAAACCAGTGCCGCCAGCCCTGCTCCTATGCAGGAAGCGGTTGGGCCGAATCCTGATGGCGACCACTGTTCCCAGCCCCAAATCCAGTCGCCTTTTTCATGTCACCCACCATGCCACCAAAGTCCGCTATCTCATCGATACTGACACTGAGATTTGCATCCTTCCTTCTACGTTGGCTTAGTGCCGCCATCCTCTCGACTCACCCACCGTACCTGCTGACGTTTCTGACTATGCCTACTGTCTACGCAGCACCATGTGTACTGTTGTTCCCTCCCGACAATGATGTTCTTTCCAGTGTGCATACATAAACACTGACCTTGAGAATTGCACACACGCCTTTGTGTGCCACAATGCTCTGGATCCTCTCTTATGGCCCCCGTATGATGTTCCGTTCAAAGTATTCAAGCGTGCGCCTGAACACTTTCTATTGCTCATCAACGGCTGGGAAGATACGGTCCTGTCAACCATCTGAAACCTGCCTACTTAAACTCTGAAGCTTTAGTCGCTTCTGCTGTCACAATCCCTCCTGACCAAGCCAGTTCCACTCGCCGCATGCATTTCGCACCACCTCCATCCGCTCTTTGCCATTCGTCCAGCTCACGGCTTCCTTGCTAGAAGGGGGGCCTTGTAGTGCACTACTACGTGCCACAATAATCCAGTCACAAAAAGACGACGAAGACATGCCCAGCACACTGATGGTGCGTGAGCAGTGAAATCGGTGGAATCAGGCTTCCACCTGATTGAGCGGGCTCGACTAAAATATAATTTGTGGATGCCAGGCACCAGGGTCTGTCTAGTTTTTCTTCACCCACAGTATCTTGTTAGTAAGCACTTATAAACAAATTGCAAGTAGGTTGGGCCATAATAACAAGGTTATAAGCACCAGCGTATACAGTGGAGATTGTGCCGGGAGCAATGCATTGATGGAGCTCACAGCATTCAAGATATGCGTCTGTTGCATCGCACGGAGCCGTAAATCTTGGATGTCATGGCTGACCACGCTTAGTGCCCGCAGCTGGCACCCACAAATTAAAAACAAAAGTGTGAAAAGATACAGGTATTCGTCCTGAGCAAAAAAAAAAAATAGAAAGGAAAAGAAAAGTCACAGTTTTGGCAGAAAGGCAGAGCATTGATGATAGCAAGACAAGGTAAGGCTTGTAGTTTTGTCGGTACCATGCATACTCAGGCAAACATTAATGGACCTTACTCAATGACCATGAACTTGCAGTCACAACATGCGCAAGTGCTTCACAGCATGTTTTGGAAATTTGAGATTATTCTACCGCCAACACTAGATGCGTGGTAACAACAAAATGCGTGTGAAGGCACCAACCATTTTGACTTTACCTTTGTACTTACTGTGGAGAGAGTGCATGGTGTGAAAGGAGGAGACGCGCACATTAATGCCCGCCTCTCCTGCCCGCATCGTGTGCTTGGCACATTACCATGCATTCACTCTCTCCCCATCCCTCTTGCGCAGAAGGCATCGTCAAGTCTCACATTTCTCCGAGTGCTGGAAGCTGCTGCATGCCCCGCTGCCTCTGCAAGTTGTTTATCAATGCAACAAATGGCACAGCAGTGTTTCCTGCCTACCGCGTATTGGCACGCGTGCTTTGATAGCAGTTTTGCTGTTCAAACTTTTCATGAAAAAAAGGTGTTTGAAATAACTTTTGCCTCGACCGACATTTTAAGTTTTCTTCTAGTTGAACTAGCCATACAGGCTCCAAGTTCATGCTTGAGATGGCCGAAAACTATGTTAAATTGTGAAAGAAAATACACGGTTTTCCGTGCAACTTAGATGGGGAAATGAGAATTATTCATTACATTGCAAATTTCCTTACATTGAGGTTCGTTATATCAAGGTTTGACTGTAATAGGGTGTTACGGTATCAGTTACAGTTGTGTTAATGTTTAATAGGAGATTATAAACACCAGAAAGAAATATCTCAATTTTAAGGGGAAGGAAGCTAGCATACTGTTGATAGAACACATGGGGTTTGTGCTAGGCAAAGAAAGGCAAAAAAAAAGTTATTGAGATCCAGGAATTGCGAAAGTATCAAAGTAGAGAACGAATGAAGCTGATTTAGGAGAAGTCGGGTTTAGTGTTTTGTTGAATTTGGATGGATTTTTCTTTCTAAAAGTTGTTGCTTAAGTATTGTGGCTCTGAACTTGATGCATCTTACTCTTGAGCATGGCCCTATCTAAAGTTAGTACAGAAACCTGGCCATTATACCAGTAACTGTAGCTGCTCTGCAGGCTTTTTATATGGCAAGTTTCATGACGTCCCTGATATAACTGTGAATTTAAAGTGATGCTTCGTGCACATTTTTTTGTGCTAATCGACAGCACCATCACAACCTTTTGACTAGCAATTCAACACTTAAAAGACCAACGACCACTCAGAAACATTTAAGGCAGGACGAAGAGACACAGAAACACACACACACACAGTGCTCTGGCTCTTTGTCCCATATTAAGATGCACCACACCAATGGCATTTAATATGACACACCAACAAGTGCAATGTGCAACCATAGTCCATTTCTATGTTTATGTCCTCTTCTTTCTGAATTGTAGGCAGGCCCCTTCTAGTGGCAAACACCAGCCTGCTTTTCCTTTTTTCTCTTTCAAGTGTGTGTGTGTGTGTGTGTGTGTGTGTGTGTGTGTGTGTGCGTGTGTGTGTTGTCACACTAAATAATAATAATTATCTCAGTATAAGTGTTAGAAGAGCTTTTTGACTACGTCTTCCTTGACAAAGCCTAACACACCAGGAACTGATGTGTGACTGCTGAACAGTGCCATTTATGCACAGCAGTTTTAGTTTTATAAACATGGTGCTACTGATGGCATATGTGATGTTCCTCATCAAGTTAGACAAAATGAGCGAAAGAGATGAGATGACAACCAGTTGAGTACTAGGCCTTGGCGAATAAAATGTGAGCCTTAGAGCTTTACATTTGGTGCAGACTTATGCTCACTTTTGTGCATAAGAATCTTCTGTAGGCCTTGACCGGCTCAGATATGCATTTTGTCTTTTCGCAACAGGACACTGCACGCACCCAGCGAACTGTGTTTGAATTTGTCCACCTGTCGCCTGTAAAGGTAAGCTGCCACCATGGGAGGAGGATGGAGGGTGTGTCAATAGCAGCTTTGCTTTCAGATCCACCTGAGCTTCAGCCCACGAGGCACCGTGTACAAGGCAGCTCCTGATGGAGTTGGCCTGTCGCAGGACATCCTGGATGTCTTCCTCAACTCCATTGGAGCCACTCTGAGTGAAATCAAGGATGTTGAGCTCAGGTGAGGTCCAAGTGTTTCTTGCCAGACTGAAATGATCTTTGCAAGAAAGCAATGTTACTCACTGCTTTTTCATCTTTTTTCCATATTACTGGGTACTACAAAAATATTGTTTGTTGACTCAGTACCAGACCGCAACTATCGATCGCTAGCATCCGATGAAGCAGCACGTGTTAGGCATAGTGACATTGTGTGACTGCGATGAAAATTCATCACTGGCCAGTGTGGTGGCGGACAGCCAGCTATCGTGGGAAGGTTGCTGCTGCTGTATTCATCTTTGTAGTCATCAATGGCAATTGGTCCCATGGTCATGTGCACTGACACCTGCTTGTGTATCTGATGACAGCCAGCCAGCAATTAACAAGCCTGCTTGTGAACAAAGAAGCTGAGTTTGCTCTTGTTTTTTTTTTTCTCTCCATTCCTTTCTTTCAATTGGCCAATTCTATGGAGATTTTGACAATCTCTTCTGTTTTAGAAAATTTTGCAGCAACTGTATATACAGTACAACACCATCATATGAGCAGCGTTTGTGCTAGTTTATTATTCTGTGTTATCTTTTCTATATCATGGATTCTTTTCTACTTTGAAAAGAGGCATATCCCTTTTTGTTTTCTTTATTGCGATAACTACATTTGCCGAACTACACTGAAGCAGGGGGTGCATGATTCATTCAAAAGAAGAAAAGTACGATAGAAAAGAAAAATACAAGAAAGTTTTTGACAGGGGACATGAATACATAAATTAAGGCAAATCAGCTCTGTGGAATTGTGCAAGGTGGAGGAAGTATCATGAGGGTGAATTAATCGACAAGTGTTGTTGATTAATTCGCCCTTGCACTGCAAGCTGCTAGCCTCCTGGTTAGCTCAGATGGTAGAGCAACCGCCTCGAAAAGGCGTTGACCTCTGGTTTTTATCCCGGGCCAGGACGAATTTTTTCTCAACTGCAAAGCATTCTTTCTGAGAAACTTGTGTGGGTTTCTTTGGAGCTTCATGCTACATTCGAGTGGATGGCAATTTTTCATTTTCATGAATACAATTAATGAAAAAAATATAGAAAATTCACCTTGCTCGACATCTCTTTCCTGTTCTCACCATGAACACAATTCAGATGCTACAGTACGATTCTGTACAATTCAGTGCAGTTCAAGTTAAGGTAAACATACTGCAGACATTTTGCTCGTGCACATTTGCTCGTGCACATGATTTGCCCGTGCACATGATTTGCCCATGCACATAAATTTCATAGAGCCGGCTGTACAGTTTACAGTGAATTGTGAAAATTATGTTTCTCTCCCTTTCTTAGATATCCTTGTGAAAAGAAAGCAAGTGAACAATGCCTTTTTCATATTAAAAAGACCGACACATGCAGAATGGTCTTTACTTTAATTCTAATCACCCCACCTGCCATAAGTTTTCTGTTGTCAGAAGCCTCATCAAAAGAGCTGCAAGAACTTGTTCATCTCCACACCTCAAGAAGGAAGAAAAGAGCACAGTGATCCGTGGCCTTGAGATGAACAGTTACACAAAGGAATTTATTCACTGCGCCCTCCACCGACAAAACGAGAATGAAAGGAAGACAGTGACTACCTTACCACCCACGCAACGGTGCCAGGTATACCATGTGTTTAAGGCATCAGCGAGACATTAGCCTGTGTGCTGTGAGGGGCAGGGGTTGACATCGCTCACGAGCCTCTCTCAATGGTTGGTGGCCTCCTCCTTCATCCAAAAAAACCACATTCCTGTCGAAAAGGTACAGGGAATTGTTTACAAAATTACCTGCACTAAGTGCTCCGCGTTGTGTATTGGCAAAACTAAGAACTTCCCAAAAAAATTCGTCAGCACAAGAATGACATTCGCCACCTAAACAGAGAACACTGTGCTGTGGCAGAACACTGCAAGCTTTGATTACCGGATTAGCCCTAACAGTGCTGTCATCTTGGAGACAGAAAACAACCACCGGCGGTAGCTCTTTTCGGAATCCTGGCACATCCAGAAGACACCGGCCCGGTAACATCAATAATTCATCAGGAACACTTCCCGCCGTTTAATCTCACGGTATATGAAAAATGTCTGCACACCTGTCAAAGCATCAAAAATGCATATAAGCACTGCTATCTATGCCTCATGCCATCTCACCCCTGAAGAAGAAGCTGGTCAGGCTCCAAAACGTCGGGTTTTTAAAATAAATTTTGTTTGGAGTGTTTCTTCTCTTTAACTCAATTCAAGTATACAGTGAAAAAATAAAAGCATTTAACAGGGAACATGAATGCAGTTCAAACACAAGTAGAAAATAATCAATGTTTGCACAGCTGCAATTACAACACATTGTGGAATATATGCTGGAAAGCTGGGACAACCAAGCTATTAACAATCATGTGACTAAAGGAATTCAGATCTTCATTTGTAGTATGTTTGTTTAGGTGCTGCAGTAAATGCATTATCAGAAGCACGAACAGGAGTGTCAGTAAGTTTATTCCAATCATTTTTGCTACAGGGAAAAAATAGCTATGGGAAAATTGAAGTACAGCAATGATATTTGCTTAATTTAAGGCTATGACCTTACCTATGTGATACCTAAGTAGGTAGCTTAAGGTATGTTAACTTATCAGTTCCTGTAATTTCATAAGCAATCTGATTAAAAGAGAGAGCCTGAAAAATGTATGGCAGCTTTTCAGTGGTTCTCATGACAAGGTATTCTTTATTGCTGTGATACTTATGTTAGAGTGATACGAGCTAATGATGAAGCCTGCTGATAGGTTTTGAATTGCCTTCAATTTTCTGACGAGTTTATTTGTGTTCGGGTCCCATACCGCAGCGGTATACTCGAGAATGGGTCTTATGTTGGCAGTATATAAAATTTGGTTGAGGTCTAAACTTTTGTTATATATTTTTTAACGGATATAGATTTCATCTGCCCATTCCAGATTAAATCTGAGGAGAAGGTTGTTTATTCAGCCCCACTGCTGAAATCAGTAAATTATATGTTGAATTCAACTTTGTGTTTTTTTTTTCTGCAGTTCTTTGAGTGCTCTTTTGGTAGAAATTCCAAGGGTATCTATCTTGAAATGTTATTTTTATCTCCAAAACGTTCTTTGTCATTCCCACCACTGCTCTTCAAATGAATGAGTGGTATGTATGCTTTCTGGTCCCTCTTGACTCACATTTTGTGCCTTTCCTTCAGGATGGCCTTTTTTGAGCAGAAGGGGAGGCTTGTGGCTCCAGGTGACTTGGTGAATGAGGTCAAGTCTCATTACATCTCCCAAGTTGTGCAGCAGTGCTATGTCCTCATCTTTGGCCTGGATGTGCTTGGCAATCCCTACGGTCTTGTGAAGGATTTCACCAAGGGCTTTGGAGACTTCTTCTATGAACCCATTGTGGTCAGTGCTTTTCTCTTTCTCTGCTTGAGCTGGTCTCTCTGCTGTTAGGACACAGCTCACTTTAAGGGTCTTGAAAGTAAAGCAAAGGCAAAATGAGTAATTAGTGCTCTGAAAAAAAAAACTGGGTTTTAATAAGTGAGGATATGGTACAAACATGAAAGAAACATTTAAACCAGCTCATAACAACATGTAACCTCCTGGCAACTATCTGTCAAGTATATTCAATGACTGCTAATAAACAGGACATTAGGTTTATTTTAAAACGTAATAAAATTAACCTTTTCAATGTTGGGTATTTTCAGAGGTGATGCACTGCCAGCTTCCGTTTTTTTTTTTCTCTGATATTATTAAACGTACACGACAGTTAATTTTTGGTTATGCAGAAGGGGAAAAATGACACGCGGCTTACAATGCAGTCTTGGCAAGCATGCCACTGAGTGTCAGCAAAAATTATTATAACTGAGTGAACAGCAACTACATCTATGGTGTTTCTTCTCTCTTTGGATTTTTTTTTCAGATAAATTAGATTTTTTCTGCAAGATACTTTCAGCTGTGCACTTGATGATCGAGCTTCAAAGTTATTGTAGGCTAATTTTTTATAATGGGTTTGTTGACATTGCGAAGCATAGAAAATCAGATGTTTTATTTTTTGCTCAAGACTAGTTTACGACATTGACCTTCAAGATTTGCCATTTGTTGTCCTTGTGCATATTCATGACAAAGTTCTTTGTAATGTCTGCGAGGTGCCATTTATGAAGGAAATACCTTATCATAATTCTGTTGTGACCATGAGATTTTGTGTTTACGAATGCTGGAACCTGAACACTTGTAGTGAAAGACGATTTTCTGCAATCTTGCACATACATGGTGCAGATGATCATAAAAGCAAATGTGGGGTAAAGGAAGTGCAGGGATGGACACCTCGAGGCACAGCACTGCTTGCCTTACACTCTAGTGATGCCACTCCTTAAGGTGGTTGTCTTTATGTCTATGCCTGGTGCAGCTGTACAATATTAAACTTCATAATGATATTCATGTAAAAACATGAATTGCTGTCTGACATTTGCCAGGGAGTCCATCTCTGCCTCCTCTTGAGAAAACGTGGGACAATTCTAGAGCACTGTGCAGCATGTCGTCATTGGGGAGGATAAAGTGGACTGCACCAAAATGGTGCATTATAGTTTTTATCTCTCGGAAAAGGAACCAAACCGGAACAAAATCGGAGTGTGTTGAACCTGAATCAAACACCCCCCCGATTCAACGCTCCTCTCTCATCTGCTAATCCCTTCAAGAGGGTCATGTTATCATTGAATGGGACAGAAATTGCACATTTGACTTGCAGTTATTAACATGAGTGACATATGGAGAACAAGACAGCACTGGCTGAAACTGGGCACATATGACCCTTCCAAAGGCTGTGTCACAAAGGCTATGACTTCCAAAAGCAACACTGTGTTTAGCAAGCATGCTGCTGTTTAGGGTTATTTGTTACTGGCTCACTTCTCTATGGTTCTGTCATGGTGAATTAAAGTTGCTTGCTTGCTATTGAGACAAATGCAATAAAGAAAGCCGACAATAACAAAGTTCACCACTGCAACCATTTGAGTTGTGAACAATGGAGAAACATTAGGCCTTGTTATGCATAGCTGCAGTTTGAATATCACCTTTCTTTTTTTTTCTTTTTTTTCTTTTTTTGCAGGGATCTATTCAGAGCCCAGACGAGTTTGCTGAAGGTCTGTCAAGAGGAGCACAGAGCCTGATGGGTCACGTCATTGGTCAGTAACCTAAAATGCATAAGCAAAAGGTTATTCTTGCTCATGTTGTGCAGCACCTTTTTTATTCCAGGAAGCTCTGCTGGTTCCATCGCCCTGATCACAGGATCCCTGGGGCAAGTTCTGGCTGTGCTTTCCTTTGATGAAGATTACCAGAACGTAAGTGTACATGTGGTTGGCTTGATTTCACCACAGCCATTGCTTAAGTCCTTGCGGTATGGCCTCTTTTGATGCAAGTTTACATAGACTTAAGTCTCTGGTGATTTTTGTCAGACATTTAATACATAAGGTAACAGCTGGCACAAATTTCAAACATTGAAGGATGCAAAAGAAGGTTTGTACTTTATTCTGCCACTACCACAGTGTAAATTGCAGAGCCGTACTAATCATATTTTTTTCATTCACCCTGTGCCTCACTACTTCATTTCCCCTCTCCACCAATGCTACTCAGTATGCAGTCTCACATTTGTACTACGACCAATGTCACCAGCGTGTTATGCCGTCTTAATTTGGTACACTCAAATTTTCTGGAGCCATCCTGGAAAGTTTATGTGGATCCCGCACACTGCAGAAATCGATTTAAGCTAAGCTTTCTTTGGTGTTTATGAGAAATGCCGTACATGTACATGTACATGTACATGTACCTTTGCATGTACAGATTACACAGTGAAGTTGTACACATATTCACTAGGATACATTCAGCATAAATTAGTGGTACTCCAGTGCCGCAGCAGCATCCAAGAGGAACCGGAGTCTGTCACACAGACTTCATACCAAACTAAACTCATCCTGCACCAAGTGTTTCCCAAGCATACGTCTTGTTTGCATGCATTCATGACACGATCCAGTTCGGCTCCTGTCTCATTGATTTGTATTGACAATGCCCAGCTTCCTGTTTACAAGCAAATGTGCACTCATGTTCCAAGCCATTCTTCACTGCTTGTCTCGTTGTCTTCTTGTCTGTCTCATTGATTTGTATTGACAATGCCCAGCTTCTTGTTTACAAGCAAATGTGCACTCATGTTCCAAGCCATTCTTCACTGCTTGTCGACACTGCTTCATTTTGTGTTACTGAGCAAAATGTTCACAGTACTCGTCGATGCTTATTGTTACCACTTTGCATTTCCTCATTCTAAACCATGTTTCGCTGCTTATCAAAAACATTCCTGCTTCGATTGATGCTTCTGAGCCGTCATCTCCTCTGCACTCAGCGCATGTTTTGACCTATTTTGGTTGTGTTGGGTCTCATGTCTGCACTCGGTGTAAAGCCCATGGTTAGCCTGGGCTGCCTCTGTTTTCATTATCTTCAGCATTGGTTGTGGGGTTCTCACCTGTGCTCTTGGGACAAAGGAACGACAACACAGTAGTGCAAACAATCACAAGGGCATTTATTGCACCTTTCATAGATCAATGCCTGCTAGCCAATCACTACCCATAAAATATGCCGATAGGTGCGCGACAAATGGCGGAAGTCCAACTGTCCGTGACCGGATAACGAGCGAATATGTTCTCCCCCTGCTGGGCATCAATGCCTGGTTGTTCACGCGTATGGTCACGCGAACGGTGGCGTGTTCGAACGATTGTGTTCGTCCATAGGTAGGCTTCACGAGATGGTCTCGCAGAAGCATGGATCGGCTCACGCGCAGAACGTCCGCTCCGCTTGCCGATCCCGAGCCAAAGAGGAAGAGCCTTCTCCTTTCCGCGCCCAAGTAACCCCACCGTTAGGTGGCGTTAGCAGAGCCACACTCGCGCCATCTCTCACAATGCGCGTCAACCACACCGACTGCTGCGGGCACCAAGCCACGCGGCGAAGCCGGTTTATACGAGCTATGTGGGAAAACAACATATCAGGGGACGCGTGAGAGTTGTGCATCCCCACATGGTGTATACTGGCTCTGGTTGCCTCGAACCACCTCAGTTTGAACTATATCTGGGACCACCCCATTGCGCAAGACAGCAGCAAGCACCCACAAAGGGGAGGAAGAGGCTAAAAATCTTTTAACCTCTTCTGTGCCATGTATTGGCCTGTTGATCCATTCATTTCTGGTAAAAATAGCCAAAAGCAACCTCAGCTCATCGCAATACTTTTTATTTACATGCATTTTTCAGTTTTCGTCAACATTATTTTAGAGCGCAGCTTTTAGGCACCCGTTCCTGCATTGAGTTGCCAGCATTGGCGTAACCAAGCGAATGAGTTGAGGCAAAGCACAAAAAAAACACAAGGACAAGAAAAGGAAACGAAGCCACATCGTTTCCTTCTGTTGTCCTCATGTTTTTTTGTGCTTTGCCTCAAGTTATGTATTACCAACTAGGCCACCAGTCTGTTCTCTTGGGTGAATGAGCACAGCGAAGGATGAAAGGGTGAATGTGGAGTGCAGTGGGGTATGAGAGACGGGGAGAGTGAAGAGAGTGCTAGGAGGAAAGTGGAGGAAAAGGGTGCTGTGGAAGCATGAGGAGAAAAGCAGAGGAGGAGAGTAGGGCAAAAGGGTGAGGAGGAAAGCAGAGTGCCACACAAAATGTGCTTCACGGCAGTGACCAGGCATGTGGCAAGCACATACACCAATGCCACATATGGAAACAAAGTGCTGGCATGGGCATCGAACCCACTGCATATGGGCTACTTCGCCTGCGCTGCTGCTCCTAAAAAATGCCCTCCGCACGAGCCACACATTCTTGTGCGTGCTTTCTTTCTGAACAATGAGCAACGCGACCGATGGAAATGCTTCGGCTGCCGCTACTGCTAAATGAGCTGCCCGAGGAGAGGCTCCGTGCCGCCACCGAGAGGACCCTGTCATTTAGGATCAAATTCTTTGCCACAATATATCGAAAATTCAAAACCACTAAACAGCTGCACACAAAATTCGCATTGGGAGTATCATAATATTTGGTGAATTTCTTGTATAGTACTGTTCACTTTTGCAATAAAATAGTTGAGGTTTTTTATAAATGAATGCTTCAAGTAGGAGTCCCTTTTTCTTTTTTTTTTCAAGTATACTATAACAAAAAAATTACCATGCATATGTGGGAATTGGTGATCGGTGCTAAGTAGAATTGTAGCGGAAACAGCTTGAGAAACAAGGACCGAGCCACAACGCAAGTGCTGACTATCAACTGGTGGTTTATTTGACAGATGGAACTATATACAAGAAAAAGGAGGGAGTCAAGAAACATAGCCAATGTCACAAAAGAACTAAAGTTGTGAGTTAATGAGGCAACAAATGAGGCAAGAACTATGGCCGAACAGCCAGCTAATAGCGCAAACTGCATCTATCGCACTGGCAAACTGAAGGCTAGAAGCAACAGAGGAAACCAACCAAAACAAAAAATAGGGTAAGGATAACAGCCAACACATGTGAACAAAAACCCTTTGCAGGGGCAGGCATTTGGTGTGTTGTGAGACTACATAGTGTCGGGTTCTCACCCATGCTCTTGGGACAAAGGAACGACAACACAGAAGTGCAAACTATCACAAGGGCATTTATTGCACCTTTCATAGACTAATGTCTGCTAGCCCAGTTACTATCCACAAAACATGCCGATGGGCGCGCGACAAATCATGGAAGTCCGACTCACCGCGACCGGATAATGAGCGAATATGTTCACCCCAAGCTAGACACCAACGCCTGGTCATTCACGCGTATGGGCACACGAACGGTGGCACGTTCGAATGAGGCCTCACGAGACGGTCTCGTGGAAGCACGGATCGGCGCACATGCAGAACTTCCGCGTCGTTTGCCGATCCCAAACCAAAGAGGAAGAGCCTTCACCTTTCTGCGCCCAAGTAACCCTGCTGTTAGGTGGCGTTAGCAGAGCCACACTCGCGCCATCTCTCGCAATGTGTTTCAACCACACCGACTGCCGCGGGTACCAGGCCATGCGGCGAAGCCAGATTACAGGTGACAGGAGCTATGCGGGAAAACAACATATTGGGGGACGCGTGAGAGTCGCGCATCTCCACAATACCCAAGCACATGAGGGTTGGACCCTCCCGCGTCTAGCCGTGCATGGCTTAGCTGTGTTCAAGGAAAAGGGATCCTGGGGGTTGAGCCGAAGCCGGGGTTTGGGACCTTTAAGGCCCCTCGGTGGAGGCAACACACTTCTTTCGCCTCCGCTTCACGTAGATGGTACCCCCGGACTGACCCACCTGGGGAAAATCAGTGGTCGCCTTTTCCTGTCCCTCTCCTCAATCTATTGCTTTCCTATCAACTTACCTCTTTTGTCTTGTCATCTCTTTTCTTCCCACTTTTTCTGTTTCTCCCAGGCAGCTTGGGTTAATCTGGTGCAGTGTATCCCCCTTGAGTGTGGCACATCGAGTTATAACAGCGATGCATGCATGGTGTGTACAAGTCATTGCTCTGTCAAACTTGTAGCATCCCCTTGTTGGGCTCATTGGTGGGTCACTGCCATTGCTGCCAAAGTAATTACATCCAGCATGCATAGAGCATCTTTCCCTTTGTTTCCTGATCGTACCGCTGCAACGCACGGAAGGCTCCCTGAATTTTTTGTTCAACGCAAAGAATCTTTCCCACAATAGCACGTAATCCACAGCGATGAACCTGAAAAACCATTAAGAGTTATCTCACCTTTCCTTGTATCGAAATTCCTAACAAACACCATTGAACTTGGCTATAAAGCTATAGCCAGATGGCAAGCAGCGACCTGCTACTTGAGGTTAGTGACAAGCTGCAACATGAAAAGCTTGCAAAACTCACAGCCTTTGCTGTCATGCCAATAACAATGACCCCACATTGTTAGACTTGCTAGAACTAACCAAAGTAGAACTCTTGGAAGGCTGGCAAGACCAAAGTGTCATTGCGGTAAAACGAATAAAAATCAGGTGAGGAAACAACGAAAGCCCAACAAAGCATCTGAGGTAATTACATTTTCCTCTAGTACTCTACCAGACACTCTCGAGACAGGCTATACTAAAACCCACGTTAGACCCTACATCCCTAATCCTCAATGGTGTTTCAAGTACGGCCAGAAATACGGCCATGGCTCGCAAAGCTGCCAAGGTCAACTCACCTACGCAAAATGTGGTGACAAAGTTCACCCCCTCCGATAGATGTTCTGGCACATCGTACTGTGTGAAATTTGAAGGCGACCACTCAGCATATTCCTGATTCTGTGAAACATGGAAAAAAGAGAAAGAAACAATTATGTTGAAAATAAAAAAAAAATATCTTATTCAAAGAAGCCAGAAAAATTTGCTCAGTTTTTCGCAGTACAGCTTAAGCAGATGTGGTGCGTCAGGGGCAGCACTGCGTTGGCATCTGTCACTTCCCCAGCCTGAGCACAGCAAGTGTTCGGGTGTGGCGCCTGCCCCCATGGTGGCAGTGGGTAAAACTACTCCACCGACCCAGCAGAAGAGCTCGGCGACTCTTGGGCCTTCGGGCTACAAGGCCTCTATTCATCAGTCGAAGCCTAAAACACGGAACAAGCCGCCTGCAAGTTGGCATCCAGCCTCTCTCGGGAGCCAATGGATGCAACACCGGCACACAGGTGCCGAAAGAGCAGCACGATTCTCTCGACCATGCCAAAATATACAAACAAAGATCATGGGTGCAGGCAAGGACACATGAATATAAATTTGAATTTCTCCTTAACTCACAGAACACACATTTTATAATACTAGAATGGCCATGCAGAGATTCAGGAACCATCATGTTAGGACCACCGAGAATTGACACTATATCGTGCAACCTATGACAATCAGCAAAAGCCGCAGAGGGTGGATAAATCAACGGATCTCTTAAGCATGAAAGCTTTATGAAAAGGCTTTGCAATACACTACTGGCATACCTTGCACATACTTTCTAGTGACAACACTAGAAAATTTAACTTAGACAAATTCCTAACATCTGCACATGCCGCAATCCTTTCTTTGTATGCCTACATACATAGAAACTTGCTTATACAGAACTTGCAAACATATTCGGGGTACCTAATATATGAATAGATGCTAGCACTGCACACTCCATAACATTACAAATGTTCAAGAATTTATCCACAGCAACTTACGAGGCGAGCTACCAAAACTGGCTTTCTTTGATGATGCAAAATGTACGCATAAAAGGAACGAAGAAAAGTGACGAGAAAGTTTTACAGTGTTCATGTAAAGAATAAGGAAAATGCAAGTAGCGACACCACTTGTAAAGTTAACCAGCAGATTTTCATCACGTTAGAATGATTGTATTTACAGTGTTCATGCGAATAATAAGGAAAACGCAAGTAGTGACACCACTTGTAAAGTTAACACACAGATTTTCATCATGTCAGAATGATCGTATTTACAGTGTTCATGCAAAGAATAAGGAAGAAGCAAGTAGCAACACCACTTGTAACGTTAACACACAGATTTTCATCATGTCAGAACGATTGTAGTTGCGTCCGTTCCTTTTATATATATTTGCAGTTATTCTTTCTTGCGTATTTTTGTTCGTATTCCTGGGAATTGTACTATGAGCGTGACTGTAGCAGGGCCATAAATTGCTTCCACCTGCGAAATGTTCAAACCATGCCTCACTGATCGAAGACGGCACTACTGTAGGTTAAATGAGGCATAGCATTCCTGACTTCCTAGCGTATAGGCCTGCAGCGTTCCTGGGAAACTACGGGGCCAGTTCCTTCAAAATACATTGTGTTAGATATAGCAAAACCTGAATACATAAGAAGAAAAGGTATGAGTTGGATATCATCGGCCAGCTGGGATCATTTTAAAGAAGCAAGTTATTTATCACAACATTTCATCAGTACATTTAGCATAGACGACACCTTAGCTTATTTTACCACTTTTATAATAGACGCAGCAGAAAAATACATTCCACAGACAAATGGTATCTCATGCAAAAAACAAGCTCCTTGGTGGAATGATGGACAGGTGCGTAATAAACAAAACAAAGCATGTGGTAATCTCTGTTGATATCCTAATGCAGAGAACCTTATTGCACTGAAACACATTAAATCGCAGGGAAGGAGGACTCTGAAGGCAAGCAAGGAGGGCAAGCTCGGAGAGGTTTCTCTCTGGTATTAATTTGTACACACAGGAGGTGAAAGTTTGGTACGGGCTAAGACTGAAGGGGCAGCAAATCCATCCACTTTGAGCGCATTTCTAGCTCTATGCGCTATTCTTTGTCTTTTCTGAAATTGAAATAAATGGAGGAACAGAAGTCACTTGACCACAAATGTAGCCCAAACAAACCTTTAAACCAGCCTTCTTGTATTGCTGAGCTGAAAGCTTCTCTGAATGCATGCCAGAACTCTGCTGCGGGTCGCGACGGAGTTATGTACAAGATGATTATATACCTTCACCAAGACATACAAATCACACTACTCCCACTATTTAATACTCTCTGGGTAGCTGGACATCTTCCATCCTCATGGAAAGAAGCTATTGTCATCCCTGTGTTGTAACGGGCTAAAGATCTGGGCTCAGTAGCAAGTTATCGTCCGACAGCATAACAAGTTGCCTCTGTAAGTTGTTCGAAAAAATGATAAATCATCACCTTCTACATCACCTTGGATCAAACTGTCAAGTACATTCTTTATTTCGGGAAATCCTTGGCGCATGCACACACACGCAGTCTGCATTCCGTCCCGCCGCACCGCATGTGGCTTGCTCCGCCGCTTACTTCACTCACTCCGTTCGTTTTCGCGCGCTCCCCGCATGCTGACCGCATGCACATGCCTTCCATGTTCTCCCTCCCTGCCACACACCGTTGCCTACCGTCCCATGCCTGCTACTCTACACAGTTGCCTACCATCTCGTGCCTGCGACTCTATGCCACCTGGCATCACCCCGGTAACCTCACAGATCTCCCCCCTCACCTTTTATCCTGTGAAGAGGGCTTCCAAGGCACATGATAAGGGCTCAGCTGGTCTGCATTAGTGAGGCCTTTCTGTTTCCCTGTAGCCGGGTCTTTCAGTCTGTAGGTATTGCGTGCAAGGTATGCAGTCACTCTAAATGGCCCTGTGCGTCAAGGGGCAAACTTGGCTGTAAATCCAATGGCTGCCTTACTTAGTGGGTGCGCGTCCCGGAGAACCAAGTCTCCAACCTGGAAGGTAGCTGGAGTGTACTTTTTGTTGTAATACTTTGCCTGGCTGGCTTTTGCCAAAGTTTGGTCGTCCCGTCCAAAGGCCCAGGCATCTCGAAGGTACACATCCAGTTCAGCAGCTAGGGCATGAGGCATAGAAACGGGCACCCCGGTGCCAGCTGCCTGATTGTGATTGCTCCACGGATTCTGTAGTTCCCGCCAATAGCACAAGAAGGCAGGCGTAAAACCAGTAACTATATTTTCAGATGTGCGCATTGCAAACGCCTTTTGTCCAAGTCCCTGTGGGAAGTGCAGTAGCCCACTAGGCATTGTTTAACCATTGCGTTATGGTGTTCCACAGTCTGTCCTGCTGGTCTGTATGGGACTGTGGGGCTCTCCTTGATTCCACAGTGCTGGAGAATGCCTTTGCACAGTTTGCTTATGAATGATTTCTCATTGTCGCTAGAGATGGAGCTAGGCACACCATGCCGGCAAAAAACATTGACCATTTTATCAGTGATCAATTTGGTGTAGGCGCATATAATGGAAAAAGCTCCACAAGCTTCGTGAACTTATCCAGTACCACCAAGATGTACTTGAGGTGCCATTGTGGGCAGTCTCCCAATAAGGTCCACACTTAGCTGCTGCATTGGGTGGGTCATGAACTGTCCATCAGTACTTTTGGTTTTTGCCGGTGAGGTTTGAAAGCCTGGAACTGCTGGCAGCTGCGGATGTAACAGCAGATATTGGCACGGATACCGAGCCATGTGAACTGGCTCTTCACACGTTTCCAAGTTTAAAAAAGCCTAAATGCTGACTTAGGGGGTGGTAATGCTCCATTTTAAGAGCCATGTCTCGTAATTGTTGGGGAAGCCAGGCAACTTTACGTTCATCTGCCGTGTACATAAGGATACCCTTGTTCGAGATTTCACTGTCATCAGCTAGGTCCTGTATCCTCTTGGACTATTTAGCGTCACCAGGTAGCTGGCCAGACATTGTACTGCAGCAGCTGGAGCAGAAGTGGATCCTTGCGTTGTTCCAACTGGAACTTGGCAGTGTTGGTGAGTGGGGACACATCAGTCACGTCAACAGGAGCTGTCAGTTCAAAATGAATGGTTTGTTGTGGCTCTTGCACTTCGACTGGAAACCAGTCCTCCACCAAACAAGGCAGAGCAGATTCAGCAGCAGGGATAGGGCACCTGCTTAGTGCATCCGCTGGGATTTTGGCCCATTCTTTACGATGCCTTATGGTACACTTGAACCTTTCTAATCTCAGCACCCTACATAGCACTCTGCATGATGTCTGCTCAGTTGTAAACATCCAAGCCAATGATGCATGGTCACAATGAACCTCAAATTATGTTAATTCTACATACGGTCGGAATCTATTGACAGCCTACACCACAGCGAGGCATTCCCATTCTTGGACAGTATAGTTTTTTTCAGCAGCGCTGAGGGTCCTGCTTATAAGTGACACAGGCCTGAATTCACCTTCAACGTCCTGCAACAACACTGCCGATATGCCAGTGCCACTGGCATCTGTTTCAATCGCAAAGGGCCTGTTCAGGTCAGGCAGTATCACAGCCACCTCTCCTGCCAGCGTTAGCCTCAGAGCCTTGAATACTGTCTGTTGCTCGGCACCCAAGACCCAATGGGCTCCTTTCTTGAGCTGTCAGTGGTCTGGCGTTTTCAGAAAACCAGGGAATAAAATTCCTGTAGTATCCCATAAGGCCCAAAAACATTTGGAGCTCCTTGACTGTTTTAAGGCATGGGAACTCTGCAACTGCTCGCACCTTGTCCGGGTCAGGTTGACATTTGCTTGGGGAGATTACATGTCCAAGGAACTTTGGTGCCTGTTCACAGCATATAACTTTGCTGGAATTGTTTAAAAAAAATTAAATTATGGGGTTTTACGTGCCAAAACCACTTTCTGATTATGAGGCACGCCGTAGTGGAGGACTCCGGAAATTTCGACCACCTGGGGTTCTTTAACGTGCACCTAAATCTAAGTACACGGGTGTTTTCGCATTTCGCCCCCATTGAAATGCGGCCGCCGTGGCCGGGATTCGATCCTGCGATCTCGTGCTCAGCAGCCTAACACCATAGCCACTGAGCAACCACGGCGGGTGCTGGAATTGTTTGTCAGACCTGCAGAGTCAATTCCTTGCAGTACCTCATCGATATGTTGTTGGTGGTACTCAAAAGTTTCTGAATAAATGAGCACATCGTCAAGAAATGCCATGCAGTAGTTGTGTTTTATGCCTTCTAACACTTGTAGGTGTGCGCGACTCTCACACATCCCCTGATATGTTGTTTTCCCGCATAGCTCCCGTCTCTTGTAATCTGGCTTCACCGTGTGGCTTGGCGTCCACGGCAGTCGGTGTGGTTGAAGCGCATTGCGAGAGATGGCACGAGTGTGGCTTTGCGTGAGTATGGCTCTGCGAGTGTGGCTCTGCCTTAACTCTGTGACACGCGGTGACGCTACCCGCTACCAACATCCTTCTAGGATAAGCAATCTCACTTAGCCATGACAAGGGGTGCAAAGAGGCAGAAGCATGCTGATGAAGAACAGGTGAAGTGCGATAAGTGCGGAAGGTGGGCGTACCTTGAAGAAACGGGATTCCCTGACCTGAAATCGGCCACGGCAAGCCCGTTTGTCTGCGAGATGTGCACCATGCACGAAGCTCTGCATGCAAAGCTACAGGATACAAGGGTCGAAATGGAAACACTGCAGCTATCTGTCCAAGAGCTGCAGGATCAACTCCGGGTGTTACTGGGCAAACCACCTTACGGGGAAGATGCCGATTTAGATATCCGCTCCAGGACGACCAATCTTGAGGAACGACTGCCCAGGTGGGACCCCTCTCACTATACAGCGCAGCAGGGCGTAATAGATGGTCTAGAATGCTGTGTCGCTCAGCTAAGCGTGCAGCTGCGTGATGTCATGAGTAGACACGGGGGAGCTGAAGCGACCTTGCAGTTGACGGGGGTCAACTGCGACCAAGAGACGACACAGAAGAGCACTGTATCGCGGCCCGAATCCACAGCAGCAGCTACCATGAGTGGGCACAGGGGACCTGAAGAGAGCGTGCAGTCGACTGGGGTCAGTTGCGACCAAGAGATGCCACAGAAGAGCACTGTACCGCGGATTGAATCCAGCAAAGTAGCTTCTTACTTGGATAATACATATCTGGATAATACACCGTGCACTTACGACCATCTACTTTTATTTTTGTTAAAACTTTACGATCCAGTCCGGACAAGACAAGAAAAGACAAGAAAAACTTGTCGAGTGCAGGTCATCCGTAGTCTACTGTTTGCCCATATCGTGTGGAAAAGTATACATCGGCCAAATGGGTTGGTGTGTAAACACAAGACTTTTGGAGCACAGAAGGTCAATGGGGGAAAACATTCATTCGCACATTAAGGGGCGCTGCTCACAACATGGGTGCTGGCCGCGTTACAATGATACGACAGTTTTATCGCACCATAAGGATCAGCTAACCAGGGAAATAATCGAAGCTTTTCATATTCACAAGAGGGGAGAGGGTTGTATCAGTCAGCCATCTGTACATCTAAGCCATGGTGAGGTTGCCTTTTTGGAAGTACACTAAAAGAAAGAAAATAAAATAATTGTGTAATAAAAATGGTTGTTAGGGTTGTAAAAAATACAATAGGATTGCGCACCATGATAGATAGGTGCCATATCTGTGACGCCCGAGTATGCGCGGGCAAATGATTGAAAAAAAAATGCATTTAATCTTGCCTTGATTTTCTTTGACGCCTGAGGGTGCGCAGGTATATAAATATGAAGTATGTGTTCTGAAATGAAATAGTTGCGAGTGCAGCGAGTGTCGTCTTTTCTTGTGTGTCTTCACTGTGTCCGTGTCAGTGCTCTGCTTCACCAGTAAGGTACGATAATGTCGGAGTTATAGCCCCAGCTGTTGCGAACAAGGTTGGTCTACGGAATGCACTCAAGCTTATATATAGCAGGAATGCTGCAGTAGAAAAGGCAATGGGGTTTGTGGCAAAGTATGAGCTCAAAGGACGCGAAGCGTCGCTTAAGTACCTCCTACATGTGGGTATCCAGGATGTACTCAAGGGACAGCCAGAAAAAGTGACTCACATTCTAGGATCAAAGTGGACAGGCCACCCGGGGGACTTGATTGTGTGTTCAATCGCAGAACCGACCAATCAAGGTAGAGATCAGAGCAGTGGCAGTGCTCGCCAATGCCAAACTGAAGAAGTGGTGCCAGAACACAGGCAACCGCTATCTTGATGTGACTAAGGCAGAGCGATCACCGCGGCTCCATAAAAATGGCATACATTACGGGCCAGAAGGCGCGCTGGCAGTCGGACAGATCATAGGCGAACTGGCAGCTTGTTTTTGTGCCCTAGAGCAATACACTGGCACAAATCACAGCTGCATATAAAAATGTGCATACGTGCATACATGCAATGTGCCAATGTGCATACAAAAAACAAACCAGCACTCAGGATGGATCCAGCGCCTGGAACTCGAGACCGCTGCTGAGGACACTTCTAGAGCCAGGAACGATAGGTCAAAGAGAAAATCCAGCTGGCAGACAAGATGTAAAACAGATGTGGAGCGTGCAGGCCTTACCGCTGGCACACTGTCTGAACAAAGAGAGCAACGAAAGCCATACACTGCACCATGGCGGGAGAAGTCTGCCCCAGAGGCGCCGAAACAATTTAGCCGACCTGGTCGAAACAGCAGTTCAGAGAGCCCTAGCCAAGCAATGGCCACCCCTATAAGCAACCCCATGCCGAGAAAAGCACAGTTGCAGCAGAATGCAAACCAAAGCTCCTCCATCGACATGCAACAGAGCTTGCAACGAGCGGTGACTGCTGGGATGAATATAAACACGAGAGTGGGTCTTGCATCTGCAGCCACATGTCGACTTAAGCGGCGAAACCACAAGCAGGTACAGAAAGTGACAGTGGGGTTCCTGAACCTACACGGTGGCCGCCGGCTCTCGAAATGGGAAGAGCTGTACAAAGTGTTGCTTGAGGAGGACGTGACGCTTTTTGGTGTTGCAGACACACACCTGCGAGAACTGGAGCAACCCCCAGTTCACACTGGACTGGGTCTAAACACGACAGTGCGTCCCGGAGAGGTGGTGGGGTGGGTATTCTGTGGCGAGATGACAGCACATGGACGCCTATGCTGAACTCATGCACAGATCATACATGGGTGTCTGGACACATACATGATGTTCAAGTGATGGTGGGCGTGGTATGCCTAGTTCAGGACAACATTCATTTGTGCTAGATAGTGCATACTTAGGTTAGGAAGGAACAGCGCCAACTAAGACGATCACAAGAGGGAGAACGACACAGGACAAGCGCCAACTTCATCTATCTTTATTCCGAAATCACTGAAAAATCAGCAAAAATAAGGAAAATCACAGACATGCGCACAATGACCATAATGCATCATCTGCCAAACCGTTCTAGATAGGACATTTCGCTTTTAAAGAGGGTCACGGAAGTATCACTAACACAGTTTTTTCCTCTCTTCTATATATGGAATGCTTTCAAAACCTCGCGTGCCTTTGTTTCCCTGCTTCTGCCAAGAATCTTTATCTCTCCGAACCATGGTTCACACTTTTTGCAGTACTGGCATTGTTTCCGTGGCGAATGTTCTGCCGCTCGGTCACACGCAGTGCAAGTTGCACAATGTTGCGAAAGATGCCCACCTCCTTCTTTCAGCGACTGCACATGTTCATCTGTGTTCTGAACATGTTCATGTTCAGATTTTTAATAGCTTTTAACAAACTGAACGTGTCGACTTACACAGATGGTGTAAGCACTGTCCTAGACAGTGTTAAAGAGGAGGGACAGGAGTTGGTATTCATGCACGAACTACCCTTGCAGGGGCGATTACAGTTTTTAGACATTAACATTACCTTGGGTGAAGATCATGTATGTTGGCAGTACGCACCTCAAGCACAAAAGGAGTTTCTTCCTTATGCGTCGGCGCATTCAAAAACTGTAAAACGTTCCATTGCTAAACTTTGTCTTGAGTCTGCTCTCGTGAAATCGTGTCACCATGCAATGCGTGCGAGCTTTGACAAGCAAGTTGATAGGTTGGTTTTAGCGGGGTTCCCAAGCACGGTTATCACAGCAGTGGCTGAAGCGATCTTGCAAAAAATCAAAGGTGCCATGGTCAAGAAACCGTGCGCACAAGAAAAACTAGCTGCAAAGCCGGAAGTGGTTCCGTATGTGCATAGGATGGCCCACAATATGAAAAAGGTGGCAAACAGACACAGCGTCCCAGTCGTGTTTTCGGCTCCTCGAAAATAAGCACAGCTCTGTGCCCGCGTTGCAAGTGAGGGTACGAGGAGCAGCTGCACCAAAAAACATGGAAAGCAGTTTGTAAAGTGCTGCACCGGTGTGGTATATGAAATACCTTTGACCTGCGGGAAAACCTATGTGGGCCAAACGGGTACATGCGTGAATGGTCGTGCAGCTGAACATGTGTGGTTGCTGAAGGAAGGAGGTACGCAACATTGTGCAAGTTGCACTACGTGTGACCAAGCAGCAGAACATTCGCCACGGAAACAATGCCAGTACTGCAAGAAGTGTGAACCATGGTTCGGAGAGATAAAGATTCTTGGCAGAAGCAGGGAAACAAAGGCACGTGAGGTTTTGGAAGCATTCCATATAAAGAAGAGAGGAAAAAACTGTGTTAGTGATACTTCCGTGACCCTCTTCAAAAGCGAAATGTCCTATCTGGAACGGTTTGGCAGATGATGCATTATGGTCATTGTGCGCATGTCTGTGATTTTCCTTATATTTGCTGATTTTTCGGTGATTTCGGAATAAAGATAGATGAAGTTGGCGCTTGTCCTGTGTTGTTCTCCCTCTCGTGATCGTCTTAGTTAGCGCTGTTTCTTCCTAATCCAAGTGGTGTACCGAGGGGTATCCCCTGCGAAACATTCCGAGAATTCTGCCATTATGCGCTGCATTGCACAGGATGTCGCAAGATGGGGTCTCGACGAACAAGTGCTGCTACTGGATAATTTCAACGGCCATATACAGGACCTGGATGGATACGAAGACCACAATGGAACACTCATAAAAATGCTGACACAAAACCTGCATCTTGACATAGCGAACATGAGGGGAGACTGTACTGGTCCTTTCACCTGGTGTGCATGTGGAAGCCACAATTGCATTGACTACGCACTGCTCTCTGACGGTCTGAGTGGCCTACTAAACTCAATGCACATCGATGAAGAGGGACTTTACAGTCTGGGCAGTGACCACAACAGGCTTTGGCTAGACTTCGTGCCGTCGCCGTGGCACCACCGGCCAAAGATGAAACCGCAAGAAATGTCGACTTGGTTTCTTCCCAGCACACCCTACGAGCTAGTCGCGGCAGACTTTGAAAATAGTGAGCAGCACAAGGTAGCTGAGTCCTACAAGACATTCATCTCGGAACTTTGGCGTGTCATGTGCAAACATGAAAAGCATGTCAGCTCTCATAGGGGATTTTTGAGAAAGAGCTGGTGGGACACCGAAGTTCAGGCAGCCTTCAAAGCCCGAAGATTGGTGAACCGACAACACCACCATACTGTAAAGACGCTAGGCAGTGAGGACGTCCAGCAATACTGCCTAGAATGCCTTCGGTGTAAGCGCGAAATGCAGGCACTGACACACAGCGCTAGGTAGCCGATGCAGATCAACGCAAGCTCCAGGAGATCCGAGCAGCAGGGGGAGGGGCGACAGGGAAATTATGGGCATACGTATCGTTCATGGATAAGAAAGCAACACAGCCCGAAATTCATGATGAAAAGTCAGGACATAAAACGGACGTTCTCCGGCACCTCCTAACAAACACCTCCGTGATCTGTACACAGCCGAACCCTATCAGCTCTCCCGTAATGATCCCTACGGTGGGCCAGGAGGCAGGGAAGACTTGCCAATGCAACCAAGCGACCTAGGGCTGCGGACGATGTCGAGACAAGCTATTGATACAGCCATCGGTTGTATTAGCGCTCACACTGCACAGGGTCTCAATAATATCCCAGCTGGAGTCATCAAGCACCTGGGACCCCAGAAGAGAGATCAACTGGCCGATATCTTCAATGGCATCCTGGCAGGAGAGCCACTGCCGCGAGATTGGGTTCGGGGAAAGGTGACCTTTGTGCCAAAATGAGGCGGAGACGCAGGCCTGCTTCGTGACTACCAACCCCTCACTGTCACCAGTGTCTTTTACAGAGTGTTTGCCCAGGTGGTCAACATGTGGCTGAGCGGTTGGGCAGAGACTAATGGCCACCTAACCGAACTTCAGAATGGCTTCCGGAGAGGTCGGAGGCTTGAGGACAATCTTTTCATGCTTAGCCAGTGCATTGAGATTGCACAGAAAGAAGAACATGGCCTAATCTGCGCTTTCTTGGGTGTGTCAAAGGCATATGACAGCATACCACCATGGAGAGCTTTTCACCTGCCTTGAGAGTCTAGAGATGCCACAAATATGGCTGAATATCCTGCGCCGCCTCTACACCAACAACGCAGCTAGGGCCGGCATCTATGGGGTGACATCCCAGGAAGTGCCAGTGAAGAAAAGCTTAAAACAAGGCTGTCCAATGTCCCTCTTACTCTACATGCTCTACGCAGCCCCATTGGAGCGTCAACTGATAGCGTCGAAGTTGGGCTTCATGCTGGGCTCTGTAAGCGAGGGTGTAAGGCTACAGTCTAACCTGCCGGCACTGGTGTTTGCGGATGACATACTGCTCCTGGCTAACACAATGCAAGAACTGTAGGCACCGCTGACAATTTGTGCTAATGGTATGGCACAGCTGAAGCTCACCTCCAATGCCAAAAAGCCAGCCGTGGTGTGCTTCATGGGCTCTGCTGCTATCGAAGATCTTCTGCAGTTGCCAGGTGGTGAGGTTCTGGCTGTAGTCGCCAGCTACAGATACCTGGGTGTCCAGTTCAGCGATGGTGCGGACTGTATAGACCAGCATGAAGGCCACCTTAAACAGAGCTCAATACGTGCCCGGGAATATCCTCCGGAGGCGAAGCCTCTGGGGATGTAACCAGTTCCTCATGGTCCGGAAGTTGTGGAAGATGGTGCATGTGCCCACACTAACTTTTGCCAATCAACCAATTTGCCAATCTGTCTGACCGCACCGATGCACGAATGGCTAGAACACGCCCAGCGTGTGGTGGGCAGGCTGGCGCCACGATGCCATGGCAATGTTGTCAATGAGGCCATGCAGGGAGACCTTGGGTGGTTGACTTTCGAGGCGCACGAGGTGCCAAGCAAGGTGGCATACGATGGGAGACTCCAGCTGATGCAATCCCATCGTTGAGCCCAGGGGTCTTCGACTACTGTCAGGATTGGGGGCTCAATCCCACCATTCGTAACTCGTTGTCAAGATTGGAGTCCGGCATGGATTAGAAGGTAGCTGGCCCATGCCGTCCTCCAACTTATCCACGCTGAGGACGTTGATGAAGGGAAAGACTACTTCTCATCGAGAACGAGGAATATGGGTTTATTTACAGTATCTACATCAGTCGAGCATAACTGCGAGAGAAAGTACCTCAGTCTAACATGACTGCTTGAGGAAGTGTCCTGAGCAGCCGCACAACAGCCGTTTATAAACACTCGGTCCCCCCCTCGATCCCAAGGTGACGGAAACAGCCGTCCAGTCATCGTAAGCAAGTCGCCTCTCTGCGCGAGGGCTTACTTACACACACACACGCACACCCGGTCCCGAGCCGACGTCACACGGATTTCGTAGAACTCAGAGCTGACCCTGGGTAGCACGGCCGATAGCACATTGTCTTGCGTCTTGGTCGGCGCGTGGGAAGGAGCCTTGAACTGCGTTCCCGCAGCGACTCCCCCACTCATAGCAGAACAGGACGACGTTGGTGGGCTCGGTAACAATGGTTAGCCCGCCGAACCCATTTAGTCACAGTGGCGACGAGGCAAGAGCGTAACGGCGGCATTCCGAGATGAGGTTGCCGACGCTGTCGCAAATGGCTGGCAAAACTTGCACTTCAGCTGGGCCGTTCTTAACACTACCTACATCGCTGTGGGGTACGCACCAGGTGGACCAAGCGCCTACAACATCATTGCAAGCGATACGGCTTTTTCTCCAACCCTGTGAGTTAGACAAGCAAGCGCAAGTGGGCCGTGGCTGCCGGTACCCAGGTCCGTGAAAGAGAAAGGGAGATGTGGAGGCAGCCGATGGAGGTGAAGCCGATGCTCGACTTGTACAGAAGTTCCAAGCAGGAAATTCGAATGAAGCGGCTGTTTGACAATGGTGTGGGCAGCAGCCTTCTCTTCGAGGCACGAGCGAGAGCTCTATGCACTCTTGCCTACCGGCAGCGCTTCGACTCAAGTCTCCAGAACAAAACGTGCAGCATGTGTGGTGTGGGTGAGGAAACTGCAGAGTACTTCATCCTGGCCTGTGCCGGCCTCTCACCGACTCCAGGAGGGGCTGTTATGCTGGCACAGGTGCTCGGTTTTATGGACGAGGCGAACGCTGAAGTGACAGTAACTAAGCGACGACTCTCTCAATGGTGGGTTGCCCTATGCCACCACTAGACTCAGACTGACTATGCCACACTCTTGTGGGCACAGTACTCCCACACTGTGATGTATATGTTGTGTGCGTGCAACGTCTTCTTCTTTATTCTGGCTAGAACACACTGTTGTGACCCCCCAATACAAAGGGCAAAGCCACAGTATCTATCTATCTATCTAACACCACCTAACAGCGGGGTTACTTGGGCGCGGAAAGGAGAAGGCTCTTCCTCCTTGGCTCGGGATCAGCAAGCGGTGCGGACGTCCTGTGCATGCACCGATCCATGCTTCTGCGAAACCGTCTCGCAAAGCCTACCCCCAGAATGGACGAACAGGTTCGTTCAAACGCGCCACTGTTCGGGTGACCATACGCACGAACGACCAGGCGTTGGTGTCCAGCATGGGGCGAACATATTTGCTTGTTATCCGGTCGCGGTGAGTAGGACTTCTGCAATTTGTCGTGCGCCCATCGGCATGTTTTGTGGATAGCAACTCGGCTAGCAGGCATTAGTCTATGAAAGGTGCAATAAATGCCCTTGTGATTGTTTGCACTACTGTGTTGTCGTTTCTTTGTCTCAAGAGCACGAGTGAGAAATCCACATCTGGCTGGCTAACGTGGACCTCTTGGGGCATTGGACGATAATTTTAACAGTTTTGCTTCGTTCGAGACCTTTGTTTGAACCGACCCCACAGGGGCGTCTGCGTCAGCAGGCGTTTGGTGTGTTGCGACACCACGGACCCGAGCACACGAGGGTTGGACCCTCCCGCGTGTAGCCGTGCGTGGCTTAGCAATGTCTGGGGAAAAGGGGATCCTGGGAGTTGAGCCGATGCTGGGCGTTTGGACCTTTAAGGTTCCCCGGAGGAGGCAACACACTTCTTCGGCCTCGGCTTCACATAGACGGCGCCTCCAAACTGACCCACTTGGAGGAAATCGGCAGTCGCCTTTTCCTGTCTCTCTCTTCCTACAACCTTCGTCTTTCCCTTACTTTCCACCTTTCCTGTCTCCTTCTCTCTTTTATTTACTTGCTTCTTGGCGGCAAGGGTTAACCCTGTGTGGTTATCCAACCTTGGGTACACCATATTTGGTTATAGTGGCGGTGTACGACTGGCGTCGTGCAGACTTGCATGCAAGCTCTGCCGCGTCCCCTCGTTGGGCTCCGTGGTGGGCGGTCGGCGCTGTTGCCGAATTTTTATATATTTTCATGGAAACTTCTTTCCCCAAACTTCCTGATCGCCCTCAGAAACAAGGGCGCACCGAAGATGTATTTCAGTTTTTCGGACACCAAATCCAGAATTTTCCTCGGTTCCATGTTATTCACTCTGAAAAGCCAAGCAAAGTAGTGCGAAACATTTCACCATTCCTTGTGTCAAAATTCTTGACACAAGGATGGTCCAGGTTTTTGGTCCAGGTTACAAGGTGTCCAGGATGGCAAGCGGTGACCTACTCTTGGAGCTCCGCGATTTGAAACAATATGAAAAACTACCGAAACTAGTGTCATTTGGGGAGACCCACATAACAGTAACCCCACACCGTACAATGAACATCACCCGCAGTGTTGTGTCGGATGATGATTTGCTTGAGCTGACTGAAGCGGAACTCCTGGAGGGCTTCAGCAAACAAAATGTGATCAATGTCAGAAGAATTAAGATGAGGCGAGATGGTAAAGAGATTCAGACGAAGCACTTAATAATCCCTTTGGTTCAAGTGTCCTGCCCGAGTCAATCGAGGCCGGGTATATAAAGCTCCGCGTTAGGCCGTACATGCCAAATCCGCTTCGATGTTTCAAACGCCAGCGTTACAGCCACAGTTCGCAGAGCTGTCGGGGCCGCCAAACATGTGCAAAATGCAGTGCCCATGAACACACCACTAAAACTTGCGAGAACCCTCTGCACTGTGTAAACTGTGATGGGTAGCACACCGCGTACTCGCGGTCGTGCCCATCCTGGAAGAAAGAAAAAGAAATCGTAACGATCAAAGTAAAAGAAAATATCTCATTCAAGGAGGCACGCAGGTGGGTAGCATACCTGCCAAAAAAAAGCTTTGCCGAAGTGGCGCGTCAGGGGGCAGCGTCACAACGGCCTCCGGCGGCTGTCCGACCCACAAGCAGTGAGTTGGCAGCTACGCCGTCTGCCCCCGTAGCGGTTGCAGCTAGCGCTGCACCACCAACCCAGCAGACGGGGCCATCGACCCCGAAGGTGGGCACAGCCAAGGCTGCTCCAACCTCCGAGGCCCCTTCCAGCGCTGGCAATGGCCAGCGCAGCCAAATCCCTCAGGGAGCCCCATCGACCTCCGGGCTGGTGGGCGCAGGGGTCTTGCCCTCCAAGGTGGGACTCTCTCGGGAAACTTCTCGCTCACAAGAGCACGTGTCCGGCGCCTCACAAGAGGCAATGGACACTACACCTATCCTCAAGGCGCACCAAGCGCCTAAGGAGCGGCGAGGCTCCCTCGAATGCTTCAAAAAGGGCAGAACCCCCGTTACGGGGCCTCGAAAGAGCTCTGTAACCTAAGGCATCACCTCCGTTTCCATACACACAGCACTTATTTACTTCCAATATGGATACACAAATAATCCAATGGAACGTCAGAGGTCTTCTTGGGAACCTTGATGACGTGCAAGAACTTGTCCAAAAACACAATCCAAAAGTGCTGTGCCTGCAGGAAACACACTTAAAACCACAACACACAAACTTTCTCCAACCGTACGTCAAGTTTCGCAAAGATCGCGATGATGCTGTCGTATCATCAGGCGGTGTTGCCATTTTTACTCATAAAAGTATTTCCTGTCAGCGTTTACAGCTACAAACACCCCTTGAAGCAGTGGCGGTTCGAGCTGTTCTTCTAAATAAACTCATCACCATTTGCTCGCTTTACGTACTCCCACACTACAAATTAAACAAACATGAATTTCAGTCATTTATAGATGAATTGCCAGAACCTTATGTTGTTCTTGGCGATCTCAATGCTCACAGCTGCCTGTGGGGCGACTCTCGTATAGACGCGCGAGGTCGTCTTGTTGAACAGTTCCTTTTTTCTTCAGGTACGTGCTTGCTGAATAAGAAGGAACCCACATATTACTCTCTAGCAAACAGAACCTTTTCTTCAATAGATCTTAGTATAGTTTCCCCGTCTATACTGCCCGAACTCGAATGGGAAGTTACGAACAATCCTTACGGGAGCGACCACTTCCCCATACTGATAAGAACATCTAAAGAAAATGAATATCCTCCACAAGCTCCTAGGTGGAAGATAGACACAGCCGACTGGGAGAAATTTCGAACTCGCACCAGCATCTCATGGGCTAACATGTCTTCTTTAGAAATTGATGCTGCTGTGGAGTATCTTACAGCATTCATAATAGATGCCGCATCAAAATGCATATCCGAAGTGAGTGGTTTGGCGTGCAAACAACGTGTACCGTGGTGGAACAGCGAATGTAGGATCGCCCGTAAGAATCAGAAAAAGGCGTGGGGGTTGCTACGCGCTTCTCCCACTGCGGAGAATCTTGTTAACTTTAAGAAAGCGAAGTCCCAAGGCAGGCGAACCCGCCGACAGGCCAAAAGAGAAAGTTGGCACAAGTTTCTATCGAGTATTAACTCATTTAGAGATGAGGCCAAAGCCTGGAACAAGGTTAATAGGATTAGAGGGCAGCAAACATATTCACTCCCTCTGGTAAACACACAGGGCGATACACTCCAAGACCAGGCAGACTCACTTGGGGAGTATTTTGAGAGCATGTCAAGTCCAACAAATTATTAACAATCCTTTTTCAAATACAAACAAATAGAAGAACGTAAGCCATTAACGAGAAAAAGTCGAGAGAATGAGCCTTACAACCGTCCTTTTAGTATTGCCGAATTGAGAGCTGCCTTGAGCGCATGCAAGAGCTCCGCACCAGGATCGGATAGAATCATGTATTAAATGCTCAAAAACTTACACAATGATACGCAAGTTACACTACTCACACTATTCAACACCATCTGGGATGCAGGGTACCTTCCATCCACATGGAAGGAAGCCATTGTGGTCCCTGTTTTGAAACAAGGCAAAGATCCTTCCTCAGTGGCAAGTTACCGCCCGATAGCCCTCACGAGTTGCATATGTAAGGTTTTTGAAAAAATGATAAATCGGCGACTCATTCATTTCCTTGAACAGAGCAAAATGCTTGATCCTTATCAGTGTGGCTTCCGAGAAGGGCGCTCCACAACTGATCATCTCATACGTGTTGAAGGTAATATCCGAGATGCATTTATACATAAACAGTTCTTCCTATCGATATTTCTCAATATGGAAAAGGCATATTATACAACGTGGCGTTACGGAATCTTAAGAGACTTGTTAGACATGGGCATCCATGGTAATATGCTTAACCTAATAGAAAGCTTTCTGTCCAATCGTACCTTCCGGGTAAAAGTCGGCATTGTACTTTCACGTCCTTTTGCGCAAGAAACAGGTGTACCACAAGGAGGCGTGCTCAGCTGCACGCTCTTTATCGTGAAGATGAACACGCTTCGTGCTTCATTCCCACCGGCCATCTTTTGCTTTGTCTATGTGGACGACATTCAAATAGCTTTCAAATCTCGTAACCTCACAGTCTGTGAGAGACAGGTACAGCATGGCCTGAACAAAGTGTCAATGTGGGCAGACAAAAATGGATGTAAGATCAATCTTAACAAAAGTTCTTGTGTTCTTTTTACAAGGAAGAGAGGCCTGATTCCAGATCCTTGCTTAGAACTATGTGGACAACACATACCTGTAAACAAAGAACACAAATTTCTAGGTGTTATACTTGACTATAGACTCACGTTCGTCCCCCACATTAAACATCTTAAAGAAAAATGTCTGAAAACAATGAACCTAATGAAACTTCTATCCCAGACTACGTGGGGTAGTGACAGGAAGTGCTTAATGAATCTCTATAAGAGCCTGATTCGTTCACGATTAGATTATGGTGCCGTGATCTATCATTCCTCCGCCCCGAGTGCGCTAAAGATGCTAGACCCTGTTCACCATCTAGGTATCCGCTTAGCCACGGGCGCTTTCAGGACAAGTCCCGTTGAAATTTTATACGCAGAATCGAATGAGTGGTCACTTCATCTCCAGAGAACGTACATCAGCCAAACATATTTTCTGAAAGTCCACTCTAATCCTCAACATCCGTGTTATAATACCGTTAACGAGATGACATATGCTACACTCTTTCGCAATCGTCCCTCCGTAAGACAGCCTTTCTCTCTGCGTGTGAGGGAGCTTAGTCAGGAAATGCATGTTCCACTCCTCGAGCTTCGCCTAATGCATCCAGCCAAGCTGCTACCTCCTTGGGAGTGGCAGCTTATACAATGCGATACATCTTTCACTCAAGTTACTAAGCACGCTCCAGAGATTGAAATCCAAATGCATTTCCTGGAACTCCAGTACAAGTACGCCTGCACCGAGTTCTACACAGACACATCGAAGGCACGGGAGGGGGTGTCCTATGCAGCCGTCGGTCCATCATTCTCTGAAACCGATGTACTGCATCCGGAAACTAGTATCTTTACGGCTGAGGCCTACGCCCTGCTGTCAGCCGTAAAGTATATTAATAAATCAAAACTCAAGAAATCAGTTATATATACGGATTCCCTTAGTGTTGTGAAGGCCTTGATGTCTTTCTGTAACCACAGAAATCCAGTAATTAATGAACTCTACTCCGTACTGTGTAAAGCCTATATGTCTAACCAACATGTGATTATATGCTGGGTGCCTGGACATAGGGGCATCGAGGGAAACGTTCTAGCGGACCAGATGGCCACATCAATTTCATTGCATGCAGCTAATCCTACTGCTTCGGTCCCTGTTACAGACCTGAAGCCTTTCTTAAGAAGGAAACTCCGAAACCACTGGCAACACATGTGGGATGCAGAAGTAAATAATAAACTGCACGTTATAAAGCCACAGTTAGGTTTTTGGCCCTCCCCAACAAAATCTCGGCGAACAGATGTCCTATTCTGTCGCCTCAGAATATGACACACATTTGGGACCCATCATTTTCTACTTACTGGAAGTGAACCTCCAACCTGTGGCAGATGCGGTGAGAGGCTGACCGTCCTCCATGTCCTCTTGGAGTGTCGGAAAGCTGAACCTGAAAGAAAGAAACATTTTCCGCTTGCATACCGTTATTACATCCCTCTACACCCGGCTATGTTTCTTGGTAAGGAACCGCTTTTTAACACCAAGGCAGTGCTCGACTTCCTAAAGGATGTAGTTCTACATGTTATAAGCCCATTAAATTTGTAGAGCATCCTTGCTCCAGAGGATGCCGCTGCGATAATTGTTTTTAATAGCACATGCCTCCAGGCCCTTGTGTTTTAAGGGCTCTAAGGAGGCAGTAGTGCTCTAGCATATCTTATATAACCTGATATATTTTTAGACATCATATCATTCTTTTTAAGTGCGTCTTATTGTTCATAGAACACATAAGTCATCGCCATAATCTTATTATACAGATTTTACGCACTTTAGCGCGATCATTTTTAAGGCCCCTCTACAGCCACATCACACCAACTTCATAGAACTCATGATTTCACTGCAAACTCATTACCACGGGCATGGCGCTCTTTGGCCATAATTGGCGCTTGCGCCATAAAACATCAAACATTCATTCATTCATTTGTTTGAACCGAACGTACCGCTAGCATAGATTTCGATTGCTAGCGTCGGCGGTGGGCTTTCTTGAGCGAGGCATCAGTGGCTGTAGAGTTTGATTTTTCAACAGGCCACGCATTTTCGCAAGTATTTTTTTTCAATGACATTCGTCGAGAGTGAGGCTTAGCGCCCACAGAGCATTGGCAAGCCTGAAGCGACTGAGTACGGAAGCCTCATGGGTGGTCCGAATTTCTTATATAAATAGCTTCTTCTATCTCTTTGACTCTAATGAAGTCGCGGCTCTGGGAGCTGGGTGGCCACGGGCAACGGGTGCGGCTAGGAGCTGACTGGTATTGCAGCCTGGCTCCAGGCACTCCGAGCTGACGTCTCCTCACGGTTGCCTGTTTTGCGCTCATTTTGGGTGTTGTTTTTGGATGCCGGTTGTTGTCAGGGTAGCGATGCTTTAGGCCTAAGGCTTTACGAAGCTGCCTGTCGCACGTGGAGAGACACAACCTGGTGGACCTAGGCGTTGAGGTGTTCCACTTTGCTTCCCTCATTCTGTTAGCCTTGCACGAATTGAAACTACTCGTTCGACTCAAGGAAGTTAGCTTTGTTCACGTGAACTTCATGTGAAGCATTTCTAGCTACTCATTGACGTTGGACAACATCACCTCATCGACACAGAAACCCACTCAAGTGTCCAAGGCATCTTATCGCATGTTCCCCCACTACAGCTTCTCCACACACACTCCAGCATTCCATCTGCCTGGTCAGCAGTTCTTGCAGAATTACCGGACCTTTTCCTTCTTTCTGCACTTCACTGACACACCTGTCATCCATAAAGTAACGCACCACATCTTCACAAAAGGCCCAGCAGTCTCCGCACAACCTCGTCACCTAGCACCAAACCACCGCAAGATTGCTCGCCAAGAATTTGAACACATGCTCAAACTTGATTTTGTGCGGCCTTCATCCAGCCCGTGGTCCTCAGTGCTCCACATGGTGCCCAAAAAGAGTGGTGATTGGAGACTTTGCGGGGATTATCGTGCTTTGAATAAACTAAGCATTCCCGACCAAAATTCGTTTCCGCGTATACAAGATTTCACTGCCACACTCCATGGCTGTACAATTTTCTGTAAAACTGATTTGATGAAAGTGTATCAACAGATCCCTATCGAGCCATCCGATATACCGAAGACTGCTATCATAGCTACTTTTGGCATCTTCGAATACCTTCCTATGCCATTCAGACTCTGCAACACGGCTAAGACATTTCAGCATTTTGCCGATGAAGTACTTCATGGCCTCTTCTGTTCCTTCGTCTATTTAGATGATATCCTTGTCTTCAGCTGCAGTACATCAGAACACAAGACTCACCTGCACCAAGTTTTCATGCAACTGTGGTAGTACGGTCTTGTTGCCAACACCACAAAGAGTGAATTCGGCATCTCAGAGTTAGATTTCCTTGGCCATCGTGTCGACTGTTGCTGTATCCGACCACTTCCCAGTCATGTCACTGCCATTTCCGAACTTCCATGGCCGACAACACTGAGGAAACTTTGTGAGATTTTAGAACTCATGAATTATTACCGCAAGTTCCTGCCATACTGTGCCACCATCTTGCAGCCACTTCATGACTTGTTGGGTGGCCACACAAGACCAAGTGTTCCTTTACCTTGGACAGAAGCAGCCACCGCAGCATTCGAAAACGTAAAAGTGGAACTCGCCAAGGCGACACTCCTTGCTCATCCTATACCCAACAGGCTCACCTCCGTTATGGTTGATGCTTCGGATGTGACTGTTGGTGCTGTCCTCCAACAATTTGTTGCTGGCCCGTGGCAGCCTCTCCCCTTCTTCTCTAAGAAGATGACAGCACAAGAGCGGTGCTACAGCACTTTTGGCGGCGCGTTGCTGGCTGTATACTTTGCCGTCAAACACTTCTGTCACTACCTCTAAGGTTGTCAGTTTTTCATACTGACAGATCACAAGCCCGTAACGTATGCCCTGAATTCAAACAGCACCTCGTATACTCGTTGTGAGCTTTGACACCTGGCATACACATCCGAGTTTACCAGCGATATTCGTCATGGTCAACGGCAATGACAACATAGTGGCCGATGCACTATCTCAGCTGCAGGTTGACTGAACCTCCGTCACCAGACCCCATGTGAATTTCACATGCTTAGCTGCAGCACAGTGCGATGACAACGACCTCCGCGAGCTTCACACCACTGGTACTTCGTTTGCGCTTGAAGAAGTTTTCATGCCTGGCAGTGATGTTCCTATCATCTGTGATACTTCAAACAACTGCTGTTGTCTATATGGGCCACCAGCTTTTTGCCGAACCGTTTTTGAAGCCCTACACTCCCTGTCATACCCGCGAATGAGAGCGATGCAATGCCTAGTAACCTCTAAATATGTGTGGCCCATATAAAAGCTGGTGTTCAGAGCTGGACGTGCAGTTCCTTGAAATGCCAACACGCTAAAGTTTCTAGACATACAGTCAGCCCACTAGAAAGTTTACCACCTCCTGATGCCTGCTTCAGTCATATCAACATAGATATCTGATACAATTGAGTATGGCCCGCGAAATGCAGCCACCGAAGAAACAGGCCAGCACGCCTAGTAGTGACAAACTCACATCTTTATAGCCAAAACGCGACTACTGCGGCCCCTTATGTATTGCCCGCTAGGCCTGCCGCAGCAGCAACACAAAAACAGGGCTGCCAGGGGGCGCTGCATTTAAGAAACTTTTAACATTGTGTCACTCCTCCTCTCTTAAGATATATGCTACAGGGAGTACTTGACCACTGGTTTGCGAGTTCTTGTGCTACGGCGCAACTGTGGAGTGTAAGGTGCAGCCATGACAGGGTCGTCCATGGCACAGTTACTTCCAGATACACTTCCCGGCGACTGTACCTCACGTAGCACATCGGGTGCAGCTGGGAGATGTATGGCTGGTTCTCTTTCATGAAGCACATCCGGGACAGCTGGAGAATGGGTGGGCGGTTGCCCCAGTTGAGGAGAAACTTCTGCTCCAGCAGGACGAAATGGCGCTGTCTGCACAAGGCGCAAGTGGTCATTATGTCGGCACCATGTCGAACCGTCTTGACAAAGAACCTGGGCTGACGGTGGATTGACATCTGAAACACTGGCAGGTGCCCATGGTGCACCTGTATGGAAGTTTCTCGCATACACTTTATCTCCTGGTTGGAGTAATGGAGCCTGCCGTGACCCTCTGTCAGCATTCAACTTCCGTTTCAGTTGTTTAAATAGCACCGATGCTTGTAGGCTAGGCCGCAGGACATCCAGAGGAGTCTTGAACATTCTCCCCATTAGGAGCTCACATGGTGGCCAACCAGTTACTTCGTGTGGGGTTGTCCGATAATGAAATAAAAGCCTGGAAATCTGTGTCTTGAAGTCGCCAGAGCCAGACTTCTTGAGTTTGTTCTTTACAGTCTGTACCACTCGTTCTGCTGCACCGTTGGAAGCGGGGTGATACGGTGGTACAAGCATGCGGCGTATTCCGTTTCGAGTTAAGAACTCAAGGTACTGTGCACTGGTAAACGCAGGACCATTGTCAGAAACTATTACGTCAGGGAGGCCATGCTGAGCGAATGCAATTCTCAGGGCAGAAATGGTAGCTTCTGCAAATGTGGATGACATGGGCAAAACTTCTAGCCACTTCGAGAAAGCATCCACGATGACTAAGAATGTGTGTCCTAGAAATGGTCCCCCGAAATCAATGTGGAGCCGTGACCAGGGTCGGTGCGGAAATGGCCATGGCATCTGTGGGACCGGCTGCGCAGTCCGTTGTTGAGTCTGGCACGTAGCGCAGCTTTTCACACTTTTGGCAATGTCATTGCCTATGCCTGGCCACCAGACATGGCTCCTGGCAATCATTTTGCTTTTTTCAATACCAGGGTGACTGGCATGAAGTACTCCAAGAACTTGGGCCTGCAGTGATTTGGGAATTACTACTCGTGACCCCCATAGTAGGCAGCCTTCATGGAGACTGAGTTCTGAGCTTCTTGTGCTGAAAGGGTTCCACTCTGGCCTAGCTGGAAGGCTCTCTCCTTTCAATACAGAATGCACAACGTGACCCAGAACTGGATCGTTCCTGGTGGCTTGTGCCACCACAGCAGGTGAAAGAAGTCGTGGATAGGCCTCCTCCAACATGAAAATCTCGGCAGGGGCAGGCAGTGTGGTGCTGTTGTTAGGTAGTGGCAGTCTGCTAAGAGCATCAGCAGGGCCCAGCTCTCTTCCAGGCTTGTACACAAGTGCGTACTTGTACGCAGATAGCTTGAGAGCCCACTGGACTAATCTTGGTGATGCTTGCACAGGGACAGGCTTGTTGGCACCCAGCAGTCCGAGAAGTGGCTTGTGGTCAGTGTATGCTTCAAACGGTATGCCCCACAAGTACTGGTGGAACCGCTCTACACCAAACACGAGTGCCAGGGCCTCCCTGTCAAGTTGACTGTAATTTCGTTCTGCTTTTGACAAGCTCCATGAGGCAAAAGCAATGGGATGTTCTCGGCCATCAGCATCTTTGTGGGCCAGAACTGCACCTATGCCGTAAGGTGATGCGTCACAGCTAAGGCACACAGGCGTGTCAGGGCGGAAATGTACGAAAACTGGAGCTGAGGCCACCAGGTGTTTGCAGGCTGTGAATGCATCTTGCTGGTCCTGCCCCCACTCCCATTTCTTTCCATCACAAAGAAGAGAGTGTAGGGGAGAAAGAAGTGCAGAAAGATTAGGAAAAAAACGTCGATAAAAATTGACAAGTCCCAAGAAACTCTGAAGTTCTTTGACGTCTTTTGGCACAGGGGCATGCAGAATGGCAGCCACCCTGTCGACGTTCAGGGAAAGGCCTTCCTTGCTGATGATGTGCCCAAGATACTCCACTTGTGGCACGAAGAAATGACACTTTTCGAGTTTCACTCTGAGGCCAGATTCTTGAAGCTTGCGAAGCACAGCACGAAGGTTGTTGAAATGCTCAGCATCATTAGCACCTGTGACAAGAATGTCGTCGAAATAGACGGCCAGATGTGGGAGTCCTCTCAGCAAGTTCTCCATCTCACGTTGAAATATAGCAGTAGCTGATGAGACTTCAAAAGGCAAGCGGGTGTACTGAAACAACCCCATGTGTGTCGAAATTGTGACATACTCTCTGGAGGCCTCATCAAAAACTACTTGCTGATACGCGTCACGCAAATCCAATTTGGTGAATTTCTCACCCCCTGCAAGGACAGTCCACAGGTCCTCAATTCTTGGAATTGGATATTTGTCCACTGTTGCCACTGGGTTGATGGTGACACTAAAGTCTCCACAGATTCTAATGCGCCCAACCTTTTTTACCACAGGAACAATAGGTGCAGCCCACCTGGATGTTTTCACTGGAACAAGGATGCCATCTCTTCTTAATCGTTGTATTTCTTGTGTGACTCCATCCGTTAAGGCATATGGCAGAATGCGTGGCATGAAGAACCGAGGTGGGGCATCTGAAGGAACATGTAATGACGCTTCAGTACCTTTGTACGTACCAAGACCTTCTTCGAACACCTCTGCGAAGTCTTGGACTAGGTGTTTGATGTCAGAAAGTGCATGTACATTTACTTCAACATTGAAGAGGCCGATGCCCAGCTCGCGCATCCAGTTGCGTCCTAGTAGAGTAGGTGAAGTGTCCCCTGTCAGAAAAATGGGTAGATCCGCCTCCTTGCCATGAAACTTCACAAGGATGTCAGCCTTGCCTTCGACTTTTTTCAGTTCCCCGGAATAGCTTCGCAGAAACACTTGCGACGGCTGCACATTAACCAAAGGCAGAAGCTGTAGGAGCCGTGACTTGGCAATGACGGAGACGCTTGCCCCCGTGTCCACTTCCATGCGGAGCAGCTTGCTGCAAACGTCAACGGTGACGGTGAAAGCGGAGGCGGTTCGGCGTAGTTAATATGCCACATGTCGCAGACTTCTGAAGGCGAAACTGCAGCGGCATCTTCATCTTTTACAGTGTGCATGCGAAGGCGGTTGCTTGACGCCTGCAAACTTCGTGCAGTGGGCAAACGCTGCTCATGAGGGCTGCTGCTTCGGGCTTGGCTGTCCTTTCGTTTCGTATTGCAGACTTTCGCCAGATGACCCCGTTTGTGGCAGTAATTGCAGACGGTCCTCACATGCTTGCATTCGGATGCAAGGTGTCCACCCCCGCAGCGATAGCAGGTGACGGCCTCGTAGCCTGACGAGACGCGGTGGGTTGAAAAGGTGCTGTTAGGGCTAGCTTGTGCAATCTTCCCGGTGTCCCTTTTCACTGCTTCCATTGCTAGGGCTGTCTGCACGGCATCCTGGAAAGTGAGGTCCGCTTTTTCCAGCAATCTTGTTTGAATGTCCGCATTGTTCACACCACATACAATACAGTCGCGTATCATGTCTTCTAGTTTGGCACCGAAGTTGCAATGCTCAGAGAGGCTTTTCAGCGCTGCAATGAACTCGCTGATAGATTCACCTTCCGCACGAACTCGGGAGTTGAAACTTCGGCGATAGCGTTCGCCGCACTTCGAGTCGGTCCACATAGCAGGGCCAGTCATTTCCTCCACCCTCGAATGGCTCGAGACTGCCGAAATTCGGCATGTTGAACGGGTGGTCGAATGGTGCGGGAACGTAGACTCACTTGAAACGCAGCAGGCGCGGCATACCTGGCGTTCGTGGACGCGTCGCAGCAGAAGCGTTCGAAGTAGGGTTAGTGTTCGGGTAGCGTCTCAACCGTACAAATTCCGAGGAAAGGTCGCAGGATGTAGTGATGCTTTCCATAGTAGCGCCTGAAGTCCGTAGTGTAAGTCGTTGCTGTAGTATACAAGAAGGGGTTCTTCAAAAGTAGCATGGGCAGCAACTTGGATTCGTCGCGGTAGCAGCAGTAGCGGTCAAACAAGGATGCGTCTCAGCAGCGGCGAAGTCCCTGGCATCCATCACAGAAGTAGAATCCGAAGTAGCAGTATCGTAGCAGCAGTAAGGCTCGGACGTAGTGTGCGCAGCAGTAGAAGTCCTTTTCACCTCGTTGCTAGTTGATACAATTGAGTATGGCCCGCGAAACGCAGCCACCGAAGAAACAGGCCAGCACGCCTAGTAGTGACGAACTCACATCTTTATAGCCAAAACGTGACTACTGCGGCCCCTTATATATTGCCCGCTAGGCATGGCGCAGCAGCAACACAAAAAGCAGGGCTGCCAGGGGGCGCTGCATTTAAGAAACTTTTAACATTGTGTCAATATCGTTGGCCCTTTGCCTCCTGCGCAAGAGCATAGATACATATTAACAAGCGTCGACCGTTTTACTAGTTGGCCTGAAGCTGTTCTGCTTACGAACATTACCACAGAAACAGTCGCACAGACTGTTGTCGAAGTTTGGATCAGCCGATAATGTGTACCCTCTACTATAACAACTGACTGAGGTTGTCAGTTTGAGTCCCCACTTTTTTGTAACATCTTGAAAACACTTGTTATCACACATGTTAAGACAACTGCCTACCATTTGGCGGCTAATGGAATGGTCAAATGTTTTCATCAACAGTTAAAGGCTGCCTTAATGTGTTCTGACAATACCATGCCATGGACGGAATGACTGCCTCTTATCGTCCTCGGCCTCCAGACTGCACTGAAGAGGAACATGCGGTGCTCTATGGCAGAACTTGTTTTTGGCATAACACTCTGCGTGCCCGGAGAGTTTTTTGGTACACAGTCATCACCTGTACCCTTTGAAATCACCAACTATGCAAGCCAACTCCGAGCATTGGTGCACACCATTGTTTCGCCACCTGTTTGCCCCACTTGTCAGAACACGTTTGTCAGCGCACACCTCAGTGACTGCTCACACGTCTTCAGATGCCGAAGCACAGTCCATGCTCTGCTACAAACACCATAAGATTGCCCCTTCAGGATACTCAACCATGCGCCCAAACACTTTACAGTGATGATCAGAGGGCCTGAAGACACCGTATCCATTGACCGTCTTAAACCGGCTCATTTAGACATTAAATCAATAAGCACACACACCACTGCAAACTCCTTCAAACCTACATATTACCATCCTAGAGTGCGTTTTGCTACAGGTACGAGCTTCATTTCTTCCTTTCGCATGTTCAGCAGCCCCGTGCCTTCCTCAGTATGGGGAAGGCCCTGTAGCATCTACTTCTTTTCGGTGCAACGGCTCGAAGAGAGAAGAGGATGATGAAGTTGCACGTGCTTGGTGTGCCGGTTGTTTCCCGATCACCATGTGTTCACCAGTGTGAGTGTTAAAATATATATTACTATGTGATGTGACTGAATGCGTCACTCCTTTATCTACAAAAGTATGGTGTCATCATCTTCTCACTTCTCGAGCAGAGCATGCCAAAACAACAGCTATGTTTGCTGCCACATTGGAATAAGGACACTGTTCACTGGCCTACTGTCCCCTATGTCCGTGGCCAAATAAAGGGGGTCAGCGCTGTCTTACGCCATTGCCCTAGTTCTATCAAAATCTTTGCTTTAGATATTTAGCCATGTTGAGTCAGAATTCGGGTTAATGCCATGGCATGGAAGGGTTTAAAAGGGGTATCAGCTGTAGTTCACTTGCTTTTATTCTAACCTTTGCTTTTCTTATCACCATTAATTTCTTTCTGCAGAAACGAAGGCGAAGACTAGAACAACACTCAGGCTCTCTACCAGAGTCACTTTCAACTGCAGCTAAAGGATTTGCACTTGGAATTCTGCTTGGTGTTTCCGGAGTTGTGATGAGCCCTATTTCAGGTATGGCTTGTTTAAGTTGAAATATGAACATGTTGCTCATTTTCCATGCACCCGTTAACCCCTTAACCAAGGAGTTATCTACCCAATAACATGGTGTTCTGCATCAAATTTCTTTCTATGTACATGTTATATTGATTCCACAAGATATTACTATAGAACAAGGTGAGGCTGCATTTTATGAAGTTTTAGACATTCATGTGGTACTCCATGAAACGTGTAGCTGCACACAAAGCCACGTTGCAGTCTTATTACCAAAGTGAATTATCTTCTTTCTGATTCTTTGTGCCCCTACTTGACTAAGTGATTCAAGACAGCAGAGATCTTGTAAAGGCACAAAATGCCTTGGTCTTGCAGAATGGATGTCTCGTTAACAAACTTTTGCTGCAGCAGGAACCTCTTTTCTGTGAACATCATGTTTCATTTCATTTCATTTCATTTCATTTTATTACCTTAAAGACCCCTTTCGGGGTATTACATAAGGGGTGGGTGGTGCAAAAATACAGGAGGTTGCCCACTATCTTATTTTCAAGACAGAATATTCGTTACTTCATCCACGAAGGCAGATGAGGTGGTGATGGCAGCGACGTGGTGGGGAAGGCCATTCCAGTCTTTAGCTGTACGATGAAAAAATGATGAAGAGCAGGTGACAGTGCGCGCGCTAGGGCGCGCAACATTTAGTGAGGCCTGTGCGCAGCGATATGCGTGAAGGTGGTACAATGTAAGGTGCGTGGCGAAGCGAGCTGGTGAAGAATTTATGGAATAATGATAAGCTCGCGATACGGCGACGGTGCGCTAGTGTGTCCAAACCAGACTCTACTTTTAATGGCGATACGCTGATATCATATGAGTATGTCGAGTGAATGTATCTTATGGCGCGGTTCTGTATGGATTCTAATGCGTTGCTGAGGTAAATCTGGTGAGGATGCCATATGGGTGATGTGTATTCGAGTTGTGGCCTAACCAGTGTTTTATATGCTAGTAGTTTTGCTTGTTGAGGAGCGTTGCGGAGATTGCGTTTCAGAAATCCCAAGGTTTTGTTAGCAGATGATATCATGTTAGTTATATGCGAGCACCAGTTTAAATCATGCGTGATCGTAATGCCTAGGTACTTAATAGAGTTTACAGTGTCGATTGGGATGTCATTAACTGTGTAGATAAAGTCATGCCAATTACGGCTGCGGGAAATTGACATAGATTTACATTTATTATTGTTTAGTACCATTAACCATTGATCACACCAGGCTGTAATGTTGTTCATATTATATTTGCCTTGTAGAAAATACAAGGACCTTCAGACTGGCTCCAACCAAATAAGTGAATTTTATTATGCCAATGTGTTGGAGCCCATTCGGCTCCTTCATGGGGTATTCTTTGAGGGTGGCAGTGTGCAGCCTTTAAAGGGTCCTTCGTAAAAAAAAGGGGGCAGAGTACAGAAGGTGGGGAAACACTTGACATATAGGAAAGGGGGGGGAGCAAAAGGGGGGGATGGCTGCATTGGTGTTGGTTGACTGGGATGACCGGTGCTGGGGGAGCTTGACCCGCGAGAGGGCCGTTGACGGTAGGCGAGGCAGGTGGGCATGGGGGAGCGCATACATTTTGGTGTTGGTGACCTCGAGCAGGGATCTATCTGGTTGGGCGTCCTTTCCTTCCTTTCGTCATGTTACCGAGGCCATGGATATACATGGAGGGTAGGTTGCCCTTCATGCGGTTTATGTTACCTCCTGTATTCTGGATGTGCCATGACTCCAGTAGTAGCCTTTTTCGTGAGTTCGTCTCTGTTCGAAGGACTTGGTTGTCTTGGAAAGCAGTTTTGTGGTCGGCGTCTTCAGAATGTGTGGCGACAGCACTGCGTATTCAGTTGAACGTCCTGACATCATCCTCATGCTGTCTGATTCTTTCTTTTAGACTTTTGGTTTCCCCGATGTACGATGCCAGACAGTTGGCATAGCTGATTTTGCAGACAACACCTTGAGCTTTTTCTTTTGGTGGATGATCTTTTGGCTTAGGGAGGAGGATATTGAAAGTGTTGATCAGTTTGGGCACAACATTGAGGCCTTCTTTTTTCAATATTCGGCCGAGAGTTTCACTGGTACCTTTGACATATGGGATGGACACTCGTTTCTGGGGTATGGGAGAAGTCAATGGTTGAAGGTCTCTTCCCATCTGCCAAGTATCTCCCCACCTTCTGTACTCTGCCCTCCTTTTTACAAAGGACCCTTTAAAGGCTGTGCACCACCACCCCCAAAGAATACCCCCTGAAGAAGGAGCCGAATAGGCTCCGAAACGTTGGGCTAATAAAATTCACTTATTTGGTTGGACTCAGTCTGAAAGACTTAATCAATTCCCCAACCAGAAAGGTAATTCTGTCGAAATGTTTAGCTTCAAGAAAATACAGGTACCGAAAAGAGCACTTCAGGAAAAAATAGGATACCAGTATTGATTTCTGGTCAATCCTTTGAACCTACGAGCAACTTTATATTTGCCTTGGTTACTCAAGCTTGCTCTTGGTTCACTTCTTCAGCACTCCAGTAAGCTTTTCTCAGTTATATTTTTCAAGGCAAAGACACTTATCTTGTCAGTGATTAGTTTTCCAAGACTAATCCAAGTATTCAGAAATTCCTAATGGACTCGCATCACCAAACATGACTTTGATGCCTGGGATTTTGCTCAACAGAAACCACTTCCTTGACTTGCTGTGCCTCTAGGAGCATAAAGATTACTTTCAGTACTGCATCTTTGCTTTCTTCTTCTTTTCCTGATAAAAGTTCACTTTCTGACAGTAAGCACGCATCAGTGTCCATCAAAAACATGCGCAACTCTGCTGCATCTATTCTGCTGTTTGAATTTCCCTCCAAAAACCATGTTGGAAACAAAAAATGTGCTTCTACGTAGGATCTATTACTCTAACAAATATATATATATGTATATATATATATATATATATTGTTACGCTAAAGCTACAGCAAGGACGAAGGAAGAGAAGAATGAAGTGTGTTTGCCTTTGCATTGGCTCGGTGTCAGCGTGGCCCCTTTTCGTCAATTCATATTTAAATAAACGCACCCCATCGTAACAGTTTTGGTGGAGGTGCAAGTTAAAACAATGGCGCCCCCGAAGAACGACAATGCACCGCCCGCAGGAGCGGAATCCGTGGAGCTTCGCCAGAGTCGCGGAATTGCTGGTCTGCCACCAGAGATGGCTTCCAACGGCGACAACTCACCACCTTCTTCCACCTGCCCATGGCAGCCCTACATCGAACCCCGAACCTTCACCGAAAAAGCCGGGGAAGACATGGACAGATGGCTCAGCTTTTACCAACGTGCAAGTCGGTTCAATAGCTGGAATGCCGCCGCCCAGCTTAACAACATTGCCTTCTTCCTCAGGGGAACTACGTCTGTGTGGCTTGAAAACCACAAACAAAGTGTGATGACGTGGGAAAAGTTCGTAGACGAAATCAGAAAGTGCTTCAGAGATCCGGCAGCTAAAAGAAAGTGTGCAGAGCAAACCCTAATGCAGCGAGCCCAAGTTCCCACCGAAACCTGCACAACGTACATCGTGGAAGTACTGAAATTGTGCAAGGCCCTGGACCTTCAGATGACAGAAGGCAAAGTTGGTCATCTTTTAAAAGGGATTGCCAAAGACGTGTAACAGTTCCTCATCGGAAAAGACAGTCTGGACTCCATAAGTGACATCATTTGGCACTACCACACATTTGAAGCCTTGAAAGTTTGGCGTATCACACCAAAGTTCGGCTGCCTGGCCAACGTAACTAATGTTGCCAGTTTTAACATGGTCCCAGCTCCATCCGACCTTGCATAAGTTATTCGGCAAGTGGTGCACGAAGAGTTTGACCGACGTGAGGCGGCTTCCCTCTCAGCTCCGGGGGTCCGAGAGCCCTTTTCTCACTGCGACTTTGGTGAGATGTCATCACCGCCGCCTCCTTAGACGCCTACAACTTCGTTCCTCGTTCAAGAGCACCAAACCACACTATGGACGTGCATCCCAGTTATCAGTTCTATGATGGTTACTCAAACAGACCACCTGCAGTTCATCAAGAGTGGGATGGCCGTGCCAGTTATCCTGCTACTGACAATTTCGGTGCGTCCCGTGAGTGCCCCATCTGCTTCCAGTGCGGTATTTGCAGTCACGTCGCCAGATTTTGTCCTCATTGCCATTGCACATCACCACCATTCTGTGAGCGACCACGCACTTTTTATTGGCGTAGCAATCGGCATGGCGACAGGACATGCTAGCCTTCTGACTTCGATAGCAGGACAAACTATCAGGCGAATTACCATAGCAACTCACCAGCTTCTGTGCGGAGCTTGACGACACCGCCGCCTTGATGCCAGCGCAGGTCTCCATCTCCGCATTGACGTCTCACTTCACCGCCGCCAGGAAACTAGGCGGAGCGCGACCAGTGGAGGTGAGGTCACCAGTCATCATCAGCTACACGCCCCTATGCCTCTGTCAGTCACCATTTATCATAACAAGATTCGTGTTTTAGTGGTGTGGTGACCAGACCCACGACCATAGCGCACGGCAATGAAGACACAGTAGCCGCTGTGAGGGGCAAAGGCACACTGCCCACACAGGTCATGCGCTCTGCTTTTTATTGTACATCACGCGCCCCCTGATGGTGTCAGTTACCACACTTCCCCTCCCTTAATACAATAGATAAACAGCATATAAGCAGTTACAATTCAAGGAGAAAACCGAAGTACTGGACGGCGTTCCCTAGTGCTCCGATGAAGCCGAGGTATGGAAGGAGAAGGGGAGCAACGAGTGCGTGTTGATGTTATGGTGTCACTGGTCTCCAGCTGATAGGGCTCACCGGATAGTAATAGTTGACCCTCCAAGTTTGTAGCTGCTTCGGGTAAAACACTGTCAGTTGTACTTCCGGTCTCTGAGGATAAAGTCAAATGTGGTTCCAAGCTTGCGGTAGAAGGACTGGAGCACTGACAGTTGTGCTAGTCGGGCATCGACTGTTGCCTTACATGGTCGAGATGCTGGATCCGTCGCCCATCATACAATTTTAGCTCCACCTATGAATTGTGTTGCCTGGTGACTACAGCAGGAATCCATCTCGGACCTGGCCGAAAATTACTAGTAAATACTCTGTCTCCTGGTTGTACTGGCACTCTCGGTTTTGTTCTTTGATCGTACTCCATCTTCTGAGCAAGTTGTTTCTGGAGGACTGTTTTCCGTAGGTCCAGCCTCGGCAGATTCAATGCAGTCCTGAGCCTCTGTCCCATCAACAGCTCGGATGGGCAACACCCGGTGACCTCGTGGGGTGTCGACCTATATGATAACAGTATTCGTGCAATTTGTGCATAAAGGTCCCCTGGGCCAACTTTCTGTAATTTTACTTTTATAGTTTGAACAGCTCTCTCCGCCGCACCAGTAGAAGCCGGGTGATAGGGCGGTACTAGCATCCTGCTCACGCCGTCCTTCAAAAATGTCTCGTACACTTCACTCACGAATGCGGGTCCATTGTCTGATACTACCATGTCAGGGAGGCCCTGATTCGCAAACATGACTCGCATTCATGCAATTGTACATTCCGCGGAGGGTGATGAAATGGGAAAAACTTCAATCCATTTGGAGAATGCGTCAATTGGAATAAAAAAAAATAGGAATTCCGGTAAGGCCCCACATAGTCCATGTGGATCCTTGACCAGACCTGTCTGGGAACGGCCACAGCATCATAGGTACTGGTCTCATTGGTCTCTGTTGTTGTTGGCAGGCGAAGCACTCTTGAACCATAATTACAATGTCGCTGTCTAACAACGGCCACCACACATGACTTCAGGCGATAGCTTTCATTTTTGTGACCCCAGGGTGGCTGTCGTGTAGTAACTTGAGGACTTCCCCTTGGAGGCTGGAGGGTACCACAACACGGTTTCCCCAGAGCACACAGTTCTGATGCACACTCAACTCATTGAATTGGGACACATACGCCCCCCCCCCCCCCCCCCCCCCCCCCCCGCCCTCTGCTGTCAAGTCTTGAACATGACCAGACCATAAATCCTGTAGCACTCTTGACAAGACCGGATCTCTTGCAGTGGCTTCTGCTACCACGTTTGATGAAAGGACACGGGGATAGACACCTTCAAGCATGAATACCTCCGCGGGCACCCTTGGAGAGCAATCAATTGTTGGCATGGGGAGTCTACTCAACCCATCTACACGGGCTATCAGGCTTCCAGGCCTATAGCTCAAACAGTAGCTGTACCCCGCCAGCAGCAACGCCTAGTGAAGAAGCCTCGGCGAGCATGTTTCTGGAATGGGCCTTCCAGCATAACAGGCCCAACAAGGATTTGTGGTCAGTAGCCGCTTCAAATTTCCGTCCCCAGAGATACTGCCTGAACTTTGTGAGACCAAACATGAGACCAAGTGCCTCTTTATCCAAATGTCTGTAATTCTGCTCAGCAGCCGAGAGGCTTCTTGATGCAAAGGCTATCGGTCGCTCTTCTTCAGTAGGCTCTCTCTGTGCCAGGACTGCCCCCAGGCCATGAGGGGAAGCATCAGTGATCAACACCGTGGGTTTGAAGGGGTCATAATGGGCCAAGACACGGGCGGATGAGAGCAGCTCCTTGCTGTTCATGAATGCACATTGCTCAACTGCCATCCAGTGCCGCCTTGCTCCGGTGTTAAGCAAGCCATTCTGTGGCTGCAGTACATCTGACAGGTTGGGGAGAAACTTTCTATAGAAGTTCACCGAACCCAATTAGCTTTGCAACTCTTTCACATCTCGAGGTTTGGGAGCATTCCCTGCTGCTTCAGTCTTGACAGAATCTGGATGTAGCCCGGCAGCACTTATTATGTGGCTTAAATATTAGACCTCAGGTTACAAAAACTTGCATTTTGCAGGTTTCAGCTTCAAGCCCACCTCTTGCAAGTGCCCTAGTACCTTGCAGACGTTTGCCCAATGTTCGTTGTCATTTCCGCCTGTTACCAAGATGTCATCGAAGTAAACTGCGACATGATCAAGACTTCTCAGGAGATTTTCCATTCATAGTGAAATATTTTGCGCGCACAATTGACGAGGACACAGTGAAAGAGGACACACGAGGGCTTTCCATCTCTCTTTGAAATATGGCTGGGGTGGAAGCAATCCCGAATGGCAGTCTCATGCATTGAAACAAGCCCTTAGGTGTATTGATAGTGACGAACACCTGTGACTGTTCTTCCAGCTCGATCTGCTGGTAGGTGTCCTTTAGGTCTAGATTTGTGAACTTTACTCCTTCCTGCAGCTTTGTGAACAATTCCTCTATGCGTAGCACGGGATGCGTTTCCACGAGTGCTATGGGATTTACAGTCAGCTTGAAATCGCCACATATGCGCAACTGCCTATCTTGTTTTAGTACTGGAATGACAGGTGCTGCCCATCTGGCAGTGTTCACTGATTGGACCACGCCTTGGTCGAGCAAGTCTCTGCAACAATTCCTCAAAATTGTCTTTCAAAGCAAAGGGCATCCGCCGGGGCTTAAGGAATCTGGGTTTGGCATCTGGCAGCACCAAGATGCGAGCCTTAACCCCACGGAATGTGCCTAAACCATCTGAAAACACCTCTTGAAAGCGGTCCACAGCTTCTTCTGTAGATGACACAGACAAAATACATTTCGGCTTGCTGATTCCCAACTGGAATTCCTTCATCGTGCTTCTACCAAACAATGCTGGGCACTGCCCCTTTACCACAAACAGAAGCAGCTGTCTGTCCTCCTCCCCAAGCTTTACAGTAGCCGCAAACTTTGTGGCGACTGGTTGCTTGTCTCTGCAAAAATTCCGATGGGAACAGTTGCATGAACTTTGTTTCACATATGGTTCAGACATTGGCGCCAGTATCAACTTCCATCTCTAGTGGAACCCCGTTAATGTTACCTGCAATGCGCATAGGCGCTGGCCCAACCGCCTCAAGTGCCTAAAGGACCTACGCTTCCGGTGTTTCACTCACTCTGAGTGCCCCAAGCACTTCATCCACAGTTTTCACGCGCTTCGAGTCTGTGCACCGCGCCTGTCTATTTACTATCTCACTATCACTTTTGCACACTCTTGCCAGATGCCCTTGCCGGCCACATTTGTAGCAAACTGAGTTGACGTGTTGGCGCTGGCACACTTGATGGGCACCACCATTGTGGAAACACCCGCATTCGTGACGCCCAGGTTTCACTACATTTGCTGCCCCCATGACAGTTCCGACTGTCAATTGGGCTGACTTCGACTGTGGCATTGGGTGTGCGCTCAGCGTACGGGAATCCTTTCTAGCATCCTTGATGGCTCGTACCATACTCATTGCTGTTTCCAGGTTTAACCCGGCTGTTTCCAGTAACCGTGTTTGCATTGGCACGTCGTCAATGCCACTGACGATTTGGTCTCATAGCATGCGGTCTCGGAATAGCCCAAATTTTCAGTCGTCGGCCAGCCGCTTTAACGACGCGAAGTACTCGCTCACCGCCTCTCCGTCCCACCTATGTCGTGAGAAGAACTTGAAACTTGCTACCACTTCCAACACCTTTGGCCAGTTGTTGAGGGCCTCAAAAATTGCCGCTAAGTTCGCTGCGGCAGGTTTCTCAGGAGCCAGCAGGCTTCGTAGCAAGGAATACGTGACGGCCCCACAACACGTTAGAAATACAGCCGTCTTCTTACCATCTGGCACGTCGTTCACCATCAAGAACAGTTCCACCTATTCTCGGTACTTGGTCCAGTCTGCCATGTCCGCGTTGAACTCATCTATCTTTCCAATGATCGGCATGCTTGTTCTTGCGTCACCATCACCGGCACCGTTTACTTAAAGAATTTTCCCTCGTCGCCAGTTGTGGTGACCAGACGACAATGAAGACACAGTAGCCGCTGTGAGGGGCCTAGGCACACTGCCTGCTCAGGTCATGCGCTTTGCTTTTTATTGTACATCGCGTGCCCTTGGTGGTGTCAGTTAACACAAGTGGACAATGTTGCTACATTGGCCTTAGTGGACACAGGGGCGAGTGTCTCTGTTATCAGCCTGGATTTCAAAACCTGACTAGGTTGTAAAGAGATGTTTCACTGGGATAACGCTAATGCATTTCGTGCTGTGAGTGGAGAGTTGCTCAGGACTATTGGAGTGTGCACCGCAAACGTTTATTTCTTCGATAATGTGTCATCATCATCATCAGCCTGTTTTGTGTCCACTGCAGGATGAAGGCCTCTCCCCGCGATCTCCAATCACCCCTGTCCTGCGTCAACCCATTCCAACTAGCTCCCGCAAATTTCCTAATTTCATTGCTCCATCTTGTCTTCTGCCGTCCTCAACTGCATTTCTCTTCTCTTGGTACCCATTCTGTAACCCTAATGGTCCAATGGTTATCTAACCGGCGCATTACATGACCTGCCCGGCTCCATTTTTTTCTCTTGATGTCATTCAGAATATCGGCTATACCCATTTGCTCTCTGATCTGAACTGCTCTCTTTCTGTCTCTTAATGTTATGACTAGCATTCTTAGTTCCATCACTCTTTGCGTGGTCCTTAACTTGATGTAAGCTCCCTAGCAAAAATTCTAATACAAAAACTAATAGCCTATGAGGTTATTGACACTAATACAGTCTATTAGTGTATTAGTCTAATAGATCTATTGGTGTATTGGCCTATTAGTCTGATAGGTCTATTGGTGTATTAGTCTAATAGGTATATCGGCATATTAGTCTAATAGGTCTATTGGTGTGAAAGAAAAGGTTTCAATGCGCCAGTTACAGAATGAAAAACAGGCATAATTGCTATAAGCATTTATTAGCACACAAATATTTTTACAGATTTCTCTTTCGAGATCTTCGTCAGGTCAGCAATCTTGATTGCCAGAGCTTTTACTCCACCACTTCGACCAGAGAATGTCCTTTTGGGGTGGTCAAAAAAACCTGGGCAGAAACATACACACATATCGAAACATTTAAAAGCAGGGGTGCTAGTTCTACCACTAAATGTTTAAGCAGGCAATATTTGCTTCTAAATTGGAATAATATGGCCCCGTAATTTCCAAACTAATTTTAGGACAAAGTTTGATATGCTTAGTTCGACATGTTTATCATAAAGAAAAATGACGCCATCTGATATGACAGAACAATTAGACAGCACATAAAATGCACCTAATATGTTCTGTGAGTTACATCAAAACTGTAGGCAGATAAGGAACAACTTTAGACAGAAATCTTGTACACCATTGTCGGAAACATGCATGTCACTGCTGCTATGCGCACAACAATCGGCCCAATGACACAGTACTGAAGTGCATCCACCATTGGGATAAAAAGAAACAACTTTATACTATACTATAGAAGCATAAATAAGTACAATAGTTACCTCCAAATGGAAAGGAATTGGCGCCGGCAAAAACACATCACATCGATGCACGCTGATAGATCCACGAAGCACAGGGGTAAAAACAGTTGCCTTCCATTGTTTTGAAGTCACACAACACCCTTATCCAAACATAATACTGCAGGAATAAGATTGCGCAGACGCCAGCATCTCGGGTTCCTTAAAAACACATCGTTCATTCACTAAAAATCGCGCACACCTCGCCTTGACATGGCTGCAGTACACTGCAACATGGCAGCCGCCAATGCACACGTGCTGTGCGCAACTACGGCTGACTACGGCCGTACTTTTGCGATCTTCCCGCCTGCCGTGTTCCCTTCTCTGCGATACTGCTCATTGATGTCAATAAATATTACGGCCTTTTATATGCGGTATTAAGTTATCAATTTAGGTTACAAGTTTAACACTGCTTTATGCGCACTTCAACAGAAGATACGGGACTAACGAAACTTCAGTGGCAAACAACTATGGTTGCTGCGATTGCACCATCGTTTGTAAACCCACCGGGCATCGCGACTCTGCCTTGCAGGTCACGGCTGGTTGTTCATTGTGCTTTTTTTTTTTTTTTTTCGTGGCGAAGTATTTGCTGGTGTTGTAAACACTAGCTGTTTCCTCACGACTCATTGCGACGAGGCTCAACAGAGGCCTAGTTATGAGACGTCGCCAGTGAAACAAAATTGGCAAGACCATGTAGGCACGCGTCGAACGATCGCTATCGTGTATATCGCTGAGAGATAAGCTTAGTGCGATGAAACTAATACAAACGTGCGAATGCTGTGTGCTGCATATTTTGTACAGCAAAATTCTTAATTATTCAGTGAATAATCAGAGACCTCTCTGTAAATGGTCCCCAATACAGACTTAATTTTTCATTAACTTTCACCCTCGCATTAAACAAGCAGCAAAAAGGGGCAACAGAATTCAACAATGCATGTTGCATAACAGACCAGCAACAATCTGTATGAAGACAATAGGACGTATCAGTCTAATAACGAAACTAGCAGACATGCAACACTGTTTGTATAAGACTAATACGTCTAATAAATAGGGTCTATTGGTCTTATAGGTCAATCAGTACAACTAATAGGAATTTCTATTGGTATAATGCCAAATTTGTACAACTAATACAAAACTGTATTAGACTAATACAAACTTCTATTAGAATTTTTGCTAGGGCTTCTTTGTCAGTCTCCAAGTCTATGCCCCATATGTCAGCACTGGCCAAATGCACTGGTTGTACACATTCCTTTTCAACGATAATTGTAAGCTTCCCGTCAGGAACTGACAATGTCTGCTGTATGTGATCCAACCCGTTTTTATTCTTCTATGAATTTCCTAATCATGGTCACAGTTTCCTGTGATTAGTTGACCTAGATAAACATACTCCTTCACAGACTTTAGAGGCTGACTGGCAACCTTGAACTCTTATTCCCTTGCCTAGCTACTCATCATTATCTTTGCCTTCTGCATATTAATCTTCAACCCCACTCCCACACTTTCTCTGTTAAGGTACTCAATCATTTATTGCAACTCGTCTGCATTGTTGCTGAATAGAACAATGTCATCAGCAAACCGAAGGTTGCTGAGATATTCGCCGTCAATCCTTACTCCTAAGCCTTCCCAGTTTAATAGCTTGAATACTTCCAAGCATGCAGTGAATAGCATTGGAGAGATTGTGCCTCCCTGTCTGACCCCTTTCTTTATAGGTATCCTCCTCCTTTTCTTGTGTAGAATTAAGGTAGCTGTAGAACCTCTGCAGATGTCTTCCACGATATTTACGTAAGCGTTCTGTACTCTATGATTACGCAATGCCTTGATGACTGCTGGTATCTTTACTGAGTCAAATGCCTTTTTGTAATCCATGAAAGCCATATAGAGAGGCTTATGTATGTACTCGGCGGATTTCTCGCTGACCTGATTAATGTCATGGATGTGATCCATTGCAGAGTATCTCTTCCTGAAGCCAGCCTGTTCCCTTGGTTGACTACAGACCAGTGTTGCCCTTATTCTATTGGAAATTATTTGGGTAAATATTTTATATAATACTGGGAGTAAGCTAATAGGCCTATAATTTTTCAGTTCTTTAATGTCTTCCTTTTGTGGATTAGTATAATGTTTGCATTCTTCCAGTTTTCTGGGACCCTTGCAGTGGATAGACATTTGGTATAGAAAGCCGCCAGTTTTTCAAGCATTATGTCTCCTCCATCTTTGATTAAATCGACTGTTATTCCATCTTCTCCTGCCGCTTTTCCCCGTTTCATGCCTTGCAAGGCCCGTCTGACCTCATCTCTAGTTATAGGAGTAGTTTCTGTATCCTGTTCATTATTGTTTCGAATGGAGTTCTCCTGAGTCCTCTAGATACTGTACAGGTCAGTATAGAATTTTTCCACTGCTTTTATTATACATTTGAGATTGCTGATGATATTACCCTGCTTATCTTTCAGTTCATGCAGCTTGGTTTGTCCTATGCCAAGTTTCCTTCTCACTGATTCCAGGCTGCATCCATTTCTTTGGCTTCTTCAGTCTTTCTCACATTATAATTTCGAATATCACTTACTTTCGCCTTGTTGACCAGTTTTGACAGCTCTGCGAATTCTATGTTATCTCTTGAGTTGGACACCTTCATTCTTTGTCGTTTCTTTATTAGGTCCTTTGTTACTTGGGAGAGCTTGCCTACTGGTTGTCTTGGTGCCTTGCCTCCCACTTCAATTGCTGCCTCTGAAGCCAGCCTCATTACGGTTTCATTCATTATCTCTATGTCATCTTCATCTGTCTGTTCTAAGACTGCAAATTTGTTCACAAGTACCAGCCTAAATTTGTCTGCTTTTACCCTTACTGCCTCTAAGTTGACCTGTTTCTTCTTGACCAATTTTACTCTTTTTCTCTTGAAATTGAGGTGAATCCTAGCCCTTACTAACCTATATGATGACTGCACTTTACCCTACCTATCACTTCTACATCCTGCACTATGCTGGGATCAGCAGAAAGTATGAAGTCAATTTCATTTCTTGTTTCACCATTAAAGCTTTTCCAGGTCCACTTTCTGTTGCTAAACTTGAAAAACGGGGGTTACTGCAGTGAAACACAAAGGACACGCACACAAGGAAAAGCTTCCTGAAAGAGGTGTTCATTATTCGAATTCTACCAGCATCTCTCCTCTAGCGTTCCTAAAATCGACGCTGTAGTTACCAATTGCTTGTTCACCAGCCTGCCTTTTCCTCCACTTTTGCATTGAAGTCGCCCATAACTACAGTAGATTGAGTTTGCACTTTTCTCATCACTAGTTCAACATCTTCATAAAACTGATGTACTACTTCCTCATCATTGTGAGTGGATGTTGGAGCATAGGCTTGTACTACGTACCTTTAATATATACCTCTTATTAAGTTTGATTACGACTACAGCTACACTCTCAATAATGCTGTAAAATTTGTCAATGTTGCCCGCTATATCCTTATGGATTAGGAGTCCTACCCCGTATTGTTTCTTATCTGGCAGACCTCTATAGCAGAGGACATGGCTGTTATTCAGTAATGTATAAGCCTCACCAGTTCTTCTAATCTCACTAAGGTTGATGATATCCCAAACAATGTCTAATAGTTCCTCAAAGAGTCCTGCTAAGCTAGCCGCACTCGACAGAGTTTGGCAATTAAAGGTTAACAGGGTCAGTTTCCATTGGCAGCCTGTCCAGACCCAGAGCTTCATAGGTCTGTGCTCATATTTTCGCTGTTTTAGTAGAAATTTCGCTACCATCGTTGCACCCCTGACAAAGCTGCTTGCTGGCACCAGTGACCTTTTGACCTCGTCAGAAGAGTTTCATGCCGCATTTACCACCTTACATTGTCTACTTACCTCGGCACCAATTCTGCGTCACTTCGATCCAAATGCTCCTACGGAAATTCACACTGAAACTAGCGGCGTTGACCTGGGCACAGTGCTAGCACAACGAAAGTATAGCTTTGGCGAGCACGTCATAGCGGAATGTTTAGCCATTGTGTGGGCTCTTGCTAAATTTCGGCCTTACCTTAACAGTCAACCTTTCGATGTCGTCACAGATCACCATGCACTTTGCTGGTTGTCATCGCTCAAAGACCCACCTGGCCAACTTGCACGATGGGCCCTACATATACATGAATATGAGATCAGGGTTGTCTACCACTCTGGGTGCAAACATTTTGAAGCCGACGCTTTATCACGTTCACTAGTTTCACCCGATTTCAACAGCGTTTCGCTCCTGTTGCCCACTCTGTTACCTGAGGACATCACAAACTTGGCTTCAGCGCAGCAAAAATATTCGTCGATAGCCACTCTTCTGAACCTTCTAGAGAATCCTGTCGAACTACCGGTGTCTCATGCACTCCACCATCAAGCATAACATTTTGCAATTTGAGGTGGATTTCTCTACCGCTGAAATTATCATTGCGATAGTTGCAAGTGACTTCTAGTGGTCCCACACCAGCTCCATAGCAACATCTGTGCTTCATTTCATTCCAACCTGTAGTGTGGCCATGGCAGTGTGTCCAAATGATACAGATGCTTCAGGGTGCACTCCTGTTTCTATGGCCACTAAGCACGCCGAGGAATGTCTGCAGCTCGCCCGCTCGCTCACTACCGCAGACCAATCCTGCCATGCCAAAAGCTTCAACGTGACGACGGCCGAGCTGCTCCTACCTTCCCGACTGAATCCCCTGTATGGCTCTGGGCTCCACCTACAAGTCCTGGCCTCTATTCCAAACTACTTCTGAAATTTTGTGGTCCTTATTGCATCATTGCCGAAACTTCGCCTGTAAACTACATTGATGAGCCACTGATTCCCCCAAGTGACCATCGTCACTGGGGACACGAGATTGTTCATGTCAACAGACTCAAGCCTTATTACGAGCCCCTCATTTCGTCGTTGCCATAGGTCACCAGGATGGCTCCTCTTTCAGCTGGGGGGGTGACTGTAGGGAAGAAGATATGGTGCTGTATAGTCCCATCACTATCCCTTGTCTTGGAGACAGAAAAAGATCAGCACATTAGAAAGCACTGTCGCCATCATGTGTCGTACAGCCAGTTCACTGATCTAGCTGAGCGCTCGTTACTGCCACTGTGTTTCTGGCTGGCGCTTGACAAGTCCAATAAACCTCGTCACAATTTCATTATTTTATGCCAGCACACACGCGTTACATGGTATTTGAAGGGAACGACCAACTTTGGCATAAAAATTGTTACAGCGCAAACACATGCAACCACAAAGTAAAAAGGACGGGACACAAGCGCTGACTGTCAACTAAATTTTATTGACGGAAGACGGATACCTTATATAAGGGGAAAGGCAGAAGTGAAGGGGGAAGGGAGTGATACAATCGGGGAAAATGACAAAGTGCATCAATGAACGAACGTGCCAGCAGTCAACGGAATCAGGCGCAGAAAAAACAAGAAAATGAAAAAACTAGAAAAACACTAGCAAAACGCGAGGGATACTAACATACAATGAAATCAGTAAGCAGTCACTTCCAAAAAATGAAGCTCTGCTGCAAAAAGCGATACAAAAGGGGTGCTTACGCACTTGCTGCCATATTTGTGTATGTGGAACGCTTCCAAACTGACGCGCGCCGTCGCGTCGGCACTCTTGCCGAGAATCTTCGTCTCTCCCAAACGAGCTTCGCATCCTGTGCATTCAATTACGTGCGCGATCAAATGTGCGTACTCGTCCTTTAAGTTGCTTAAATTTCGGGCATGTTCCCCCAAGCATTCATTAATGCAGCGGCCGGTTTGGCCGACATAAGCCTTTCCACACTTCAAGGGAATGGCGTAGACCACTCCTGTGGAACACTTGATGAACCGCTTCTCATGTTTTAGCTGACAACCTCTTTTTTTAGAGTTGCAGATGCGTGGGCAGGTTCTCGGCAAGAGTGCCGACGCGACGGCGCGCGTCAGTTTGGAAGCGTTCCACATACACAAATATGGCAGCAAGTGCGTAAGCACCCCTTCTGCATCGCTTTTTGCGGCAGAGCTTCATTTTTTGGAAGCGACTGCTTACTGATTTCATTGTATGTTAGTATCCCTCGCGTTTTGCTAGTGTTTTTCTAGTTTTTTCATTTTCTTGTTTTTTCTGCGCCTGATTCCGTTGACTGCTGGCACGTTCGTTCATCGATGCACTTTGTCATTTTCCCCGATTGTATCACTCCCTTCCCCCTTCACTTCTGCCTTTCCCCTTATAAAAGGTATCCGTCTTCCGTCAATAAAATTTAGTTGACAGTCAGCGCTTGTGTCCCGTCCTTCTTACTTTGTGGTTGCATGTGTTTGCGCCGTAACAATTTTTATGTCAAGTATGCACCAACTCGCCCAGAAAGAAGTTTTAATGGACCAACTTTGACCACATGTGAGTGTAAACAAATGCACCAGTCGGGTAAATCAGTATTCAAATGTGGAAGGTTGCACTTTAAAGACTGTTTCACATGCTGCAACTGGACCGGAAAATATCTCTGCAGTCACATGTGTTGCAGTGTGATTTTATTGCGATAGCACTTATATGGATACTCCAGGCACATTTTCGCCGTGGTCGTTGGTGTTGCCGTGGTCGTCGGTGTCACCGTGATGCTCCGTATAATAACATCAACGCCGCAAATCGTACGCTATATGTGCGAGCGGAAGGATGCGAGGGTGAGCTGACGATGGTCGCTTAATCTCTCGTGCACAAGGGAAGAAAGCAGGGAGGTAGCACGCCATCTTCCATCGTGTGCAAGGCACGGGAGGGGGGGGGGGGGTCGAGGGAGGGAAGGGGGGTTATACTCTGGCAGTGGCTGTGTATGGCGTGGCTGCTTGCAGCTCTATTTTGAAAGCAGTCTGCGATGGGGACAGAGTGCACCGAGTGCTGATAGCTTCATATGCGCTGCGTTCTCGCCACCTAGCTGGTGTGTTCTAATTGCCAGTAGACCAAGGCGCCTCTACTGATGCCCATACAAACAAGCCACAAGTGAGTGAACAGGATGTGAAACTTTATTGACAGGAAATGAGCAAAGCTCCTCCTTTCACAAGAGCAGAAATGAAATTTGCATGTCCAGATATGCTGAAACCATTAGCGTGAGCTCGTAAGCAGCTCACCTTAGTTGTCGCACATAGCAGTCCAGTCATGAGTGACAACTAGCAGCACAAGAAGATTGTGCAGCACGTCCCACTTGTTTGCACTGACAGTCACCACTGAAAATAAGCAACATCTTAGGAACAGAGCAAAAAAACACCGACAGGAAAGAAGATGACAGGACGGGCGCTGTGTCATGTAAAAAAAGATAAGCAACTTGCAATGTGAAGCAGTCGTGTGACATAGGCATCTGCTGCCGCAGCCAACAGAGCTATTTGGACTACCCAGCATTTTAGCGTTACCTCCTTTTCAATCTGGATGTTTCAGGAGCCGCTAACGTGTCGCTCACACTTGGTGCCTCACTTTGTCTCAATATGGACATGGTCAGTTTAATTCGTGGGCATCACTTTTCGCAGCCACATTTGCGTGCCTTTCCACCCATGTGGCTATCAACTTCATACACTTTGGACCATGTAGACATGTCTGCTGGTCTCCATTCAGGCCAAATCTTGGCCGAGGGAGGCCACGAGTGCAATTTGCCCATGGCTACAGCAGGAAAGGACGAGCAGGGAGCACCACCTACAGTGTGCATAAATTGGGAGTTTATGTCGCTGTGCAGACTGCAGGAGCAGGTGCTTATCTTGAAAGACTGCTTCCCAATGCAACTGACTGGGCCACCACACCCGAGAAACATAGCATGGCAACCATGACCAAGTGAGACAGCAGCAAAACCAGACTGCAATCAATTACTTAAGCGTACCTCCCGCAGAAAAACCAGGCTGTCAAGCAAGAAGAGCGATCCTGAATGAGACTAAAAATCAGAAATTGCATATGCAAGTGAGAAAGCTTGCATCTCAAAGAAAGAAGCCACTCTGCTCTGCAAGCACTGAAGGCCAAGAAACATAGAGAAAAGTCAAATGATACATAGCATGTGGTGCAAAGGGTAATGCAAGACATATCCAATGCCGCATCAGCTATGTCAGGAGTAGAATTGCACATGGCAGCACACATTAGGAAATACTGCTACAGACTTGTTACTATGCTACTAGACAGTGACTGTTATTAATGAGCAAAGAATCAGTTGTGACCTTCATGTTTGGATGAGGGAAACAAATGATCTCCAACAAGAATGGGGAATGAAAAAGCTTGCATTCAAAGAAAGAATGTTATACTTGAAGACACCAATGGAACAATTTGACAAGGCCAGGAAGCTGATTAAGAAGAGGAAAACAAAAACCACGAGTCATTGAAACAAAAAAGAAAAGAAGTATTATGCTTAGCTTGTCAAGAAACCCTGATAGCTACCTACTACTGTGGCTTGTTCTGTTTTCTTTTGGCAGCAAATTTAGACACTTTTGCCAAGCTAAGTAGCAGTCTTAAAACTGCAAATGCCAAAGAAGCCAAAGGCGGACATAGAGCTGCAGAAATTGCTACTTGTAGCCTGTGCTGCAAAATGGGGAATTGCTGGTGTCCTCTGCCACAATGGAGAAAAATTCACTTGTAACACCTTGCTGGTGTGCAATAGCACCTGTTGCTTGTCTAAGTTTGTCCCCCAGCCTCACAAGATACACGTGTGCTGCCTCAGTTGGCACAATTAGATGGCCGAGGGCTTTGCGCTTTATGCAAACTGCCTTTAAAGGTCTTTATTTAAATAGCTTTAAACAAACTGGCTAGGTCTTGCAGGGTCCTCGCTACTTTCCTTATGAAGGTCGTGGCATGAGTTAGTGGAGATGCGCGACTCTCACACGTCCCCTGATGTCTTGTTTTCCCGCATAGCTCCCGTCTCCTGCAATGCGGCTTCTCCGCATGGGCTGGGGCCCGCGGCGGTCGATGTGGTTGAAGTGCAGTGCGAGAGATGGCGCGAGTGTTGCTCTGCTAATGGCAGGGTTACTTGGGGGCGCAAGGGAGAACACGCTTCCTCTTTGGGTCGAGGACAGCAAGCAGTGCAGACGTGCCGCGCATGCGCCAATCCATGCTTCTGCGAGACCGTCTCGTGAGGCCTCCTTCGAGCGTGCCACTGTTCGCGTGACCGTACACACGAACGACCAGGCGTTGGGATCCAGCATCGGGCGAACATATTCGCTCGTTATCCGGTCACAGTGAGTCGGACTTTTAGATTTGTTGCGTACCCATCGGCATGTTTTGTGGATAGCAACTCGGCTAGCTGGCATTGATCTATGAAAGGTGCAATAAATGCCCTTGTGATTGTTTGCACTACTGTGTTGTCGTTCCTTTGTCCCAAGAGTGCGGGTGTGAGAACCCAACAACTTTTACTGCCTTTTCTTTAGGAATGTGTGTATGCATAGTAAACTATGTTTGACTCGAGCACATCACTTGCTTCTTCACTACTTTTAGAGGGCCCTTCTGTAAAAGCAGCACTAGTGGAGATAGGTGCCCCTTCAGTCGCTCTGCTAAAGTTAGTCAGTAGAAGTGCCTTAACTTGAGTTAAAAGAACACCCTTGTCCTCCTCAATGTTGCGGTTGCCAGATAGCTTGAAAAGCTTTGATACAACAATGTGCCTAAGTCCAGCAGAAAACTGGTCGACTCTTGAAGTTGCAGTGCAACCGTACTGCTGCCAAATGAGCCTGAAAATATTCTCAAGAGAATCCTGATTCAGCTGCTGTGTCCGAAGAATTAAAAATTAGACGATTGCAGGAGATATTGCCACAGCAGCAAGACTGCTTTGATTGTCATCCACCATCCTGGTATGGTCCTAGGTAGGCGACAGCAACTGAACTTCCGGACTTAATCCAATGCGTGCAATCCTTTAGAAATTCACTGTGCTTTGTGAAGGAGGTAGTGGCCTGTCTCATTTGTCAGTTTTCTATGTGCACTGCAGAGCTGTTCAAGGCATTGAACAGCTTGTCTTTCCTTTCTACAAAGCTGCTTATGTGTATGGCAGTAGCAGGTAGAATGTTAAAAACAATGAATGCCTCAATGGAATTGTTATTTAATACTTGCAAGGCAAATTTTACTTTCACGTTGCCAAAAGGAGTTTTGTACAAATGCCTCTCAGTGACACTTGGTAGGTATTTCAGTTTTAGGTGATGGGTGGACTCGTATGTTTTAAACATGTATTTATATGAAACATCATCATTGCTAATGTAGAGGTCACATTTCTGCAAGTTGTCCTTAGTACATTTCAAAAAATGCAGTTGATCAAAAATAAAGTATATTTTTGTCCCATCCATTAAAAAAAAAAAGATTGTGTGGGGTTGTTTCGAGTGCTGTCCCAACCGCACAATTGTTGCTAACTTGATCGCAGATCAATGCCTTTATATTGCGACCAGTCCTTCAGCTGGCTTATTAGTTCTCTCAGTAAACACAATTAACTGTGCCTTCCCCTGTCATAAAAGCTAAAGGCTGGAGCTACCACTTCACTGTACCTGACATCAGAAACAAGAGTGCTGTATTTACTACATGAACAGACCTTTCAGTGCCACTGCCGACGTAACCAACAAAATTATGCTTGGATTGCAGCTTCCATTTTTGAGAAATTTCGTCAAAATTGAGGACATATGCCCTGTCCATCATATCCCAATTTCTCATTTTTCTTCTTTTACAAAATCCAGGATCTCTGTCATCAATCTAGTTTTGAGTGACATTGCCTATAACCAGGTTCTTAAACTTTTTACTGTTGTAAGGCTTAGCGTTTATGCCAGGTACCTGTATGCTTTTGGGCTAGTGAAAAAGAAGTTAAGGGCAAACTGACAGAACTCTTCTGGCTAGCATCGTCTGGGCTAGTTCAGAGGTTTCAGCTGCATCTGAGCATGAAGAATTTCTACAAATTCTAGGTACCTGAACGACTCGGCCAATATCCATGTTTGTGGAATGATGACAGAGGCCTTTTTCAGTCTTGAAACAGTCCTCCGCAGACTTGATATCTCATCTAAATACTTCTGCATCCGCCTCTTTGTTCATGGTATAAAAACCTTGCGAATTAGGCTTCAGCCCCTTCCTGTTGGTGTAGATGGGGGCTCCTGAGACCAAGACACTTAGTACAGGCACTGTTGGGGCAGAACAGTAGCATGTAAGACACAAGAACACAGGCAAGAAGGTTGGCAATAAGCCATGCACCAGCTCTGAACGCACCTTCAGCGACAGCTGGCTATGGAAGGACCCCATGAGGCATGCTTGGTACAAGTTCTGTTGGGGCGGAACAGTAACATTCAAGACACAAAAACACAGCCAGGGATGTCGGCAATTAGTTGCACACGATGCGTGCAACTGTTTAATACATTTCAATACAATTCAGTTTTGGGGACAAGAGAAGCTGCCGGCAGGCACAAGTAAATATATATATATATATAGTTATAGCAGAGGAAATCACGCTGGCCCCGGTAGTAAAATGAAGAAGAGTACAACGTTTGTTCAATAAGCACAGTATATTTGATTGATGTTTCGGTTGGTGGACCAGCCTTTGTCAAAGTAAATATAGTGTATATATATATATATATATATATATATATATATATATATATATATATATATATAATATGGGTCATTCCATCTCAAGCATGCTCGGTGTTCTCTCGACCATCTCCGATTCTGCTGAAAAAAAAATCGCACTGTTTTACCTCAATGTGAGAAGCAATTATTCTTGTGATGTTTTAAAATTTTCTAATGCCATGAGGATGCACACAAGTGAAACTATGCCAGGCAGAAAAAGCTCTACAAAGTTATTGTTGTGGCCTGTTACTGCAAATATGTCTTATATATAGTCGCCAGACAGTACTCTTTCATGACTATTGTCATTTATTACTTTTTGTTTTAGTTTACATCATATTTAGCTGCAAGGAAAAGCCGACAATTGCCCCTTGTTTAATATTATTTATATAAAAAAACTAACATTTCCATGAGGAATATGTTCACAATATGGGCTTGGTATGTGTGTATACTAGATGATAAAAATACTCTGATAAAAAATAAAACCTAAACTTTCGCTTAATGTCATGGCAAAAATGAAAAAAAAAAGGATGTTCTGACTCAATTTAAGGCTTTGTTTTCACAATGTAGCGCTCCAAGTAAAAATATGACTTAGTCAGCATTGCATAGTATGCTTTGCTGCCTATCTATGCAGAAAAATTTAAAGGATTAAATTTTGTTTTAAGTGAGGAAAAAATGTTTGAACTGCACAATCGCAAGGTTGCGCGGAGCATCTCTTTGTTTCGCCTTCACTGCACATCACATTGGTCGGCCTTTCAGCCTGTCTCATTTTATGTGTTTCTTCTTTTTCTTTTTGAAGTCAACGTCTTCTTTGGCGACTTCAGGTTGATTTGGGATTCGTGGGGACTGAGTCTCTGACCAATGTCATCTTGTAAAATCAGATGATTTCAGGCCTTCTAGTGAACGTAGGGCAAGATAGTAGGCATCTGAGTTAAGCTTGGAACGAAAAAAGACGCACAATGTTAGCATACAACTATATATGGAGAAGTTACAATGCGCAATGGCAAAATAAATCTACACGTGCCTGTTTACGTAGCGTGCACCTAAATCCGAAACCGGTAGTGTGGCTCTATGAAAAATATGGGCCAATTCCGGAAAGATTGCTGTCTAAAATTTTGGGCCGATCCCAAAGGTAGACAACAAACAAACCACAACACTCTAGTCAACAAACCACATGGTGCCCTAGTGCGCCATGAAAGACACTTTCTTTGATGTCCACCGCAAGATGGTGAGTCATGTTTTTTTACCCGGCGTTTCGTTTGCAAATATTTACAATTCCCAACATAAAAGATGGCAAATAAAAAATACATTCTCATGACTGCTTTATTTCGCACGGCATTATTTCAAACTTACTTTGATATAACTTATATAAGTGCCCGTGTCTTCTTGTCTCCGTTCATGTGTAGCCTTCTGCTGTAAGCATAGTTCACTTCGATACTCGAACTACCTGTGTGGTTGAATAGGATGTAACCCCAGCAAGAATTGAAGCCGGCGAAAGGGCTTAAAGTGATGAAACTTCCGTGTGCCTTTTGTGGTAGTCACTTTGCTGAACTGTGGGGACAGCACAATTTTTCTTTTTTGAACAGTTTCCTTCGAAACCCAAAGAATATTTATCCCTTGAATACTGTCCTTTGTCCACGTGAAAAGGTGGTGTGGGGTCATGATTTGGTCATGAATAGGCCTCTGAAGACTGGCTCAGGCTGCTGAGTGTTTCACAGTGCCTCCAAGTCCTTCACAGAAACTGTTGCCATGAGCCGTAGCATAAAAATTCCATTCTGCATCAATTCCGAAGTCATCTTCGTGATTGCAGAGGTTTACAAGGTTCCTTTTGTTTTTGTACTGTACTGGAGCTTCGTCAGAAAAGTAGAGTGTTTTTCATAGATGTGGCAACTGTTTCTTGAGTAATGTCGCAATTTCTGCCTGGAACGCAGACACTGAAACGGTTTCATGCTCTGTACAGTCGGAAAAGACAACGTAATTCTTGACTACAATTTCTTCGTCAGGGGAGCAATAGACTACAAATGGGTGCAGTGTTGTTTGTTCATTCACCCAGTGGTAGGCCTGCGGGGCATCTTGCACAATGAAGGTATAGTTCTCTGAAAAGTCTAGAAGAACAGGCGCTTCGGTTTTGGTAAGCTTTGACTTTGCATAACAACGGTAGGATGCTTGTTTCTAGCTGATATTATGGTGAATTTTTACTCTGGCTAGCATCCCCAAAAATTTATCTCAAAAGTGTTCTGGTGTTAGCAGAAGAGTTTCGAGTTTGCATCGTAGGCCGCCTACCCACTGCTGTACATGTATGTGGTCCACTTCTTTGTTATTAAGTAGCGGGCTGTTATGGAGTGCCATTTCAGCATTATCTGTACCGGGGCAGGTCTGGCACCTCCCATGCATGCAGTGTTCATTTCCTGTGTCACACACAGTTGTTGCCAACAGTTCTTGCAAGGACTTCTTTAATCCAGAACTGTAGATCATCAACTTAAAATTTTCATGACCTATGCAGACGTAAATGGAGTGTGTGCCACTTGCCCCTGCTACCATGCAGTTTGACAGTCACAAACTTGCAAACTTGGAAAATCCACACTTGATGTTATGAGTCCTTTTCCACTCTGCATACAGCTCCTTTAAATTCAAAAGCAGCAGTCATTTTTGTCGGCCTGCTATTACATCTTTCTTCCCCGGGAGACAATATGAGACACTATCATCTTCATAAAAGTCCTTTATCAAAGTCTTCATGCTTTCCTGATTGGGTGGCATTTCTTTTTTGGGGGGGTGCTGAGAATTCATGCAGTTCTCAGTTTGATTGCTGCCCGTACTTGTTTTTGCGAGGCTCCAAAGTAGTCCATAATTTTTTTTGAGCCCGAGACACAGGAGCAAGGGTTAAGAGCTCTATCTTCTTTTTGCGCTTTCCTTTTGCGTGAGGCCTTTTTCTTACATTTTCCATTAAAGTCACATAGTCGCTAAGCATAAAATCGATGCATTGTCTCTTTGTCCTTGCAGTCTGACTGGGTGCCGGAAAGGTTCGCACTTGTCTCTGTGCAGCGGTTCCGTGGCTCAGGCCTTAGTCTGTTACACAATACGTTGGGCTTCCTTCACCGATTTCTCTGCTGGCAAATGCGTCAATTGCTGTGGCACTCAACCCACTCACACCTCTCATACGTGCGACCACCGGAAGTGCCGACATCCTTAGATGCTGAAGTACCCCTAAAGAAGAATGCTTCTTCTCCACTTCATCGCACCGGCATATGCAAGCTTGGCACAATCTAGCTCCAGGAATGAGATCGAAAGATGGGTGCGAATCTGACAAGGATAATGATATCACAGATGATCCTCGGTAATTCTTGATGTGCGTAAGAAATAGATTCGAGCACCATTTGGATGATATGTGTGATGTGTACTTCTTTACATAGAGGTGGTGATGATGGCCACATACTGTATTATACAGTGCGCATTGTGAACGCAGAATCAAGAGCCGGCGATCAAGTTCGCTCAGTTCTTTGACACTATTGATGTACTGACCTTTCACGTAGATTGTCCTGTGACACCCATTCGGTCCTAATGAACAGTGTGGTAATTCACCACCTGAAAATAAAGCGTAAAAATACTATTGCCAGGAACACGTGCCATTGAATTATATGTTGGCACGTACATGCCAGAAAGTCTAACAGACATAAGCCACCTGTGTCACGCAAAAAGAGCAAGAAATGTTATTGTACTTTACGGCTATGTTTTTTCGTCATCCTACGAATGTAAGGCTAGAATTTTTATGTGCGTCTGGCAACACAGTGGTTTAAAAATCACCCCTTGTCCTGGAGAGGAAATACATGAACTAGAGACATCGTGTAGTTTAAACATCCCATGAATTACTACGCAAATCTATGTACCTGAATTCTCAGAAACCGAAGACGCACCAAAACTGTTGTCCACGTCCTCGACTTGATACATTTTCTTCACTCATGGACCATCGTAAAGAAACCATAAATGTGGACGCCTGTTTGCCTCTGTGCCAGCTGTAGCTTTGCCTGGGATATTGAGGAGCAGTAGCAGACGACATACCTATCGTCTGCTCGTAATGCAAGCTCCTCCCGCCGTCTTGATGTCGCTTTCCCAACTTTGGTGGCTGGCGTCGCGGGACGCGTTTACGATACGAATACATGTTACAACCACACATTTAAAGCCGCTTCGCAGACATTTTCGGTATCCAGTGGGCCAGTGGCCTTTTTCATTGTTTTAGGTTTAGCAGAACGCCACAAATCGCCTGTTTGTTGAATAAAGCCACAGTTTTGGTTTTTGTTTTGGCGCGCTTTGTGTGAACAGGGACATGTGGATTAAATTTATTTTGCCCTGTTTTGTAATAATCCCGTATTATAACTTCTCCGTATGTAGTGTTACGCTAACTTTGTGCATCTTTTTCGTTCCAAGCTTAACTCAGATGCCTATGTTCTTGTCCTACGTACACTAGAAGGCCTGAAATCATATAATTTTACAAGATGACAATGGCCAGAAACTCAGTCCCCATGAATCCCAAATCAACCTGAAGTTGCCAAAGAAGACCTTGTTTTCAAAAAGAAAAAGAAGAAACACATAAAATGAGACAGGCTGAAATGCCAACCGATGTGCTGTGCAGTGAAGGTTAAACGAAGAGATGCTCCACGCAATCTTGCGATTGTGCAGTTCAAACATTTTTTTCTCGCTTAAAACAAAATTTAATCCTTTAAATCTTTCTACACAGATAGGCAGCAAAGCATACTATGCAATGATGACTAAGCCATATTTTTACTTGGAACGCTACATTGTGAAAACGAAGCCACAAATTGAGTCGGAATGTAATTTTTTTCATTCTTGCCGTGACATTATGCAAAAGTTCAGTTTTTATTTCTTATCAGAGTATTTTTATCATCTGGTATACACAAATACCAACCCCATATTGTGAATATATTCCTCATGGAAGTGTTAGCTGTTTTTATAAAAAAATAATAAACAATTGGCAACTATCGGCTTTTCCGTACGGCTAAAAATTATGTAAATAAAACAAAAAGTGATAAACGACAATAGTCATAAAAGAGTGCCATCTGGCGACTATACAAAAAAAATATTTGCAGTAACAGGTCACATCAATAACTTTTGTAGAAATGTTTCTGCCTGGTATAGTTTCACTTGTGTGCGCAACCTTTGAAGCGTCCTCGCGGCATTAGAAATTTTTTTTTAATCACTTTAATAATTACTTTCGACATTGAGGTAAAACAGTATGATTTTTTTCAGAAGAATCGTAGATGCATGGTCAAAAAGCACCGAGTACACTTGAGGTATAATGATCCATAAATATATAAAGCTACTCAGTCGCCCTTGGCCAGAGTTGCAAGATGAAAAATGTGGCATGCGTTCCGATATAACTCTCTCTTTCTTTCATGATTGTGTGTGTATGACGACAGCCTGCTGCAAGTGTGCGTTGTTTTCACACCCACTGTTGTACAGAGTGTCTTTAATGTGAACAAGCAGCACAAAAAAGGAGGACAAGCAGAAGAGGACAAACACTGACGCTGACTTGCATCTAAAGGTTTATTTGAGGAACAGCAATGAAGGGTCCTCACTGCCGACATGACTGCAGGATCTTGTTCATTTGCTTGTTTCCGCGTGTCAGTTAAGAAGACAAATATTACATAAGGATTCAGGCTGCGATGTTAAATGACTGACCAGTATTGCCGTCCTCAGTCGCAGTAAAATCCGGCTCCCGTTTCGATGCAAATGTGTTCCGCATGGTTCACGGCCGAAACCTAGCTTTCTGGCTTACATCTCTGCTCGCAAACACATCACCTCAAGTTCAATAACACGAGATGTCGAAGTGCAGTAAACTAGTTTTAGTACAAAACAAGCAACCAGCTGAAGTGTATGAACCAATGAATTCATGCTCGAGGTCACGTGGGAGGTTGATGATGCTGAACGTTATTTTGCATTTATGGTGGCTAAAAGAAGACAGTTAGTATTAAAAAATGCAATGTATAATTAGGAATAATAATTTTGTACTTTTTTGTCAGGCAATAAAAATGCTTCAATAAGTGTGGAAGAAAGGTTGTAGGTTAAAATTGCACTTATTATGCCACCTGTAGTGGGAGATATGCTCAAGATAGAATATTTTGAATGGAGGTACAATGCTTGTTTTATTAGCAGCACGATGGTCGATTTTTTCACACTCTGTGGCGATTTGTTGAACTTGAGAGTGCGCTAGCTCTGGTGTGGCAATGAAATCATCTGACTTGTCTGCCAACGGCTCCACTCCTGCCAACACAGCCGCCGGCACAACACAGATGCCGCAGGAAGTCGGCAGACCAAATCTTGTCGGGCCAGTGCAATTGGGCCTAAACTCATCTAAACGGCCAAAGCAAGCCAGCGACACTGGCGCCTCCTCATCTGCAGTGGCATACCCTAACAGCAGCTGCTGTCCCTAGCTATGGCAAACTTGGCTTGAAATTTCTGGACTAATTAAAGGACTCTGGTCTATGTGAAAGAGAATGAATGTAAGAAATAGCTACAAATCTCTCCTTACTGTCAGTACTTTATGCAACCATGCACTAACTGGAACACATGATGTACCTTTTCAGGCATTCGGGAGCTGTGATAGTGGCAACACAGGGAAAACCTGCTTCTAAATAAACACTTGACCTGCATGCTGAAGCTAATGCTCCTCTTGTGCACATGCTATTCGGTGAGGGTAGACTTGAAGCACGGCTTGGCTATTCCAATTTTTACAGCTTTAGAATGCTTGACGGAAAATTTCAGCAAAGGTATGAATTATCTTAAACAGCATTTCCAATCCACATGATCGTCCAGAAAAACCAAGGTAACGTTTAGGAACCAGGTGCTAGCTTGCAGAGAGGAGCTTGGAGCTGTAATATTGGCATAAGGTAGGTTGTTTTGTTATTATGCTAGAGAGCATGTTTTCGGAAAAAGCATTTTCAGCAAGCAGAGTAGAAGAATAGTTTGCGTGTTGGAACAGCCATCACTTAGCTGCCAAATGGGCATGTGAGTTTTGCTTATCTCTTTATAGAATGTACAACAGGTTTCCAAGGACACTGCAGAACATATGGAAAGCTGCTGGAGTGCCATGCTGATACGATGCATAAAAACCTTCCTGGCAGTGAATAAATGTGGCTCCTACATCTCGGTGACACATTTGCTTTTATTGAAGCACATGTATCTTAAAATTTGCTTAGGATTTTCAATATCCTACTGCGTAACACCAGTGCCTTGGTCAGAATGAGCAGTTTGTTTTCTACTGTGGAGAGCCTAGCAAACTATATCAGCGCAATAGACAATCTGTACATAGTACAGTCAAACCTCAGTATAACAAACCTTGATTTAACGAAATTCGGGATGTAACGAACAATTTTTATTTCCCTATCTTGGTTTCATTGAAAACGTGTATCATTTTTCGCAATTTAACAAAGTAATTTCATGACACGATTTCGATTTTATGAAGCTTTTGGCCATTTCAAGCTTCTAATTGGAGCTTGTATGGCTGGTAAATCTAGCAAAATATAAATGTCGGCCGAGCATGAAGTTATTTGCTAGCCTCCTTTCGCACAAAAAGTTCAAGCGGCGAAAATGCCATCGAAGCCTGCACGCCACGATGCAGTATACAGGAAACGGCACCACGCCATTTGTCGTGTAGCAACTTGCAGAGGCCGCAGGGTGCACAGCAGCTCTGAGCACTCGGAGAAACACAAGAGCTAATGATTCCTTCAGCACAAGAAGGGAGGGGGGGGGTAAGCACGTCTCCTCTCCTCTATCCTTGCTGTAACTGTGCATGACTGTCGATATGCGTGCCAAGCACCATATCTTGGAGGTGATGTTCGGCAACTGCAAACGTGTTTGAGCTGAGGTGGTTGGTGCCTTCATGTGCATTTTGTTCCCACGTGTCTAGTGTTCATTGTGCAATCTCAACTTTCCGAGGCACAGTGCGAAGCGTTCGCTTGCGTTGCGACAGCGAGTGTTTTTGGTTGTCAAGAGATCTTTGCCTGAGTGTGCATGACACCGATAAAACTACGAACCTTGCTTTGTGTAGTTGTCTCTTCGCTATCGGCATCAATGTTCCGCCTTTGTGGCAAAACGGCGACTTTTTGTTCTCTGGACAAATATTCATATCCTTTTGTACTTTTGTTTTAAATTGAGGGTGCTGTCTGATGACAGCTGCAGGCACTAAGCGTGGTAAGCCATGGAGTCCAAGATTTACTGCTCAGCGACGCGACACGATAATCTCAAACGCCATGAGCCACGCCATTGTATTGCTCTTGGCACGATCTTCACCGCTTGTACTGGTGCTCATAACCACGCTACTATGGCCCGACCTTAGGATTTGTTTATAAGTGATTACTGACAAAATAATATGCATGAGGAATGTCCTGGGAATTTTATAATGATTTTTTTCTACTGAAAATTTAAAACCTCAAATTAACAAAATTCACCATTTAATGAAGTTTTTCGCTGCATGTACAGCTTCGTTATATCGAGGTTCAGATGTAGTATATTGGCTCACAAGCAACCTTTCAGCAATCCAACAGAGTGAAAATACCAGGTATGCTGGCCACATTATATTATATTGAAAAACTCCCGGCAGGACTTTGAACATGGCATCACAAGAACATGGGAGAAAAATTGTACCAGCCGGAGGTGGTTGCTGCGATATCGGTATCACACCAGCACTTTCGATGACGATCAACATTATTCAAAAGACTAGCGCAAAATAGCAGGGACAAAGACAGAGAAGACGACAGGACACCAACTAGCCCAGCTTTCTGCCTTGATCACGATCAAGCCCAGTCATGGTCGAATTTCTTGACTGCAACTGGCTCCCTCCACAGCTTGTGCAAATGAGCCAATCACGATCAAGAAATTTGATCCCAGTCAGGCTCGATTATGACTGAAAGGGCGCTGTTTGACACGTGTATAACATGGTTTTGCCGTTATGTGGTATAAATGATATGCTAGAGATAACATGGCAACCTAAACGCTGTGCCTAAGTTCCTAAACACCTATATTTATACTAAAATCTACAGTTTGTAAACATGTTAGGGCATTTGCTTGCTTGGTACTTGTTTGACATCTACAATGTAAAACATGATGTTCGCTTTTTTACCATCTATACGACACTCGCACTCAAAAACCAAAAAAAGGACATTTGTCAATTCTTATTTTTTTTTTGTATTGAGGAACAGAAAATGAAAAAAAAAAGTTGCTATAAAGGACAAGGCCATTCATTATTGCACCTTTTGGAATTCATATTTTTCTGAGCATGACTTGATAGGCAATATTTATTTTGCCACAATCAAGGCCAAAGTTTAAGATATAGAAAGAGGAACAACACAAGAACACAAGACGTGATTTAAACATATCAGGGCATTTGCTTGTTTGGAATTCATTGCCATTTACACAGTTAAACAAGATAGCCACTGTTTCACTATCAAAAGCACATTCACCAACAAAAAAAATTTTGTGATAATGATTAAAAAATAATTCTTGCATTCAACAACAGAAAAGCAAAGAAAATGCAACTGTACAAGACAAGCCCGTTCGTTATTCATTACAGCTTTCTAAATTCAAGTTTGACTAAATATGATTTTAGAAAGTGCATTTATTTTACCTATATGAGGCCAGGATTTACATATATATATATATATATATATATATATATATATATATATATAAAAGGAAAAGCATAAGCATGCAAGACATTTATGGTTTAACTTATGTAATACCACCCCTTATGCAATGCCCCTATTGCGGGGTCTTTAAGGAAATAAAATGAAATTAAATGAAACTATATAAATGGGCAAACTGGATTACCTTTGATTTGATAAAAAGGCACTTGTGTTTTGTAACAGTGAGCCAGGAACTAAATTGAGCAAAAGGTCACATGAGCTACAAGAAGAAAATTCATACGCTTAGTTTGTTAGATGCAGCTTTCACTAGAATATACTTCTACTATAGTCAAGCTTTGCCAGCTTTCATGCTTCTACATTTTATTTTTTGTCTTGTTTTTTTTTTGTCACATAAAATTGTCTCATTCTCATGGCTACAAGCTGTGAAGGAGATTGGCTGTTATACATCTTCCTTGTGTTCAAAACAAGAGAATGAGAATGTGATCCTCAAGCCTACTCTATATACAGGGTGGCCAGTTTTAAGTTTTATGGAATTTTTAAATATTACCTGTGGCAGATAGCAAAATCCTTGTCTTTGAGCTGTATTATTCAAAGAGGCGGACATTACTAGCATGGGAAATCAAAGCACATATTGAACGGCAAGCTTGATGGCACTATCTCCAAACTGGTGTCATTCTGGAAACTCATTTCAACTGGATATGCCTTGCGACCTCACTGGCTATAATTCATAAATTCCCATATGTACTATAAAGCAATTGAATAGAAAGTTATTTGGTGACTTTTGGTTAATTAGTTTAATATGTGTTTTGATTGCTTGTAGAAGTAATGTCTGCCTCTTTGAATAATCCAGCTCAAGGACTAGAATTATGTTATCTGCAATGGGTGATTTTTAAGAATTCTTTAAAACTTAAAATGATCACCCCATATAGTGAGTTCATAAGCATTTCTGTGAACTGTATTCAGGTGATATTTTTTTTCAGCTGCATGGAGAAGTTGAAAAACCCCCTTCTGTGGAAGGCATTCCTCTGCTTTTGCAGTTGACGAGAGCACTCTCAGGCTGATGATGAGCACTGTGTTTTCATGGCAGTTTAATTGTGCAGGTTGTTTTCTTCAAGTACTTTCAGCATATAAACCTTGCCAAGTAATCAATTATACAGTTTACAGCCTCTGGAGCAGCATAAACTTGGTCATAAACTACTACTGCTTTTATCTCAGCAGTGACCAAGCTACCAAATTTTGGCTTTAACTACTGCAACGACAGAAAGCTGAGCTAGTTGGTAAGGATTCATTATGCAAAATAGAAGTGAGGCATGCAGACAGGACACAAGAGTAGAGAAGTGGACAACACGAACGCCGACTATCAACTGAAGGGAGCACTGAGGCGAAAAAAGAAAGAAGACACAAAACTAATCTGCGCATGCTCAGGAATGGTAACACCACGTGTCAATCGGGTACATGTGCCGGTCTACGTGAGAGATAACTGTTAAGGCACTTAATCTCTTCCTTATGTAAAGTAATCAAAGGCTGACTCACGCACGCACTTCCACCATTATAGATATGCCATGCCTCTACCATAAGACGCGTATCTTCATTCTTATGCCTGTACAATATCACGCATTCATCTAACTCTGGCGTGCAGTTACGATCTCTTCTCTACTCTTGTGTCCTGTCTGCACGCCTCACTTCTATTTTGCATAATGAACTACTGCAAGTTTTCTTTGGACTTCCCACCACTGTAAACAGCAACTTTCTAGTCATTCACTGTTAGCACAGGGGTACTTTGCTCAGGCTCAGCTTTTACTTCACAATTACCAAACTTTGGGGGCTTGATTAAGCTATAGACCTTTTTTTCATGGGCGCGGCCATATTGCATAGGCAGTGGTGCCATCTATGAACTGTCGCCATGCTGGCTTGTATAAACACCCTTTGTTGTATCTGAGGTATACGCTGGGTGGCAATTGCTGGTGGTTCTTATTGAACTCGTGCGATCTACCTACTATGGCGGTGCGTCTTCTGTGCATTGAGAGTAAGAAGAGAGTTGGGGCTGTTCCTTTCATTCATTCCCTGCCACGCAGACGTAAGAGAGTATAGAGAGTTGATACAGGGTCGTCGTTGTGTTTATGGCTGACAATAAGTTAAGGAAAGATGTGCAGTGCCATGCAAGAAAGGAAAACCAGTTGAACTGCAGAAAAAGGCCCGACAGGTATTATGTGAAACCTACCAAAAAGTTTGCAGAATGCCGTATTGATGCAACTTATAAGTGCCCTTTAGGTGTGGTCGCTTTGTGTGGGGCAAACAGAACATTGCACCTGAGATTAATTGAGCATAAGCATTGATTGACCAGTGGAGCACTGTTCGAGCTTTCATTAAGTGTTGTGATTGCAAGTGTACTCCAAAATTTGCTGACAGTATAGTTCAGGCACAAAAACAGAGAAGTGCACCTTATGTTTGAGGCATGGCATACCATTAATAGTGGTATCGCACATGTAAGTCAGCTCTTGATCATCTTGCACACAGAGGAATTTTAATACCTAAACAGTAAACTTTTGCAAGTGCCCACACCTGTCCATGATTGCCAGGTCGGCAGGGTTGGCACTGCCTTCTCTTGAGCAAGTTCAGATAAGTTTGGAACTTCCTCCTTTTCCACCATTGTGCAACTTTTCAGATGGCATCTGTGTTGTCCATTTCATTCCTTTGTGTGTCTGTTTCTGTACCTGCCTTTCAGTGCCATGAACACTCATGGACTTATGCACTGAGTCTTGTGAGGAGTGCTATTACATCATAGCCCATGTCATCTGTGTTGTCCAGGAGCCCAGTCAGAAGGCCTTGAGGGATTCTTCAAAGGCATTGGCAAGGGGCTCATGGGGCTTATGACTAAGCCTGCTGGTGGAGTTGTTGACATGTTTACCATAGCATTTGATGGTATTCGACGGTGAGTTTTGCTTTACACATCAGTCTTCTTAGAGCCACTGCAGTTAACTGAGCCCATCCCATGCCCGTAATCTTTATAATCCCACCCAATCCCCTACCATGCCCAGATATGTATTACTTCCTTAATAGGCACTCTATCTGTTCTAGTTGACCACTGGCTATTTTCTCTATGCATTAATGACCTCTGGTTCATTATCTAAATGAGAATGTCAACTAACAGCCTTTGCCTCTTATTCCATACTCTCAATGTAATGCCTACCGTTTTCTGTTCCACTGCTCATTACATCGTCCTGAGCTAGGGCACTGCATGAGCCATCTTTTTTGGCCCGGGCCCCTCCCAAGATCGGCCCGAGCACAATAGTGCCATGCTCTGGCCCAGCCGAGCGCACGGTTCAGCCCGTTATTCCTTCAGCCCAAACAAAGCATCGTCCACTTCTGGGTTATTGCGAAAATACCAGGCCACCTAGAGATGTTTTGCTATAGACATATTTGACTATGTCAAATTTTACACTGGTGTTGTTGCTGACAAATGAATGCAGGCACTCATCTTGACACTCTGGAATTTCTTTGGGGTGTGATGTAAGCATGACGTACACATAAGAGCACTGATGGCAAATGTAAGCTGCCAATGTGCTTTTGAAACATGATGCAATCTTGATGTTTCTCCTTAGAAAATGAAATGGAATCAGTGAAGCTAACATTCTTGATAAAGCAGAACACTTTTTCCGCCTCTGTAAAGATAAGGGAGCCAGCTCACAGCAAAAGATTAATCGGTCAAAAAATGATAACATCTGTTGTCTCCTGCGTACAAGCCATCATCTGCTGCATAAGGCAGAAAGTGTGTCTCTGAGAATGCCATGCATTCACGTGCTCTGAAAAGAAAAAAACATACTAAAACAGGACACAAAGAAGGCAAAGAAGTGAAGTGTCCAGCTAGATATGCAGAAATAATGTACCAGAGAAGTGGTGTGTGACCGCAGGGAGAAAGGAAAGAAGGAAAAGAGAATGTGCTGAGTAGGCAAGTCATTGGCTGCGCTCTGGAGATGGCAGCAGATGGCATGCAAGACCAGGCCAGGAGAGGGGAACCACTGGCAACGCATCCGCTCGGCATTCCCCTAAAGTGCTGTGACAGTATATCATGGTGCCCAGTCAGGTTTCTGCTGCCAGTCTGAGACCTTTCCTGTACCATAGACACCAGCCAAAACTTTGACCCGTGCCACTCAATCACCGACCCCATCCTATGGAATGGTAGCCACCCTGCCTCTGGCACCGTCTTGTGCTACAACCCACCTACTGTCAGGCTTGTCCTGTGCAACAACAGCCATATGGCGACCAGGCTCACACTACGCCATGTCAGTAACCCCAACGCTACGACAAGCTAGCCATGAAGTCTAAAAAGTTACGTTTGAGTGAGGCTGCATATATTGTACTGTAGTTGCAGTGTTTCTTTGAGGTTGGTTTATATTAACGTTTATTCTTAGACTATAGTATAAGGACTTGTTGTTGGGCTAGCTGGTGTTTACTTACCGACATAATGTAGTGCGAAGGCACAATTACAAAGGAGAGATACAGAACACATCACAGGCACTACTAACAACTTTATTTGAAAGACAGCGAGAAGAGTCTATATACTATTAACACACAGATGCACCTACCACTGCTGAGGGCGATTATCAGGGCTGGCAAGATCACTTGACGATCTTCCCAAATCTCTTCGTTGTACAAAACAGAAGTCTGGCTTACGCAGGCACTACATTTTTCTTTTATGTAAAATGCGTCTAATAGCTCACATGCCATTTTATCTTTACTTCTGCCCAGGATCTTCACATCATGAAATACCGGCTTACAAGGGCAGGCTTTACAGTGCACTGAGAGATGCGCAGACTCGATGGTCATGCCGAGGGCCCATATGGAGTTGACTCTGGGTATTGCATCACCATCACCAATGTGGAGCTTGAGCTCGCTCTCGGCAGTCGGTTTCCAGCCCCTTGGGCTTGGGCCCTCTCCATGTGGGTCGGTAGAGAGGTGCTCGGACCTGCTTGGGGAACATCTCAGGCCCGTGGGACGGAGGTAGTCTTCACTGGTTTTTATGGCTTCTTGCAGGGCGTGCTAGACCTGCCCGTCACTGTCGGCCGAGTGCCAAATGGTGATGTCGTCGGCGTAAATCATGTGGTTAATGCCCTCGATACGCGAGAGCCTCTTGGACAGCCCGATCATGGCAAGGTTGAACAGGGTGGCTGAAATCGCCAATCCCTGCGGAGTACCGCACAAGCCTAGCCCGATCTCTTCGGGCGTGAGGTCTCCCACCGTGAGGGTGGCCTTCCTGCGGGTCAGGAACAATTTGGTATGCTCGTAGAAACTGGCTCCCAGGCTGAGCTCGGTGATCAACCGCAACACAAAATAATGGGCAATGTTGTCAAAGGCCTTCTCCAGGCCCAGGCCGAGAATGGCCGGCATTTCTTGAGTGTTGCAGTCGATGACGTAACGCTTGAGCAGCTTCATGGCGTCTTGCATTGAGAGCTTGGCCCGAAAACCGATCATAGTGTGTGGGAACACTCCACTGTCCTCCAAGTACCGGGTCAGCCTTTTGAGCGGCCACCTTGCCAACACATAACATGAGCGAGATGAGGCACAGTTTGTCCAGGCTGGGTGGCTTGCCAGGCTTGGAGATGAACACAGTGTGCGTGAGCTTCCACGGGTCAGGGACCTGGCCGCACTTCCATGCCTTGTTGATGACTTCAGTCAGGAAGTCAGTCTATGGATCGTCTAGGTTGCGCAGGATCTTGTTCGTTATGCCGTCGGAGCTCAGGATGGAACTGCTGTTGAGCTCGTAGAGTGACAGGCAGCCTCTTCGTTGCTGATCTCGGCGTCTGCTGATCTTGGCGTCCAGCTCAAGGTCAGCAGGTCCCGAGTACTCGAGGTACATTGTTTTGGGGCTCGAGTAGATGGGGAGGTACTTTTGCACCAGCCGCTTCATGACCTCCTCTTCAGAAGAGGATTCTATCTTCTGTATGGTCATGAACGAATTCTTCCAATAGACTTCTTGCTTCGCACTGTACTGCAGTTGTACACTCAGCTTGCTCATGACACAATTACCTGGGCTAGTGTGGCACACCATATTGCAAGTGAGCCACTTGTGCAGTTGCAGGATTCTCAGAAGTCCCTGTTCACTCACTACCACACAACCCCTTACTTTCTCACTCCCTCGTACTATGAGGACATTCTGAATGTATGTTTTGTCGTTTATTTTCACATGGAAACTTTATTGCTAAAAAAATATACACCATGGCATCATGAACTATAGACCTTGCACTATTTTTCCACATAGTCGCCACCAACATCGAGACATTTGTCGTAGCATGCAATCAATTTGAAGAAGGCACTCTAGTAAAACTTGGTGCCCTGCGATGCAAGGAATTGTCGCACAGCCTGCTCCACCTCAGCATTGTTTTGGAAGTGACGTCCCGAGAATGCGACTTTCAATCCAGGGAACAGGTGAAAGTCTGATGAGGCAAGATCAGGGCTGTAGGCTGGATGATCCAATCTCTCCCATCCCAAGTGATGAATCTGATCATGTGTGGTCTTGTGTGGGCATGCTGGTCTGCTGCTACTGTCTCTTTGGGGCACTGCGCATGCGTCATTCCTCCTCCACTGACGCTCCTTCCATCGTTGCACCAGCAACAACGGTGAATTTTTATGTTGATTGTTTGTTTCACTTGGTGTACCATGTACTTAATTTAATGTTCTCTTTCAGAAAAATGATTAAACTTAATTTTGGAATGTCCTTCATATTATGGACTCCGTCTCAGCATATCAGCCTCTCTGAAAAACTCCTCTTCCCGCTGCAATGATCCCTATCATGTCTAGAAGGAAAACTGAGGGGCTCGGTTTTGTTAATCATGACCACATAAAGCCAACAGACAATGAAGCCAAGGAAAGCATTGGGGAAATTAACTGTGGTTTAAATTAGAATGTAGAAAATAATAAAGAAAAGGGAAGTGAAAGTTGATGAAAAGATAACTTGTAGCTGGTGGGAGCCATACCCACAACCTCTGCATTACGCTTGCATTGCATTGCCAATTGTGCTACAGCAATGGCTATCAATTGGTCCACTAACTTGAGTATTTATGTTTACTAGCTCTAGCCCTAGGAGTGTTAGCCAGCACCACTCAGAGCCAAGGTGGGCAGATCTGGAACATCCTTTATTGCTCAATGGCGTCACATAACACGTGATCTTAAGAGAGCAGGCACATGGCTAATAAACCCTCGCATGCTACCTAATGACATCGAGGCTGCCAGATTCGAGACCCTCGCAATGAATAAATGAGGGAAGAAGGGAAACTGAGAGATTCAATTGAACAGGCAGTTCAAAGGTAAAAGACAGTCCTTGTCCACATCGCTTGAAATCAGCTCAAACTAAATCGACGACCTCCTGATAAGCCACTGGGCAGTCACATCTTAAAAGAACTAAAAAATCATAAACTTACCTAAACACTTTGAAAGAAAGAGGTGAGCTGTTAGCACGTTGCCAGTGAATTGTTAATAGTAGATAAAAATATGTCCCGTAAAATTGGAGCAATGCGCAAACTGATACAAATACCTTTCTTCTGCAGGTAAGTGTGTACAACACAAGGTGTTGTTCAAATAAAATTCCAACAGTGACATAAAATTGCTGTCATTTCAACTTTTCTCACAAATACAACCTCGTCATTGTTACTAGTGCATTCAAACACATCAGGAAACAGTTTAGTAGAGTGAGGAACAGAATATAATAGGTCTTATATGTCCACTGAATATCCGTAACCCACACTGCCGCAACCCCGAAAAAACAACAACATGGTCAGAACTCTTACTGAGGTACGGATCCTTAACCTCAAGTGCATTAAGAGCTGTGAGAAGAAATCTACTCACCTGGTATTGTCACATCCCTTTCTCGCTTATAATAGACCGAAACAGGTTGTCTAACTTGCAAGTTTTCACACTAAAAGCCCAGATAGAGAGTCCCTGGCCAGTTTTATGCAACCCCATTTTTCACATAGTTTAACAGCACTTCTTTTCACTTTTTCTAAAGTGACTTTAGTTAGGTTTAAAATTTTTGGTGATAGCCTGCAAGGCCTTCTCGTTAAATGTGCTGTGCTGTAGGGCCACAAAACCACCTTCTTTGTCAGACTACACTAAACACAGATTATTATCTTGGAAAGGGTTACCACACATTGCGCAGCCAAGTTTTGACGACTAACATGACTGGAGGGAAGACCTGTGCAAACTGTCCACACCATCTGGCAGCCATCATTCTCGTTGCTCGCAAGGTGTACGTCCTATTTGCCACACGCCAGTTTAAAGTCAGATGTTCACACACCTGAACATGGGGTTTGAAGCCATACTTCAGCCCTTTATCTAATAATTGCACTGAGTCTTGTGGCATAACGTTGTCTCAAAGCACCTTGAGAAGTGGCCCTAAAACACATCGCTGAGAGACACCCGATTTAACAGAAATAAGGGTAGATGAGTGACTGTTGACTACCACAAACTTGAAGTGGTTAGTCAAGACTTCCTCCAGCCATCACATTATGTTGGGATGTAAAAGAATATTTAGCTGCACGAATTACTATCAAGTAGATAACCTCAGCCTCATGATGCTTCGACCACACAGCGTGATTGTCATTGCATTCCGCAATGTGGATAAGACACTTTTTCTTATTTTTCAGCCTTTAAATGTTCTAGAGGACCATAGTTTATATTTATTTGAGCAGAAAGATGCTTTAGGAATAAATTTACTAACAAGTCATTTCGCTTAGTTTCTGTAGAGAATCCAATTTTCTCAAGGGAGTGGGTTTGAAAGGAGCTTTCAAATGTGCCACATGCTATGTGCCAATCGTTATGGTTATTCCACTAGATCAACAGGATGGAAACATGTAGTCAATCAACACTCCGCAAGCCAAGCTGTCTATAGTGGATTTTTTAGTGAAGATTGAAGTTATTCCTAAAAAAAGTCAAGTAAAGAGTTGCATGGGCATTAATAGTGTCAAAGCGGAAAAAAGTGTATGTGTGTGAAGTGTGGAAAGCCGGTCATATGGTAGAGGTATATGTCAGTGTGTTGAGCCTGAAAGAAAGGCTTAAAATATGGTCGCTTGCAATGTGCAGAAAACACGCCCACTTATCATTATTTCAGACATTGTATCACAGCAAATCACCCTTTGCCGTGACTCACATTCAACAGCCTCATTATAATTCCGAGTGGATTAACCAGAATAAAAAATTGAAAGCTATCTTTCCACGAATAATTAGGTTTCAAAGCTCCCCTTTTGTGCTGTCAATTAACTGGCAAAATGGAATTCATTACCAGCAAATGTAGTCACACTAACAGAATCATCATCTGTCCAAAAGGCATGGCTAACCTATTTGGAAAGCAGCAATGATTCTTCAGAAAATAACTGTATCACCAATCATCCTTTTCTTTTGGTATTTGTTCAGTTACATTATAATCACATTGCATATTACATGTTTACTTACATGTAAGCTTACATGTTTTATAAGTGTTACTTGTTGAGTGTGTTATGCATTGTGTGACTGCTGAAGTGGCTTTTTTTTTTTTGTACACCTTGTATGTTTGTATGAATTGTTAGGAGTGCTAGATTATGCATTCTGACTTATTACTGATCAATTCACACACACATGCACGCACGCACATACGCAGGGTGCCCCACATAACTTTAGCCAAACCTTTAAAAATATGCAAATTCCACATAGTTGGACAGAACAAAGGTAATGTTGTTTGCTGTTGCTTGGAGATAATCAAATTATTTTTTTCATTCTGCCTAATTAGATAATTAGTCCTAATATGATTAATGAACTTCTCAAATATTATAGTTAGATTAAAAGTGTCAATGAGAAAATTGTAGCATGACATAAAAAACTCCCGATACAGCTTTCTGTTGCTTAATACATACTACATAAAAGTGTTTTTCCAAGTATGAAAACCCTTTCTTTGTGAAAAACACACACACATGCATGCACACGCACACACACACACCAGCCTTTGTCAGAGTACAGTAACGCATGAACAAAACATACACAGCTTTAAAAGCACCATATCAAGAGCAGAATGCACACTATCTGCGCTGACTAGAACTTACACTGTACATCATAAATCATTATCAATGACACACAGCCACATTATCAAAGAGCCCACACAGCCACCTGCACGAACCCCAATGTCAAGGGACAGAGCTCCATCCCACGTTCCACGCTGCAAGTCTCCAAATAACCCCGAATAACTCCAAATAACTATCGACCGTAAACAAGCATAAGTCGCAAGAAGTACTGACTAATGCTTCACTCCAGCTAGTCGGTATTATATTAAATCACTATGAATCATCGGCAAGCTCACTTTTAAAAGAAGAAAGTACCTTGGTTGACCAACTTATCCTGCATGAAGTGCATTTGCTGAATGCTTACGAAGGAAGAAAGGTGAATGCGTTAAGCAAAATAAAAAGTCGGAAACTGTTGCAGGACAATGTCCCGGTAGTAACTGACTCTACCAAACAAAGCTGTTCCACAACTTCTGTAATCTCAATTGCTAAAACATTGCTGGAGATACTACCATAGTTAACCTTTCCCATGTTGCGCTTCTGCCTATAGAAGGAAGGGTTCCTTCAAAAGGCCTTAATTTCTGTCCAGCCACCAGGGGCTTCGACGAATTCCAATCAATGAAAGACATTGAAAACTTCTCCCGAAATTTAAGACTCAAAGAATATTTTCATGACTGCACTAGCAGAAAACAAGACCACCTAGCTATACTGTCCGCGACACACTGGATGCCTGCCTCGCAACAGGACAAATGCCTAGACCTATATATCAAAGCTGTTTCTCACGTGCTCAACACCTACAAGACACTCACCCCATTCCAGGGAAATCTTTCCACTAGCGAATCCAATGCTCTTAGAAGCCTAACCACACACGATGATATTGTAATTAAACCGGCGGACAAGGGTGGCTCAGTCATGATAATGACAAAAGAAAATTACATAAAAGAAGTTGTAAGACAGTTATTTGACGGCGCATTTTATAAAGAACTTCCCTGTGATCCTCCCGACGAATTCCTATCCATGATTAAGGACACCATAAAAGCATTGGTGAAGCAGCAGAAGATTGATGATAAGACAGCACGCTCCTTGATCCCACTTAGTCCATTAGCCGGACGCTTTTACCTGCTGCCGAAGGTACATTAACCAGGTAATCCAGGCCGTCCAATTGTATCCGGCATAAGAACAGTCACAGAAAACATCTCTTGTTATGTCGACAGATTGATCAAATTTATTCCAGCCATATTTTCTTCTTTTGTTAAGGATACTAATGCTTTTCTTAACAACATAATAGATCTAACCATTCCTGAAGGCTCGCTTCTGGTGACGATGGATGTCACTTCCCTCTACACGAACATTCCCCACAGGGATGGCATTCAGGCTCTCTTGAACTCCTACGAACACCTCCAGTGTAATAGCCCGATTGACAGCTCAACCCTCGAGATTCTGCTGAAGTTAGTTCTTGAGTTTATCAACTTCGAATTTAATAATTCTCATTATGTACAAATTAGTGGAACATTTATGGGAACGAAAACGTTAAGAGTGTACGACTAAAACCTGTCTGCTGTAAATGCTACATCAATGATATAATTTGTATTTGGACACATAGCAAAACAGAACTCTTAAACTTATTGTGGCATTCAACCAGGTACACCCCGCTACAAATTCGCACATCATTACTCACCATTGGCTGTAGACTTCCTTGACGTCACTATTACTGTTTTTGACAGACTCCTAATCACAAAACTCTACAAAAAGCCAACTGATAATCAATTTATTCATTTTGAAAGCAGCCATGTGCGTCATTGCAAGACTGCGATTCCATAAAGCCAGGCACAGTGCTTTAGGTGCATATGTTCCAAAGAAGACGATTTTAATTCTTTTTGCCAGAAACTCAAAAAGAAAGTTCTCAACTGTAAATACCCAGAAAAGATGATCGATGACACGATACACCGAGTGGCAGGACATGACTGGATGGACTTTCTAAAAAGCAGAAACAAGCCCAGTGGCTACCAGTCGGCTAATTTGATACTCACACATTCCACGTCTAACCCTAAGGTCTCAGGCATACTCCCCAAGCACTACAACATTGTCACCCAAAGCGACAGGTTAAAGGCCGTTTTTTTTCTGAGCCACCTCGTGTCGTGTATCGGTGTTCGAAAAACATAGGTGACATACTAATGTCGTCAAAAATCGCTGCTTCTAACCCGACTGGTTGCAGCCGCTGCAATAAACCACATTGCAAAGTCTGTCCTCATATAACACCTACATTGACTGCCACCAGCATAGCCAGCCAATTCATGTTCGCAATTAAAGGCAGTTTCAACTGTAATTCATGTAATGTAGTGTACCTGCTCGAGTGCAGCACTTGCCACATGCAATACATAGGCCAGACTGAAACACCTTTCAGCATCGGTTTTAACAACCACAGATCACATGCCAAATCCTTACCAAACCTACCACTCTCGAAACATTTGAACATGCCGGGCCACTCATTTAACAATCTCAAAGTAACCATACTCGAATCTGGATTCCGCACCAGCTATGGCCGCAAGCTTCGCAAATCTTACCTTATTCATAAATTGAACACTGTCTCGTCCAGAATAAATGAAAACAAAGGAAAAGTAACTTGTCTAACTTTAGATTGAGCACAAATATGCACTTCCCACACAGTGTACATGTATGATTTCAGCACTTTTTTTGCATGTGGCTTTTTGACGTATGTGGCTTGAAGTTGTACGCTTAACACCTCAATTTTTAGATAATTCCAAGTTGCACTTAGAGATGCCATGTGCTAAACATCACGCCTTTGTATCTGCACGTGTACATCATTTTGTTTTCACTACGCCTAATCATGGTAACCGCTGTCACTTACCTGAGTCATGTTTGTATATATTGTATCTGAACATATCTGCATTTCATTTTTTGTATTCCAAAATGTGTGTCATTGATAATGATTTATGTTGCCCAGTGTAAGTTCTAGTCAGCACAGATAGTGCGCTTAGCAGAATGCATTGTTGGGCAAGTTGATTCATTGTATTTGGAAAGATTGGGTGCGTTTTGTAGACGATCACAAGGAAGACGACGGGACAGGCGCAAACTAACAGCTGATATTTATTCGAGGGAAACACTTAAATATCAGTTCATGCCAGCCAGGCGCATCAGGGTATCAGCAGCAGGTAGGAGGAGAAAAAACACAAAATCAGAAAAAACCAATGGCGTGGCTCAGCTAATCATATTTTCTAGGAAACGTGCCTCCCTATTGTAAAGTATGATCGATGTGTCACTGATGCATGCTTGTCCCTTCTTTTTTATATAATATGCCTCTAGAAGCTCCTGTGCTTTTTCGTAACTGCACTTGCGCAGGATCTTAACTTGATTGAGCAGAGGCCTGCATTTATGATCTAGGCAATGCGTGGGTAAATGACGTTGCTCCCAGTTTTTAATAGACCTTTCGTGTTCACGGATTCGCACGTTCATACAACGGCACATCTGGCCTATGTAGGTTTTGCCGCATGTCAGGGGAACCTGATAAATAACGCCAACTTGGCAATCTACATGGGGGTTCTTGTGTTTCACGCCACAGCCACCTTGCTTCTTTCTGGCGTGAAGTCTCCGAATGCGGGCGCAAAGGTGACTCAGCTTGCAGGGACTCAGCTTGCAGCTTACAGATAGTGCGCCATCTGCTCTTGATACAGTGATTTTAAAGCTGTGTGCATGTTGTTAATGCTTTACTGTACTCTGACGAAGGCTGGTCCACCAGCTGAAAACGTTAAGTAAATATGTTAAGTTAAGAAAACGTTAAGTTCATCATGTGACCTCATAAGTGTCATGTTTGCTGGCTCAGTGCCGAGAATGGGTCATTGATTGCTAAGCAGTGCCGCAGCCAGTCGTGGAGTGCCAGAGTTTAGCCTAAGCTGCTATTCTGCTGTTATCACGATGGAATTTGTCACAACTACTTAGAACAGCATATGAACTGTTATCCTTAACTCACTGTATTTGGAATTTCTTTTTGGTGCTGAAGGGCTGCTGAAATGGGCAAAGGTGTCATGGTGAGGCAGCGGCTACCCAGGTTCATCAACCCTAGCCTGGTGAGCCTTGTGATTGATCACTTTTGACCACTGTTAATATCTGTTCTTTTATTTGTTTCAGTAACTTTCAAGCACATTAACTTACAAGCAAAGCTTAACACAATTTTTAAGTGCATTTATATATCAAGCTGCAACCAAGCACCTTAACTTTCTGAGAGATGTTAGGGCAGCATCATTTTACCTTGCCATCTGGGCTGGTGCACACATCAGCATGCTTTTTGAAGTTCTTGTAAAACAGATAAAATCAGAGGATACACATGAGAGATCAGATGAAGAAGACAACGGGTCTTGTCCCATCGTCTTCATCTGGTTTCTCGTGTGTATCCGCTGGTTTTTATCCATATTACAATGTGCCAACTGGCCCATTTCACCACTTTGCTACTTTTTGAGGTTTCTTTGTACATGTGTGTGTAATGTGCATTTTTGTGCATGTGCGTTTTTGGCTGCCAAGCTGCAATATAAAGTAGAGCCATTTTTCTAATGTGCAGGCTCGCTGAGCGCTGAGCTATACAGCACTGTCTTGTTTCATTTGATATGCTAATGCCTTCGTGGCTTTGATACATGTCACCCTTTATGTTCTCAGTTAAGCTTTGATAACTAGAGTTCTGTGCAAGAACATGGCTGCCTGCCTATTATGATCAATGTTGCTGCAAGGTAGTGTTGCAAGAAGCGATCCCTGAGGATTGCTCTTAAGATAGAAAATTGTGCAGATCGAACACACATGTTAGATTTGATGTAAAGCGAAGCTTAGTAAAGCAGTTAATTAAACACTTTACAACTAATAGTGATGCATATAATTTTGTTTACTTTCATCCGATGCAATTTGTAATGTCATGCAATGTTCATGTTTATCCACCACAAATTTCAAAACTTTATTCTCCCCCATTTTTTATGTTTAAGCACTATGGTCACAAACTATATGAAAATGCAAACTCTAAATCAGGTGGCTGCATAGTGCGGGACATCTACATAGCTACGTCACGAGGACGAAAGTAATGAATTATGCTTGAGGAGGGAAGAATGGTGATTACGGAGGTGTATACACAGAGAAGTATGACGCATACCAAATAACATTTAAGAATTCTGTATTTGTATCACATTGGCACATACCCATTCTAGGGCATTATCCAAGAATGCAAACACACTGAATGGCTAAATCAAAGAGAATAATGCAATCAAGTAATACATTAAATATTGCCACATTTGTTCTATGTAGAAGACAAAGAACAATGGTAGTTTCAGCAAACTCCATTTTGCAGTGGGGAAACTCCAAAGATGAAGAAGACGACTCTACGCTTGGTTTCTTAAAGAGGCTGCTTTTGTAGTACATCTCCTTGTCTCCTATTTTCGGTGCACTGTGACAAGATAACTTACCATTCCATTAACAGGTCAGTGTGCTTTAGAGATACTTGTAAGCTGACATTATATCTACAGGTTTTATTTCGGAATTTTACACTTGCACTTTATTCGAGCCAGTTCGCTGGTACTTTCATTCGGCATAAATACAGACGAATTCGGATGTATATCTACCTATATATAGATTATCTCAACAACCCCACACATCTCGAGACAGTCTCCTGAGAAATCAAAAGTGGGAATTTACGCTCCCATGCCCGGAGCCACTCAGTGAGAAAATCAAGTACCACCCATTTTGTGTGGAACACATGGATCGAACTGGGATTCCATTTGCATTCTTGAAGCAGCTTGGCAATCTTCTTTCCGATAACAAACAGCTGCAGGTAGTATGCTTCACTGCAAGGAGGTTCTTACCGCTATCAGTATGCTTCACTGCATTACATGGGTGTAACGAAGTGCAATGGAGTATTATGGAATGCAAATAAGACCTTTGCTGCAGATGCCCTCTGTATATTGAGGCACGCATCTTGCTCATTTTTCCTCCAAGTGCCTTGACAGCATCTGCCAAAACAGTGCCATTTCGTCAACATAAATATTTTAATATTCATGTTGACTACAGGTGCTGTAAAAGACAACTCTTAGCGCAGTTTACTTGCTCTAGTCGGGTGACAGTGCAGCATAGTCTATACATTTTTTTTCTCTTACTTCCACAGTATCATTCTCGAACACTGATTTTGTATAGGAGTCTTGCAGCTGGTGCTGCAGGTGGAGCCCATTTCAGACCAGACGATAAACAATATGCCGAGAATCCAGCCTAGAACAATGTTGCCAAGAAGCAAACTTCTGCTATATATGTATGTACATATAATATCATCCGAGTTTCCTGTCCAGCAAGTTGCATGTCTCATGTAGCATGTTTGTTGCTCAATTTATTGTTCATACTGAGCTTTTTTAAATGGAACAACTCCCTGACTTCCACGAGCTGCACCAAATTACCAAGATATGGTTTATATAAATTTGCAATTTTTAACATCACATAATACGTCCTGTGAGAAAAGAAGAACGCTTTCAGTCTGTAAGCAAGTAAACACCACAAGATATGTTCTTACATTGCAGAGATTTTGTGCCATGCTTCTTGGGTTTGCAAAACTGCCGCTGCAAAATTTACGCGAAATGAAAGTGCATTATTAAAAGAGAGGGCCTAGCACAAAGAGAACGATGTTGCCTCTTACATGTAAGCAAGGACACCTTGAGCACAGTTTGTGCCCACCATTATCATCTGTAAATTAAGAAGTTTACAACACAATGTAGTTCCGAGATATGTTAGGAACCCTTTTCGGAACATCACAAGATGCGACAAGAAACCGTTTATTTCTCTGGATCCTGCAGACTCACTGCTCGCCTTGAGAGTCGCTCCTGGCAATGTGCAGCATAGCTTGGTGCTCAGGCACAGCTGGACAGAGCCAGTATTGCCTGACAAAATGCCATCAGGTACTGATGTCAGCCGAATCATCATTAGATGCTGGTATACCAGTTGTGTGGCAAAGCAACCATAAGAAGCACTGCAAAGCAATTAAGACAAGCCTTCCAAGTATTGAAGATAGAAACAAGCCTTCAAAGAATGAAATTAAAGGTGCACTTTTGTGCAAGTTTCCTGCAGAAGATAAATATATAAATATAAACAGTTCTATTCTTAAATGGAAGAGGTCTGAGTATGAGGTGGAAGCCACTGTAGCTCTGGAGTATCACAACAAGATCTGTAACACCATGAGCCATTTCCACTTGCTTTCGAATTCTGCTGCAAGGGCCGGAGACAGTGCGACCCAGAGCGTTGTGAGCGACCCCACCACCCAAGGCGTTTCCACTCAAGCATGTTCCCGAGCACTGATACAGTGAGTTGCCTTGCTGAAACTACCGGTACCCATTTTCTCCAGTGAATTTTGTGAGGGGCAAGGCCACAATCCATAACAACCGCAAGCTGTTCAACATAGAGTAGTTTTCATATTTAAGATCATACTTAACTGGAACAGCAAAGCATGCCATCAGAGGTGTGCGCCTTACGGAAGTGAACTATGCAGTAGCAGTGAAAATACTCTTAGAGAGGTTTGGCAGTCCTACCGCGTTCGTTGATTGCTCTTCTCAGGTATCGTCACTGTGGGAACTCTGCGAAAAGGTGCACTTTTGTACAAGCTGCCTCGACATTCTCGGGGTTCCAGCACCAGAATACATGGTGGTACTTTATTGTGTCCTTATGCAATCACTCTCCAATGATATGACCATTCTCTACTGTCAATACATGAAGGAGACTGAGGACGAGGAGGAGGCTACTTTAAGGTTGCAGCAAGAGGAGGTGCGGAAGGTCATGAAGTTCCTGCAGGTAAAAACTGAGAGCAGAGAAGAGAGCCAGGCCTCCCATTCAAAGTCCCTACCGGAAACCAACCCCGCTGGACAAGGGCAATGCGAACCTTGTTTACCACCGCCAGTATCGTCAACATTAGCACTGGCCACAGAATCTGCACCGAATGGCCATCTCTGCTGTGTACGGTGCTATCAATGTGACCATGCCACAAAGGACTGGCATGTCACATTGTCAGCCAGCAAGATTAGACACCAACTAATGGGAAAGAACTGTTGTTCTAAATTCAGCAGAGAGGGACACGTCGCACGAAAGTGTTGCAACGCAGCATGGCTCAAGTTCAAGTGCTGCTCGAAACATCTTTCAGCACTTTGCACCATATGTAAACAAGATGGCAACCACCCGTCTACTGAGAGCAGTGATACACTTGTCCACCATGACATAATGAAAAGCGACGAGTTGCCAGCAACAAATGCTCCAGCCAGCAGTTCTACGTCTGCACCTGTCTTGATGCAGACGGCTACAGTGTGGGTATCCGAAAACTGCAATTTTATGTTATTTGATTACTGCTTGACACCGGCAGCCAGGGAACGTTCACTCGATGCGACCTGTTCAAAAGGCTCAACCTGCCTTCCCTCGTGACAGAAGACCTCTCTCTGTTGACGTTTGGCACTTCTAAGTGTTCCCACCGTTACAGCTGTGGAAGTGTCAAGCTCAAACTTCATAGTCATTTTGTCTCCCATGACATCATGTAGATGCATTGGAGATAGCTGAAGTCTGCACCAAAGCATGCAAAGCATGCTTTGGAGGTAGCAGAAGTCTGCACGTTGAACACTCCAGCCATCGGACAAGATCTGCTTGCACTGCTGCGTGAACGTAAGATGCTTGTCGCAGATCAGCATCGACTGGACGATCAGTCGATGCCAACACTCAATGTCCTTATAGGATCAGACTAATATTAGTGCATAGTGAGTAGAAGAATAGAACACCTAAGCAGCGACCAATGTGCAATTGAGACGGTCTTCGGTTGGTTGTAAAGCCCGCCAATGACTTCCCTAATTGAAACTCGAGCACATTTGCCCTATTCATTGCGTGTGAGCAGAATGGGCAAGCTGCATATGACATTGGAGGTGTGGCAACTTGATGCACTAAGGATCACCAATCCTCAGGATACCGCTGGCATTTGTGATCAACTAGCAGTGACGCAGTTCACACAATACTATCGTGACGTTATACTATCGAATACATAGTGACGTTAAACAACAAAGTAGCAATACTGGGAAAGACAAAACTACCATTTATTGGGCGAACCTGTGCCCACTATAACAGGCTACACTCAATGCTCAACGAAAGCGGTGAACGCAGTCGGCGATTGGCGAAAATCTGCTCAGCGGGTCAAGCGCGCCGGCTTTTATAGATCAGCCGTCGAATGTTCCAGAGTAATCGCTGGGACCCGCATGCCTTCCACAAAGTTCTACACCATTCGCGTCGCGCATACATGCAATCAGATTACACAAGGTTCGCCGACAACAGACAGCGGATAGACGCATCGATAACATTCCAGAAACTTCCGATACATGTAGACGCGTCCTGCGCTGAGCGATAACATTTCGTGGATGGTAAAAGTGCTCACCCGTAAAAGATAAACGAGTTCACATGTCAATTCCACCCTCTCAAAAGGCATCGTCCTGATGCTGCAAACATAACAGCAGAGTAAAACACATAAGGACACTTGTTAAATAAAGTAACAAAAAAAAAAAACCAGGGCGACACAGTCTAAAAAAATCGAAAGTTCAGCTATGTGACGTCCCCAAAGTTCATTAGCGCTGGTGAAACGGCTTTAGACGCACAACACGAACTACTTCAGGTCGTGAGCGGCGCTGCTGTGAATGCAAAATGCCGTCAGCACGACCTACCTCATAGTCCAGTTTGCCAACACCTCGGATGACCTTGTAGGGTCCGAAATAGCATCGCAATAGTTTCTCACTGAGTCCTCGTCAACGTATTGGGGTCCAAACCCAAACACGGTCACCAGGCTGGACGTAGCGTCGTCGGAGGTTGTAGTGTCTGCTGTCGGTATGCTGCTGATTCTTGATCCGTAGGCGGGCGAGCTATCGGGCTTCTTTGGCGCGCTGCATATAGGTAGCGACGTCAAGAGTCAGTCACGTGCGGCAGCATGGCGTCAAGAGTCGTCGTCGGGTTCCTGCCGTAAACCAGCTTGAACGGCATGATCTGTGTTGTTTCTTGCACCGCCATGTTGTAAGCGAAGGTTACGTACGGCAGGACGGCATCCCACGTCTTGTGCTCAACATCGACGTACATTGCTAGCATGTTGGCGAGAGTCTTGTTCAGGCGCTCCGTGAGACCATTCGTCTGCGGGTGGTAGGCAGTTGTTCTCCTGTGGCTTGTATGCTTGTATTGCAGAATGGCTTGGGTGAGCTCTGCTGTAAAGGCTGTTCCTCTTTCAGCGATGAGGACTTGTGGGGCAACATGTCGCAGCAGGATGTTCTCGACGAAAAATTTTGCCACTTCGGCTGCGCTGCGTTTCGGTAGAGCTTTAGTTTCAGCGAACCGGGTGACATAGTCCATCGCCATAACGATCCGCTTATTTCCGGATGTTGACGCCGGAAATGGTCCCAACAAATCCATCCCAATCTGCTGAAATGGTTGCCAAGGAGGTTTGATCGGCTGTAGCAATCCTGCTGGCCTTGTCGGTGGTGTCTTGCGTCGCTGACAGTCTCGGCATGTCTTGACATAACGGGCGACATCGGCGGTCATACGCGGCCAGTAATACCTTTCCTGTACCCTCGACAGCGTTCGGGAGAATCCGAGGTGCCCAGCGGTTGGATCGTCGTGTAGGGCGTGCAGTACTTTTGGACGCAGCGCTGATGGAACAAGAAGGTAGCTGGCGCGGACTGGTAAGAAGTTCTTCTTTATGAGCAGGTTGTTTTGTAACGTGAACTAAGACAATCCATGCCTAAATGCCCTAGGGACTATGTCAGCGTCCCCTTCCAAATACTCGACGAGGCCTTTTAGCTCCGGGTCTGCTCGTTGCTGTTTAGTGAAGCCTTCCGCGCTTATTATTCCGAGGAAGGCATCGTCGTCCTCATCGTCTTGCGGCGGGGGATCGATAGGGGCGCGTAATAGGCAGTCGGCGTCAGAGTGTTTTCGTCCACCCCTCGCCCCACGCAGCATTCCAAGGAAGACTGACATTTGGTGAGCCACTGACCACCGCCCGCTCTGCTTTCACTGCGGAGAAGCCGGCCATGTGTACCGCCGATGCCCATACTGCGACTTGGGACTGAGAGGGTTCGCCGTCAACGCGCCGCGTCCACAACTTGGGGAGCACCCACACGACATCGCCGACTACCTAGCCGCCACTCAGTGAAACTCTCGACGACCATCCCGTTCGCTGTCACCAGGGCGCTACTTGTCGCCACAACGACGACCATACGCTGGCTTGGGACTGGCTTGGCTTGGCTTGGAACAGCTGGACCAGCGACGACAAACTGCGACATGTCTTCCTCACATTGAAAGACGCTGCCAGGATGTGGTTCGAGAACCGAGAAGCCACCTTAATGACCTGGGACCTGTTCCGAAGCGGCTTCCTGCAGACATTCACAAGCGTCGTACATTGAGATCGAGCCCAAGCACACCTAGAAACCCGAGTGCAGCTGCCTAATGAGACCACCGTGATTTTTATAGAAGAAATGAGCCGCCTATTCCGCCATGCCGACCCGGAAATATCCGAGGAAAAGAAAGTCCGCCTACTGATGCTTGGTGTAAAGGAGGAACTTTTCGTCGGAATGGTACGGAGACCACCGAAGACAGTCGACGAGCTTCTTCGCGAGCCCACAAGCATTGAGAAGACACTGGAAATGTGGAACCGGCAATTCAACCGCCACACGAACTCAACAAACTACGCCGGAGTTCAGTCACTGGCCACCGCAGACATGAGCGAGGCTATCCGAGTGGTTGTGCGGGAGGAGCTACAGCAGCTGTTCCCTTCATCACAGCCTCAAGTGGTTTTAATTGCCGACGCCGTCCGTGAGGAGCTCCAACAACAACTCGGAGTAGCCCCCGAATCACTGCAGCCTCAGCCGCAAGCGATGACATATGCCGCTGTAGCCCACCGTCACGTTTCCTCTCCACCCCAACGGCAGGGCCCAGTGAAGACGCAGTTCCGTCATCCGCCACCACCCCCTCCTAGGCACGCCTACCCAGCACCTCCACCAGATGTCACGTGGTAGTGATGTTAAAGAACACAGTAGCAATACTGTGAAAGACAAAACTAAGATTTATTGGGCGAACCTGTGCCCACAAAAACAGGCTACACTCAATGCTCAACGAAAGCGGCGAACACAGTTGGCGATCGTCGAAAATCTGCTCAGCGGATCAAGTGCGTCGACTTTTATAGATCAGTCGTCAAATGTGTAAGCCTTGTGTAATCAGATTATACAAGGTTCAGCGACAACAGACAGCAGATAGAAGCATTGATAACATTCTAGAAACTTCTGATACATGTAGACGTGTCCTGTGCTGAGCAATAAGATTTCGTGGACAGTAAAAGCGCTCACCTGTAAAAGATAAACGAGTTCACATGTCAATACGTACACAAGTAAGCTGTACGTTACGTGGCTCCTGTCATGATAAGACATTAGGGAAGTCTGACTAGCAAAAACGAAAGTGTATCCAAAAACGGGCTTAGATGCCAGCTTCAGTGATTCAAAGGACAGTGGAAGCTCTTCCCCCCTTTCCCATAGAACAAAGTTTCAGGAGGTGGGCTGCAAAAGAGCGACATGGATGAAAGGGGAGCTTGAATGTGAAAGCAAGGGGATGGCTAGTGGTGGTCCAAAGGAGGGGAAGTGTCATGGGGCGATCCCCTTTCCAATGCACAAAACATTGTGGTCTCACTCATGGTGGGCCTCTACCTTATTGTGGATCATATTAACCATAACTGCTGAGGAACGATCAGTGATAAAAATTTCACACACAGATAAAGATGGGACAAGCGTGTGCATTAAACATGGGGGCACTGTTGCTCCCCAGCAGACCTTCGTGTTATCGAAGAGCTTCTCATTTCTGCTACTTTACCAAATCGTCAACCACGCTGTGTAGAAGAAAAGCATTAAAAAATAATGGGACTTGCTTGTCTAGGATACACATAATAAGCACCCCTTATTTTTTCTCTTTTTTCTTTCCTTTGTCTCCAATTTCCATTGTGTTAATAAACTTGAGAAGAGCTTGCAGTTAGGCTAGTTTGTACACACTGGTAGGAATGAAAACAATGCAAAAAAACATGACAAGAAAGAAAGACCTACAAAATGCTGATTTGCACACAGCAAAATTTATCAAGGATGGGGGTGCTGGGCCAAGGAAGCTAAGAAAATGCCACAAAAGAAAGGTGGGAGGGCAGGTAGGGGAATGGCCTCAAGGTCCACGCAGAAACATAAGTATAGGAATGTTAGCAGCCGCAGCGTCATTCAACAAACCAGTGAATGTTGAAGAGTGTGACAGTGACTAATGGAAAAAGAATTTTAAGAAGAGGATAGGGGTGATGGATATGAGGAGCGGGGGGATGCGCATAAAAGTTGTCAAGAACAAAGTTGGCGGGTAGTTATGAACAAAGACCATCTCGTCACTGCCCGATCACTCAACACCAGACAGTCGTTCCAGTTGCCTAGCTGAGGCTCACCTACCCCATAGTAACACATGCTGCTTGCTGTGGAGAGCCCATCCTAACTAAATGTCTCAGCAATTTTCAGAATAGACAGGTTTCAGGAGACACGACGCTTTCAAATCTCTCAGAGCTACTGGCCCTTATTTTACTACGAACTATGAATGCTGTAATTTTCACAAAGGTTTCTAAACAGAAAGCAGCCCTGCTTCGGACTAGCTGCCTCATCAATTCCCGAGTGTGATCATATAACAATATCTGTTGCGTGATTAATTAATTATGGGGTTTTATGTGCCAAAACCACGATCTGATAATGAGACACACTGTAGCAATGGACTCCGGATCAATTTTGACCACCTGGGATTCGTTAGCATGCACCTAAATTAAAGTACACAGGTGTCTTTGCATTTTTCCCCCATATAAATGCGGCCGCCGTGGCCGGGATTTGATCCTGCGACCTTCACGGTCCTGCATTTAAGCAACCACAGCGGCTCCTGCTTTGTGTGATGACTACAATACCATGCTAGCAAGTTACTTCCAAACATCTCTTCAAAAAAGTCGAACAGCAGATCGCCGAAAGTGAGTGAAACTTGCGTCATATGATACTATTGATGTTCTAGCGGAAAGCTCCATTCCTGTATATTTAAGTTTAGAATACTATAGCATGCCCACATTGCCGAAAGTGCGATTGAGTGATAGGCGGCTTGCAAAGTAGTGCCACTCTCTTCCATATGTAGCCATGGCCGTACCACTCATTAGAAGGTCTGGCTGGAAAACAACCTGGGCTGAAACAAGTTTGGCCTGCAACAAGAAGACACAGATGGCGTAGAGGTAGAACACTGCCTCGCGTGCAAGAGGTCCGTGGTTCAAATCCCGGTGCCGCACAATTTTCCACCAGATTAAAAAAAAAAAAGCCGCATGTTGATACAATTGCATAAACAGGCCTGGAGTATGGCCTGATCCCGGTGACCAGAACCGGTAATGCACTCCCTCACCAGAGCAGGATTGGCCACCCTGGTGTAGTACTTGGCCACAACCTCCTATATGAATACAACAATCAAACCCCGGCCCTCAGTCCCCAGCAGCTGCGGAGCAACTGACCACGGCGGCGGTCAGACCTACGACGCAGCAGAGGGTGCTAAGAATCCCTGGCTCCAGACAGGCCGCCATTGGAATATGAACCTGCCAACGTTTAACGCTAGAACGTTATATAGTGAGGCGAGTCTATCAGTACTATTGGAGGAATTAGAGGGCAGTGAATGGGGTATAATAGGGCTCAGTGAAGTTAGGAGGCCAAAAGAAGCATATACAGTGCTAAAAAGCGGGCACGTCCTGTGCTACCGGGGCTTAGCGGAGAGACGAGAACTAGGAGTCGGATTCCTGATTAATAAGAATATAGCTGGTAACATACAGGAATTCTGTAGCATTAACAAGAGGGTGGCAGGTCTTGTTGTGAAACTTAATAAGAGGTACAAAATGAAGTATGGGAGGGGCCTTTGCCCTGCAGTGGGCGTAACCAGGCTGATGATGATGATGATGAAGAAGACACATGATAATACGCTGTCTTTTTTTGTTTGGCCCCGTTTTTAGTGCTGTTTGTTTTTCGAAGTCATGTACCAGCTAGGTCATCGACATTATATAAATGTATCAATTTGTAAATGAAATTTTGGTTGTTCTTTTTTATATCATTTTTAAAAATAGCTAAGGATAACAGAATAATTTGATGTGAAGTGGGTGGACGCCTTAGCAATGAAAAACGTTTGTCAGAAGTTAAGCTAAGTGTTGTTTTGGCAATGCAAATGCACGCATCCTTGTTAAAGCATTCTTCTCTGGGGAGTGCCAGGAGTTTGTCTTTGCATGGTGCACGACTTCCACATATGCAGATTCAACTTCGCCCTGCCATCTGCTAGCCGCCTGGTTAGCTCAGATGGTAGAGCGGCTGCCCCGGAAAGGCGGTGGTCCCGGGTTCGAGTCCCGGACCAGGACGAATTTTTCTTCAACTCTGAGGTTTTTCTTCCGAGGAACCCGTATGGGTTTCCTTTGTAGCAGTTGCTACGAACCGGTGGATGTCTGAGTTTCCCTTTATCAATTACTTCTCTCCACCTTGCGGGTTTCCGCAGAACTACTACGTCAAACACTTACCTTTGCTTCGTGTGTTGTCGACAAATTTCGACTTCGCCCTGTTATCTGCTAGCTGCCTGGTTAGCTCAGATGGTAGAGCGGCTGCCCCGGAAAGGCGGTGGTCCCGGGTTCGAGTCCCGGACCAGGACAAATTTTTCTTCAACTCTAAGGCTTTTCTTTTGAGGAACCCGTATGGGTTTCCTTTGTAGCAGTTGCTACGAACCGGTGGATGTCTGAGTTTCCCTTTATCAATTACTTCTCTCCACCTTGCGGGTTCCCGCAGAACTACTACGTCAAACGACTTCCACATATATGTACACAGAGAGAGAGGTGAAGGGGGAGGAGCAGTGGTAGTTGTTAGCAGAGAACCCCCGCCCGCCTCCTCCCGAAATAAATTTCTGGCTATGCCACTGTGACCACACCATCAGTGAGTGCATCAAAAAAGGTCAGGCTGAATGTGTAGACACCTCTCTAGAGCACGGAGCAACGGTTTAGTACCTCCCACACCATACAGTAATCCGCCAAAAAGCTATCACTACGAAGATATGCATAGTGTTTGATGCATCTACCTATGAACCTGCCATGTCATAGCTCTACGATATCTTGGACAAAGGGGTGAAACTTGGTGCTGAGCTCTTGCAACTGCTTGTACAGTTCAGGATGAACCTATAAGCAGTTGACAGTGGACATCCGGAAGGATTTCCTTCAAATTTGAGTTCGGCAAGAAGACCACGATGCTCTCCGCTTTCTGTGTGTCGACCGACTAGCTGATGAAGTGGAAACAGTACCTTCCATCGTCGAATGGCGAATGACTTGTGTGCTCTTCGGAGTGTTATCTAGCTCTTTCTTTCTATCTGCTACTTTGCAGCATCACTTCGGAATGTGGAAAAAGACAGCCAATAATGGCTACGCACCTACAGACATATTCTACGTGGCCAACCTCGTCATGGGAGCTTCCACTGAAGAAGAGGCCCTTGAAATCTACGATGCTGCATTGGCTATTTTATCACATTGTTACGTGAAGAACGAGTCAGTAAGATGAGCAACTATTTGCAGGTTATATTTGCAACAGCGTTTGCAGCACTGACCGGTTAGATTCACAGCACGAGCCCAGTTCGTTCTTCCTCCTCTTTTCTCGAGTGATGGCGCCCACATGCCTCGTTCAAACAATCAAATACCACACGTGCGTAGCATAATCTCCTGGTGGCACAAGTGACGTTCCGGAGCGTCTAAATGTCATCACTGGGAGGGTGATACTGCTTCAGTCGTATCACGGGCACAATATCACTGGACTGGGAAGCAGATGGGGCATCAGGGGCGATCTCGTAGGTGATGGGAGTCACAGCACGAAGCGCTCGGTATGGGCATCTGTAACAAGACACCAGTTTTTCTGACAGGCCGACCTGATGTGACTAGGACGATAGAAGCACCGAAGAACCAGGCAAGAAGTGCACGTCTCGGTGTCACCGGTCATACAAACGTCTTTGACTCTCTTGGCATTTCAGAAGGCGGTCACAGGCAATTTCCCTTGTGTAGGCACAGCGGGCGATGGCATCAAGTGCATGTTCACTGGTCGGTGCCGCGTGAACAGGGAGGGTTGTGTCGAGGGGCAGTGCTGGTTCTCGGCCGAACAGAAGGAAAAAGGGGAATAACCGGCTGTGTTGTGGCGCAAGGAATTATAAGCAAATGTGACAAACGGTAGAGTGAGGTCCCAGTTAGTGTGGTCGGAAGAGACATATTTTGCGAGCATGTCTGTCAGAGTGCAATTGAGATGCTTCGTGAGGCCATTTATTTGCGAATGGTTTGACGTGGATAGCCTGTGCCTCATGGCACAGGACTGCAGGATGTCTGCAATAACTTTTGATAGGAATGCCCAGCCACGTTCTGTGAAACATTGTCACGGAGCTCCATGTAATAAAATCACGTCGCGTAGAAGAAAATCGGCGACATTTGTGGCGCAGTTTGTAGGAAGCGCTCAGGTGATGTCGTAGCGCGTAGCGTAATCCATGGCCACAGTGATCCACCTGTTCCCAGAGCTAGAAAGAAGAAAAGGGCCAAGTAAGTCCAAACCAACCTGAAGGAATGGTTCTGCAGGAATGTCGAGTGGTTGAAGGTAACCAGCAGGGAGCATCGATGGTGTCTTGCGTCGCTGGCACTTCTCACACGTAGCTACATATCTTTGAACGGAGCAAGCAAGCCCTGGCCAAAAGAAGCGTCGGCGGATCCGGTCATAGGTACATGACACAGCCAGGTGACCAGCAGTGGGAAGGTCATAAAGTTTGTAGAGAACACCCGAGCGAAGGTGTTTAGGGATCACAAGGAGTAATGCAGGACCGTTGGGGTGAATGTTGTGGCGGTAGAGTATGCCATCTTGAAGTGTGAATAAGCGAAGGGAACTGTCGGCAAGTGACAATTCCAGGTGGTCAATGATGATACAAAAGGACGGGTCACGGCGCTGCTCGTTGTCGACATGGAGCAGTGGAAAAACAGAGAACACAGGCGTCGGTGTCAGTATCAGACGTAGAGGTCGCGTCTTCGACTGGGTGGCGAGAGAGGCAATCTGCATCCTGGTGTTGGTGTCCCGACCTGCAAGTCACTGTGTAGGGATATTCTTGTAGTCGGAGGGCCTAACGACCGAGCCGGCCAGTAGGATCCTTGGGCGACGAAAGCCAACAGAGTGCATGATGGTCTGTGATTACTGAGAAAGGCTTACCATATGAATATGGGCGGAACTTTGAAACAGCCCAGATGAGAGCAAGACATTCGCACTCGGTAATCGAATAGTTGCACTCTGCAGTTGTCAGGAGCCGGCTAGCATAGGCTAAAACGTGGTCGTATCTGTGTTGGCGTTGCGATAAGGCGGCGCCGATCCCATAACCACTGGCATCGGTTCGGACCTTTGTAGGTGCAGACGGGTCAAAGTGGGCCAAGACCGGTAGATTGGTGAGAATCGCGATAAGGCATAAAAATGCGGCAGCCTGAGGGGAACCCCACGTAAAAGGTACATCTTTCTTCAGAAGTTCAGTGAGTGGTCAAGCGGTTGCTGCGAAATCTTTCACGAACCGTCAGAAATAAGAACAGAGCCCCACAAAACTCCGGACGTCTTTGACAAACTGAGGTACAGGAAAAGCAGTTACAGCTCGAACCTTCTCCGGGTGGGGTTTTACTCCGGAAGCATCGACGAGATGGCCTAGCACTGTAATCTGTCCGCACCAAGTGGCACTTCAATGAGTTTAATTGGAGCCCAGCCTTGCAGAAGACATCAAGGATAGCTGTGATGCTCTCAAGATGCATCTCCAATGTAGAAACGCCACGTGCCATTTTTCTTTTTGACGAGCATGACTGGCAACGCCCAAGGACTTGATGAAGGCTCAGCAATGCCTCTGGCGAGCATCTTGTTTACTTCTTGCTGAATGACTTGCCGCTCTGCCGTGAACACTCGATACGGTCGGCGATGAATGATCCACAGCATCACCAGCATCACCAGTGTTTATCTGATGTGAGAACCAACGCCTGCTTAGCCCCGATGCGAAGTCACAAAAGTATCCTCGAGCAGTGGCGCCCTTACCAAGAAAAGCGGTTGCAACTGTAAACTGGACCGAGACATGCCCGCCTATTGTCAATGGCGCGACGTAGCTGGCCGCACCTTGCTTTTTTATTGAGCGGCCGTGCAACGACGATCCATTAACACACAAGACTCTGTGGTGGAACGGTCCTTCATCGTTGTCACAGCCTCATTTGCAATGGCTGGTGAAGATTTGTTCTGATCTGATTCTTCACCAAAGGCAGCTCCTTCAACTGATGCCCTTGCTAGCGAAAACAGTGAAGTGATACAGTATCAGCTTGTCTCACCACAGTAGGGGCACCCCCTGTGCCTCCACACAAGCCACTGCTTGAGGTTGCAAGCTTTGGACGCCTCTCCCAATTACTCCAAGTAATGGCTTGGATTATGAGAATTTGTCAGAACTCTTTGCAGAACAAGCCATCTTGGTAGTTAAATGAATAAGCCACGTCCAACGGATGTCAGTCTTTGTCTTCAACACAGGATTTTCGTTTTGCCGAAGCAGGTAGGGTAGTTGGTGGCCGCGATGATACACTTATTCTCTGATGTTGACATCGGACAGGGCCCCAATAAGTCCATCCCAATCTGCTGGAACAGTTGGTGAGGGTGTTCAATAGGCTGTAACAACCTCTTGCGTCGCTGACAGTCTCAGCATGTCTTGACGTAATGGGCGACATAGGCGTTCAGGCTTGGGAAGTAATACTTCTGAATCCTCATGAGCACGCGAGAGAATCCAAGGTGCCCTTCAGTTGGATCATCATGAAAGGGGTGCAGAACCTCTGCCTACAGTGCTGATGGCACAACGCGAAGGTAGTTGGCACAGACTGGTGAGAGGTTCTCCACAAGGATAGCAGCTTGGGCTTGTTGGTTTTCCATCCTGCTGTTAACAGCGCAAAATGTAGACAAGAGATGAGACAAGAAGACACCACAAGGATGTTGTTTTTCAATGCAAATGAAGGCAGTCTATGCTTAAATACCCTAGGAACAACTTCGGTCTTGCCTTTCCAAGTACTCTAGAAGACTTTGGAACTCTGTTACTGCTCACTGCTGTTCGACGAAGTCATCTGCCCTTATTGCTCCTAAGAAGGTGTCGTCATCGTGTCGTAGGGGGGCATAAGAGGAGCAGTCAGCATCAGTGTTTTGGTGCGGGCTTGTAGATCACAGTGATATCAAACTCTTGCTGTCTCAGGCTCCACCATGAAAGCCAGCCTGAAGGATCCTTTAAGTTCACCAGCTGAAACAAGGTGTAGTGGTCACTTGGAACTTTGAGCAGCCTACCGTACAGGTAAGGTTGAAATTTCACTGCAGCACAAATTATCGCAGGGCAATCCTTTTCCATCATAAAATAATTGGCCTCTGCATTTAATAGCGACTGGCTAGGTAGGCTATGAAGCATTCAAGTCCATCTTTTCTCTGGACAAGTACGGTACTGAGTCCTATGTCACTACTTGCGCCAGTGTATATGTATTTTGGCATCAGAGTCACTGTCAAAGTGTGTAAGTGCTGGTGGCGACTGCAGGCATCATTTCAATTTTTGAAATGTTTCAACCTGTGGTGTTTTCCACTTCATATTGTGAGTGACGTGATGGTGCTTGGCCCAGTTGGTGTGGGCTGCTACAGATGGCGCAACGTGACCTGCGCAACAAGTAGCCGCACCGACATCGTCACCTACCTTGTCCTGCTTCCGTTTCCGGGAGCCTCGCTTGTTTTTGCTGTTTGCCCGCGATGGGCGAGTCAGTCAAGCCATTGCCGCTGGAGTGATCAGTCGGTGTGTAAAATGTAACCTTAACCCGCATTAAACCGTTACCCTACTATGCGAGTCTTCCTGCGTTCAGCCCAAGCCTCACATCTGGCGCAGTCGACCCCGAACCTCTGCCAAGCCATTCAGCCACGGCAGCGCAAGAATGACGGTCAGTACGCCTCTTTAGCCGCATTCGTCATTGTACTGGCGCCCTCACGCCGCCGAAGGCTCATTCCTGAAGATACTTCTGCCATTTTACCGCTCGTCTGTGTTCACTCCGCATCAGAAGAAAAGCACGGCCATCAGCTGAAGAGTGCCGTGAATGTATTTGATTTTATAGTTGTATTTTATACGCTGACGACACAACAATTTATTCTTCTAACACTTCCTTGGAATCGCTAATATCTCACCTTAATGCCGACGTGGTTCGAATCGTTAATTGGTGCCGAGATAATATGCTCAGTATTAATGCTACTAAATCGAAATTTGTAATTTTTTCATCCGCGCAAAAAAGTGTACAGGAGAAGCCATGCATTAACATTGGTCTGACTTCGCTTCAGGCTGTTGACCATGCAACATTTCTTGGAGTTGAACTGGACAATCATTTGAAATTTACAAATCACATATCCTTATTAACGCGTAAAGCAGCATATGGTATCAGAATACTAATCAAAGTCCGCCCCTATTTTCCTATACGTATATTAATTTCACTCTACTACGCATTTATTCACAGCCACATCTCTTACTGCATTTCTTCTTGGGGTAATACTTACGCAACTCACTTGGCACCCCTGCAACACACACAAAACCAAGCTTTGAGAATAATAAGTTACAGCCATTTTTCATGTAGTGCTCTGCCATTACTCCGCACATATAATATTTTGTCCGTAGTGGATTTAAATAAATGTTGTCTTAGTGTCCTGACGTATAAATTTTGTCGAGGAGAATTACCAATTTCGTTGATATCAAAAGACCAAACCCCCCATTTCACTGGCACTCGATTTTCACACCATAATAACTACCTCCTACCGAAACCAAGGACTAACTACGGCAAACTTACTGCGAACTTTTTGGCAACATCTATATGGAATTCACTACCTCCCTCCATTAAATCATCTCCTTCCATTCATTTATTTAAGAGGAAAATTCGTCACCACTTCTTGGGAAAGTGATTGTGTTGTATATTTTTTACGCTTCTGTATGTCGAATAATACACCTTGTATCTGCTTTTCGTGTTTATACTTTGTTGTTATTACTATGACTCGACTTTGTTTGTTAATACTTTCTGTTCCTAGGATTGCTACTGCTGTTGTTAACCGCTTTAAGTAAACTTTTTCTATGTATTTTTTGTTGGAGGTCCCTCCTCAGTCTTTGACTATGGGACCTCCTAGAGTTACTTCTGTAAAAAATTTCAAACGCTCAATAAACTGAAACTGAAACTGAAAATGTGCACAACTAGCCCGGAACTAACTTGAATCCCGCACATAACCTGTGGCTTAGCGCTCACTCGCCTAGTCTCCCGTGCGCCCAGCCTCGCTTTGCAGTGCATCATGCCAGGAATTATTTGGGAGGAGCTTGACTCAACGACCATGTCGCGGCTCGGAGTCGACCTTATCCGCGATGAATTGGCCCGACGCGAGTTAGAGAGCACCGGCTCTAAGGAAGAGCTCATTCAGCGCCTCGAAGCCCACATTCACCAACGTCGTGAGGCAACGCTACGGTCAAGCGTGGAGAGGGCGGGTACCGCCGGCAACTCAGGTTTTACCCTTGATACCGCGACGCTCGAAAGTCTGGCACTTCTGTTTCAACAGCTGCCATGCCCCTCGACTACAGTTACCACACTGCCAGACCTGTCGTCATCGATTGCTTACTTTGATCAGTCTCCAGCACAAAATGTTAATGTCTGGCTCAATGACGTCCGCCGGGTACAGCAGCTTGCCGCATGGGACGACGCCACCACCCGTCTCATTGCCGCAAGTAAACTGAAAGGCACAGCTCGTAATTGGCACCTCGCTTTTGGAAATCACCATTCAACCTGGGAAACATGGAGCGCCGCCCTGAAGGAAACATTTTCATCGGAGCTCACCCTCATCAAATGGCAGGAACGCATCATAAAGATCAGACAGGGCCCAGGCGAGAGCCTACAAGAGTACGCTTACGCAAAGCTGCGTGTGGTTGAAAGCTGCCCCGTCACCCTTACCGATGCCCAGAAGATTGATTACCTACTACAAGGTCTTCAAGAACCACATGTCATTGCGGCCATCGCCGCTAATAGGCCGTTAACAGTGCGTGACTTCATGTCCACGTGCACAAGCCTAGACAAGTGCACTCAACGTGCCCATGACAGGGCAAGCGTAAAGCAACCGCTGCTTCCACAGAAGCCACCCCCTCGTTCATCTCAAAGTGGCTATACAGGACGTCGGCAATATAACTTCCAGCCACCAGCTCCGCCAACAGCTACAACAGTACAGCCAAGACAGCGCATTTCCGAGTTGCCCAAGGAACAACAGGAACGAAGATACGAAGCCATTTCTGCACAGTATGGGGCTCCAGCATTCCAGAGCGGCCAAGACATCGCACAAGCAACCTGTTACAAGTGCAAAGAGTTAGGGCATTTGGCGTCGGCATGTCCCTCGCGTAGTAACAGGGCACCACCGTCAACCATCCCTGATGTCCAACAGCCACGGGCTTTTCACAGTATGCCTGAAAAACTTGAAGGCTCCCAACATCAATGTCCATTTTTCACGGCGGCCATTGCAGGAGTCGGTGAACACAAAGCATATCCGGACTCTGGCTCAAACGTGACATTGATTTCTAAAGCCATCCTACCTTCCGCAGTGATCTTGCCATGGACTAATTTCCCTCTTGCCGTCGTTGGGGGTGGTACAGCGCTACCAGTTGGGTCCGCCCTCCTTAAGATAACTATTGGCCCTATCACTGGTGTGGTTGAGGCAGCAGTTTTGGAGAACAACGTCCTGCCCCTTATTCTGGGTGAAGACTGGTTTTTGGCAGCGCGAGCCCGCTTGATCTTCCAGCCACCAGAGCCCACTCAGCTACAACATCCAGCCACGGGTGTAACGCTTCTAGCCACTCAGCGTCTGGTCCCGCGAATGGCCAATGCCGTCATTTTAGCCCGCTCAAAACTTTTTGCACTGGCAGAAGCAACGTCACAAGACTGTCTACAACGAGAACCCTTACCTTCGCCAGAAGAGCCTCCCTGGCAACTTTTGGCGGCGAAGACAGTGCCGCTGAAAAGCAGCACTGCCACACTACAAGTCTGCACTACGGTGCCTGTGACGATCCACCCCGAACTCCCACCAGCCAGCCTAGGCAGCCAGCTCTCCCCTGAACAGCAGTCTGTCATTGCTGACATACTGGCCAAGAACAATGCCGTCTTTTCTCGCCATGAAGATGACATTGGACATTTTACTGACACTCAACATCGCATTGATTTGCTGCCCAATACTGTGCCGTACAGCCGCAGCCCTTACAGATATACGCCAGAAGACAGGCAATTCCTCGAAAGGCAAATTAAAAAGCTTCTTGCTCAAAATATCATCCTCCCTGCATCTGGCCCGTGGGCATTCCCAGCCGTTGCGGTGTCTCGCTGTGGAAAGAAACACTTGTGTGCGAATTACATTCCACTTAATGAACGTACGATCAAGGTTGTGCACCCCCTACCTCTGGTGGATGACATCATTCAGGACATCGCTGGCTGCGCCTACTTCGCCACAATGGACATTAAGTGCGCCTACTGGCAAGTCAGCCTGAGACCCCAGGACTATGAGAAAACCGCATTCATCACCCACCATGGAACTTACATGTGGACCTGAATGCCATTCGGATTAAAGAATGCGCTGTCCACATTTCAGCGAGCCATGCAACTGGTATTCCAAGACCTTCAGCCTCGCCCGGATAAATGCGGCATACGAGTATATCTCGATGACATCCTTATCTATGCAGAGTCATTCGCCACATTTGCAGACTTGATGGAAGAGGCCCTCCAGTTGCTGCATACCAGTGAACTTAAGGCCTCACTTGAGAAATGTTCCTTCGGTCTCGCTTGCATCAAATTTCTTGGATTCATCATTTCAAGCGAAGGCCATCGCCCGGATCCAGAAAGAGCAGCTGCCATGTACCATATCGCAACTCCCCGAAACCGAAAGGAAGTCCTTTTCTGGATACAGACAGCCAGCTTTTACCGTCGATTCATCAAGGGCTTCGCTAAAGTGGTAGCCCCTCTTCAAGCCCTTGTCAAGTCGTCCACATTTCTGTGGTCCCCAGAATGCGAAAGTGCCTTCCAAGCTATTCGCTCAGCCCTTACAAAGCCACCACTACTTGCTCATTTCAATCAATATGCAGCAACAACAGTAACCACTGATGCTTCTGGTGAAGCCATAGGAGCAGTGTTGTCACAATTTCAGGATGGAGACGAACGCAAGCTTCACAGTAACGTGTGGGAAGGCATCGCAGTACATTGGGCAATAACAGTGAAATTTCGTCAGTATCTAATCGGAATCAAGTTCGTCCTAGTTACAGATAACTGGACTGTTGCTTGCTTGACGAAGTGTGTGAAATCATCTCGCAGATTTACTTCCATGCTCATGGACTTGGTTGAATTTGACTTCTCAGTCAGACACTTGCCTGGACGGCAGAATGTTGTAGCTGACCATTTGTATAGACTTTCGTGTGCAGTCACGCACTCCGCTCAAGCGCTGGTTACCATTCAAGAAAAAGACCCCGAATGCAGTGCAATTCTTCAAAGCCTTGCTAATGGAGATGCCCCGGCCGGGTTCAACCTAATTGCACGTTGTATTGTAATTGTATAGCACGTTGTTGTTCAACCTACAACAACGTGCTATACCATCGGACACCTTCAGGACGATGGCGCTGTTGTAGCGCCATCGTCATTGCGTCCCGCCATTCTCCAGGCACTACATGATGGTGCAGGTCACTTCGACGTCAAGCGGACTTTACACAAAGTGCAAGACCGCTACTGGTGGCCAGATATGGAAAAGGCAGTCAAGAGCTACGTGTCATCCTGCCAATGCTGCCAGCAGTATAACCGTCCAACCTCAAGAAGTGTTGGTTTTCTTGGCAAAATGCCAACTTCAGATGTTCCTTTCTCGAGCATTGCTATCGACCACATAACTATGCCTCCCAGCAACTCATCACGGTACATACTGAACGTGATTGATTTTGCAACTTGCTTTATTGCTCCAGGAGCCGTTCCGTCAACCTCGGCACGCGAAGTTATTCAGACTTTGCATAAAGTATTTTATTGCTATGGTGCACGTGACCACTGTCTCTCAGACCATGGGTCGGCCTTTGAGTCGACAGAGTTCAAGCGGTTCATGCATTTACATAACGTTGAGCTGCACTATTCAACAGCCTACCGACCTGAAGGGAATGGCCTTGTTGAACGAAGCAATGGAACATTACTTACAGTATTACGGAAAATATGTGCTTTGGAACCTTTATCATGGCCTGCAAAGCTCCATGAAGCAGCCTTTGCGGTTAACACTTCGGTGAATTCGAGCACCAGCTTTTCGCCATTCCAGTTACTCTTCAGCTACGTGCCTAAGGTTCCTCTCCAGCAACAACGGTTGCTCCAACAAACCGGCCTTGTTGAGCGTGTCCTTGATGTAACAGCGCAACGTTCAGAGGCATCTGCCAATTCAGAAGCAGCTCAAGCCACCCGCAAACGCCACTATGATAGTACCCATCGCTCTCATAGCTTCACAGTAGGTGACCTAGTATGGATCAAACGTCAAGCACCAGCGCCCCACGAGAAAATGGCATCGCGCATCCGAAGGCTCTACCATCTCATTGAGCAGTTGACTGCATCCACATTCAAGGCTTTGCGTGTGTCAGGAATGACAGCTCGCCTGCTTAACCAGCCAAGAACTGTGCATGTTTCGCAAATTAAGTTGTATGTGCCTCCGTCATCTCCTGTGGCACACCTTTCGTCCAGCCTTGAAGGGGAAACATCCGCCACTACAGTCCCTGATGATGAAACTGCCATCCACCAAACACAGCCTCAGCGCCAACAGCGTGTGCGCCACCTTCCCCGTCACTTGCGAGACTTCGTGCTTGAGTGACTATATGGACGCCAAGTTAGACCAAGGGACATGGTCATCCGGACGGGGGTGGAATGTGAGTGACGTGATGGTGCTTGGCCCAGTTGGTGTGGGCTGCTACAGATGGCGCAACGTGACCTGCGCAACAAGTAGCCGCACCGACATCGTCACCTACCTTGTCCTGCTTCCGTTTCCGGGAGCCTCGCTTGTTTTTGCTGTTTGCCCGCGATGGGCGAGTCAGTCAAGCCATTGCCGCTGGAGTGATCAGTCGGTGTGTAAGATGTAACCTTAACCCGCATTAAACCGTTACCCTACTATGAGAGTCTTCCTGCGTTCAGCCCAAGCCTCACAATATTGACATCTTATTTTGTTAGAAGGGTCAGATGCACTGCGATGCAAGTCCTAGCTTGACAAAGCATCTATAGTAGGCACACAGGCCATGGAATCTGCACACTGTCTTCTTGTCAAAAGGCTGTGGAAACTTTGGGATGGCAGCTGTTTTCTGTTGGGATGGACTCCAGATTTTCTGATGATGTGGCCCAGGAACAGGAGCTCTTTTGTGTGTGAAGTGGCTCTTTCCCGGCTTAAGGGTCACTATGAAAGACTTGATTTCTTCTAATACAGTACGTGGCCTCCTAAGTGATCGTCAAAACTCAAGGCAAACACTATGTTATTCAAGTAAATGAGACAGGTCTGCCAAAGAGGGTAAATCAGATGAGTTAGAACTTATGCATGGTAGCAGCACCATAGCAAAATGGTAGCAGTGCACAACAACAACAAAAAAAAGTCGGACAAGCGGCTGCTAACACTGTGCTGGAACATTGCAGGTGCCTAGCAAAGCCCAAATGGCATGACCTTGAATTCATAGAGACCATTCAGCATATCAAAGGCAGTCTTCTCTCGGTCCCTCTCGTAGACTTCTATTTGCCAATAGCCAGTCTTGAGATCCATCAACAAAATTCACCAACGATTATGATACTCCCTAAGGCAAAATTTGAGCGCAACTCTATATTTGTTTTCATTTAGTGATATTTTGGCTGGCGCAAACAATCTGTCTCGTGTGGCACATCGCAAATGCAGCGAAGTGCAGTGCGACTGCCTCGCTAATCGTGAGATTGTGAGAGGCAGTGTGTGGGTGACGTGTGGGCGCGATTCACAGCTGCCGCCACAGGGAGATATCTGCTAATGCAGCACTTTGTTTCCACGTATAGGTGGTATGGTAAAGGCGGATGTGGTGAGCATGAGATGGTCATACTCGCCACATCCCTTATCGATGATGCCATCGGTGAAAAGACGATGCGCACTACTCTAGCGCCATCTTGTAGCAATCGTCGCTGCAGAACACATCTTGCATGATACTACACTTTTCTTCTCATACCCTCCTCCTCCGCTTTCCACCTCGCGCTCTCTTCACTGTCGCCATTTTTCATCCCCTGCTGCATTCTGCTTTCGCTCTTTCATCGTTCGCTCAGTTACACCGAGGGACGGTGATGCTCAATGCAAGAACGGGTGCCTAAGAGCTGCACTCTAAAATACTTAGTGTACAAAGCCAGTCCAACACATCTTCTACCTGTGGGAGGGGGTTTACATCCTTCTCCATGATCTTGTTCATATGACGATAATCAATGCATAAGTCCAAAGTTCAATCCTTTTTTTTTCACTAGAACTACAGCAGGTGGCCACAGACTGTTGGGCAGCTGGATAATTTCATTGCACAGCATTTCATCAGTTTGTTGCTTTATGGCCTCATGTTGTCGTTTCAAAACTCTGTGCAAGCTCTGAAGTAGTGGTCATGTAAACTCATTGGTTATTATACAATGCTTAGCAACTGGTCTTTGTCGAACCCTCAACCCTTTCAGGGTCAATTTTTTTTCGCCTTATGCAACCGCCCAGGGTCGAGTTTTTTATTGCAGATTTAGATTCTTCAGAGGGACTTGTTTCCAACAAAATTTGCCGAAATTTTTCTGGGATGACCGTAAAGTGAGAAAAAAATATTTTGTGTTCGTATGTATGTACTGTTTATTCATGAATAACAACAATAAAAAAAAGAAAAGAAACTTATAGGAAATAAAATTTTGATGCAATGTTATCACATAGTTCAAGGCTTAGAAAATGCGCACACGAGAATATTTCGCAAATATCAAATGTTCCTGCTCTTACACTAATATTTACGTACATAGCATAATCGAACTGCATAGGTGAGCACACTCAGGAAAACTGTGTGGTTGTGTACCTGTCAGAAAAGCAAAACGTGCAACAAACTTCCACTTTGCGGGCTTCTTTCGTGCTCGGAGAAACACTTTTAAGCAGCACGTCTTGAGCAATATAAAGCTGTATCGGGAGTTTTTCATGTCGCTCTACAATTTTGTAATTGACATTTTTCATCGAATTATAATATTTGGGGAGTTTACTAATTAATTGAGGCTCACTATCTAATTTGGCGGAATGAAAAAAATTAATTTGAGTATTTCCAAGTGACGGCAAACAATATTACCTTAGTTCTGTCCAGCTACATGGCATTCACATATTTTTAAACTGTGGCTAAAGTTAGCTGGGGCACCCTGTGTATTGGAGAACAACAAACGTAAAAATTTGATAGGGATTTTTATTGATTTCACTAAAGCATTTGATTCTTTTAACCGCAATCTACTTTTGTGCAAGCTGCAATTCTATGGCATATGTGGCTTATCACACAACATTATTTTGTCCCGTTTGAGCAATCGTAGAAAGTGTGTAGCAATTCGTCATCGCCTTTCTTCTGTGAAAACCATTCCTTAACGCGTACCCCAAGGCAGTATTTTAGGACCATACCATTTTAATTTGTTCAATAATAATATTGCACAGATTGATCAGAATTTAAAGTTTGTAATGTATGCGAACGATACAAGTTTATTCATTCTGGATAATAATCCTGTGGCACTATTCCGCCGAAAAAATTTAATTCTCTCAAAACTAGCACTCTGGGCCTCAAGTAATGAACTAGCTATAAATGTGAAGAAAGCCAAGGCAACTGTATTTCGATTAAAGGGCAAGCAACTGCCTGCAGATCTTTCACTCTTTTTAAATGACAATCCAATAGACATAGTCAGCAGTTTTAAATCTTTAGGTGTAATATTCACTGGACATATGCTTTGGGGCATGCAGACCGATTATACAATAACAAGGCTGTCACGAGTAATATGTTTGCTTTATCGGAATAGAGATGTACTACCTGTGGACATTAGCATGTTGCTATATCACTCACTTTTTCTTTCTAACATACAAGGGGAAGTCAAAATGTAAAGGGACTTTTGAGAAAAGGTAAGTTTATTCTAATGATAGAAAACTGAAACGCACACTATTTTTCTACATAACCTCCCTGCACTTCAATGCACTTTGCCTAACGTTTCACAAGCTTTTTGATTCCATCAGAAAAAAAAAAGTTTTGGGTTTGCATCTGTACCCAATTTTGCACTGCATCAATGACTTCTGCATTGGTAGCAAATCTTCTTCCCCTGAGCGCTTCCTTTAATGGTCCAAACAAAATTGCTTGGAGCCTGGTCTGGACTGTATGGAGGGTGTTCTAGCAATTCCAACCCCAACTCCTTTATTGTTTCGGCCGTCCATTTGGCACGATGGGGCCGAGCGTTATCTTGCTGCAGGATGACACCTTTTCGCAGTTTTCCACAACGTTTGGGTCTCATTGCAGGTTTCAGTTTAGTTTGCAACACATTACAATAATTGTCACTGTGCACAGTTTCGCCTCTTGGGATGAAATGAACGGCTACCACACCTTCCAGGTCCCAGAATAGTGTTAACATAATCTTACCAGCTGAAAGTTGACGTTTAAATTTCTTACCTTCTGGTGATGAGTTTTGCCAAACCATGCTCACAAGCCTGCTTTCTGGTTTGTGACGATGTGCTCAAGTTTCTTCTACAGCAACAATTTGCTGTAAAACTCCATCTCCCTCGCAACAAGAACAGGCCAAATTTAAGAGATGTCCAACTTTTATGCCTTATGCTGCGCTGACAATTCTTTTGGGACCTACCTTGCACTCACTTTCCGAAAATTTAGCCTGTCGTGTGAGATGGAATACACTGAACCATGACTGATATGTAAAGTATTGGCAATTTTGTCCACTTTTATTTGTCTGTTTTCCATCACCATACCCTCAACATCTTTCAATTTGTCCTCAGTTGTCAATGTCGATGGCCTACTTGATCTTTCCTCGTCACATAAAGTAGTTCTTGCCTGTTTGAAATGCTCTATCCATTCATAGATCTTGCTTCGCGATAAACAACTGTCACCACACTGTGCTTGCATTCGACGAATAATTTACGCAGGTTTATCACCTTTCGCAAACAAAAAGTCAATCACTGCCCTCATTTCCTCCTTGGTGCAGGTCGACAATGGAGCTGCCATGCTTAACGGTCTGCTACATTCTAATGACTAATGCAGGAATAATAGTGACACGTTCATAATGCAAAGAAGGGGTAAGGCGTGCAAACATGGACACAAGAGAAGAGAAGTGGATAACATGAACGCCAACTATCAACTGAAGGAAGCACTGAGGGGAAAAAAGAGAAAAGACACAAAACTCATCTGCACATGCTCTGGAATGGTAGCACCGCGTGTCAATCAGGTATTTGTGCCAGTCTATGTGAGAGGTAACTGTTAAGGCATTTGATCTCTTCCTTATGTAAGGTAATCGAAGGCTGACTCATGCACGCACTTCCACCATTACTGATATGCCATGCCTCGACCATAAGATGCGTATCTTCATTCCTATGCCTGTAGAATATCGCGCATTCATCTAACTCAGGCGGGCAGTTACAATCTTGGTAGTCTTGGCAATGTAAGGAAAGATTAGAAGGCGATCCACCGGTTAACGACCTTTTATGTTCCATTAGCCTCTGATTGCCCTACATAGAAATGGTCACAGCTAAGGGGAACTTTATATACCACACCCATACGACAGTCAGTAAAATTGTTGTTCTTGATGTGCTTCACTGGACAAATATCTGTTCTTTTTTTGCCTTTCACCTGCTCCTTTTTTCTCTGCATGGCAGCACATATCTTACCTAGCTTATTGGGAGCAGTGAGAACAGCATTAACACCATATCTACTTGCAACTTTCTTAAGCCTGTGCGATAGTGGAATGAATGTAAGGAATAGCCACTACTCTTTTCTTGCTATTACTGCTTTCTGTAATCATGTCCGTCCCCCTCAAAATCGACTTCTTTAGGTGTTCAGCCACACTGGGCACTGCTACACTAGGATACCCTGCTTCTAATAGGCGCAGCACCTGTGCATTAAAACTGGCGCTCATTTTGTGCATGCACGATCTGGGGAGAGAAGACTTAAGGCAGGACATGGCAATTCCCTTTTTTACTACTTTGGAATGCTTGGATTGAAAGTTTAACAATGGCTTTGAAGATCTAGGGAAGTACTGCCAACACATGTGATTTTGTTAGAAGGAAGTGTATAGAAACTGTATTACGCATCTCTGAGGAAATAAATTCCTTGGTAAACTTTAATCCTCCTCCATTAAGTTTAAATTTCTCACTTACTGAAGTACCAGCGGAATCAAATTCGTCCCTATTGCAGAAAATCAGGTAATCATCAACGTAACAAAATACCTTAATAACACAATCGCCCAAGGCCTTCTCTAAGCAGTTGTCAATCTTGCTCAGGTAAATATCACTAAGAATAGGGGCAACCTTCGAACCAATACAAATTCCTGATTTCTGCAGAAACACAGCATCTCTCCACCCAACCAGCATCGACTTTAAGTACACTGAAATAATTTTTAGAAAAGCACCCGTGGAAACACCGCATCTATCTATAAAAGCCCACTCTTCCACTTGTTTTTTAATACACTAATTTACAGAGCTTAACAACTCGTCATGTGGCAAGGAGTAATATAAGTCTTCGATATCCATACTAAAAGCTGTACAATCACCAGCATATTTTTTTGTCAGAAACTGAACTAATGTCTGAGAATTACACAAGCAAAAGGGGTCTGAAAAAACTAATGAAGATAAGCAGTTCTGCAGGCAACTAGCCACACAGACCTGCCATGTCCCTTTGTCTGACATTATAGCACGAAAACATGTTCCATAGAAGAGTCACAGACGACACTAATTCTGCGCTGGATACTAGCAGTGTTACCAAACCCTAGTACTAGAAATTGCAAAAGTCCCTTTACTTTTTGACTTCCCCTCGTACAATACTGCTTTCTTGTCTGGGGCAATACAATGTCGACTAATATAGGAAAACTCGCTAGTGCCCAAACCTAGATAATTAAGAGTTATATCTAGTGTTAAGTGGTACACGGCATCAGCTCCTCTAATAAAGAAGTATGGTTTAATCCCTATGGAAACCTTCTATGATTATTGTCTCAGAAAAACATTATTAGGAGAAAAATGACGTCGCCATTCTGATCTAACTTGTCTTGTGAAATTCACACTACCGTTACACCTATATAATACAAGAAATTGGAAGCACTGGAATGTGCGCCTAAACCGTACTAATTACAGGGAGCAGATGGTCAAAAGTACAATTCCAAAAATTAAATTACTTTTATGATCGTGGTATTGTGTTAGAAAATCTAACCACATTATAAATTAAGGGAGATTTTTTATAGGTTATTCCTTTGTGTTGTTTTTCTTGTTTTGATTTTTTTACCCCTATATAATCAATCGTTCCTATACAGTTGAACATGGCTCACACCCGCCGTGATTGCTCAGTGGCTATGGTGTTGGGCTGCTGAGCATGAGGTCGCGGGATCGAATCCCGGCCACGGCGGTCGCATTTTGATGGGGGCGAAATGCGAAAACACCCGTGTACTTAGATTTAGGTGCACGTTAAAGAACCCCAGGTGGTCGAAATTTCCGAAGTCCTCCACTACGGCGTGCCTCATAATCAGAAAGTGGTTCTGGCATGGAAAACCCCATAATTTAACTTTTTTTTTTAACATGACTCACAAACTTGCATGTTACTGCAACTTTGTATAAGCCAGCATGCAAGTTATTTCTTTTTGTCTTCTACTTCATATTGTTACTATAGCTGCACTAGTTGAGCAAAATGCTTGAACATGCATTGTTCTTTGTTAATCATTTTTGCTGGCTTTAAACGGTTGCTACTCAAAAATACAGAGGTGAGAACCCATCAAGCTGCCTTATCGGCAGCTTTTTCTTTTTACCCCTCCATGTATATTTTATTTTTATTTATTTGTACAACACTACTAGCTGCCTTGTGGCAGCCAGGCAGGAGTGGTTAACAATGAAGTATTAGTGTTACATTAGGTACAGGTGCATACATTTCAGAACAAAAGAGCAAAAAGAGCGAAAAAAAAAAAGCAAAATACAAAGAGAAAAAAAAAGGTTCTCAAGCACAAAGTCAAGATCACTTTCAAATAACAATCTGAAAACACATGCGCGTAATGAAGAGCAAATATTTAATGATAACTCTACATTACACAAAAAAATGGGACATAAATTAGTGAACAACAAGTGTACTGAGAAAAAAATTGTTACGACAGTAGTAAGACCACATAGTGTGCGCCACTGATAAGACACAAAGAAAATTGAGGTAGCAAATTTGATAGATCACACATGGTCAGGAAGGGCAGCTAAAGATGAATCAACACCAGCTAACTTTGTTACTTCTTGCAGTAGTGAATTCCACTCTGCAATAGTTCATGGGAAAAATGAAAAGTGGTACGCTGAAGTTCGTAATTAGAATAGTCTTTTCATGCTTATGTCTCGTGCGTCTTGATTTGTTTAACTGCATGTGTGTATCAAATTCCAGTTTTGTCTGGTTGTTCAGAATGTTATACATCATTCTTAATTGATGAAATTTACAGCATGAGTCGAGTGTTGGAAGGCCTGATCGAATTCGGAGTTCACTAACAGATGTATTTTGGTTGTAGGCATTATAAATGAAACGAAATACTTTTCTCCATACACTTTCAATAAGGGCAATATTTGTCTTAAAATGCGGGTCCCCAACAACATCAGCATATTAAAGTAAGGGTCTTACTAATGATGTGTAAGTGACAAGCTTTGTTTTACTTGTAGCGGGTTTCAAACAGTGTCTCGGTAACCATTATTTGTATAACGCTGCTGATGCTATGTATTTAATATGAGCATTCCAGTTCAGTGTTTTGTGTATGATCACGCAAATATATTTGTATTTGTCAACCCTCGTAATTGTGACATTGTTTATGGTGTATGTGTGTTCTAACGGATTCCTCTTTCTTGTTAATGATATGTGTGTGCACTTTGAAAGATTAAGGCTCATCTACATTTCCTAGCACCAATTGCCAGTGGCTTTAAGTAATCATCCAATATTAGTTTATCTTCAGCTGACTGAATATTCAAGTAGATAACACAATCATCTGCAAATAAATGCCAACACACTGGTGAATCAAGTGCTAGATCGTTTAAATAAATTAAGAAGAGAAGTGGCCCAAGGACTGAACCTTGTGAACGCCTGATAGAACGGGTGCATGTAGTGAATCTGATGTGCCTATGTGAACATATTGCTTTCTGTTGGATAAATAGGAGTCGGGCCATTGAAGAATCTGTTGATCTCAAAGAACACATCTAAGTTTTATCTTAAATTCGCATGAGATACACGATCGAAGGCTTTTTGGAAAAAAAAAAAATTATATAAACTTGCTCTCCCTTGTCTAGTGCTAGCATTAGGTCATTAGTCATGTGGAGCAACTGTGTAACAGCTTGCAGGTCGCGACGAAACCTGTGGTGCCTCTTGTAGAAGTTTCTGCCTTCTAAATGGGTGCTTAGATGCTTGTAAATGAAGTGTTCAAGTACTTTGCTCAAAGTACATAAAAGTGAGGCCGGTCGATAGTTAGGTACAGAAAATTTATGACCGGATTTGTGAATTGGGAATACTTTGGCAAATTTCCAGTCCATGGGAAGCTCCCCTTTCATTATACTTTCGTTATATATTATGCAAAGGTATTTTGAACACGATTCAACGTATCTGTAAAGGAAGGTGTTTGGTATATCATCCTGGCAAGCAGATTTTTTTTTGTATCTAAATTAAGTAAAGCAGCGAACACGCCCTCCTCACTCACAGCAAGCTCTGGAACGTCAGTACTGGGGCCATAGAAATTGACGAGCTGTGCATTACCTGCCAGAAAAACAGAGGAAAAGTATGTATTGAAAGTTTTAGCAATGATGCAGCTATCAGTGACAGTGGTGTCATTGATCTGTATCGTGGTTATAATGGATTTACTTCCTTTAATGTGCAACTAAAACTTACGTGGGTCTGTTGTTAGGAATCTGTGGACCTCGACATTAAAAAAGTGATGTTTGGATGATTTTATTTTCTCTTGCATCTCTGCACGAAGAGTTTGCAAACTACTTTTGCAATGGCTGACACTTGAACATGAAAGTCGTTTTAGGCGTTGTTTTATTTAAACGATCGCACGAGTGATCCACGGGTTGATGCACATTCATTTCTTGTATTTTTTTTTTGCAAATATTCATTGATGCATTGGTGTATGGCATTTTTTAATTGTAACCACAATGCATTAACAGTAGCAAGGCCAGATGCTTGTTTCTGTGAAAAATCATCGTATTCCCATTCCAGAAAATTAAGCACACTTTCGTATTGAGCATTATTAAAATCTAAATATTTTTTCGGCTCCTCACTTGTCTGAATTCGTTGTAGTTTGCTCCTAATGTGTACTGTTGTGTGATCCATTATGCCGGGCAGAATTTTAACCGTAAACCCACATTCGTCAACGGCAGGTGAGACAAAGACAAGGTCGAGAAATGCATATGATAGTGGTTTGTTACAGTGCAATACAAGACAAGGACACAACAAGGTATAAAAACGACAACCCGGCGCTGGCCCAACTGGCCCAACTTGCCATTTTGATGAAGTGCATTTGAGTTTGACTGAACGTGTGTCGGCTCGTAAAATCTGTTTAAGATTAAAAGAGAAGGCTAAATCCAGGAGCAATTCAGTGTGCATACTCGACGGCTCAGCACACAAAAGGTCCCAGTTTATCTTTGGCAGTTTAAAGTCTCCACACATGATGATGTACCTAATTGTTTGCTGTGTTCGTGTAAATAATCATGTAGTGATTCCACAACAGTGATATCAGCATTGGGTGGCCTATAAAATGCACTGATAAGAATGTTTCAGTGACGTAACTGAACGAAACCCCACACCATTTCTACATTGGTACTTTGGGGCATAAGCAAGAAAGGAATTTCATTTTTTTAACTATTGCCACACCTCCTCTTCTAGAGCCATGATCGTGGTAAATAATTTTGTGTCTTAGGTATAATGTCAACATCAGGCATGTTTTCATTCAGCCACGTTTTCGTTATCGTAACTATGGCCGGATCATATTTCAAAACAAGTCTTTCAATTTCATCACATTTATTCACAATGCTTCTTGAATTAATGCTCATAAGAGAAACTGAGTTATAATCGGTGGGCACTGTAGACATACTTGGTCACAGTTCATTACTGGAACCAGTAGTGCAGTTTCTAGATAAGTAGTTTGGTCACTTTGCTAGCACTGCGGACACCACGTTGCACTGCGCATCATCCCATCAAAAGAATTTGCCATTGATTTTTACTTTGTCAGAGGACAAGACCACTTTGTGTCCCTTTAATCTTTTCTCTATCGTATTCGCCCAGAGCTTTTTTTTTTTTTTCGGCGTGATTGCACTCTAGGAGAGAATTAAGTCTTCTGAAATACTCTAGTCTGTGCCCTTACACGCCGAACAGCTCTTAAGTATCCTGGTCTTGTCTCTGCCATCTATTAACTTCAATCAATCAATCAATTATTTCTATATCAAAGACACTTGGTGGGTACAGACAAAAAAGTCATATATCAGGTTTGACAAAGTCTGCACTCCCGAGTACTGGCAGACAAGGCGCATGACAAATACAGCACTAGGGTGGTTGCTTGAGCTAGTTGGTAACTCATGATCAAAATAACGCAGTCTTCGCAGTCCTTGTCCTTCGCGCTGTACGTTATTTTTGATCATGAAATACAGCACATCAACAGAAATAAACTGAACAGTGTACAGTAGTCAGGTGTATTAATTGTACAGTCTTAAATCAGTTGCTACTGTCATAAATACTGGTAGAAAAACATGTAACAAATCATTGTGTAAAAAAAATGCTTGTAGACACAAACAGGTTCACATGAGTGCATGAATACCGCATGAGATTACACATTGTGTTGCGAAAGGAAAACACTGAGAAAATAGCATCACAGCAAAGCAAATAAGACAAATAGGTGTGGTATTGTGTTTTATTTGGAACTCTGGATTATTAAGCAGCACAGTTATCTGATATTTTAACATCTGAGTGCCGTACTTTGTACGTGTTCTAGGCACCTTCCAAAGTTCACGCATTCTCAATGTGTGGACATGCTCAAGCTGGCATAATCTGCAAATATTACCGGTTGACCCTTATTCTCAGATGGCCTACCAATACTGTGAAACCGTTTGATGTTCACATCTGAAACCTGAAGTAATCCTTCAAGAACAGCCCTAGAAACCGTATCCTTGAGAAAACTCTGCTGCTCCCCTTTTGATTCTTTAAGGCCGTACAGGATTCAATTGTTCCTTCTATTTCTGTTCTCAAGGTCCCTATTTCACCATTCCTTTTAATGCGTTCTCTGACAGCTACGAACAATTGATCATGAGGCACCGAATAAAACAAATACTCCACACCAACAGAAAAAATGTAGCTTCCTCTCCCCCTTCCTTTTTTTTTTTTTCTTTTGTCACGTGTGAACACTGCCTATATGTGCAGGTTCGACACTAATAAACCCATTCGATAGTTTGCGCTCCTTTCGTCTACCTGGTTTTTTCCTGTGTTCATTCTTTCTTAGGCTCAACTCGTCCTAAAATGCAGTCATGCACCAACTTGCCCAGCAAGAAGTTCTTCTAGGTCAATAACAGCACCTTATTCTTGCAGAAAGTCAACCCCGAGAATGACGTCACGGGAGCATTCGTGTAGGACAAGGCAGCTGGCCACGAATGTCTATCCTGAAATCCGAACTCTAGTCATGCAGGTTCCCAGCGGAGTAACGACGTGACCACCAGCCGTCCGAATCTGTGAGCCATGCGAAGGAGTAACTACTTCCTTCAGAAACATCGCCATCTTCCCACTTAAGATAGAGAAGTCCGCACCAGTATCCACTAAAGCGCTAACCGCGTAACCGTCAATCTCCACTGGTATGTCGAGCGAAAGCCGTTCATTCCATTCAGCTGCAGTTGACGTCGTGTCAGTGCCCGTCCTTGTTCGCTTTGATCGGAGGTCTTCAACGCGTCCACTGCCAGTGGCCTCACCTCCAAAGGTTGCTGTAGTTTTCTCAGTGGGGACTTGGCGATCATGCTCTGCAATGTTGCTGGGGCAGTGGTGAAAATCACCTTGACAACGGCGAGCGTGACTGTCATCCAGTAGGTGATGGCGTGTGCTGTTGAGCCAGATAATGTTAAATACCCTAGGATCGTTGGCCAGGCCAGGGAGGCGACGAGTAGGTGGAAAAGCCCCAAAACCTGAGACGTCGGTATGGGCACTGGCGGTACAAATGGTCTGCCTCACCGCAGGGAAGCACAGAGGACGGCGGTGTGGTGATGCGCCAAACATCTGTCTTCCAACGGGTCATGCGTCAATCATCGGTGTAATGCACTGGCTGCTCCAGATGAAGGACGACAGGAAGAGTGGCAGGTGGAAACGCTGGAGGCATGCGTCATTCTGCAATGTACTTTACTGGTTGGGCTGATAAAAGTACAACCGGATAAGCGACGTGAACAAAGATCGGGAGTAATGAAGCAGGGAGTCTCAGGGCTTCTGTGTAGGTTGCATGGCGATTTTCAGTCAGTGCAGGCACAGCGTTAGCAAGAGGAAAGATGGACCGGAGCGCTTGGTGTACTTCATCTTTTACAATATTTGCAATGGAGCTCACTGTAGCTGGTGATGCACCATAAATCTTCTGCATTTCTTTGCGCACAACTTTTGTCATGCATCTTCAAAGAGGACTGGCAACGTTTGATGAGGACAGCTGGCTCCTGAGAAACAATGGCGGTGGGACCAGGCTATCGAGCAGGCGGGGTTGACACACACACTTCTTCCTTCTTGTCTTCCTGTCTCTTATTTTGCACTGCAGGTGGCAGTATACTCATATAAGGCCATATAAGGAAGGGTATAGCAGCATAGGGAGTCACCATAAACGCATCATTTTGAAAATGAGATATGTAGTTGGGAAAGAAAGCAAGGAGTGCAAAATGGCCAGTCCAAATTTGAACGCTGAACAAATAACAAATATAGTCACTAGAGTCGAGGAAGAACTTGGAAAATAAAAAGTGGGAATATAGTGAGATTCTAAGTGTAATAACGACAGAAATACGGAAAGAGAAACAACACGTTTGTTAGAAAGGGTAAAAGAAACTGAAAAGCTGGTGGAACAGGGAGATACGAGAAGCGATCGCCGAACGACAGAAAGCATCCCAAGAGCACAGGCAGGCAAAGAAGGCACAGTTGCCGCAGGATGAAGTAGCCAGTAAATGGGAAATATACTGGGAGAAAAGGTCCATGGTTCAAATACCGGTGCAAGCAAAATTAAAAAGTGAAAGTGAACGTTGGTTGTCAGAAATACGTGAGGAAAAGAAGGCCACACCTAGAATATATTTTGGAAACACATACAAGTATTAGGCACGAAGCCAACAAGAATACAACAACATATCCTAGACGAAGATGAAAACAGACTGAAAGGAGAAGCGGCAATAAATTACATCCGAAAAATAACAGCCGAATCTTTCCTAGGCAATGCCGAGGTTGTATCTGAAGAAAACAAGAGCATGAAAGTGACCCAGGTGGAAAAGGAGCTGGTGCTGACAAATTTTAACTGGAAGAAAGCCGAAGAGAAAATTCCTAAGCGCACAGCCACAGGGCTAGACGAGGTTCCCGTTAGGCTGACTAATGAAGTAGGACCAAAAGTAAGGAAACTCTGGTGAAAGCAGTGGAAAAAACTTTAAAAGATAGATGAATATCAGACAGTTGGCGACAAAGTAGGATGAACTTAATTTATATACATAAGGCGGAGAAAGATCGAATTAACTCGTATAGACCGTTGGCCATTACATTGGTAATATACAGGCTAGCAATGCAGGCAATCAAATTAAAGCTTCAAGCATGGGCAGACAATAATGGCATTTTGGGAGAACTTCAGTATGGCTTCAGAATAGGTAGGCATTTAGATGATAACTTATTTGTTCTTACGCAATGTATTCAAATATCAAAAGTATAAAGCAGACCGTTATATGTGGCCTTCTTGACATTACAGGAGCCTATGACAATGTAGACCGCAACATTTTGTGGGATATTCTGGAAGGGGAGGGCTTAGGTGACAATTGTCTACACATTTCAAGAGATATTTACCTAGAAAATACCGTTTGTGTTGAATGGGAAAGGATGAGGAGCGAGGAGAAAGTTCATATTGCTACGGGATAGTATTTCCAATGACGAAGAGCCGTGCAGTAAGAAGACGACGACAACGATTGGAAGCTAGCGCGGGCTGTTGCCTCTTGGCCAACTGCGGCGTATTGCCTTGTAAATATACTTGTAAATAGCTTTTCGTCGGTGTCTTCCTACGTAACATATCTGGTGGAGGTGGACGTTCCCTGTACCTCGTCACGGAGCTTCGCAGTGGAGGGTACGTCGAGCCTTCCTTCATGGCTCCCGGCGACAACAACCCGACTCCGCCGGCTCCGACACCTGCTGCCACTTCGATGACCTACATCACCCTCTCCGCTCCCCGTGATCCTGGCGTATTCTCGGCAAAAGATGGGGAAGACGTCGAGGACTGGATCAGCCTGTACGAACACGTCAGCCGCAATAACCGGTGGGACCCTACTATCATGCTCGCCAACGTAGTCTTTTACCTCGGTGGCACAACTCGAGTTTGGTATCGGACGCACGAAGATGAGCTGACCAGTTGGGATTCGCTTAAGCAAAAGCTTCGAGACTTGTTCGGCAACCCCTACGGTCACCAACTTGCCGCGCAGAAGGCGCTTTCGGGTCGTGTGCAGACGTCAACGGAGCCCTACGTCACGTACATTCAGGACGTCTTGGCTCTATGCCGCAAAGTTGACGCACACATGACTGAGTCCGACGAGGTCTCCCACATCCTCAAAGGCATTGCCGATGACGCCTTCAACTTGCTCGTATTTAACAACGTGGCGACGGTGGATGCAGTTATAAAAGAGTGCCACCGCCTGGAACTCGCTAAAAGCCGACGTATCGACCAACAGTTTGCCTGTCTGCCCAACACCTCAGCGACATCTTCCTGTGCCAACGCTCCTCGTCCCAACAACACTGGCGATGTTACCAGGATTGTCCGGCGTGAGATCGAGGCCGCCTATCCGGCTGCGTTCGACTCCAGCCCCTCCAACGCACCTGCAGTCACTGTTTCCCTGATCCAGGCAGTTGTCCGCCAGGAGTTCGCCAACATGGGTATTCACACCATCTGCTCTGCCCATCGCTCTGATACCCACCCGACTTCTTCGATTCCACCTCGTCCCGCACCTTCTTACCCACCACGTTTCCGCAACCTCTCGGAATGGCGCACTGCAGACGACAAGCCAATTTGTTTTCACTGCCATCGAATTGGGCATATTTCTCGGCACTGTCGCAGTCGCTGGAGTTCCCTGAACCAGTCTACATATACTGCCTACTCTCGCCCCCCAGGTGGCCTTTCTCGTCCCTATGCTGCCCGCTCAGATAAAGCCGCCACCGATTCTCCTGCGCCGAACCGCCCCTATTCTCGTTTGCCTTCGCCCCAACGACGACAATCTCGCTCCCCGCAGCCCTGTCGCTCCTATTCGCCAACTCCCTTCGGACGCCGCTCCCAGCCAGAAAACTAGACGATGCAGCACCTCGAGGTGATGCTGCATTGCTCCCTATGCCGCCAAATCCTCTCCTGACGTTGCCCACTCATCTGAACCTTCTTGACGTGCAAGTCGACGGTGTTCCTGTATCTGCGCTCGTAGAAACTGGGGCGCATTTGTCGGTTATGAGCGCTGACCTTCATAACCGGCTGAGGAAAATAATCACGCCCTCCACGACGCCTGTTGTCCGTGTCGCCGATGGCGGAACAGCCCCTGTAATTGGTATGTGTGCCGCCCGCGTCTCCTTTGCCGATCGCTCCACTACCATGCTATTCACAGTCATCGCTCACTGTCCCCACGACATCATCCTCGGCCTAGACTTCCTCTCCGCACATTCTGCTCTCATCGATTGCTCCGCCAGTACTCTCCGCCTTGACCTGCCTGTTCTGGATCCCGCTGAACAACACCCTACTCGCCTCAGTTCCGTCGACTTCGTTCGCTTTCCACCTTCGGCACTGACTTACGTTGACTTCGTGTCATCCCCACCAGTGCCCGACAGTCACTACATCGCGGCTCCTATGCAAGACGTCCTCCTTACACACGGGATCACAGTACCTCATACAGTTTTATCTATTACGGCGAATTGCGTCTGCCTGCCAGTGGTCAATTTTGGCTTGACAACACAAGTGCTGCCACGTGGGATGTCTCTGGCCCAACTTTGCTGATTCGAGGATCACTCTGTAGCATCGATTTCAGTAGACGACAATTCAACCGATCCTCCTCTACCATCGCAGTCAGCAACTTATACCATCGCCAACTTACAGAAAATGATTGCACCCGACACGCCGTCTGAGCACGCTCGTGCGCTCTACCGCATTCTGATTTCCTACCAAGATATTTTTTACTTTAACGATTGTCCTTTGGCCCAAACAACAGCTGTTAAACATCGCATTAATACCGGCGATGCCCCTCCTATTCATCGCCGCCCGTATCGAGTATCACCGGCTGAGCGTCAAGTTATTCACACCGAAGTTCGCAAAATGCTTGCCAAGAACATTATTGAACCGTCATGTAGTCAATGGGCGTCACCTGTTGTGCTGGTAAAAAAGAAGGATGGCTCATGGCGCTTTTGCGTGGATTATCGGCACCTTAACAGGGTTACCAAAAAGGACATGTATCCCCTACCTCGGATTGATGACACCCTTGACTGCCTCCATGGTGCTCGCTATTTCTCCTCTATTAACCTTCGCTCTGGCTATTGGCAGATTGCCGTGGACGATCTCGACCGCAAGAACCGCCTTTGTAACACCCGACGGTCTTTATCAATTCAAGGTGATGCCGTTCGGCCTATGTAACGCTCCTGCCACTTTTGAACGCATGATGGACTCCCTTCTTCACGGTTTCAAATGGTCCACGTGCCTGTGCCACTTGGACGACGTTATAGTATTTTCCCCAACATTCGCTACACACCTCGAGCGCCTCTCAGCAGTCCTGGACGTTTTTCGACGAGCCGGTCTGCAACTCAACGCATCGAAGTGCCAATTCGGCCGTCACCAGATTACCGTCCTTGGACATCTCGTTGACGCGAACAGAGTGCAACCGGACCCTGGCAAGACCCATGCTGTTACGCACTTCCCTGTTCCAAAGTGTGTCAAGGATGTGCACAGCTTCATCGGCCTTTGCTCGTACTTCCGCCGTTTCGTGGAAAATTTCGCGGCCATAGCACGACCACTAACCGAGCTTTTGAAAAAAGACGCCCCTTGCCAGTGGGGCGATAACGAGGCCTCTGCATTCTCGCTTCTAATCGACCTTCTCACAACGCCTCCCATTCTGGCCCATTTCGATCCTTCTACGCCTACCGAAGTCCGTACTGATGCCAGCGGTCACGGAATTGGCGCAGTACTGGCACAACGCCAGTGTGGCCACGACCGTGTTATCGCTTATGCCAGCAGGCTCCTCTCGCCCGCGGAGCGCAACTATTCCTTCACTGAGCGTGAGTGTCTGGCCCTAGTTTGGGCGGTTGCGAAGTTCCGCCCATACTTATATGGCCGACCCTTTTCAGTTATCACAGACCATCACGCGCTTTGTTGGTTATGCTCATTGAAAGACCCTACAGGAAGACTTGGTCGCTGGGCCTTACGCCTCCAAGAATATTCGTTCTCTGTCACCTACAAATCTAGCCAACTACACAAGGACGCTGACTGCCTGTCTCGCTACCCAGTAGACGAGCCTGACTCCGCCGACAGTAGTACCGCCGACGGCATTTTCTCTGTGTCTGCCTTCGCTAACATCGCCGATGAGCAGTACCGAGACCTATCGCTGCGAGTACTCATCGAGCGTCTGCGCTCTACACCTACTGACGCATCCGTTCGCCGATATGTCCTCCAGGGCGGCATTCTGTACTGAAGGAACTTCCTCCCTGATGGCCCTGATCTTCTTCTTGTCGTGCCAAAACATCTACGACAGACTGTGGTCTTTGAGATGCATGACGCACCCACTGCAGGACATCTTGGGGTAACCCGCACGTACGACCGCGTCCGCCGCCGCTTCTATTGGCCTGCTCTGGCTCGCTCCGTCCGACGCTATGTTGCTGCCTGTGATCCCTGCCAGCGTCGGAAAACACCTCAGGTGCTACCTTCCGGTCATCTCCAGCCGATCACCGTCCCTGTGGAACCGTTCTTTCGTGTTGGATTAGACCTTCTCTATCCCTTTCCCACGTCATCCTCTGGGAACAAATGGATAGCCGTCGCAACTGATTATGCCACCCAATATGCTATCACGCGGGCTCTCCCTACCAGTTGCGCAACTGACGTCGCGGACTTTCTCTTGCGTGACATTATCTTAATTCATGGCGCCCCGCGACAGCTGCTTACTGACTGTGGTCGTAACTTCCTCTCGAAAGTTATCGCCGACATTGTGCGTTCCCGCTCTATTCAGCACAAGCTGACTACCTCATACCATCCTCAAACCAATGGCCTGACAGAGCGGTTAAACCGTACTCTTGCCGACATGCTGTCCAAGTATGTTTCGAAGGAACACCACGACTGGGACGTTGCCCTTCCTTACGTCACATTTGCTTATAATTCCTCCCGGCACGACACCGCCGGATTTTCTCCATTTTATCTACTCTATGGTCGCGAACCGACCTTGCCCCTTGACACGGTACTTCCTCCTGCTGTGACCTCAACAACCGAGTATGCGCGCGACGCCATCGCCCTTGCCGACCATGCACGCCAGCTTGCCCGTGCTCGACTGACGGACTCGCAAACCACGCAGCAGCGTCTGTACAACGCCCGCCACCGTGACGTACAGTTTTCGCCTGGTGCACTCGTGCTCCTGTGGTCGCCCTCTCGTCACGTCGGACTTTCAGAAAAGCTCCTTTCGCGATACACAGGGCCCTACCGCGTGCTGCGCCAGGTGACGCCTGTGACGTACGAAATTGCTCCTGTGAGCTCAACCTCGTCATCTACTCTGGCATCTAGTGATGTCGTGCACGTCAGTAGGCTCAAGAGCTACTACACTGCTTCAGAGTCCGGCCTTTAGTCGCTCCGGGACGGCGCTTTTGCCGCCGGGGGTAGTGCTACGGGATAGTATTTCCAATGACGAAAAGCCGAGCAGTAAGAAGACGACGACGACGATTGGAAGCTAGCGCGGGCTGTTGCCTCTTGGCCAACTGCGGCGTATTGCCTTGTAAATATAGTACTTGTAAATAGCTTTTCGTCGGTGTCTTCCTACGTAACAATATGAACAAGAGACTGAGGCAGGGGTGCCCTTTATCCCAACCCCTGTTTGTGATGTACATGGTGAGAATGGAGAGGGCGCTAGAAGGAAGTAATATCAGTTTGAATCTCTCATACAAACAGGGTGATACAGTAATGCAAAAGGATAGACATTTGGGCGAGTTGGTACGTTAACATGATTTTGGGTTCTAGCGCGAAGTGAAACACGGACACAAAAAGGAAGCAGACAGGACAAGCGCTAACTCACAACTAAATTTTTATTGAAACGAAGAACATATATAAGGGCGATTGCAAAAACCGTAGCATGAGAACATGACAAAGTAAAAAGCATCAGTTAAACATATCAGGGGGTATGGAAGTCAAAGAACAAAAATTATTTCAGATTAGTACACGTATTGCGAAGGTACTCAAATTCGCAATCTAACAGAGACAACGAAGCATGACTGACGCAAGTGTCTCCTAATCTTTTTATGTGGAAAGCCTCGATAATTTCCCACGTGGTTTGGCATCTATGTCTAGAAAGAATTTTCGTGTCTTCAAAGAAAGGATTGCAACCACAATCGAAACAATGTGCCGCTAAATGTGATGCGTTAGGGTTGTTTAGTGAATGTTTGTGTTCTTTTAGTCTAATGTTAATGCACCTACCACTCTGTCCAATGTAAGCTTTCCCACACGCGAGTGGAATGTGATAAACTATACCCGTGTTGCAAGGGACTAAGGGGGACACATGTTTAACCCCGCAATCATCTTTTCTTTTTTTGCCTTCCTGTTCAAGTCTCCTATTTATCAAAGGGCACATGCTAGCCAACTTGCGTGGGGCCGAGAAAACGGTATTGACGTCATACCTATTGGCCACATTCTTTAATCCATGGGATAATCTATGTATGTAGGGTACTACAGCAAACTTCGTTTCTTTTTTCTGTTTTTCTTGTTTCTTACCAGGGCTTTTTACCCATTTTACAAGTTTTTCGCATGTTAATGATAACAAATGCACAGGATAGCTAGCCTTTCCAAGCCTTTCTATCTGTTGTGAAAAACTTTGTTGCATATTGTGTGGACATGACTTAGTAATGGCAGACCTGAGAGTTGAATAAGCTATCCCCTGTTTAACAAGTTTAGAATGGCAAGAAGAAAATTCTAGCAGTGGCTTCTTGGCCCTAGGCGAATAATGCCAACAGACATGCTCATCCTGGAATGTTAAGCAAAGATCTAGAAACTGTAACTTGTTGCCCTGGATAATCTCTAGCGTGAAACCTAGGTCCCCACCACATTCCCTAAAAACTTTTAAAATATCTGTAGCTTTCTTAGTGTAGTTATCGCGAGAACAAAACACCAGATAGTCGTCTACGTATCTAAACGTATGCACCGCCAATTCCTTAAGATTAAGCGATCAGTGTTGATGTTAAAGACCTTTTTTATTCGCTTCCGCAATCGGAACTAATGTGTAGTGTTAAAGAAGCACTGACTCTCAACAATGATGAATTCCGGTTTACTCAGGACTGTGGGATGCCCGTGGAATCGTTTTTAGAACTTTTGTCGTTTTACATAGGGAATACTGTTGTAAAATGGGGTAGTTCTATGTTTGTACAAAAATCGGGAGTTTGTATTGGTTCTAAAGTTGCGCCAGTTTTGAGCGACATTTATCTAAGTCGCGTTAATAGAAAACTGCAAAATAATCTTAAGGAATTGGCGGTGCATACGTTTAGATACGTAGACGACTATCTGGTGTTTTGTTCTCGCGATAACTACACTAAGAAAGCTACAGATATTTTAAAAGTTTTTAGGGAATGTGGTGGGGGCCTAGGTTTCACGCTAGAGATTATCCAGGGCAACAAGTTACAGTTTCTAGATCTTTGCTTAACATTCCAGGATGAGCATGTCTGTTGGCATTATTCGCCTAGGGCCAAGAAGCCACTGCTAGAATTTTCTTCTTGCCATTCTAAACTTGTTAAACAGGGGATAGCTTATTCAACTCTCAGGTCTGCCATTACTAAGTCATGTCCACACAATATGCAACAAAGTTTTTCACAACAGATAGAAAGGCTTGGAAAGGCTAGCTATCCTGTGCATTTGTTATCATTAACATGCGAAAAACTTGTAAAATGGGTAAAAAGCCCTGGTAAGAAACAAGAAAAACAGAAAAAAGAAACGAAGTTTGCTGTAGTACCCTACATACATAGATTATCCCATGGATTAAAGAATGTGGCCAATAGGTATGACGTCAATACCGTTTTCTCGGCCCCACGCAAGTTGGCTAGCATGTGCCCTTTGATAAATAGGAGACTTGAACAGGAAGGCAAAAAAAGAAAAGATGATTGCGGGGTTAAACATGTGTCCCCCTTAGTCCCTTGCAACACGGGTATAGTTTATCACATTCCACTCGCGTGTGGGAAAGCTTACATTGGACAGAGTGGTAGGTGCATTAACATTAGACTAAAAGAACACAAACATTCACTAAACAACCCTAACGCATCACATTTAGCGGCACATTGTTTCGATTGTGGTTGCAATCCTTTCTTTGAAGACACGAAAATTCTTTCTAGACATAGATGCCAAACCACGTGGGAAATTATCGAGGCTTTCCACATAAAAAGATTAGGAGACACTTGCGTCAGTCATGCTTCGTTGTCTCTGTTAGATTGCGAATTTGAGTACCTTCGCAATACGTGTACTAATCTGAAATAATTTTTGTTCTTTGACTTCCATACCCCCTGATATGTTTAACTGATGCTTTTTACTTTGTCATGTTCTCATGCTACGGTTTTTGCAATCGCCCTTATATATGTTCTTCGTTTCAATAAAAATTTAGTTGTGAGTTAGCGCTTGTCCTGTCTGCTTCCTTTTTGTGTCCGTGTTTCACTTCGCGCTAGAACCCAAAATCATGTGATACAGTAGCAGAGCAGCAGCTTCCAGGTCTATTTTATGTGGGTGATATTGTGTTGCTAGCCAACAAGCAAAGTGATTTGCAACGTCTCGCTAATATCTGTGAACAGGAAGGCAACAATTTAGGTTTGAAATTTAGTGTTAGAAAATCAGATGTTATGGTATTCAATGAAAACAGTGAACAGACAGTGGCGATACAGGGCCAGGAAATACCTTGGGTAATAGAATATAAATACCTTGGTATATGGATAAACGAAGGCAATAGATATATGGAAACACAGGAAAAATAATAACAATGAAGGGGAAGAGAAATGCAGCCATAATGAAGCACAGAGCGCTATGGTGACACAATAGGTATGAGGTGCTCCGAGGTATGTGGAAAGGTGTAATGGTTCCAGGACTTACTTTTGGGAATGCGGTTGTTTGCTTCATATCAGGGGTACATGCACGACTCGATGGGAACCAAAGGTCATTGGGTCGCTTCGCATTGGGCACTCACGGGAAGACTACAAAGGAAGCTGTGCAGGGTGATATGGGCTGGACTAGTTTTGAAGGGAGGGAAACTCGCAGTAAAATTGAGTATGAAGAACGGTTGAGGAATATGGAAGAAAGTAAATGGGCTGGGAGCGTGTTGAGGTATCTGTACAGGAAAAACATTGATTCACAGTGGAGGAAAAGAACTAGGAAGCTTACCAGCAAGTATGCTGCCTGTAGGGTGGGCAACACAGCAACAAAGAACTTCAAGCGGAGAGTCAGAGAGGCCGAATTAATCTCATGGGTGGCAGCAATGGAAAAGAAACCTGCCATGAGTAACTACTTAAGAGGAGAATATGAAATGAGGAAAGAAACAAATTATGATAACTCAAAGGGAAGCTCATTACTTTTCAAAGCGAGATCGGGATGCCTTAGAACACGCACCTATAAAGCAAGATATAAGAAGGAAGAAGAAGCATGTAGTTGCTGCGGTAAAGCTAGGGAAACTATGGAGCATGTTTTATTAGAATGTGAAGACGCCTACCCAGCGGTCGATTTAGGCACCACTGGCCTCCTTGAAGCCCTTGGGTTCAGCGAGAGCAGTGGAAAAGTAAACATGTCCGCAATAAGGATTAGTAAGAGGCGATTGGAGGATTGGTGGAATAAAAGGAGGGGAAACGACAAAAAGCGGAGACGTACAAAAGCACAGTTCGCAATAGGGGATCAGAAAATTAGTTTGTGGGAGTTCATAGTGTTTTTTTCTTTCTTTTTTTTTTTTTTGTTGTTTAACCTAGGTAGGACATTAGGCAGTATAATACCAAGAGCTTGGTGATGCAACCCACCACCCCGTTCCAAAGGGGACGCTCATAACATCCATCCATCCAGCTGTCACTTTAGTGAAAAATTCTTCAAGGTCACACGAAGTTTCTTCAAGTGTAACTGTTATTTAAGGTCAAATGTATATATATAGAGTTCGCAAAGCTGGTCAGAGCCCCCCCCTCCCCCTCACGCCTGGAGAAATAAAGCTTTCCACCTATGCTGTAAGCAATATTTACGAAAAATTAATTGCACAACAGCTGAAGAGCTTCCTTCGCAAAAATAATCTGATTTGCCATGAGAAACATTGTTTCTTCCCAGGAAGGTCCACATCTACTGCTGTGCTTACTCTATCCTAAATGATCAACTCTGTTCTTGACCAGCAAATGATTATTATCGGAGTTGTCATTGATATAAAGAAGGCATTTGATACTATTTGTCACTCGGCACTGCTAGGGAAACTGAAGTGCTGTGGTACTGTTGATGGCTCCCATGACTTCTTTTCTAGTTATCTCAAATTGTGAACGCAAAAGTACAAATCGATGGGTTTCTATCCACATCAAGAAATGTTACATGTGGTGTGCCACAAGGGTTCATATTGGGTCCCATTTTGATCTCTTTATATGTTACTGATTTCCCGCGAGTATTGCAGTCATCAAATGCTTTAATGTATGCAGACGATACTACAATATTATTTACAGGAAGTACACTTGAATCCTTGCAACACACTGTGTCCAAGAAACTGCTAGTGGTTTCAAGCTGGTTTCGTGACAACCAACTGTTATTAAATGCTGACAAGACTAAGTACATTATTTTCCATTCACGAATGAAAACCCTAATTCTGCTTCAAATAATATATCACTAAAAACCAAACTGAATGTGTTCACATCATTAAATATCTGGGAATTATACTCACTAGTAACCTTCATCGGAAAGACCAAATCAATGCCATTTGTAAAAAGTTGCCCTTCAGCTGTTGCACTCTCATGCATGTATGACAAAAAAACGGAAGACACTTTGTCGAGACTAAAGTGTGAAACAGTGGAAGCCTGACACATTGCCAATGACGATCTAATTGTTGCATCGGAAACACCACGGAAGCACACAACTCGTACACGTTTGTGGATCAGGTGGAGACGTGTCTTCCATGACGGTGTCGGGCTGTAGTTGGCCATCCTCATCATCCACTTCGCTCGATTGACTTGTACTTGCTCAGCTTGCCGCGGTAATATGTTGGTCACGGTGCTTTCAAGCTTCATTTGCCTTGGTACCCGCAGATGCAGCGAGTCGCTTCAAACGCATTGCCTCTCTTGCATTTGCCCATCGCGTCCCTGGACTCTGTGGTGTCGGACGCGCTTCGCCGCCTTGATACATGCGATGTATACACTCAGCGTCTCTTGAGCGCCGCTTGCGTTCAGCGGCTGCCTCACGTCGGGTGTTGGGAGAAACTGGTTTGGCAAGGCGAGGTAGCCTTCCTACACGATACCGCAAAGTAAACTGCCGCCTCCGCTGCCGCCACACCGCACCCAAGCAGACAGTCACCACGCGTGCCTCGCGACTGTGACGTCAGGCCACACAGCGCTCAATCTGGTGGCGCACACCTGCGCCTAGTGACAATGACGTCACAACACAGAGGAGACTAATCAGGAGGCCGGAAAGCTGTGACATTTTCTGCTAATGGCAAATGACCTTGACAATGGGCCATTAAAGGCTTCCGCCTTAATACTTTGAATTGACTTTGCTACAATCTTTGTATTTTAGCCTATTTCACTGCCACCTTTGATATTGTTGCAAACCATGGAGCCAGATGTACACAACTTACCTAACACCGTTACTCCGTTTACAAAAGCAGCCTGTGCATATCATTACTTTTTCCCACGTGTACCATTGCAGTAGTACTCTCTTTGAGAGACTATGTGTGCCGTCGTTTATTACTATATGGAACTACAAGATCTCCTGCCTAGTAAACAAGATAATGAACACTAATACACCTCTGCCTCATAACATCTTCATTTTCCCATCGCTAGACACATGACGTGCAAGCAACGGCAATCTTATATGCTTCAATGTATACAGTGAAAGGCTAATCAAATTTTCTAGTGCCAAGATGTGGAATGACTTACCTCTTAAAATAAAACTTGCAACAAATTTCAACATAATATACAAGCGCTACTTCCTCTCTAACCAAGCATTGTCTTGACCTTTTCCTGATGTACTTTTTCATTTTGTGTACTGCCCATCATTTATATTTTTCTCTTTTTTTTTCTTGTCTGTTTTGTGGTTGATGTTGATTGTAAAAAATAGCTGGTTACTAATTAGTGCTTATATGTACCGATTATCTGTCTTTATTACCAGTAACAGTTTATACAAGATTGCTAATGTTTTTTGTATTGGACCAGTCACTAGCCATTTAGGCTATCGGTCCAAATATTTCTGTATTAACTTTTACTAATCATATAATAAACTTTCCTTTTTGATTGATTGATAACTATATACCTTATGAAGTTCACACAAATTCAATGGGAAGAGCATTAGCTGTTGTTAAATTTTTAAAGCTTACATTCAAAGCCCTTTATTGCAGCTGCGCAGCAGCAGCAACAGCCTTTAAAGCTTGGCTAAGCACATCCATAAATCCTTGCTCCCACCTCCCTTGCACCTTTCTTTCAGTATCAGTCTGCCCATTAAAGATGGTGGAAGCTGTGCAGTAATTCTAAGAAAGAAATCTTTTTGAGGAAAATCATGCCATTTTGGTAAAGCTGGACTTTACGATTGTCCTCTGGGATATGTGACTTGCAGCTTAAGTGTGTCTTGCAAGTATGAGATAATTTTTTCGGTAATTAATATTATATTCAAGTATTTCTTTTAGTCCACTTGGTTACTTTTTATGCTACTCAGTAAAGTAACCTAACTACTATTTTCGAGTAACTTACCTGGTGAGTGCCAACGAATTTGCTGATATGCGTTGTCCTTGTGCCACTGGCACACTGCACTGTGCTTCATATTTCTAATTACCGGTCCCAGACATTCTCTCACAATGAACTCTCATCAACACTTTGAGCAGGCTAAATTTTTTTCATTTTTATTATGGTTTCTCACATCTAGTCCACAGCACCATGTTGCCCATAGATGCTGCTGACACATAGGTAGAGCTGGGATATCTGGGGCATGCCCTCATTTTCCAATATGTCTGAATGATTTACCAGTAGGCAACAACCAAGTGGATTTCACATTGTTTTTATCAACATTGTTTTCTGAAATTCACGTCAGTTACGTCAGAATTTGCTGGATTATCTCAATTTCAGTTAAGTGTTTTGTTATCAAACACACCTATATGCAATGTGCCTTTAACTAGTCAAATGTATGGTTTGCAAAGGAGATACAGTGGCACTTTTTTCAAAATGAGACACAATATTCTTCCGGCCATCCTTCTCAATTTGTATCACCAGCATATGCATGCTGGTGATAAAGAAATAAGGTCAAGCATATTAATAATACCACTTTACAAATGTATACCTTGTTCCTGCAGATGTTTAGGGGCATTCCCCAATCCACTCTTGACTTTCAAATGTGGGCCACAGCAGCACTTTCCCTTGGAATTGCAGGGGCTGAGGCCTTTCTCCCAGTACCAGGCAACAGGGTACCGGCTCCTCCTGCAGCTTAGCAAAGGCCATTACTCACAGACTGACACCTACTGGGCCCATGCACCGCTTGGCAGCAATGACAGGGCCAACATTGTCATGATTACAGACAGGCAAGTGCGCCTTCAAGCAGTGGCCCTGCATCTCTTGTGGCATGACTGAGAGATGAAGACAACCATGTTTTAACTAGTGTAGTGCTGTTTCTGTAATGTCAGCAATACTCTGTATCATTCCTGCCAAACATTTAAGAATGTTAAAATGAGAATAGCACAAAAAAGCCAGTACTTGTACCAACTAAGAGTAGTGTAGTTGTCCATACACATATCTTAACCGTATAGACCATTTACAGCACCATACCCAGCGTGCCGTCACATTTGGTCACATGGCAGCGTTCACCAGTGAGTGCCTTCTGACCAGTGTTTGCTCTCTTGTTTACAATGGCCGCCATGGCTGCACCCGCAGCTCAGACAGCTGTTATTTCGGTTCTCATGGTGCCCATTGATGGAGAGGCAGTTTAAGTATGACTTTCAGTTATCTGTTCTGTCTGCACTGCAATCTTATTATGTGCAAGCTTACCAGCAGAAGGTGATGAACCTAACAGCCTGCTAATGTTTGCTTTTACCCTTTATATTCTAGTCTCTACACCGGCAGATTTTTAAGGCTGTTACAGCCATATGCCTGTTGTCATTAACTGTATGTGCAACAACGTTGTCCGGGAATAGGCACGTGTACATGCACAGAAAATGCCTGTTTGCGACCTGCTGTGACCATAGTGGTTGGTTCCGACCGCATTATTCTTGTCGCTAGTGCTAATTGAATAAATTGCAAATGTAGTAAAATTTGGAACGACAGAAAGCTGAGCTAGTTGGTAAGGATTCATTATGCAAGAAAAGGTGAGGCGTGCAAACTCGCCTTTTCTTGCATAATGTAGTAAAATGTAGATGTAAATATAGAGTGAGAGTAAATATATTGTCACTCACTAACGCAAGAGTAAGTAACAGTACGAGCAGCCAGAGACGAAAAATGCCAGGCACTAAGCGACAATTCTCCAGCTGGCGCTGGATCTTTAACTTCGTCGTCTTCTTCGCCGTTTTGCTGGCCACGCAATGCTGACTGTTCGCTGGCTCAAAACACCAGGTGGCATTATTCCCCCTCCCAATGAAGCATCGACTCGATGCTCAAACACAAGACGTACACGGAAAGTACGCACATTAGGTAAGACAAAAAAAAGGGGGGGGGGGGAACACACTAGCACACATATGGGCATGCACACGAGGCAAAAAAAAAAATGGGTTCTGTCGTCGGGAACAAAAAAGAAAAAAAAAACGCTTCAAAGTTCTTTGGAGGACGACGCGACGACAGCAAAAAACAAAAGGTTGTTTCACCAGTACACTTAACATCACCGTGCAAAATACGGCTTCAGGCAGACGACATGTGCAGTCTCTGCGCGTGGTAAACAGCGCTTGGGCGATGGTAGGTCTCCGTCTGAAACCACTTCATAGTTCACATCGCTTACATGCCTTAGTTCTGTGTATGGTCCGAAGTACTTGCTCAGGAGTTTCTCGCTGAGGCCTCGCCATCTAATGGGGGTCCAAACCCAAACTTGGTCACCAGGCTCATAGGTAACTTGTCGATCTTGAAGATTGTACCTTATGGCATCTGTACACTGCTGCTGTCTCATGTGGACACGGGCCAGTTGACGTGCTTCCTTGGCATGCTGAATGTACTCCTCGACGTCAGGAGCTAACTGGTCGAGCTGATCGATGTCTTCATATGGAATCATGGCGTTTAGCATAGTTTGAACATCTCGACCATAAACGAGGCGAAACGGCGTAAATCGTGTAGTTTCCTGTGTGGCAGTGTTGTACGCAAATGTTACGTACGGCAGGATTTCGTCCCACGTTTTGTGCTGCACATCCACGTACATAGAGAGCATGTCTGCCAGTGTCTTGTTTAGTCTTTCTGTCAAGCCGTTAGTCTGAGGATGGTATACAGTGGTCTTTCAATGACTCGTGTAACTCAACTTGAAGATGTCGTCCAGAAGCTTCCCCATAAATGCCGTCCCTCGGTCAGTGATGATGTATGATGGTGTGCCATGCCGAAGCACAATGTTATGCATAAAAAACTGGGCAACTTCAGATGCTGTCCCGCATGGTAGTGCCTTTGTCTCAGCGTAGCGCGCCAAGTAGTCAGTTGCGACAATGATCCACTTATTGCCGGAGGAAGACAAGGGAAATGGTCCAAGAAGGTCCATTCCAACTTGATCAAACGGCGTACGTGGAGGGTCGATGGGTCGTAGAAGGCCTGCAGGCTTGAAGGGTGGTGACTTTCAGCGCTGGCATTCACGGCATCCTTTCACGTAGCGTTTGACACAAGCAGTCGGTCTAGGCCAGTAGCACAGTTGCCGTACCCTGTCCAGAGTCCTTGAGTAGCCCAAGTGACCAGATGTCGGCTCGTGGTGGCAGGCTAATAGGATGTCGTCGCAAAGGGCTTGAGGCACTACTAGAAGATGTGGTTTGTCGCTGGCACCTGTGTTTCTTTTATATAAGATGCCCTCTGGAAGGCAAAATGACGACAACCGTCACGAAAGTGGGCGAGGAATGGACGCAATGCCGCCTTCTACGTGATCAATGATGGGGCTTAACTCAGCGTCCGATTGTTGTTTAGTGAGCAGGTCCGGTCTGCTGAGGGCTCCCAGGAAGGCGTTGTCATCTTCCTCGTCAGGATTCTGAGATTCAACAGGTGCTCTTGATAGCGCGTCAGTATCTTCATGTTTCCTACCTGACTTGTATACGATGGTGATGTTAAATTCCTGGAGTCGCAGGCTCCAACGTGCCAATCGTCCAGAAGGGTCTCGGACGTTGGTCAACCAGCACAAAGCGTGATGGTCGGTCAACTTTAAATGGCCGCCCATAGAGATACGGCCTAAACTTTATATTAGCCCAAATAACCACGAGGCACTCCTTCTCTGTGGTGGCATAATTGGACTCTGCCCGTGACAGAGTGTGGCTCACGTAGGCAATAACTCGTTCAGTCCCGTCTTGCCATTGCACCAGGATAGCTCCGAGACCGATATTGCTGGCGTCAGTGCGTACTTCTGTGTCAGCATCCTCATCAAAATGACCGAGCATGGGAGGAGAAGACAATCGACGTTGTAGCTCCGCAAAGGCAGTCTGTTGTTCATCAGTCCAGAGGAATGGCACGTAGTCACGTGTAAGGCGAAATAGCGGCCCTGCAATCTTCAAAAAATTTTCAATGAAACGTCGATAATAGGCACACAAGCACAAACCCGTCGGACACTTTTCTTCTCGGTTGGAGTGGGAAAAGCAGCTACGGCAGTAGTCTTCTCGGGATCGAGCCGAACACCTGCCACGCTCATGACGTGACCAAGGAACTTCAGTTCCTCGTAACCGAAATGGCATTTCTCTGGCATGAGTGTAAGGTCAGCCGATCGAATGGCTTCGAGTACGTTCCGAAGGCGTCGAAGGTGCTCGTCAAAAGTCTCCGAAAAGATAACGACATTATCGAGATAGACGAGGCAGCTTTTCCATTTGAGGTCAGCGAGAACTGTATCCATCATTTGCTGGAATGTGGCTGGTGCGGAACAGAGGCCGAAAGGGAGTACTCTAAATTCGTAAAGGCCATCCGGAGTCACAAACGCAGTTTTCTCGTGGTCCCGCTCATCTACTTCAATTTTCCAGTAGCCACTTTTCAGATCAATAGAAGAGAAATACTTTGCGCGCCTCAGTCTATCGAGAGAATCGTCCACACGAGGCAATGGGTACACGTCTTTCTTTGTGACGTTGTTTAGCTTCCGGTAGTCAACACAAAACCGAAGCGTGCCATCTTTCTTTTTAACAAGAACGACTGGCGATGACCAGGGACTGCATGAAGGCTGTATTACGCCATCTTGAAGCATTTCCTTCACCTGTGTTTGAATTGCATGTCATTCAGTCGGGGAAACACGATAAGGCTGTTGTCGTATGGGGGGCACGTCGTCATAGGTGATGATACGGTGTTTCGTAATCGACGTTTGACGTATCTTCGACGACCGTGCAAAGCAAGAGTGGAACTTGAGCAACAGCTCGCATAGGGGTTGTTTGTTCTCTTCAGGAAGCGTTGGACTAATGTCGACATTGCGTATAGGTGCTTCAGCATTGTCGATTGCCTCGGAAACAAAGCACTCAGTGACATCGGCGATCGGGTCGGCGTAGGCGATGACAGTACCGGGGAAAGGTGCCGGTGCTCGTAGCTGAAGTTCGTGACAAGAACCTCACAGTGGCCATCATGGAGATCAATAAGGCTTCTTGCTACACAAACACCTTGAGATACCAGGAGAGAGCGATTGCTTTTTGCGACCGCTTCACCGTGTAAGAGTCTGTCACATGCCACCTGAACCATGACACTTGCACGTGGTGGTAACGTGACAGCGTCGTTGATGACACGAAAAGATGCTCAAGGGTGGATGGTATTGGTCATCACTGCGGCGCTCTTTGTCGAGAAAGTGACGAGGCGTTGTCGAATGTCGATGATAGCTCCGTGCTCCCTGAGAAAGTCCATGCCGATGATTAGGTCTCAAGAACACTGAGGGAGAATGCTCAAGGTGGCAACAAACGTAGAGCCGCGAATCTGTATTCTTGCCGTGCACATGCCGAGTGGGGTGACGATGTGCCCACCAGCTGTACGAACTGGCGTTTGATTCCAAGGCGTCGTCACTTTCTTCAGAAGGGTGGCCAGTTTTCCGCTGATTATAGAATAATTCGCTCCAGTGTCCACTAAAGCAGTCAATTCACGACCGTCGAGCATTACAGGAATGTCCAAGGAAATTCCTTTTCTGTATTCAGCAGGTACTGTCGTCGTCAATGTATCGTCGGTCCGCGTACGCGTCAGTAGGGGTCCTTGAGCACGTCCAGACTGAGCGGCCTCGTCCCTGAAGGCCGCTGTGGTTAGTTTTCCCGGCGCGGGCTGGGCAACCGACCCTGCACCACGCTCGAATACGTACAGTGAGTCGGAGAAAACCGCCGCGGCGAAGGGGAGCATGACTGGTGTCGAGTTTATGGGGATCCGCACTGCTGGGCAACGTATTCTTCAATTTCAGGAGGATGCTGGCCGAACCTAGGTCGCGGCGAGTTTGCTGAAAATCCGCGTAGTCCGAGCTCTCGATAGGAGCACTGTCGGTAGACGTGCCCAGCTTCGCCACAGTGAAAGCAAAGGGGACAGCGATCAGGTGCCCGCCACACGTCTGATTTGCTTGGGGCCTGTCGGTGGTCCTGGTAATACGAGGCCGCTTGGACGGGCTGTAGCATGGCCGGGCACGCGGTGCGAAGCGGGGAGGGAGGTGGGGCAGGTTGCCTCAAAGCTTGCGAATACGACATACAGGAGCCGTCAGTTCTTAGCGGTCGAGCTTCTGAGTTGAAGGGTGGTTCTGTTAGCACTTGCTGGACTTTGTCACGGAGAATGCTGGACAAGGAGTTGAGTGTTGGCTGTGAGGGTACTGACAGCTTCTGGAGTTCTTCGCGGATTACGGAACGAATGAGCTCTCGAAAGAAATCGACGTGGCCCCCGAGAGTTCCGAAGAAGTCCAAAGGTGAGGCGGCGTTCACTTGGCGTTCGTATGATGGTGCCCGCTGCCGAAGCGTCTGTTCCATGGTGACGGCCTCGGAAAGAAATTCTGACACAATCTTGGGAGGACTGCGCACGAGACCGCCGAACAGCTGCTCTTTCACTCCATGCATCAGGTACCGCACCTTCTTTTCTTCCGACATGCTGGGGTCGGCTCATCGAAAGAGACGCGTCATGTCCTCAACATACATTGCGACACCTTCGTTCGGCATTTGTATACGGGACTGGAGATCACGCTCAGCTCGCTCCCGGCGATCAGGGCTCGCATACGTCCCAAGAATCCGGCGTTTGAATTCTGCCCATGAATTTAGGGCATCTGCACAGTTCTCGTACCAAACACGTGCACCATCATTAAGGCTGAAATATACGTTTTTCAGTTTCTCTGCGTCATCCCACTTGTTGAACACGGCAACACGTTCATAGTGGACCAGCCAATCTTCAACATCCTCATGTATGGCGCTGTAGAAGGGATTTGGCGTTCGTGGATTCAGTAGCCTACAATGAATCGGCGTTAGGCCTTCCATACCTGTTGGCATGGTCGGAGCTGCCATTTTCTCTGGGAGGAGTCCAAACTCAGGGGCTTGTCCACGGATCCTTCTGCTGGCGCAGTATACAGGCGTAACCACCGGTACGGGGCTGGAGCTCCTGGCTCGGAGGGGTGTGGTGCATAGGTTAGATTACCCAGCACCTCCACCAGTTTGTCACGTGCTAACGCAAGAATAAGTAACAGTACGAGCAGCCAGAGATGAAAAATGCCAGGCACTAAGTGACGGTTCTCCAGCTGGCGCGGGATCTTTGACTTCGTCGTCTTCTTCGCCGTTTTGCTGGGCACGCAATGCTGACTTCGCTGGCTCAAAACACCAACTGGCAATATGTAAATGTAAAATGTAGTAATGAAATTGGAAATGGTTTTCTGATTACTTACAGCGCAGATTAAAATGCATTCACATGTCTTGCACAAAAATGTTGCAGGTTAGGTTAAGTTGGGTTAGGTTTGTGGCCGAGTGATCGCTCACCTGCTGTTTGATTCCTGGTGCAGAAAGAAAGCACGCAGTGCCTGCCTATTATTCCACGTTTGACTTCACTGCTATCAGTCGCACTTGCATGGAGTGGACATTGCGCTAACTTGCATGCTTATTGAAGTTCGGCATTTTGTGATATTTTGTGCCAGTGGTGGCAGTAACACTGTGTTCTTGCTGCAAGTGGCGTTAGCCTGGAAGTCATTGCTGGTGACTGTCTATACAGCACTGGTGGTTGAGATTTTTGTGCTTGTCTTGCAGAAAGGTGTGTAAAGCGAGTGGTCCTAAACACAGGCACTTCTTATACAGCTGAGGCAGCCAAAGCTCGCACACACTTTTATCCCACACCTTCCAGTCTCTGTCACAGTCTTACAGCTCATGGCAGAGCATGTCTTCCGTCTGTTCTTTCAATAGTGCTACGCGATCCTTGGCCTCTCAGTAGAATGCTGCTGGAGCAACTAGCGGTGGCTGGTGCCTGCTTGCTCCCAATTCAGAAAGCTTTCAATGGCGGTGCACCTGGGATGGCCCCTAGTGCACATTGCATAAACTGCTTGCTGTAAAATGTCTACAAGATTTCAATTTGTCTATGCATGATGAATAAGTTGTTACTGTTACTACAAACTGGTATCATAAGTGGTTAAAACATAAATGAAAGCATTACTGCCTGAGTCATTGCAAATATTTTACAAATAAAATAACTGCAATGCAGCTATGTAAGAATGAATACTGTACTCTTATTCAGAAAGCAGGAGACACAAGAAAGGCAGCTGCACTATAGAAAGCTTCATTTCTGATTTCACTATTAGAGGGTTATCTTCGAACTATGTTTTGTGAATCTAGCAACCATGTATCATTTCCACTTCTTCCATCAACCACTTTTCTCTTCATGAAATTTGTGGGGATTGAGGTGTGCCCCGGCACCATGGTACAGGCATTCACCTGTTCCGTCATCCCTATGCCTCTCCCCCTTTCCACTTGCGACGGTTGTCGGTGGTGGCGCTCCAGTCACGATAACTTGTGGTGAGGGCGCACGCGTCATGGAGAGTGGCTTGAGATTTTGTGGCGAATGGACATGCTTTTCGGGCCTCCGTGGCGGTGACGAAATCATAAGTTTCTGTGCATGCTTTGAGCTTGCTTCTGTTTTTGATTTGCCGTTTTTTTTTTCCTTTATATTGTAATTGGGTGGTTTTCTTTTTTCCTTTTTTTTTTTTGTCTCGCGTATTTCGTGTGTGTGGGTGTGTTTCATGTAAATTTGGTTTTGCAGGATGGTTAGAGCGCCCTTTCATGCCACGTGCTTCAACACGTGCAGACGAATGGTACGTTGAGTGGTCAGGGAGACTAATAGCTATTAGTAATAGTCCAGACTACTAATAGTTGAGTTGACTACTCATAGACTACTAATAGTTCACTAATAATTGAGACTAATAGCTATTAGTGGTTTTACTGTGCATGTTTTGGTAGGAAAATGAGAGCGTGGGCGCATGGTTGAGCGCTTGCGAGGGCGTGTCATATCTTGGGTCTCCGCAGCGCTTTTGAAATAGTGGTGAGAGTTGCTTTGTGACAATTTGAGGATTTGGATCCTGTGTGTATCGGTTTTTGCTAAAAGGCACATGCTCTGCATTATTATTATATTAGTATAGTATTTGCATAAGAAAAAGCCGTGCAATACATGGCAAAAAAGCCGGGAAAGCAGGCAGTGCGTGGGGAGTCCCTCAAGGCAGATGAGGGGACGGATAAGAATGGAGAAGGAATCGAGTCAACAAGCACACACTGTGATGTCGATATTAGGCTACAGAAAATGGAGGCCTTCAAGAAAGAGCTTGTCAAGCAGGTGGAACAACTCATAAATGAGCTAAACAGGGGCGTGATGCATGGAAGGTAGTTGAAAAAAAGGCTTGAAGTAGCCAAGGAAAAGCTGAACAGGGCCGCCATTGTGAACGAGAATGTGCATGACGATGGAACGCAGTCCCCCGACGTGACAGAAGAGGCAGTGCTAGCAAACTACATGGAATCCTTGCAACGTGGTTAAGGGTTAGCTGGAAAGAGCGGTACCTACCTTGAGGCTGCCAGGCGGAAAAAGCAGGAGCACAGGGGACAATGCCCCTTGTCGAGTCCGAATCACGCAGAAAAGGACAAAGGGCAGCAGGGAGAGGTAGGAGAGAGTGAAAGGGTGATTATCGCCAGCGACTCAAACCTGGCTGGTTGCTCAGAAGCAATTGTGGAGAGTTTGAAAGGCGATAAAAGAGTGGCGGTCACTGGGTTCTGTCATGGAGCGAGCAAAAGAAAAGCTTGCGGAAAATGCCCACATGCATAACCTTGTCATAGTATCAGGCAGGCTAAATGGCGTCCTAAACAGGAAAGGGACAGGACTAGTCCAGCGCCTGGCAAAGGGGGTGGACGACTTGCGCGAGCTATCCCCTCAGGTGCAGATCGTGGTGTGCACGGTGCCGGAGGTGCCTGTACGTGACAGTCACGTACAAAGAGCCGTAGTGGCTGCTAATGAGGCGATATGGAAAATGAGCCGAGAGAAAGACTTCGAGGCTGTCGAAGTAAACAGGGAGGTGAGAAGGTGTGGGGGTTTTAAACGAGACGGGATCCACTTCAATTACAGGCTGGCACGAGAAGTGGGCTGGCGACTTGGTGGTCGCACTGTTGGTTTTTTAGGGGGCCCACGGGCACTCAGAAGATCAGAGTAGGTAGTAATGAAGAAGGTCCCCTAGGGGAACCTCAGAAGAGCATCGTCGTCGATAACAGAAAAAAGAGGAAAGCAAGAAAGAGAGCCCGCCATGCAATAGGCTGCATAAACATGCAGGGCCGCAGAAGAAAGGAACAGTGGGCAGACATTGAGGAGCAGTTAAATAGAGAACAGAGAGGACTGTATGCGGTGACAGAAACGCACCTTAGAGACTTGGAAGAGCCGCCAGTTATTGAGAATTACATTGGGAAGGGTGCAACAGAACTAAGTCGGAAAGAAAGGGAGGGGGAGTCGGAATGCTCATCCATGAGGGAGCCAAATGGAAAAGAGTAAATTCAATATGTCAAGAGCATCTTTGGTTATCAGGTACAATGAGTGGGAAAAATACTTGGCTGGGCCTTACGTATTTGTGTACCGGAAATAATCGCACAGAGAAGAGTAAAGAGTTAGTGGAATGCATAAGCGCTGATATTAAGTGTTTCGAGAATGGTGCTAAAATTGTCCTATTAGGTGACATGAATGCCCACATACAGGATTTAGATGGCTACACCGACAACAACGGGAAGCCTATGCTAGACCTTTGTGGGCAACATAACCTCGTTATCATGAACACAGGGCCTAAGTGTGAAGAGCAGGTCACGTGGAAAGTGGGAAACCAGCAATCCACCATTGATTACTGTCTGATGACAGAAGGAATTCATGATAAGTTGAGAGAAATGGTCATTGATGAGGAAGGGTATAGCAGCATAGGGAGTGACCATAAATGCATCATTTTGAAAATGGGATATGTAGTTGGGAAAGGCAGCAAGGAGTGCAAAATGGCCAGTACGAATTTGAACGCTGAACAAATAACAAATATTGTCACTAGAGTTGAGGAAGAACTTGGCAAATGGCCAAATAAAGAGTGGGAATATAGTGAGCTTCTAAGTGTAATAACGACAGAAATACGGAAAGAGAAACAACATATTCGTTGGAAAGGAAAAAAGGAACCGAAAAGCTGGTGGAACAGGGAGATACGAGAAGCGATCGCCGAACAACAGAAAGCATCCCAAGAGCACAGGCAGGCAAAGGAGGCACAGTTGCCGCAGGATGAAGTAGCCAGTAAATGGGAAATATACCAGGAGAAAAAGTATGTGGTTCAAATACTGGTGCAAGCAAAATTGAAAAGTGAAAGTTAACGTGAAAGTGAAAGCTAACAAGCAAAGGGATTTGCAACATCTGGCTAATATCTGTGGACAAGAAAGCAACAATCTAGTTTGAAATTTAGTGTTAGAAAATCAGGTGTTATGGTATTCAATGAAAACAGCGAACAAACAGTGGTGGTACAGGGCCAGGAAATACCTAGGGTAACAGAATATAAATACCTTGGTATATGGATAAATGAAGGCAATAGATATATAGAAATCAGCGAAAAACAATAACAGTGAAGGGGAAGAGAAATGCAGCCATAATGAAACGCAGAGTGCTGTGGGGATACAATAGGTACAAGGTGCTCCGAGGTATGTGGAAAGGTGTAATGGTTCCAGCACTTACTTTTGGAAATGCGGTTGTTTGCTTTATATCAGGGGTACATGCACAACTCGATGGGAACCAAAGGTCAGTGGTCGCCTCGCATTGGGCGCTCACGGGAAGGCTACAAATGAAGCTATGCAGGGTGATATGAGCTGGATTAGTTTTGAAGTGAGGGAAGCTCGCAGTAAAATTGAGTATGAAGAACAACTGAGGAATATGGAAGAGAGTAAATGGGCTGGGAGAGTGTTGAGGTATCTGTACAGGAAAAACATTGATTCACAGTGGAGGAAAAAAACTAGGAAGCTTACCAGCAAGTATGTGGCCTGTAGGGCAGGGCCGGATTAAGAAAAATGGGGGCCCTGGGCTAATGCGCATGCAGGCCCCCTTTCCCTGTACTGACTCCCCCCCGTCGCCTGCTACGCTACTGGAAATATGCCATGTTTCATTTTAATTCCACCAAATTAAAAAGAATGAAGTGCGATCAACAGGATTATTATTATTGTTATTATTATAAAGAAAACAACAACACTTGCTTGAAATGCATGCTGTTGTAAACATCAACACATATGTTCACTTTGTGATTAAATTGCATTCTGTTTTCAGCAAAAGCTAGGCTTTAAGGAAAAGTTTAGTGCACTCAAGATGAACAAGAACGTAGAAAAGACAACACAGCTCAGATGACGATCCTTCTGAAGCAAGGCTTTGTTTGCATCACTAAGTTTAATCGCGTGAGGAGACACATGGTTGTATCCAAAACATTCTTTATTAAAATTCAAGCATCAGACTGCAGTAATCACTTTAAATGTTACTCTATAAGTATTATATAGATATATACAATACTTAAGACAATACAAACACCATGAAAATGCACTATAATACAGATGAAAATTACCAACTGTAATTACAAAACATTATTTGAAAATATTTTGTTAAAGGTAAGACAAGCAAGGACGACACCAAATAAACGTGGCACTATCAAAAACAACAAATATACACTTCTTTATAAGCACGCTCAATATCACAAGAAGAACAAGCAAGAGACGGGCAACGAAGATTTGCATATCTTGAATTACACTGCTCAGCGTTTCATTGGCAACCTGGAGGCTGGGAAGCGACACAACGAACTTATTGGAACTATTCATGTATAGCGCAAACGGTCCTCTTTTAAAATGGCATCTTTCGCGCCTTCGCTCAGGAGGTCACTTTCAATGGACATGATAGCAAGCGAGTTCACCTTGTCGTCGAGGAGGCTTGACTGAAGGCGATTTTTTATCAGCGACAACTTGGAAAAATATTGTTCGGTCTCACAGTTTGCCACGGGTATGCTTAAGTACATTCTCAAAGCAATAGAAAGGTTCGGAAACACATAAATAAGCTTTCTTTCGTGCAGCAACTTTATTATTCCCAGGGGACTCGTGTCCTGGCACACAGAGTTGTGCAGAAAGTTCACAAACTGAATGATTTCAGCAGAAAATGCTGGCTCCAAATCATTTTTGTAGGTTTTCACCAACTTCTCAGCCTGCTGTGCCAGAGAGGCCTCGCTCCTAACTTCTGTCAGCAATTTTAAGAATCCGAACCTTTCGCAGAGTTCAGTGTAGGCAGCCTTTCGCACTACCAAAGCAGAGCCTAGACTGTCAAGTACAACATTCTAGGTCTCTACGATAAACCTTTTTCTACCTTGTAGCGCACTATCGCTTTTTCGGCCCGGGTAGTTACTCAAAACGATGCGTTTGCCCTCATCCTGATAACATTGATTGGTACTTAGCGTGCGTGCTCTCTCTATGAAGGTATAAAGAGAGGTCGCAAAAAATTAACAAAGCCTTCTAGAGAGCTCAACAGGTCTACAGCAGTTGAAATGTCTAGGCCTGGTTTCTGAAATGCTATGCTCATTTTGTGAAAGCGCTCCAAGATTTCACTCTAGAAAATCGCCATAGATGCAGTCTCTAGTTTTGTCATTTTCTTGAAGAGAGAGTCGCTTCATTCCTAGTGTCACCATTTTCTTCCTCATTCTTTAATTAGCTTCAAGGCAACAGAAGACTGCATTGACATTTTTCAGAATGGCCTTACAGGATTCAGCGTGTCTTGACCACTTGGTCTCAGAGAGACTTTTCAAAACAAGCTGCTGGCCAATTCCGCCCATGCTGTCCAAAAGATACCTTGATCGCTTAGGTGAGGCAGCAAAAAAACACATAATAGTCTCTGATTTACAGTGAAAAAATTTGACTGCCTTAAGGCAACTGTCAACGCTACACGCACCAACTAAGTTCAGTGAATGACCAGTACATGGGACATAGACTGCCAATTCGTTCAAGTGTTTGATTTGAGTTGCAGTCCTTTGTATTTTCCTGACATATTACTCGCATTATCATAAGCTTGGCCACTACAATCATCAATTGAGATGCCATTGGTCATCAAGAGGGACATCACGGTATCGAAAAGATACAAGCCGGTATGCGATTCAATTGGAACAAATTCAAGAAAGCGTTCGTCCACTTTCCCATTTAAATAGTATCATAAAACAACTGACAGCTGATCAACATGAGTAAGGTCTGGAGTCGAATCAACAATTAAAGAGAAGTATTCTGCGCATTTCACTTCGTCAACGAGACTTTCCTTGACAGCCTTTGCCATATGCTCGATAAATTCGTCACAAATGGTTTTTGACAGATACGATGGGTGACCTTTTCCTTTGTTCTTGTAGCGTTTGATGTGCTCCTCTAGAAAGGGATGAAACTTGGCAATGGCTTCAAGCACTCCCATATAATTGCCATTTCTCGGTGAACCAAAAATCTCCTCACTGCCCCTAAATGCTAGGTTGCGCTCAGCTAGAAGCTTAACTACAACGACTATGCGCTTCAACACCTCTGTCCAGTAAGCGGTCTCAGTGACAAGATGCTTAACCAGCTCCTTGTGAATTGTGCTGCTAGATTTAGAGCGGGCGAGCCATGCTGCCACGCAGTTCCGGTGCTCGATGCTATTTTCATGTGTGCAAACCTTTTCTTCTGCTCTTTTCCAATCAGAAAAGCCGTGTGTGGTGAAAGCACTGGGGTTGCTTGAAATCGAAAACAGTTTGCACATGAAACTGTAAACGGAACCTTTGGACTCCGAGTACATTAACCAGTGTCACTCGTACGCCTCCACATTTACAGCCTTTCGCACGAAAAGATGAGGTGACATATAGCGTTTCTGAGTTTTGTATTGCATTTAGGAATACAGAAAATTTTCTGCCTGATTTTGAAAATACAATGGCCCTTTCTCAAGGCATACACTCCGAAAGCTGTCAGTAATAACGTCCGGCCACTTAGCAGGGTCACTTCGGAGAATCTCGCAATGTACCTCTTGCTGCTAAGGTGTCTGCACTTCTGTGTCGCCGCATTGAGAAGCCATCTCATTCGTCCTCTTGAGGCACACTTTATGGGTGGGAACATGATTATTTGAAACCAAACTAACAGGAAACAAGTGAGTCGGTTCTTGGAGTGTTGTTTCCTGGCGCTCGTCAGTAGAAGGAGGCTCATCGGGGAGGTTTCGCACCTGTTGATCAGCAGTAGTAGAAACTGGGTGTGGCGGACCGTACACCTGAAGCTCTGTGGTAGGGGCCCGGCCGAGTGGCATAGACGTTGCTGACTCAGGAACAGGACAGGGCTCGGTTAGCGTCAGTTGCTCAGAAATATGGACGACCGAGGTTGGCACCGTTTTCACAGGATCCAGACAACCAAGATGAGTCAAACCTTGCTTTTTGCCAGGAAACCGTGGTGATGGAGTTGGCAAGTCCTCCACAGAAGCACAATTGGTACTATTGGGAGTTTGACATGGACTCTGGGTAGGGCTATCATACTGCTCCGCGGAAGCTGCATTCAGTAGGTACTTTGTCATCTTTGGTAGCTTCTTTTCATGCTCTTCCCTTTCTAACTTCATCTTTCGTTTAGACGCACCACTTTGATGCTTCCGACCGAGCATTTTCGCATGAATGGATGCTAATTGTTCACCGGACACTTCATCAGTCCAACGCAGGTGTCCAACGGTGGCCGTCCCGATGACTGGCGCATGCTGCCTGGATGGTCCGTGGCTGGCCGAGAGTGGTGCATCCCCCGGGGGCTCCTCAGCGGGCGGGCTTATGCAAGCTTAACCGGCGGCTCAGGGCTGAATCGCAGCCCGCGATCAACTTCCTTTTATAGACGCGCGCCGCGTCTTTCTGCTACTAGTGCCAAAGCAGGCGTTCACATACGCATAGAGTTCCTTGTACAAGTTCCCTCCTTCTCCGTACAAACTCACTCCTTTTCCCATTCCAGTCTCGTCTTCCTATTGGCTAGGAGCAATCATCTGTTCTCGGAGGTTCTCGATTTTTCTTTCGCCCCGTCGACGCCGAGCGCGAGAACGAAGGGGAGAGGGCGACTCCTAGTGCGGGCGAAGTTGCACGCCCTCCGTCGCCTCTGAGTCATCTTTTTCTACTTCTTTTTGGAAAGTTCGGTGGTCAGTCTGACCTACTTCTTCCGTCGAGCGCGCGCGAGGGTGCACAGCCACTAGGCAGGAATGGGCCCTGGAGACAGGCCTTTGTGTCCAGCTCTCCAACTTCCCCCTTCACTCTTCCACAACCCTAGCCCAAACAGTGAAGATTCCATGCCCCACGGCATGCGGACAAAAGCATGTGTGACGTCTTCTTTCCTTTCCTGCCTAGACTCTGCCATCAGACTCATCATCATCTGCTATCGGACTCATCCTTTTCCGTCCAACTTACCATCACGGTAAAGAAAAGTCGAATGGGAGGCACTGTTGGGTACTGCAGCACATCCTTTCTATGAGAAGGACAGCGGCAGAACTATTTGAGAGGTGGAGGGTAGCGTGGTGGTGACGAAGAGCAAGGGAGATTTAGGTCCTCATCCCACATTACATGTTTTAGGTGTTTCCCTCTTGCCCCTCCTCTCCAGACAGCACTGGACAGATGGACTGACAGGAAACCACGAAAACTCTTCCAAGCAAACGCACCTCGCTTCGTAAGAGAGAAGGCCCCGCCGGGGTGGCGGGGGATTCCTGTTTTTGCAGCTCGACAAGCTCTCCCAAAATAATCAGGCTAAATGCATGCTGTTACATTAGGCGGGGGGCCCCGTCTGCTCGTTCTGGTTTTCTCGCTTCATACATGTCGCTCGAAGTTCCGTTGCCCATGGTTCCATATACTAAGCAGGTTAGAATAAGTGGGCTCCCTTCTCCTACTGTCTGAGGTGAGGCCCTGGGCTGCAGCCCCCTTAGCCCCCCTCCCCTTAATCCAGCGCTGCTGTAAGGTGGGCAACACAGCTACAAAGAACGTCAAGCGGAAAGTCAGAGAGGCTGAAATATTCTCATGGGTGGCGGCAATGGAAAAAAAACCTGCCATGAGTAACTACTTGAGAGGAAAAAACGAAATCAGGAAAGAAACAAATTATGATAACTCAAAGGGAAGCGCATTACTTTTCGAAGCGAGATCAGGATGCCTTAGAACACGCACCTATAAAGCAAGATATAAGAAGGAAGAAGAAGCATGTGCTTGCTGCGGTAAAGCTAGGGAAACTATGGAGCATGTTTTATTAGAATGTGAAGACGCCTACCCAGCGGTCGATTTAGGCACCACTGGCCTCCTTGAAGCCCTTGGGTTCAGCGAGAGCAGTGGAAAAGAAAACATGTCTGCAATAGGGATTAGTAAGAGGCGATTGGAGGATTGGTTGAATAAAAGTAGGGAAACGACAAAAAACGGAGATGTGCAATATCACAGTGCGCAATAGGGAATCAGAAAATTTGGTTGTGGGAGTTCATTGTTTTTTTTTTCTTTTTTTATTGTTTAACCTAGGTAGGACATTAGGCAGTATAATAGCAAGAGCTTGGTGGCGCAACCCACCGCCCCTTTCCAAAGGGGACGCTCATAACGTCCATCCATCCATAGCTGCTGTCAGCTGCTCATGATGGGAGCACAACGCTTCTCTCCTGGGACTGCATTGGGCAACGTTACTAGACTGGCACTGGGTACGCAGACGGTTTCCTCTCGTCCACCAGCCCCTTTGTGTCACGTACTTGAGCTCCTATACGGTGCCTTTGTCCGTACGGCAAGCGCGTACCTTGTGTTGATCCTGTCCGGACGCTAAGCCAAAGAGCGGTGCCTAGTGCTCGCAAATGGTTTAACTTTGCAGAGCTGCATTTATCAGAGGCCCAAGCTAAAGGAGATTACCCGAGCTCTTGCAAGTTGGCGCATTGGTTATCGCAAGAGCAAGCACATAGCTGCGAGGACTTTTCTCAGCAGCATGTCGTGGGAGCCTTTGCTCTTGCAACGACTTGCTCTAGGTGCCCCTGTTCGTATTTTCGCCCTTGGCGTGGGAGACCTTTGATTCCCGTGAACCCAGGGACTGTTCTTTTGTGCAGTGTTGGGTGCCACCGGAGACAATAAATGATTTCCAGCAACTGATCAGGGCAATACCGTGTATTCCTGCGTTTGTAGCGCTCGGTAGCCCCTTTGCAGCCTGATTATGCATGCAACGGCACGCTAGGCGACGGCTGATGCGACTTGTGGCTCTCTAAGCTCGAACCTGCGGTGGTCAGTACTCCTGCGAGACCGTAAGACCCCCATAAATTGAATTTCTCAAACTGCAAGCTGCAGCTGCTACTGTGTCTACTAAGAAGGCAACTCATGATAATATAATCATAAGTGTAATCAAATATAACATTCATTTATTAGGTCCACTTTTGTGCCACATATTTAATCATTCTGTAAAATCTTCAACCTCTTCATCAATGTTTTAAGGGACACTAAAGAAAAATACTTATTTTTTTTCAATGCTGTAAGCTATTAATTTTGACCACCTGTGGTTCTATAATGTGCATAGGGCAGTGTGTTCAAGAAGACTATGTTTTTGTTGCCATGACCTCCCCTCAAGTAGGCCCATCTCCAAAAGTTATTGTCACTGCCATCAATGTGCCAGTCACTTTCATAATCGACACAGGTGCAGCAGTGTCAATTTTTGCCGAAAGGGATTAGGAGCTATCGCCTAATGGTGAAACTCCAGGAAACATCCATCAGAGTGTTCCCATACAAAGCAAAATCCTACAAATTAAAACTCCTACAAATTAAACTTCCTACAAATTAAAACTCCGGGCTCACCACAAGAAGTGAAGAGCCTGCTAAGAATGATTAACTATACAGGCACATTTCTGAAAAATCTTGCTGACCTCACAAAGCCTTTACGTGAACTGACATTGAAGAATGTTGTATGGGAGTGGACAGAACGACAGCAGGACGCTCTTGAGAGCCTAAAGCAAGCCATGTCTGATGCCTCTACCCATGCTTACTTTGACCTATCCAAACCAACAGAACTTGTGGTAGATGCAAGTCCACATGGACTGGGTGCTACCCTCACACAGCGTGACAATAAACAAATTGTAGTGATAGCTTATGCAAGTAAAGCGCTTACACCAGTTGAAGGCTGCTACTCCCAAATTGAACATGAGATGCTCGTAGCTTTATGGGCCATGGAACACTTCTGCCTTTACCTTCATGGCATCAACTTCCTTTTGCTGACTGATCACAAGCCTTTGGCAAGCATACTGGGAAACCCGAGATCATCACCATCTGCTTGCGTTGAGTGCCTTACTCTATTCATTCAAGAAGTAACAAAATTTGTTGCTAGGCTAGTTGGTTCATGCTTAACAACTGAATACTCATAAGCACAGTTCCAAGACGGGACAAAAAAAACAAACACGGAAGCATAGTGCAAGCACTAACTCGAAACTAAATTTAGTTGCGAGTTAGCGCTTGTGCTGTGCTTCTTTCTTTTCCAGTGCCACAACATCTCAAAGGCCTTCTCAGTTCAAGAAGTCGCTGACGCAGCTAAAGCAGACTAGCAGCTACAGTTACTTATCAATGCTATCCAGCACTCCAGACTCAGCAGCTGAGTCTCAGCTGAACTGAAGCCATTTGTATATATAAAGACAGAACTAACAACAATACCTGAGGGCGTCATCCTTCGAGGAACATGCCTAGTTCTTCCCACTACTCTGCAGAAACAAGCAGTGCTGCTCACCCATACGGGCCATAAGGGGATCGTCAAAACAAATGTTGAGAGAGAAAGTGTGGTTTCCAGGCATAGATAAGCTCGTGCACACTTTGATTAAAAGCTGCCTACCATGGCAAGCACCTGTACCTCAAGCAAAGCAGAAACCACTTGCCATCACGGAACTACCCAGTAGTCCCTGAGAAGAGGTGTCAGTCGACTTTTGTGGTCCTTTCCCAGGTGGAAAGTACGCTATGGTAGTAATAGGTGACTTCTCATGATGCCCAGTGGGATGTCATACACTCCACAAGTGCAAACAATGTGCTTCCCTCTCTGCAACAAGTGTTTTGCCAGTTCGGAATCCCTGCACAGGTAATAAGTGACAATAGGCCACCGTTCTAAGGCCGAGAGTTTGCTGCACTCTCAAAAGAGTTAGGATTTCGGCATCATCGGATCACACCTTTGTGGCCTAAAGTGAATGGCGAAGCTTAACGGTTCATGAGAACATTGAAAAAGCATGTTCACACAAGTCAGCTTGAGAACACAGATTGGAAAGTAGAGCTCTACACTTTCCTGATGTCATACGGGTCTTCAAAGCACTCGACTACAGGAAGATCACCATATGAACTGCTGTTTGGGAGAGCGATGAAAAATCTTCTGCCTTGCTACGCTGAAGCTGCTTCGGTAACGGAAGACTTAACAAAACTGAAAACAACTGTGCTCGAGAAAAAGGCATACAACAAGCAACATGCTGGTGCACGAAGGCACACTCAACCACATCGCTTCTGTGTTGGTCAACGAGTCTTGTGCAAGAAAGACGGACACGACAAGTTCCCTCCATGCTATGATGCAGGCCTTTATACCATCGTCAGTATTCACGGATCACAAATCAAGGCATCGAGAGGAAATAGAGTAATAACGCACAACTCAAGTTTTTTCAAAGATGCCTCTGGCCTTAAACAAGCACCAGCCAGAACATCATTTGACTGTGATGACATTGTATATCCTCTACCTACCTCAGTGCCCAGTCCTGCACCACCTGTATTGCACCAGAGTCCTCCAACGTAGCACTACCCAAAGAGAAACAGAAAGCCTCCACGTCACCTTTCTGATTTCACAACCTGACTTTGTGACTGTTTATTGGTAGGAGACATTCACCACCTTTCAGCAGTAAACTGTTTTGTTTATAGTTTTCTTAATCACATTATAGGCACATTCATTTAACTTTCTCCAAGGAGGGTAGGGCAGTGTTTATTAATAGCATTTAGCCAAATGTGAATATTCGGTTGGCAACTGTGGGACAATAAAACATGGAAGCTTAAGCGCAAGCTCGTATCACCGTATCACCACAATCTAATCAATTAGACTTCATCCCGGTCTACAGGAACACAAAAATGACCCCCCCCCCCCCCCAAAGGGCATCGCAGATGCTGCAGTGCTTAACTTTGTATTAACGTGCAACAGTCCAGAGAGCAGGTAGATGGAATGGTAGAGAGGAGGCAGAGAATGGGTAGAACCAACACAGTCAAGAAATAAGCTGCTCCAAAATAAGGTTGATGATCTTGAAAATCGTAGTAGGCAGCACAACCTCGTGTTCTACGGCATACCTGATACAAATATTCGCGAATCTTGGTGATCATCTGAATTGCTTTTGAAGGAAGTATGCGCAACAAAATTGCAAGTTAACCCTGAGTCGATCGAAAAAGCCCATCGACTTGGAAAATTTCGAGAAGGGAAAACGCGACCCTTGATCGCAAGGTTTGGGTCTCTGAAAGAAAAACATTTGATTTTAGGAAAGGCCAAGAATTTGAAAGATACAGGTATCAGTATATCGGAAGACTTTTCCGAGCCAGTGCGCAAGAGAAGGCGAAACCTGTGGCGGTTTGCTCAGGAACACAAAAGTAAGGACGCATGTGTTCAATTAAGGCATGACATACTCTACATAGACGGCATCAAGTACACCTATGATGACCTTTCAGACAAGGTTGTGCCGTGCAAATGACCCAATAAGTCCTTATCGACTTCACTTTCCTTTTTGGTAGTCAACTGTAGGAGCATTAAAAACAAAGTTGATGCTTTCAGCAATTTAGTGCGCATGGTCAAACCTAGTGTAGTTATTGGCACCGGATCATGGCTAGATGAAGACGTAGCAAGCTCTGAAGTATTTCCTGATAACTTTACAGTTTATAGAAAAGATAGAAATTATCACGGAGGTGGTGTATTTATCTTGGTAGACTAGCGCATCCCTTCTACACGCATAAATATTATAGAGGATAGGAGTGAAGCTGTTTGGTGTCAGCTGAAACTCCCGAACGGTAAATCCCTGTCAGTCTGCTCCTTTTACCGGCCACCAATTGGTTCAGCCAGAGAATTGTGTCATTTCACTGCCACAGCTACAAAAATCACATCCGATTACGTCATTGTGCGTGGGGACTTTAATCTACCTAATCTCAACTGGAATGAACAGCCGATAGCCTCTGGAAGCTCCCCTAGCTTCACATCTGAAATTGCCGATTTCATGAACCTCCGTTCATTAAGACAAACTGTGCTGAAACCTACGCAAGGAAGTCATATCCTAGATCCTTTTTCACAAATATGCCAGAAATGGTCCAGAACACTGAAATATTGCCAGGGATAAGTGATCATGACGTCGTGCTAAGCGAAATAAATACAGTATGAAACATGTAAGCATTTACAATGAGGAAAGTCGGTGCATGTACAATTACGCCAAGGCTGATATCCAAGCAATCAATACTTCACTGAAAGCATATTTCGTTGTGTTCGAAACACTTGCGGATGAGTATTCTGTGGAAAACCTATGGGTTCTATTTAAAGAAAAAATCTTTGAACTGCGCAACCGGTTTGTTCCGTCATGGGTATTGACTAGAAGGCGTAATCGAAGTAAGCCATGGTACACTAAAGAACTGAATGTTTTAGTGAAGCGTAGGCAAAGAATTTACCGTTCATTTAAATGATACCCTTCTAAAGAGAACTGTTGTAAACTAAAATTGGCAACGCGAGAAGTGAACAACGCTACAATCCAAACAAAATCAGCCTACTTTAAACCAATAGAAAGTAAAATAAAGCAAAGTCCGAAGGAACTTTGGAAGCATATTAAACGAAATAAAAAAGACAACATTTCTATCCCCGCTTTGACCGATGGCGATGTTACAATTTGCGATGCCACAGAAAAGGCCAAGTTGTTCAATCTTTATTTTACATCAGTGTTCTCTGCCCCAACAGATTCTCGGAAAGATCTGAAATTGTTGAAACACACCCATGCCTAAAATAGTGATCGAAGCTTGGGGCATTGAATTACTGCTTCGTGATTTAAATTGTGCAAAAGCTGTGGGCCCTGACTGTTTACCCAATTTTATGTTGAAGTCTTGCTCTCATATAGTGTCAATGTATTTGAAAATTATTTTTGAGAAGTCCTTGGAATACAGTTCACTTCTGGCTGATTGGAAAATGGCATCGGTTGCTCCTATACATAAAACTGGCCCGCGCAACATTATTAATAACTACCGTCCCATTTCACTTACTTCTGTGTGCAGTAAAATTCTAGAGCATGTTTTATATACTGCAGTAGTCAAACATATAGATAGTAATTCTTTATTCAACTCAAATCAGCATGGATTTAGGCGAGGATTATCATGCGTCACACAACTAGTAGAGTTCACACATGTCTTAGAGGCAGCCCTGGACAACAAATCATCGGTCGACTGTATTTTTCTTGACTTTCGAAAAGCATTTGACACCGTTTCACATTACCTGTTACTGCAGAAACTAACCAGTATTAATATTAATCCCCAAGTTATTGCGTGGATCGCCGAATATTTACGTGAGAGGCGACAATATGTAGTCGTAAACGGCAAACAATCTGCAATAACTAATTTTACGTCAGGGGTACCTCAGGGATCAGTTCTGGGGCCCCTTCTCTTCCTACTTTATATCAATGACATTAATGAAAATGTACAGTCCCATATTAGGTTATTTGCAGATGACTGTATGTTATACTGTAAAGTTACATGTGAAAGTGACTGCTTCGTAATTCAAAACGACTTATATGCCATACACGAGTGGTGTGAGCGATGGGAAATGAAACTGAATCTCGAGAAAATGCTGTGTATGAGGTTCTCCAGAAAAAGAAATCCTGGAAAATTTGAATATACGATAAACTGCTGTCCAGTAAAAATGGTGTGTGAATATAGATACCTAGGCGTTTACTTTTGCCCCTCTTTATCATGGAATCGGCACGTGGATTATACCGTAGGCAAGGCTTGTCGGAGCTTGGGATTTTACGACGAAATACACGTGCGTTTCTACAACAAACCCGGGAGTTACTATATAAATCTTATGTAAGATCTGCGCTCGAATACGCATGCTCTGTGTGGGATCCTTCATCAGTAACCAACAAAGAAAGACTAGAAAAAGTTCAGTCCATGGCGGCAAGATATGTACTAGATATAGCAATGTATGACAGGCAGTTTAGTGCAACTAAATCTAAGGCAATGCTAAACTGGCAATCTCTCCAGCACCGAAGAGCGTCGTTTCGACTGAAGCTTTTACACAGCATATATCACTCTCATACTCGAATTCCGCGTGACGTGTACATAAACCAGCCTCACTACACATCAGCACACAAAGATCATGAACAGAAGATAAGAGAATACAAATGTAATACATTGGCCTTTAGCAGCTCATTTTTCCCAAGAACCATCACTCAGTGGAACCGACTTCCTTCCTCAGTTGTAGGAATTTCTTGTCCTAACAAGTTCTTTTCCGCATTAAAAGCAATAGAATCTTTTGATCCCTAAGGCTTGATAAATATCCCGTGTACGTCTAGCAATCATCATGACCTATAAACAATCCCAGCTGCAAATGACATTTACTTTTAGTGCCTCTTTTTTCACCTTGTCGCACTGTATCTTAATCACCGCATTGTTTGTTTCTTTCTTTTTTTGCAACTTATTCGATTTTTTTTTTCTTTCTGCTTTTTCATTATGAGTCTCTGTAATCATTGTGCTTTATGTACTCGTTTTTTTTTCAAATGTGACATGTGACATCTGCAACGTGCCTGTGTCCAACATGGCTGCATGCAACTTGGCTGTGTGCTTTTTTTTTTGTCGGCCTATAATAATATGTTGTTGACTTACAAAAAGTAATGCAAACCTGCAATGTTTATGCTTGTTTTTCATCTGTACCCCCCCTCCCCCCACTGTAATGCCTGAATGGACGCTGTGGGTACTAAATAAATAAAATAAATAAAATAACAGCCTTGCCACCCTTCGCTTGCAGCTCACAAATCTGGTGGGAGGGCAGGAGAGGGAAAAGGAGACATAAGAAGGCAATGAAATGCTACTACTATACATGACGGCAGTTGCAAACAAACTGGATAATTTTATGTTTGAGATATGGTATGGCACCTTTCTACTATTTCTGAAAATAAACACCGCGGAAATTTGTCAAGCAGACAACTAATGTAGGTCGTGCAGATGCAGTACCGCATTAAAACACCATAGCGTCTATGCGACACTGCGGAAGCGGCTGCACGTCGAATCAACACTTCTGTGCCCGCCACTGTAGCTTTGTGCCTATGGCATTGCCTGAGGTTGTGGGTTCAATCCTGACCAAGGCTGCTGCATTTCCAATGGGGGCGAAATACAAAAACGCTCAAATACTTAAATTTAGATGATCGTTAATGAACCTCAGGGGGACAAAATTAATCTGAGCTCCACCACTATGGCGTACCTGATAATATGATTGTGTTTTTGGCACATACAGCCCCATAATTCAATTAGAGTTTAACACTTTTGCCATGATTCAATGTGCCGTATAAGGCAGTGACAATGCTAATCTTCTCAGAGGTTATGAACAATGGCACACAAGAATGCCTCAAGTAAATATGTCTCGCTCAGTGTTCTGTGTACTACACAGACAAACAGCAGTGGTGCATGCAAGGTAATCTTTAACATCAACTCACTACTCTTGTATTTTACTAAACACTGAAGAAATTAAACATTCATCATCAGCATCACCGCTATTTATCATAGGTCAAAGCAAACAGCACAGGAAGCTTTGCTTACATCGATACCTACAGTGCATAGGATCTATATAATTTTTTAGAGCTAGAAACAAACTACGAGGCGTGAAGCCTACTCAAAAAGGCAGCTGAAAATCAACACAATGGCAAATTTGTGACTGTATTCAAGATTTACAGGGTGACCATTTTTAAGTTTTATGGAATTTTTAAAAATCACCTATTGCAGATAACATACTTCTAATCCTTGAGCTGTATTATTAGAAGAGGTGGACATTACATGAAATTGAAACACATATTCAACTAATTAACAACAATTTACTCATTAACTTTTCAATTAATTATGTTCCGACGCATGTGGCAGTTGACGAATTGTAGCCAATGAGTTTGCAATGCGTATACACTTGGAATAAATTTACTGAATGACACCAGTAAACATGCCATAGAAATGTACTGCTGTTATACATACTTTTCTAACAGTGCTTTTTTATGCATTGAAGCATAAAAGCAGTGTATTTTGTCCTACACTTTAGGAAATGATATTACGAAACTGGTTTAATCTTGGAAATTCATTACAAGTGGGTACAGCTTGCAAACTTACTGGCTATGATTTGCAAATTGCAATATATGCTGTAAAGTAATTAATTAGGAAATTAATTAGTGAAATTTCCTTAACTAATTGAATATGCGTTTCAAATTCTCGTGCTAGTAATTTCTGCCTCTTCGAATTATACAGCTCAAGCACCAGAATTATTATATCTGCCTCAGGCAATATTTAAAGATTCTGTAGAACTTAAGTATGATCAACCAGTATATTGTAGGGGGGGGGAGGGGGTTCGCTCTGCGTAAGGCTAGGACTGAAGGCAAGCTCCAGATCTAGCCACCCACAGTCGTTCTGTGGTACTCCCCAACCAATCGTTTGTGTAATTGTAGTTTATTGCTACAAGCAATAAGTAACACTTGCAGAGGGAAGTCCACTCTGTAATAAAGAAAGTCACAGTTTCGCCTGAAAGCGAAGTGGAGCATCGATTGTGACAGAAAATTAGTAGACAGTTGTACGAAGTAAGGATAGTTTTGTCGACCATATAACTTTGGAAACATTCGCTTACTAACTGAATTAAGAAACATGGTGTCAGCGCACAGTGGAAAACATGAACACATCACACTCGTTGACTGCAGACGCTCACTGCCAAAAAGCTGGCTTGAGCAAGTTCGACAGCAGCAGCAAGCGAAGTGACCTTCGTGCTGTCTCCCCCTCCCTCCCTCCGGTTTCCCTACGGCCTTTTGCATGACGAAAGACGGCGTGGTTGCTCTCCACCTTCCTCCTTTGCGAGCACCAGATTGTGCTGTAATTGTAGGCTCCCCTCGCATGCTTTCACTAGCTCATACAGCATACAGTGCGTGGCCATGGTGTTATCGCCCTTGGGCTTTATACGGAACATCACGGTGATGCCAACAGCAAAAATGTGCCTGGAGTGTCCATGTAATTGCGATCGCAATAATAATAAATAGGCTTGCCTCATTTCATGACGTAGTCAGGCAAACAAGGTCACCCACGGGTTGCAGCAGGTGTCCGTATCTGACAGCTTTGAGGTCGAGGTGCCAGAGAGAGGAGTCTCTCCCGGTAAGGGTCTTTTATACCTTTTTACCTTTGCTAGGGAAATGTCCTCCTTGTGCGTCAGATCGCTTTCCTTTTTCCGCAAGTCAGGGAGGGAAAGAGGGTACGCGCGTCGAGAGGGACAACCGGGAGAGGGCATAGCACGCCTGTCTGCACCGGCTCCTGATGAGTGCAAACGCGACAACTTGAGGACGCGGGGGAAGATAGGCCCATGCGCTCTCCAAAGTATATTCATACATACATGGGAGAAGCTCTTGGTTGACTGTGAGAAAATCATTTAGAAAGTGTGCACTTTAATACATTGCTCATTTTCAGTGCGCTAAGAGCCATACATTGCAGTGGCTTCTCATTTGTTTCCCACATGGTTGACAGAACATGGTTCCTCCGTCCACGAAGTACCACAGGTCAATGGCTGGAGCAGCGCACTTCTAAGTGTCCTTATTTTTCAGCATCTTTCATGCACCTCATGCACTGGTGACTAAGAATTAGCTAGAGAAAACAGCAGAAATAATACAATGAGAAAGCAACTACAGGCAAATGCCTCTGCAATGAAGTGACCTGTATAACAAAGGAATAATTTTGTCCTGGTTCTACTGTGAGATGTACGATGCGCAACCTCCACGTGTCAGATCAGTTCTGCAGAATCTCACAAGGTGGAGGAAGTGTGATGAAAGGGAAAATCTCAGAAGCTTTCTTTCTGAGAAACCCATGTGGGTTTCCTTTGTAGCTTCATGCTACATTTGGGTGGATGACAATCTTCGCTTTCATGACCTTTACATGAAGTGACGTGTACAGTGAATGAATTTACAGGCTCAAAGCAAAGCGCTTACATGCACTAGTGTTGCGAGTAAAGGTGCTCGCGTTGCCAGCGAATGTAGCCTGAAGATGTGTGCAATGAATTGAAACCAAAAGAAAACGTGGAAAATTGCATTTTTAGGTCCTTAAACCTCAGGAAAGGGCATCTTTAGGCCTTCAACAACTAGTGGAAATGCTGCAATACACATATGGGCACAAACAAACCACACTTAAAGTGCTTAGAATGGCTTAATTCGTGCTTATATATCTAATAGACATGATAGCATTATAAGTAAAATAATAGGCATTTTGCCTAAAGTTCTGGTCTGTAGTAAATAATCTGCACTGAGACAACATAACAGTTAAATGTCAAGCCACCTCCTTGGAGAAATGAAGGAGATGACAATAACCGGGACATTGCATGCACTCAGCCATCTTGGCTATCTCTGTAAATAGGCTACATAAACTGTGCCTTACTTTTCATCTATTTGGACACCATCACAATATTTTAACTAAATATTCCAATGCCCATTCACAATGCGTCTTCAAATATTCGTTCAGCATCATATCAGGACCAGGAATTCTGGTGACATCCAACCTCAATAACAATGTAATTATCCCTCTTCTGAAAACACCATTCCATATATTGTCCTGATCCACTTGTGGTGGCTTTTTGTTTGAGGATGTAATTACACTGGAAGCAAACACTCAGGTAAACTGATTATTAAATTATTCGGCAACAGGAGAAAATTCACTGCATGTGCTCCATTGACTAATACTATTTTAATAGAGAGTTTTGTACCTGACAGATACCTCCAAAAGCAATGCTGTGCATTCTGCTGGTAATTGGCAAAAGAATATCTGAAGAAAGGTGATCTAGCTTTACTCAATTCAAGACAAACTTGTGTACGAAGAGTTGCAGCTGCTGTAGCATTCACTTGAATCTTTTGGCATGCTCACCTTAGATGCTGCTTCAAGTGGATAAGATTTCTGGAGACCTATGGGTTGCGTTTGTCAATGGGCTTAGTCCTCCTTTGTGGCACCTACTGCAAAGAAATGTCGCAATGGCAGATTTAAAGTACACCCACACCTTATCTATGCTATCTTCGAAGTGAAACATGTCAAGTCCAAATAGTCGGGAATGGATGTGTCATCAGAATAATAAGTTTAGTATTGGTTGGGATTGTTCTTATACTCGTCGACGCTTGTTGAAAGCCCTAACCATGCCGTGTTTTGCCATTGTTTTGAGCATACAATGAGCTGATGCCCTATCTGAAAACAATGGAATTCTTGCATCCCGATCTATACCAGCAAATTAAAATCTCCACTAAGTACAGTAAAGCATTGTTAATCAAAGTTTGCTGGACTTCGAAAAACCTTCAAATTAAGCAGATTTTTTAATTGCCCAAAAAGAAAAAAAAAACAGAAAAAGTAGGGCAAAAATGCATTGCACAAGCATGTCACATTACCTTCCCTTGTAGCAGGACTACTCAAAATAATGATTGATGCAGGATTGCTTGATATCGTATTCTGCATCATCAAGGGTCACAATCCCTCCTCTAACCATGTGCAGCATCTCGCTCGCTGTCACCGCCTCTACACTCAACAAAGCTGTCGATGTCGTTCAGGGGCTCGATAACCATCGCTAAAGCTGGCACACGATCATCCCTGCTATGTGTTTAAATAGTTGGCCAAGCCTAGTCTGTCACTCCCGTCGCCGTCTTCATACACTACCGGAAATGCTCATGTGGTGGAGATATTTTACGCTGTTTGGAATCATATGCACACAACACACCAGCAGTGGAGAACATGAAAACACATGCAATGCAGCTAATATTTACACGAGAAAAATGAGAAATGGATAATCAAAGGTGCTACATTTATGATGATAAGGATACTTTGACTCACTTCTGACTTGAAGATGTTTGCCTGCAGTTCAATGGCTTCTAATTAAAAGGAACCTGGCAGTGCATTCACATCGCAGCTAAATGGATTTTGGAACATTTGTAGTTCTTTCTTCCTGGCATCAAGGTCAGAGAATCGCTCACAAAATTCTGTGTGCAGATGACCAAGTATTCACGTTGCAACAGGTAAGGAAATTCCATATTATAGTCTCTGCACTAATCCTTAGAACAGCCGCAAAAATGCTCCCTGTTGTGACTTTGTACCTGCTTCTCAAAAAACTGGACTTTTGCCCTGAGACCTGTTATGTCCATGTACTGGTCATGAATTAGGTGAGGTGTGCCTCTCTTTGCAGCTTCACATTAAGCTTAGTCATGTGGTCCATTAAGTCGATGCAAAAGGCCAATTTCTAGAGCTACTCGTAACTGGACAGAAGTTGCTCAGGGCCCAATACTTCCGTGCAAGGCAATCATTATTTCTTCCCTATGGTAAACAAACAAGACAAAACTTTTCCTAATCTCGGCCATCGAACTGCCATATGATAAGTCATGCCTATGAAAGAAGAGCTAAGGTTGGGGCTAGTTGGTTATACATGTTGTCACAAGTATAAAACTATTTACACATAGTATTTACAAAGTGTATATACACAGCTGCCGAGAATTCCTAGAAGCTCTTGCCACTTTGTGCTCTTCACCGTTGACGACCTTGTCCTCTTTTCCACCGTAACACGACCCTCGGCAGAAAAAGCACCGTCCCGGTGCTTCAGACGGGGCCGTCGGTACGGGCATAGTAAGGTTTAAGCCAAGAGACGTGTACGACGTCTGGTGATGTGGAATCGGGTGGCTTGTCGGAGGTCACAGGGATTATCTCGTAAGTGACATTGGTCACTTGACGTAGAACATGGTAAGAGCCTTTGTAGCACGGAATAAGTTTCTCCGAGAGCCCCACTCGGCGGCAAAGGGACCAAAGTAGCACGAGAGAGCCTGGTGAAAAATATGTGTCACGATGGCGGCGATTGTAAGTGTGCTGTTGAGATTCTTGCGATGCCAACAGACGAGTACGGGCAAGCTGGCGCGCATGGTCAGCATGGGCGATGGCGTCGCGGGCATACTCGGTCATCGAATCCTCTATCGAGGGGAGTGAAGTGTCCAATGATAAGACAGGGTCACGACCGAAGAGTAAGTAAAAGGGGGAATACCCAGCAGTATCGTGGCGTGATAAATTATAGGCGAACATGACACAAGTGAGAACCACATCCCAGTCCTTGCGGTCGGGTGAAACGTATTTCGAGAGCATGTCTGTAATGGTCCAATTAAAGGGACACTAAAGGTTACTATTAAGTCAACGTGGACTGTTGAAATACCATCACAGAAACCTCGAAACGCTTGTTTCGTGCCAAGGAGAGACTTATTTTAAGAGAAAATGCGTTCTGAAGCGTCCGCGTACCTCTAGCGCAGTTCAAATCGCCCGCCCTCTGATCGAGGAGCACTGACATCATGGTCTCATAGTGACGTTGCACCATCGGTGAGTAGAACGGCGTCCGCAGACGGCGCTACGGCTTTTCTGCGCAAAACGCGAACGCGCGGTCAGAAACAGAGCCAAGACAGAGCCGAGAGCAGAGCGAAAGCGGGAGTATGGTGGCTAGCGGAAGGAGAAACGAATTACGTGCCACATTACGTCCCACGGCACACGGAGAGTCCGTTTTCGTAAAACTATACGCTGCGGCGAGCTCGCAGCGTGGTCGGCGTGGTCTATGAGAAGCGACGAGCCTTTTCGCACTCGCAACAGGGCATAAAAATGTGCGAATCGACGCAAAACTCGGCCTAGAAACGTGCTTCGCCACAGCCAGGGCTCAATACGACCCAAGCTGGCACGACCCAGATGTCGTTTCCCGCACCGCCACCAGGCGCCGCTACTATACCTCAAACTCCAGCGGAAGACGCCCATAAGCTGGTACTTCATTCTATGACGCTAACTTCGACGCTCGCCGCAATGGACCCTGACACCGACAGATTGGCTCGCGATGGTGGGCTCAACTTCAGCGATTTGAGCACCGACGAGCGCGACCTGCTGCTGAGGGCTCGCACTGCCGGCGTCGTTGCGTACTACGACGGCGGCCTCGACACCGGCTCTCCGGAGCGGGAAAGCAACGAGGGCTTCCCACGACATCACATGGACGTGGCATTCTCGCTGCTTGTTCCAAATGAAAGTTTCGCGAGCCAGCAGAACCCTCACAGCACGACGCGATAACGAAGCTACTGAAACTCCAAAGCGTGCGCGGCGCAGAGTCGAGCGCGCAGAGTCGAGCGAATACGAAACCTTTCGAACACCCATATTACTGAAGGGCAACGTCAAAATGTTATTTTTTCTTAGAATCGAATAGACGTAGACAAGTAGCATTTTTTTCCGTCTTATAATCGAATGAAATGATATTTTTAATACGAGTAGTTGAGTATTAGTAACACAAATTATGAGGAGTCCTTTCGTCATCGGGCTAGTACCGGAATGTCGCTGGGGGGTCTCAAATCGTGTCATGCATTTACCTCAATTTCTCGGTTACTAAAGCTCTGTTCGCGATTATATTGACGCCTTAGACGTTCTAGAACATTGCTCTACCACTTTAACTTGAGTTTCTGGTAACCTTTAGTGTCCCTTTAAGTCGCTCAGTAAGGCCGTTGGTCTGGGGATGATAGGAGGTAGCCAGTTTGTGCTGGTTAGAACATGAGCATAGTATATCGGTGATGGCTTGGGAGAGGATAGTGCGGCTACGGTCAGTAAGGAGCTGTCGTGGGGCGCCGTATACTAAAATGATATCATGGAGGAGGAAATCTGCGACGTCAGTTGCGCAGCTTGTGGGAAGGGCTCGAGTGATGGCATAGCGCATCGTGTAATCAGTAGCGACAGCAATCCACCTGTTGCCAGAGCTGGACTCGGGGAAAGGACCAAGGAGATACAAACACACACGAAAGAAAGGCTCACATGGAATGTTGATTGGCTGTAAGTACCCGGCAGGAAGCGTTGCTGGCTTTTTGCGATGTTGACAGGGCTTGCAAGCAGATACATAGCACCATACGGAGCGAGCGAGGCCGGGCCAGTAGAAGCGGTGGCGCACGCAGTCGTAAGTGCGAGCAAACCCAAGGTGTCCGGCAGTTGGGGCGTCATGAAGCTACTGAAGCACCGTGGAGAGGAGGTGTTGAGGAATGACACGGAGAAAGGGAGGACCATCAGGATGAAAACTGCATCGGTACAATATCCCGTCGTTGAGGACGAAGCACCATAATGATGGATCAGTAAGAACAGATTCCATTCGATCAATGAGGGTCTTCAAAGTAGCGTCATGGCATTGCTCGTTGGCCGTGTCCAAAGCTGGGAAACAGAAAGAACACTTGCGGAAGTGTCCATGTCGGCGTTGGTGGGCGTGTGTACAGGGTAGCAGGACAAGCAGTCGGCATCCTTGTGTAGGCGACCAGACCTATATATCACCAAATAGGAATACTCCTGCAGCTGCAGAGCCCATCGTTCAAGCCTCCCTGTGGGATCTTTTAAGGGCGAAAGCCGACTAAGGGTGTGGTGGTCCGTTACAATAGAAAAGGGCCTGCCGCATAAATAGGGGCGGAATTTCACCACTGCCCACACAACGGCCAAGCATTCACGCTTGGTATTAGAGTAGTTCCGCTCTGCAGGTGACAAAAGATGGCTAGCATACGCAATGACACGTTCATGGCCGAGTTGAACTTGTGCCAAGACGGCACCGATTTCGTGGCCACTGGCATCGGTGCTCACCTCTGTAGGGGCTGAAGTAGCGAAGTGTCCTAAGATCGGTGGGGTGGTGAGCATGGTGGTAAGGTGAGAAAAGGCGGTGGCCTGAGAGGGTCCCCATGAAAACGGCACACTTTTCTTCAGGAGATCTGTGAGAGGGCGTGCTATGGTGGCAAAATCTTTAACAAAGCAATGGAAGTAAGAGCAAAGGCCCACGAAACTTCGGACATCTTTTGCGGACTGTGGAACAGGGAACTCTTTCACGGCGCAAATTTTCTGTGGGTCCGGTCGGATGCCAGTCGCATTGACGACATGTCCAAGAACAGTAATCTCGCGGTGGTCGAAGTTAAATTTCTTGGAGTTGAGCTGTAGACCGGCCTTGCGAAAAACAGCAAGTACAGCTGAAAGGCGCACAAATGTGTGTGCTGAATGAGGGCGAGAACACAATAACATCATCTAGGTAGCACAGACAAGTCGACCACTTGAATTCTTGGATTAATGAGTTCATCATACGCTCAAAGGTAGCCGGAACGTTGCATAGCCCAAAAGGCATAACTTAGAAGTGGTAAAGACCATCAGGCGTTATAAAGGCAGTCTTTTCACGATCGAGATCATCGACAGCGATTTGCCAATATCCGAACCGCAGGTCGATAGACGAAAAATACTGTGCCCCGTATAGGCAATCAAGGGCATCATCAATACGAGGTAGTGGGTATGCGTCCTTCTTCATGATGCGGTTGAGGTGGCGGTAATCGACGCAGAATCTCCATGAGCCGTCCTTCTTTTTGACCAGCACGACAGGGGACGCCCAAGGACTTGACGATAGCTCAATGACGTCTTTCGCTAGCATCTTGTCTACTTCTGTTTGGTGACATGACGCTCTGAAGCTGAGACTCGGTAGGGTCGCTGATGGATAGGTGGATTATCACCTGTATGGATACGATGTCTGACAAGTAACGTCTGGCCTAAGGGTCGGTTGTTCAAGTCAAATATATCCTTGTAGAAAAGCAATAGACTGCAGAGCTGTTCAGTCTCTGTAGGAGCGAGATTCAGGGCAATCATTTTCCTAATGTCGTTGTCAGTACATTTGTCAGACCGGAAAGGCTCACAGGAAGCGTCGACGGCAAAAGTCTCAACGCAACTAACTTCTAAAGCAGTGATTGTAGCCAGGGTGATATCTTTAGGCAGAGTTTGCTTAGCGAGCCCGAAATTCACCACAGGGAGATATGTGCGATTGTCTGTGACCTTCAGGATTGTATGTGGGACAGTGACGTTGTGGGTGATAACGATGGCAGTTATGGGAGCGGAGGTGTAATCACCATCGGGCACTGGCGGAGAAGGCGACATTTCGATGTATGTCAACACCTTTGGTGGAGCGTGAACAAAATCAGTCGGTCTTAGGCGAATTTCGTGTGGTGTTGGAGGAACATCCACTAGAGGCAGGTCAAGACGCACAGTACTTGAGGAACAGTCGATGAGCGCTGAATGGGCAAAGAGGAAGTCTAGGCCTAGTATGAGGTCATGGGCGCATTGGTCAAGCACAGTGAAAAGGACGACAGTATGGCGGCGGGAAATGCTCACACGTGCAGTACACATTCCGACCACGGCCACCATGCTACCATTGGCGATTGGTACGAACGGAGTAACAGCTGGCGTAACAATTTTCTTTAAATAGCGGTGTAGGCGACTGCTCATAATCCATATGTGTGCTCCTGTATCTATGAGTGCTGTGACGGGTGTGACATCAACTTGGACATCAAGAAGGTTATATCTCGTAAACAGCGTCAAAGGAGGATTTTGCGGCGAATCCGGCATTGCAGCACCACCTCGAGGTGCCGCATTGCCTAATTTTCCTGCTGGGACAGTACTGGGTAAGTCGGCAAGGGCGAGCGGTGAAGCTGGGGTGGACGTGGCTGCCGACGTTAAGGTGAGGGTGAGCGAGCATAGCGGCGAGTCGAGGTAGTGGCGTCAGAAGCGTTATAGAAGCGGTGGGGTGAGGAACTTCGGGGCGAACTTGAATTCCGGAAGGTGTTCCGGAATTCTGGCATTCCGGAATTCCGGAAGGTCTCTGGCATTGACATGTTGATTTTATGACAGAGGGCTAGGACGTCCTGAATGTAGGAGACATACGACTCGGTAGCAGTTTGGGCACATGTGGCGAGTTGTTGCTTGGCGGCTAGTTGTCGACCGGTCGGATTACCAAAAACGTCGGACAGCTTTTCTTTGAACAAGTCCCAGCTGGTCAGGTCTTCCTCGCGTGTGTAAAACCACGTTCGTGGTGTTCCGTCGAGGTAGAACACGACATTGGCCAGCATTATGGTTGGATCCCACCTGCCCACCTTGCTGACGCGCTCATACATCTTCAACCATTCTTCCACTTCAACACCATCGAGGCCGATGAACTTGCCGGGGTCTTGCGGCTGAGGTAGAGCAACGTACTGGGTATGCATAGTCGGCATTGCAGCTGCAGATGCGGTGCCTTCCACTGGAAGCATCGTCCCAGGCTGGGTGAGATGTCCGCTGCGGAGCTCTGCGGCGAAGACGCGTACTTTGCACGTCCACCAAATTTCACGAGTATAAAACTATTTACATGTTGTATTTACAAAGCGTATATACACAGCTGCCGAGAATCCCGAGAGGCTCTTGCCACTTCGTCCTCTTCACCGTCGATGACCTTGTCCTCTTTTTCCACCGTAACAATATTGTTAGTTCAGGCTTGTTCACTATCATCTGCATCCTTTCTTTGCATCCTTATGTCCTATTTCACAATAGTGTACCATAATCATTCATTGTGTTTACAATTTTCTATTCTATTGCATATATAAATATAGGGATTAGTGGTTATAGAGCTTGTGTGACTTTATAACATTAGCAGCTAAAACAGCCAGTTTCAAAACAGGACATGCCCACATAGTACTTCCCATAAAGGGCCTTTTTGTGTATCATGCAGTGCAACAATGTTGACTTTGAGAATCTACTAAATTCAGCAGTTTTTATTGTTCCCCCTACGTGTCTGCTTTTTAATTTCAGGCATGTTCCTCCCATTGATTGTGACAGATTGCGACAAGCTGTATGCAGATACAGTCTTTTTTGATTCTTTAAAGATGTCCTGCCGTGTTGCTATACCATGCATGCTATGTACAGAAGCTTGCTGCATTCTGTGGAATGAAGAAAGGAGCTTTATACTATATATAGCTATTCATGTTGTAGTTCTACGGGCAAAGGGCTGACAAAATCTTCCTGGGCCCTTCAGCGCACCTACACAAAGTCAAGGAAGCTTTGGCATGTATTCTGACGTGGCTAGGGCTGGCCAATGAGAGTGTCATGCACTACCCACATGATGGTCGCACGTGGCTACTTATTCATCAGCACTGCCTAGGTTGAGGTGGCATCACAGCATATATAATCATGTAACTGCAGTGAAGCCACCTCCCTGGAAGATGCGCAATAGTGCAAGCTTTTGTTTAGAAGCCCCACTTAAAGGTGGAGACACCGGCAGGCCTGCTGTCGTCAGGTGGACCGCCACTGGCTGCTGTACAGTCGGAAGACATCCCCAGACCGTATTCGGCCCGTGGGCCATAGTTTGGAGACCCCTGCTTTAGGATTTATTTTGTCACCGAACAGTAATGGTCATCTATCTTGCCTGTCTTTCCTATCTTTAATGCTGCACCTGGTACTTTGAGGTGACAGACAGCATGCACATATTAGCATGACAAGCCATTACTGATAGGAAAGAAGCGAGCACAGAGTGTTAACGAAAGGAGATGCATGCAAAGTGCATAAAAATTATTGTGTGGGGACAAGATAAATCCCAAGGGTGTAAAATTTATTTTGGGAGTGTGTGGGCCACACAATTTTATATCAGGCTAACTTCACCGAATGGAAATTTGTATAAACATAATGTCCACCATCATGACTCTCAGACAGCTCTTTATTGCTACGGGCCACAACATGTCATCCTCCATGTGGCCCACTGCGTTTCATGTTCCACTTTCCTTGAACAACTCCGCAACTATCGCAAATGGGGTGGTGGCCTACACATCTGCCAGCCGATTCACCAGTTCACCTTGTGACACACTATTACAATGACGGCGCCGAATAAAACAACACACGAAGAAGGGAGACACGAGACAAGCACGTAGGTGCTTTTTTTTTTTGTCTCCCTTCTTCGTGTGTTGTTTTATTCGGCGCCGTCTTTGTAATCATGCTTAACCAACTAGTCCACCAGCACATGCTTGTGACACATGCAAGATTCCAACACACCAAAAACAGCTGACACAGCTCTGTTTTGACTACCTTTAGCACATGAAATAACTTATCTTTTGAATGAGCCAAGCCACGCAAAAGCTTGTTCTGTCGCTATGTTGTGATGAGAGTTGTGGTGAGGACAGTAGTGATGATGTTTAAATTGGCTCTGACATTACGCTGTTGTCAACACTGTGAATGCAGTTCCTATCTTGTGTATCACTGTATAATGTGCAGGCAACTTTTTTAACCCATATTAAATCAAATTGCAGATTAGAATTGGGTAAATGTGGTAATCATTTAATTGTGAACTGCCACTTTCGCTTGAAAATTTGCTGAAGACAGGTCAGAAAGCGGCATTTTTGCTCGTATATGGCACACCTTTGATGAAGTTACTGTCCATCAGGGCTTCAAGAAAGATGCTGCAGCCATCCAAGTCACAATTCCAGTGGTTATTGGGGCAGCCATCCAAGTCACAATTCCAGTGGTTATTGGGGTAAGGCATGTGTATGGGGACCAGTCAAGTACGAATTTTTCAGTGAGGGCCAATTTGAGTATCGAAATAATGACGGTCTTCACTCATAGAAGGGTATGGATGCTGGCCAGGACATTCTGTTAGGATCAAATTATCTGAAACTTCAAACTAAGTGGAGTTCAATTAACGAAAGTCATCTGTATAAGCATAATAGAAGCAGTGTGATGCCTCTGTTAATTGTTGGTGATATATGTCAGGAAGTCACGCCAAAAGAACATGATGTTTCTCTGCATGAGAGTGGAAAGCTGGTCTAATTGGTTCTTATGCAAACATGACAGGTGCACTTGCTGTCAACTGATCTTTATTTGTAGTGGTACAATGTGTAAAACACACACAACATGGTCAACTTCGTGACACACATGCGGTCAGTTGCTCAGCCACCTTGCAATGGAAGGCATAGACAAAACTGAATAAATCGAGAAAGCAAAGATCACCTTTGGAACAAAAACAATGTTTTTGTTCAAACACAAAACAACAAAACAAATGCAGAAGTTGGCAAAAGGACCCAATGCAGCAACTGAAAAAGCCTACAACAAATAACCGGTAACACCATTTGCCTGAAATAAGCGCTTCATTACAAACACCATTTCTGCGTGGACTGTAGGCTGATCTCACGGCAAGCATGGTCGCTGCTGCAGAAGATACTGATAGTCCTGAGCAGATACAATGGCCACTGTGGTTGAAAGCATGTGGTCTTTCTCCTGACAAATCAGCTTAACCCTTGGGGCATTGTGCTGTAGATTCAGGTGGCAGGAGACTCACAAAATGTGCCCTTCACCCTGTCAGCAAAGAAGAAAAGAAGCCATGTAATCCACTGACAGACCCCACAGGGAAGCTGGCCTCTGCACTCAAATCTATGCTGCCATGAGCTTAAAAATGGCAAGGTGCTGCCAAGCACTTCCGGTGCCATTAGGACAGGCGTGCATGTGCTCTGCACCTAGTGAGATCAGTCTGCTGTGGATTTGTCTGTTGCTTGTGGAAGTGAGTACAACGTTTTATACTAAGTGTATGCATTCACCCTCCTCTTGTTAGGCATGTGTTTCTCTTGGAAAAATGTCGACCCTGGGGTGGCTGGACAATCCAGTGGAGCATCCGATTGGAGGACATAGTCTCGGTGCCCTTCATCTCTTGCAGCAGCCTTGTCATACGGGTCAGACAGGTGAGGTCCAAGAAGAACTGTCATTGTGGGGTTGCCCTGAGCAGCTGCTCTATTAAGGATCTTGTTTCTCACAGGATGAATCCATAGCAAGTTTCACAGGCAGTGAGCGCTTCCTTGTTTGCCAAGATCAAGATTTACTCAAGTGGCTGAAGCTGAAAATTGAGAAAGCTCTGCTGTTTACCATGGAAGAAAGGCCCTGCTCTCTTGATGGCTAAGTCAATTGAAATAGCTGTTCATTTTGTGCTGCTGAACTGTATGATTCTAGGCCCTGCCTTAAGACAAAGGCTTGAAAAGCAGCAAGCACTCAAATACACATATGTGCTTGTCCACGCAAAGCCAAAATGAATTTGTCTGTACTGCTGGTATATCAAGTGTTTAATCAAAAGCTTAAGAACAGTGCATTAGGGATGTAATTTTTAGCAATCTAGTCATGGCATTGGCCATCATGAATTGTGCTCTATTGATTTGTCTACTTTACACACATCCTTGTGGAATTGAAACTGGTGAGTGCTGTAGCAGGTTGGCACCAGTTTGGACCTTGCATGATATATTTTGGTGCTGCACAGCTTTCTGGCAACATATTGGGATGCTTGGCTTGGGATTACACTATAGAGGCCGGAACAACCAGCTTCAGTTCCACAGTTACAAAGGGTTGCTAAAATAGTTAACTACTGTATTTCAGTTTAAACCCATCATCAGTTATCACCCACTTACTAATATCCAATGCAACAAACTAATATTTGTTGCCGAAGAAATGCCCTCTTTATCTCTACTGCACTGTTCCAGAGGATTAGCTCTCACCACAGAAATCTGCTCTCTTTTAATGGTTATGTTTTATTTTTTATATGAAAATATATTGGCCACAATCTATACTGTGATACATCGGATCAGGTTGAGCAAAACGAGAACAAGGTGAAAGCAGGAGCCAATGTTTCGACAACTGGACTTGTTTTGACTTATGTCGACTTATGTCGCCTTGAAAAAGACAAGTCCACTTGTTGAAACGTTGGCTCCCGCTTTCACCTTGTTCCCGTTTTGCTGATTGTCTTGAATTTCCATCTCCCGCCTTCCCCCTGTTTTCCCTGAATCAGATCAGGTTGTAGTTTTAGTGCCTGTGTTTTGAAAAAAAAGCTAAGTAGAAGTACTGGGTGCACAGGGTATTTGAGAACACAACTTTGGAAAACACCCTCATTACATCTCTCTAGGCATTTATCCTCATCAGCTGCTTTGTCACTTATCTTGCATGATTGTTCAGAGGTAGGCATTCTGACACAGGGGATGAAAATAAATACAGTTGCTCCAAGTTGGTTTAGCCTAGCCAAGGCAACTTGCAGATTCCACCTCACAAGGTCCTCTGTCCTGAGGGTCAGAAAAAGCGCATGGCTTTCAATGGCAACAAGTCACTTGTGGTGAAGCGATAAGAACACTGAAAGCACACCCTCCTTGTTCCCATAACTTAAACCCACTAGACTGCATCTAGGATGCCTTTAAAATTAAATTATAGGGTTAATTGCCAAAACCACTTTCTGATTATGAGGCACACCGTAGTGGGGGACTCCGGAAATTTGGACCACCTGGGGTTCTTTAACGTGCACCTAAATCTAAGTACACAGGTGTTTTCTGATTTCGCCCTCATCGAAGTGCAGCTGCCATGGCCGGGATTCGATCCCGCAACCTCGTGCTTAGGAGCCCAACAGCATAGCCACTAAGCAGCCATGGTGGGTATAGAATGTCTTTATGAGGTAGACTAGCAAATGACCGCACAATGTGAAAAAGTGACTGGAAGGTCCTGTTGTGGAATTCTCAGCAATGCAGCCATTTCTAAGCCAAATTAAATCAGTTTTTGAGGCTCAAGGTGGTTTCACTCAACAGTCAAGGAAATTGGGCACAAATGTACTTATTTTTGTATAAAATATTATTGCTTTTTCTAAAGTTGTTGTAATGTTCTCAAACTCCTTGCCCGCCCTGTAAATAGTGATAACGCCTTCGAACACTTTTTTCAATTTTGCAAGCACTGAAGAAAAAAAAATGCTCAAGTATAATCTGTGACATTACTGAAGCATACTGCAATTAAATAAAATCATAACGATACAGCACATGTTTTGTTCCTGTGGCTTTCTACTCTTCTAAGTTAGACCAGGCTAAAGAAAATAGTATTGTGGACTTAGCTGGAATTAGTGCTAGCTGCGATATGCCTGTGCTATGTGGGGGAACAGTTGATTTTTGAAGCGAATGAATGTGTGCTGTAAACAACTTTTTATGGTTTTTGAGTGGCGTGCAATGTGTTTTCCTGGGCACTATACTAGTTATTCAAAAACATTACATTTGGTTGCAAGTGCAAAATACAGAGCTTACAAGTAAGTTGTTACAGTATACCACTAAACATGCAGAAAATGATTCTTCTGCACCCTCTTACCATAGCTTCTGTTTCTCTTATTTTTCTGCTATTTAGGCTTTTGAAACAATGGCTATCCACACAGGAAGCATCGAGACCTTTCTTATATGCAATCACCTGATCAATTTGCCTTCGAAAGTAAGCTGGACTTGTCAGGCACTTGAAGCTAGGACGAGTTTTCGCGTACTCTTAGTACTTCATGCAAAGAATGTTTGCACAGGCTACATGGCAGGGAGAATTTTACATAATACCTTATACAGTAGAACCTCGTTGATACGATCCTATTTTGTATGATTTACTGCCACCAATGTTTGCAGTCAAGAACGCAAGAAATGACTCCCTACAGTTACACTTCTTCTTTATCTTGTGATATGTTCACGAAAAACACGATGCTTTGGCACTAATATTCATCATATCAACAAATTGCAATCGTATGATGCGTTTTCTAGCTGACGCAAGCTGCAATGATTCTCACCGAAGCTTTTGCAGGAAGTCAAAGCTTCCTGCGAAAATTCTCCTCCCGAAGAAGCTGCTGATTCGGGCTGAAGTCAAGGAGTGCGAATGTAAGCTTTTTGAAGCAGCAAGAATGGCAGCATACATGTTGGGCCGCTTGGTCCCCATTATATCGACATACATCGGCGTCTCATGCTGCAACAATTCACGCAACGCTCCGCAATATATAAATGTCAACTACAGTCGAGTCTGCTAAATTTGTTTTGTGATTTTAGATTGTACAATTCCCAGTCTGTTTTTTCTTGTGTTTCTTTTTTGAAGAACGTACGAACGAGGTTCTGCTGCACACGTTTAGTGCCAAGCACTAAATGTGATGCACAGGAGGCACATTCAAGGAAATACATTCCAACTTCTTCAGCTAGGCCACTGACAGAGTGCAAGGAAAGACCAAGGGAACTGCCATTGACCTCTCAATGCTGCTTCCATTCTTACCAGAGATGGGCTCATGCTGTGAATAGATCGAGACATTGAAGTATTGTGCACATGCAAATTTTTAATAATGCATGAAGGCAGGAGTGATTAGCAAATTACATGAGGATAACATTGTGCTTTTCTTCCTGTGTTACGACAGATTTCAGCACCATATCTAAAAAAAAGTGAAAATAAATGTTCATGAAAACCCTGAAGGCACACAAATCACTTTGGACTCTTTCATTCAAATAATTGTCATTGCATTTACGAATATTGACTAGGTCTTTATATATTACACAGTTATTTATTTTCATTTAACTTTCCTCAGACATATCCTGTGCGTCTCAAATAATTGACACATTGGTTCTCGTTGATGTAATTTAATTTTGTGAAGTGCAATGTTCACTGAGATCTATGTTAAAGTAATCACAATCACATAACAATGCATTTATCTCTTGCATACACTTACGAATATGGCCACCATATTTTTGCTCTTAGTATCACAGTGAAAACAAATAAATATATTAGAATAATAACTTTATAATATGTACTGGCACAGCAATGCAAGGTGACAGTGTGTGCAAACTGTGTGGCACACAGCTTGTCCATGTTTGTCACAGATTAAGGCTCCATTATGTCCAAAGATTGTCACACATGACTGTAGGGTTAACTTGGAATGCAAGACTCGAGAGTTTCATAAACATGTTTCATTTCTACAGTACACTACATATTTGAGAAAACAAATTGAAGGTATTTGTTCAGTATTCATTCACATCATTTTGGTTTGTCATTTGTGCTGTATCTTAAATTTGCATAAAGTTAATTTTTAAGCATGATTCTGGAATTCCAGCAACAAGACAGCTTTGAACCAAATGGAATCATGCATGCTCTATAAATGTGGCCACACCACCATATTTTTGCTCTGAAACTTTTCGTACATCAACTGACCACATTGCGAGTTAATTTGGTGGCCTAGGTATCTTAAATATGTGTGAACACATTGGTAATGGGCAACTCTTTCACAGCTGCTCACTTTACACTGTGCCGTCTCTCCTAAATAACTTATTTCTAAACATTTCGAAGTTTCTTGTAACTCAAACTCTCAAATTAGGCTGTACTGCCAACAAGGATTGGTGTATGTTTATCTATATATAGGTGTATAGGTAGATATCTATCTTTGTCTATAATTATGTGTGCTTGTATTATTGTCTGTATGATTTATTTTAGGCCTTATATTTCATTTCATTTTTCTTTTGTGCATGTGCTGCATTGCTGTCATACCAAATGGGTCGGGTCCCCTGTCAAGCTCATCTGAGCTTTTTGTCGCAGCTCCTGCTCTCAAGGAAATAAAACTTGAATTGGAATTCAATGCTCAAGCAACCCAAACTAAAGCCTGTAAGGATGCTATACTTGAACATCCCTTTATGCTTTTCCCGCATGGCTTACGTCTTCTGTCCTAATATACGGCTTCCATGCTTAGTACATGCACAGTGGAGGAAGTCATAGTTACATAGTAGTGAGAGAGATGGCGTGAGTGTTTCAATACTAGCGCCACCTCATGGCACGGGTACTCAGCTGCAAAAGGAACTGGCTTCCTTTCTTTTTGGCACGAGGACGGCGTCACGTGCAGTCCAACCACACACTTGTTTGAGCACTCCATGGCACCAATACGCAAAGCCTTTCCTAATCACTGGAATGCATCTCCATTCACCTGACTGCACTTGCGATTGACTTAGGAATTGGTGTCTTGCATGGGGCAAACCTATTCATTTGGTATGCTTCCATGGCAAGTTGAACCCCCTCATTTCCTCAGCCTGTTCCATTGATTGTGTGTAGTTTGGCTAGCTGGCATTTCTGTGTATGAAAGTGCAATAAATGCCATTTTGTTCATCTGCACTACCATGTGTTTTCATTCCTTTGTAGCCAAGAGCACTTTAGACCCGACAAGTCCAATGTTCCAGAGGATTGCATCTGTTAGGTAATGGACAACATATGTGCAAACTCATTACTGCAGCACTTGCATTACACAGGGCTGCATGCTCTTATTAAATGCACTTTTGTTCATTTTTGACTACACATGCCTTGTGGCAAACTGCATGAATAAAAAAAATGATAATGCGGCTTATGCCACCTTTTCTGTGTGTGCCTCCCAAATAATTAGCAATTGAGTTTCTTAACCTCTGTGTATGAGAACTTTGCCAGACCTCCTTGGCACTGTTTCCTGTGTGCGTCTCTTTTTTTTTTGGCTGTTTCTTTTCTTAAATACGATGCACCAACTACTCCAACAACATGTTTTACTAGACTTGGCATACTTAATTATTTGCATTAATTGAAAGGCCTGGTGCTGCCATTTCTTTTCCTGTGCAGATATTCATCTGTGTTTGAAAAAGTGCAGCACTTCCTGCCATTAGCACAATATAGAGAGGAACAGAATTGTATCATTAGAAAAGGTGACTAGCAGCCTCAGGGTGGTGGTCGATAGGCTTACACTAGAGTTAGTTGAGTTCCACAGAGAAATCACTCATAACAAGTTTGTTTCGTCGGAGTGTCCGTTGGTTAATGAGGTTCCAAAGTCTGTGGAGGTGAGGTGATAATGCTAGAAGGTGGGGCCCACCATTGCCCAGCTCTGAAAAAGAAGGCCCTTTATCTGTCGAACCAGTTGCAAACCAACGCGAAGTCTGAAATTAAGGAGGCTCTCTCTACCTTTAACGATAGCATCGGACAAATCAACGACCGACTTAGTCGTATTGAGTGTAGCAAGGAGGAATTGGGAATCGAACTGCAGAAGATTAAGACGTATCTTAATGAGATGATAGTTCTTGTCATGGGGAAAATCTGCCCCAAAAAACTACCAATGCAGGGCAGGTCTCGCAGTAACTCTCATTTGAATAAGATATCTCCAAATAATCAGGGTGGTACCAGCTAATAAGAATTTCAGAGTTTGGCAATGGAACTGCAGGGGAATCAGTCCTAAACACGCTGCCCTTCTGCAGTTAATTAAATTGGAGGCTGAAAAACCAGACGCAGTTATGCTCCAAAAAACACTGACGATCGATCTCTTCGCAGGCTACAAGGTGGTCTTTTAGAGGAGATAGAGGCAGGGGTGTCACCATTGTGATAAATGGGAAGATTTCTTATGTCCGACATTAGCTCCGCACGCTACACAGTAATGTTGAATTTATTGCGGTTGAGATTGTTCCCAACAGTTACCTAGGCAATAGCTGCAGCATATTTCTCCTCAATTTATACAGCAGTCCTAAAGATTCCAGACAGTGCTTGAAATCCATCCTAACCAAGGTCACTAAACTTGTTAGGGAGTCTCCTCTGCTTGTTGGGGGGGGGGACTTCAGTGCACCTCATCAAGCATGGGGATACCCCTTCCCCATCAGCAAGGGGGAGAGGCTGTAGACGCACGCTTCAGACCTTAGTCTAACACTTATTACAGACCCCAAACATCCAACTAGATGCGATACCTCCTTGTGCGGGTACTCTACTCCCGACCTAACTTCTGTCAGGGGTATTGAGGAGTCCATTTGGGACAGTACCAACATTGATCTGGGCAGTGACCATTATATAATAACAATCAAACTTGAGATAGTCGCTATGAAGCTAAGGGAATATAAGCTGATTGATTGGGACAAATTCCATAAATTGAGACCCCCCCCCCCCCAACACTCGCCCCCGCTACAGCTGATCCGCCGCTCTAAAACTGGGTAGAGCAATTCGGATCTGACATCAGGGCGTCGGAGAGGGTTATTGTCACGGACGTCCAAATGGATAAGATGGACTCCAGGCACGCTCATCTCCTCGAGGCCAAGCAATCGATATTAGCACAGTGCAAAGGTCAGCGGTTGAACAGGAGACTTTATAAGGAAATTGAGGAACACTGTAGAGTTCTGTGCAGACAGCAGTGGGACGAGGTATGCCTCTCCCTGGATGGCAGACTCCGCAAAGGCGGTGGCTGGGGCCACCTGAAACATCTCTTGGATGAGAGTGGCTCCAAGTCCAAATCCGCTCAATAGTCGCTACTATGCAAAATTATTCACAAGGCGAAAAAAGAAATGGCGGATAACAAGCTGTTGGATGACCTAGCTAGTCAGTACCTGCCGCTCAAGAGGACACCATCGTTCAACCCCCTTTCGGTCGGATACTCGGGGTCTCCCAATCACGCCCTTGACGGAGATTTCTCGGAAGGTGAAATTCGCCTTGCGATTCGGGAGCTTAACAGTAGGTCTGCCGCTCGCCCCGATGGGATCTCCAACAGACTTCTGCACAACCTCGAAAATAATTTTGTCAATTACCTAACCAGGCAGATCAACAAAAACCTGGAAAGAGGGCCGCATTCCAAATGAATAAAAACATGCACGTACGGTACTCATTCCCAAGCCGGGCAAACCTCTTGGGCTTGCAAACCTCAGATCTATCTTTCTGACGTCATGTCTCGGTAAGGCCGCAAAACATGTTGTGCTTAACCGGCTCGCGAACCATGTGGAGGAGAACAAACTTTTTCCATACACCATGAGCGGATTCAGTCCAGGACTTTCGACCCGGGATGCTATGCTTAGAATTAAGAAGAGGCTCATAGAAAGGGTCACTTGCGATACAAGGGTCATATGTAGACAGGGCCTTTCAACACTGTACGCCATATCGCAGTTCTTCAGGCCATTTTGGATCTTAATCTTGGTGAACACTTTTTCCGCTATATTCAATCTTTTCTGAACGGCAGAACCACTTCCTTGCACATTGGCGACTTAAAATCAGAACTTTATGCACTAGGTGACAGGGGCACTCCATAGGGCTCGATATTTTCTCCCTTCCTGTTCAATCTGGTCATGGCCAAGTTGGCCAAAAGACTGTTGGACATTGAGGGTGTCGAACACACCATTTATGCCAATGATGTTACTCTGTGGAGTGCTGGGAGCAGCGACAGAGAGTTGGAGGCTCGAATGCAGGAGGATCACGGAACTCTGCCTTTCTCTAGCGGGCCTCAAATGCTTGTCAAGAAATTTGGAATTGCTCTTTTACCGTCCTTCCAGGCCAGGACGAAAACCCAAGGGCTGGGAGCAAGATAGTAGGTGCCATATTGAGCTCTTTGACATAAGTGGTAACCGCATCCCTGAAGTAGGGTCGATCAGAGTCCTAGGACTAACTATTCAAGATAACGGATCCAATGGCTTGATGATACAAAAGATAACTGGCAAAGTGGAGAATGTTCTACGAATGTTTCGACACATTGTCAATTAATAGAAATAGAGTCATGAGCGAGGAATGTGCCATTAGGCTCATTCACGCTTTCGTCCTTTGTCATATGTTGCAGCTATGCTCGATTGGAAGAAAACAGAAGAGAAACTCCTCGATACCACCATCCTTCGAGTCTTCAAGGTAGCCCTGGCGCTACCGTTCAACGCATCCACCAAGCTCTTTGAAACTAAGAGCACACAATACTCTTGCTGAAATTGCTGAGGCTCAGCACACAGCGCAGGTAGTCTGGTTGTCAGGCGCTGGAGCGGGCAGAGACATCCTGGTCACTCCGGGAATTTTTACAGAATGCAAAAAGGATAACGTCAGACATCTTGGCAAAGAAATCAGGGATGCGATTGTGGTTCGTCCCTTTCCCAGAAACGTCCACCCAGTCTTTAACCAAGGGAGAAGGCTCGCCCCCGCAAAGGCTCTTCTTGCCGAGGCTACTACAGATGCTGTCTTCATAGATGCCACCCAGGTCGTGCCACCCAGGTCGTGCCACCCAAGCGTCAGTCGTGACGCTTTTCAGTAGCCGTAATAGATGCCCACGAACGAGCCTGCAGCACACTCTGTTTACACCAAGAATCCGGAGGTGGCCAAACAAATTGTCATTGCACTCACTCTGCTAGATCCACAGCGCTTGGTAATCTATAGTGATTCTAGGACAGTCACTCGCACCTTTGCTAGGGGAGTGGTAGATGCAAAGGTTTCCAAGTTACTCGAAGGTAGATCCATTAGCCTCCACTCTACAGTTTGGTTCCTAGCCCATATGGGCAATTTTGTGGGAGGACATTAGAACCTTAACGAATCCGCTCATACGGCCATGCGAGGACTTGCCAGCCACACTCCCCTGCAGACCCCCTTGTCTCCTCCTAAGGCCTTTAAAGATCAATTTCAGACATGTAATGACCTCGCCAAGCACTTCTATTTAGGACGTAGAGAATTTTCTCTTCCAAAGAAGGGACTTAACAGGGCACAGTCAGTCACTCTCCGCTTGCTATAGATGAATTCGTACCCCAATCCTTGGCGTATGACCCGAATTGACCTGGACTACAACAGATCATTCAATTGTGCATAGTGTGATGGACACGTGAACTTGGGACACATGTTGTGGAAATGTGCAATGCAAGCCTCCTATCTGGAGGACAAGAACAAGTGGGATGACGCTTTTAAGGGGGGACACGGATCTTTGCGGCGAAAAAATCACGAAAAAATCGATTTTTTGAAAATGAAATTTTCGATATCTACAGCTAATATTCCTTTAATTCACCAAGTCTCGAATCTCAGGGAAGAGTATTTCGTCCGCAATATCAATTTATAACATCACTGTGAGCTGAATTCCGCGCAAAAACAGCCCTTTTTATCGCGGCGCGTAGCTCTTTTTCTATGCGCGCGATCTCAGCCATCTTGGGTCTCGTTGGAAAGAGGAGCCTTCCTTCTTTAATTTCCCGCCAAAAGTGACTCCGTCGGTACGCCAGTGACGTTGAAATCCGGGGAGGAAAAAAGCCCGAACGCGCGATCCGATTCGTTGACTAGCGCACGTGACCAAAAACGCGTGCTGTGGTTGGCTGCGCGAGGTTCCCATCGTCTGCTCCACTCCGGAGGCGACGCGACCGCGCGTCTCGTAGGTTTGTTGGCACATGCCCAACGATGTCCGATCCACCGGGAAAGTTCGCCACGAGGCACAAGTTCGGCAAAAAGAAGAAGCGATCAGCTTATAACTTTCAAAAGCGCTCCATTCCTTCTGAAAGCATCGAGAGTAGCTCGCCGCCAACCGCAAATGATGCCGAAACCGCGGACGATGCCGAAGTAGGCTTAGCCAGCTCACAAATGAGTGAAATCATTACAGACAGCGGCCGCGTTCGGCGTGACACTGCAATGTTGCAGCGTGCGGATTTGTTGCAGAGGGAGATGAATGCTCAAAAAAAACTTCGAGTTCTTGCGTCAACGCCAGCAACAAAGCGGGTGTTGGATTTGCTCACTCGCGCCGACGGCGTTGCAGCCGCGCCAGTCGACGCCGAGGCAGGCTTCGCTATCCTCAGTAGGACTCCGTGAACGCACTGATGTCGTTTGTCAAGTGCAAGGTGTGCGGCGGCAGCGTCGCAGGAGGCAAAAGCGAACGGTAATCTGGCCTCGCCATAAAGATCGTTATCACTTGCGCGTGTTGCGGCGATATCGCGTCGGCGCGGAGCTCGACCCGCGTGAACGACAACCTTGCCGCGCGCGCGATGCAAGCCACCGGGAATCGGCGAACGGCGCTAAATAACGATGTTTTTGCCGCATTTGGGTGGCCGTGGTCAGAGCGACTATATTCCTGGTGGCTTTTTGCCACTTTCACTGCAAAATAATGCAAAATTATTTCTGTACTTTTGATTAAAAGTGAATGTATTCCTTTTTTCTCGTTTTCTCAAAACACCGACTTTTGACTTGTTGCTGATTTGCCGCGGCGATATCTCTGCCTTCAAAGCAGATAGAGCCATAATTTTTGTTGTGGCTTGTAGCTGAGTGCGCAAGGTACACAGTGGTAGGGTCAGATTTTGGAATTTATGCTTTAAAAATTTTCAATTCAGCTTTAGATCAGATAGTGGGGTAGCCACAATTCGAACAGTAAAGATTGAATTGCTATAAAATTACTAATATTTGTTGTATCAAAATAGTATTCCTACCATTGTATTCCTTATGTTTTCTAGTACCCAGGCATGTGCCAATATGAATTTTGTAGCGCATTTTTTTTCCCCTATTGTTTGTGCAGATTATGAACAATGAATTTCATTTACCTTCAGAACTAAATGGCCTATTGGAAAAATAATTACATATTTGAAATCAGCACAAAAGTCTTAACAAGAATAGAAAGTTTCATGAATATTGATAGAAGACGTCATGGACATTATTTGAAGTACAGTGTCCCCCCTTAAGAGCAGCGAGCTACAAGACCAACTCTGGGCTGCCCAGAAGGCCCGCGAAGTGGTGGAGAACCTAGAGCTCCCCGTCCCAACGTTGGAGGTGCCATCTACACCTTGAACAGTCGGGTGTCTTTCAGGACCTTTTCGGAAATAAAGTTTCACCATCACCACCATCCATAAAAAAAAGTAATGTAATACCCCACATCCCTTTATTTCCTCATCAACATACTCAAGGGTAGAACAAAGACCAGACTTGAGAAGCTGGCATTCCACATGAGCTATATGGAGCATATAAAGTATTTATTTATTTTACTCTCAAGCGCACAAAGCTTTAGAAAGGGGAGTGGGGTACATTAAATAAAAACAAGATATCAAATATAATATAATCTACAAAAGACGTGAGGAAGCAGTGTTAGGCTAACAAAAAAGAAAGTTAGAGTTAAGGTATAACGCGAAAAACAGTATATATAAAAAAAGAAATTAACATGTATGCACGCACACACACTTCACGCATCATCAAATAAGTAATTGTGTATGGTTGCACAAAAGTTGTGGCCTGAAATGAAAACGATATCGGAGGGAACGTGGTTCCAGTCATCGTACGTGCGTGGAACAAAAGAATAAAAAAGAAGTGTTAGTGCAGCAAGTAGTGACGTATACCTTGTGGTGATGTTCTAAGCAGACTGAATGATAAGATGGGATCGTAATGAATTTAGCTTTGAAAACTGGATGATGGAATACCTTATGGAAAAGTGTAAGACAACATGCCTTGCGACGTGACACAAGTGACTGCAAGGAAAAGGTGTGTTTCATCGATGTGCTACTACTAGTGTAGTGGGATAGATAATATAAAATGTGCTACATTATTCTGTATCATCTCAAAAAGTTAAGTGCAATTGAGAGGGCTCTCAAATAGAGCATGCATATTCAAGTTTTGGGCACACTAGTGTTTTATACATTGCTAGTTTCACACTTACAAGAACACAACTAAAGTTACGTCGTAGGTATCCCAGCATGCAATTGCCATTGTTAACGTAGTTAATGTGATCGTTCCAGCTCAGACGTTATATGAATCCCCAGTATTTAAAACAAGTAACAAATTCTAGAGTAGCGTTTAGGTTATAAATAACAGGAGGTCTGCTAGTCTGTGAAATGCGCAAAACTTAGCATTTGTTAGTGTTTAGTTTCATGTGCCAAGTTCTGCACCAATGAGCAATATTAGAGATATCAGTTTGCAGAGAACAAACGTCTAGGTTACTTGAAATTTCACAGTAAATGACACAGTCATCTGCAAAGAGGTGAATTGAAGAGCTAACACAATCGGGTAAATCATTAATATAGATGAGGAAACGCAAAGGACCCAATACAGAGCCTTGGGGCATGCCAGAGGTAACAGGTGACTGCAGTGAGGTAGAATTATTGGCAGCAACTTACCGTAAGCGATTAGTTAAAAGGAACTCGATCCAAAAAGTTACAATTTTGCTGTTGATATTTAGGCTCCTAGCTTGGAGAGTAATAGGTGGTGGTTAACCTTGTCAAAAGTCTTGGGAAAAGTCCAAAAAGATACAGTCGACCCAAGAACCACGATCTAGAATGGTGTGTAAGGAATGGGTAAAGCATAAAAACTGTGTTTCACATGAGAACGGTTACCTAAATCCATGCTGTGACTTCCTAAAGACGGAGTTAGAGTCTAGGAAGGTGACCAGATTAGAGAAGATTATATGCTCCAGAATCTCGCATGGTATGCAACTGAGTGAATAGGTAGGTACTTAATGACCGATTGTTTGCTTCCCAATTTATGTAGTGGAACCACCTTCGCCTCTTTCCAAGCACGAGGCACTACACCTTGATCCAAAGACTGTCGAAATATTTTGCACAAGAAAAGAGCATAGTTTTGTTTCTTTAAGAAATTTCGAATTAACATTGTCAACACCACAAGCAGAGGACATTGGGAGTGATTCAGTCAGTTTTACAATGCCAGGAGCTTCGATTTTTATTGTAGACATGGGAAAAAAATTGGGCATAGGCAAAAAACAGACATGCTAGTACACAGAACTGAAAAACTGCGCACAAAGTTTTCATTCAAGCACGCCAGCATTCATTAGTACCCTGGAATTTTGCACTGCGACACAATATTTTTTTTTTTTAAGTTGCTTCAAGTATGTATTATACCAGGGTGCGGGACAGTTTACAGGTGTGAGCTTCTGAGGAATAAACATTCTAGTAAGTTCATAAATTTTGTTAACAAAGAGATCCCAGTTTTCCCGTGTGGTTCTATGATCAAAATTGTATAAGTGTAAGAAAAGACAGTTCATGGTTAATTGCTTTGAAGTTTGTGGCATTGCAGTCGCAGATGACCTTGTGTTCCGTAATAGGAGCAGGCATGCTGATGTTTATGTAAAAGTGTAACAGGCAGTGATCGTTAAGACCAGGAAGGGAGGACACTGAATGAATAGTTTTGGTCATTGAATGTGTGATGAAGTACTGGTAACACGAGTTGGAATAGTCACTATCTGCATTAAATTGAAAAAGTTGCAGGTATCGAGGAAACATTGGCCGTTAGAAGAAAATGGCACGGCTTGTGATAACACCCATGTTATGGAAGGATAATTAGTTGCCTAGAGTAATCATTGATGCTGATGGGTACTGCATTGTAACTGCATTAATGTTATTGTGAACCAAGCTAATGTCCATATCTGGGGGGCAATTACAGACGCCAAAGACATGCATCTTATTGTTAGCAATCAGTCCACATGATATCCCTTCTAACGTAGGCATCAGGTTAATAAGGAACGACTTGAAATGTTTTGAAATAGCAAGCAAAGTGCCACCGCACTGTCTTCCTTCTCGATCACAACGATAAATTTGCAATGACTTGGAAATTGTAAAAAATTCACCGTCACAAATATTCAAATTCAACCATGTCTCGGTTGTAGCGATCACTTCGGCTTCACATGAATCAGTAAGATCCTCGAGAGCATCATGCTTCATCATGATACTACAGATGTTAATATACAGCACAGAGATAGTACATAATACTTTTTCGTGGCCACTTCCCTTCGCCGATTGTTAAGTAGCATTAGATGTCAGTGCATGTGACAGAGGTGCAGTGTTAGAAGATGAACAAGCATGAGGGTTGTGGCTGTGACCAGGAAAAGAGTGCGTCTTATCTTCGTTACGCATGCTGCTGCCATTGATGCAAATATGAGTAGTAGTTTCATGAACCTCACCCGTGCTAGCTTCATAAGCGTATTTTTTGTGGTTCACAATAAGCTTGACGTAACAAAGCTGAAACGGTCTACCAGGCAATGCTTTGGCATAATTGTGCAGCATCTTGCGTGCAGTTCTTATCGCCTGACAGTAGTCCTCCGATACCAAGAAGTTTTGGCTTCTCAACCTCGGTCACTGCACCAGCACAAGTCCTTTTATTTTAACTGTTGAGAATTTAACTATGACAGGACGACATATTTTACTTACATATGAACCACTTAAACGATGGGCTCTTTCTGTCGCATTCGTGTCAAACTCATTCAGTTCTACTCGATAGTAAATTAATGACTGCGTCTTGGGTTGCTTGCCAAGTCTCATGTTTGTCGGGCATACCGAGAAACACTAATACCCGTGTCACACGGGCGTTTGGAAGGCCTTCCAACCAATAGTCAGTTGACTCAAAGGTCAAGTTCGAGCTGCTACACGGGCGGTTTCAAAGACCGCCGAGTCAATAGTCTATTGAGTCAACGGAGCACCTTACAACTCTATCGAAATCTCGCGTGCGTCTTAAATTGTACAAAAATCCCTCACGTGACCTGATCCTAGGTGCCTAGAGACAGGATTGTTTAGGGATTTTTGAGAAGGCATGACGGTGGCGCCGAGCAACGCCGTGGCGTGTTCGTCATAGAATAAAGAACAACTTTAGAGAAGGGAAACTGTACCTTCCGCAGTGGTTCGAAAGTAAGCAGCGGCAGCGCATGGAACTTACCTAGATGGACGCCAGATGGCGCTGCTAAAACAGAGTGGAAATGCACACGAACTACTGAACTCCAGACCTGCACAGATCTCCCTCCTCCACACTCTAAGAACAGTTTACACCCATAGAGTTTCTCACTATAACACCTAGAGGGTAATCTGGCGCCACCGTCTATGGGAGTTTCTTAAGGGGGCACCGTGCCGTCATGGGAATGCCGGTATATGTGTCTGCGAGGCTCGTGTTGGCTGGTGTTGTAAGAGGCTTCGTCTAAAACGTGGATATGGCTACGCAAATAACGCGTTCTCAAAGTAAAATCTTCATAAAATGTTTCCATTCACGCATATTACATCTTTACTCACCCACCATGCATGACCAAGCGAAGAAAAGCAAGAACAGACGACCAACTGTTTCAAAGCGAGCGCGAACGTTGTCGTCTGTCCTCCAACTTTAGCGGCCCGCTGATACTTTTTACGTAACATGTAGTCGTACACACAATAACAAGTTCTCATAGTTAAACAAAACATGTTTTCGCGTAATAGTAAAGCTAAAACAGCTTTTCATGTGCTGTTCTAGTAGAAAATGAATCATTGTGACAGACGGAACAGTACTTGCCAAGCGCGTCTTCAAGGTGTCCTGTCTCTACGAGAACGATGCCAATCCGAATCCACAATATACCGGCATTCCCATGCATACCACAGCGCAGCAGCGCCAGATTTCCCTCTAGGTAATGTAGTGAGAAACTCTGTTTACACCCTTTGGCGTGCCCCTTCTGCCACACAAAAATAATCGTCATCTGCCTTGATGCGTTTCCTTTATTTATTGCTGCGAGCCCAGAACTTTCCAGTAACGAATGGCACGCGCGTTATCAGCATAGAACAGTTTACACCCTTTGGAGTGCCCCTTCTGATAACGCGCGTGCCGTTTGTCACTGGAAAGTTCCGGGCTTGCAGCGATAAAGAAAGGAAACGCGTCAAGGCAGATGACGATTATCCTTGTGTGGCAGAAGGCATAGAGTTTCCTAAAAAATTTTGTAGGAAACTCTATGGCAGAAGGGGCAAGCCATAGAGTTTTATATTAGTATACCTAGAGGCAAATCTGGCGCTGCGATCGTTCAACCATCGCGGGAAGCGTGCGTCTATTTGTCGTACAAAAATCCGTCACGTGACCTGATCCTAGGTTCCTAGGGACTGCATCGTTTAGGGATTTTTGAGAAGGCGCGATGCTGGCGCCGAGCGACGCCGTGGCGTGTTCGTCCTCGGCGTGATCGTTCTCTGGACCCCGCGACCCCGCGTTGTTCAACATTGCTCATGTGATTGTACGTGCGTTGCTTGTGTGTTGGTTGTAGGTTCTGCGTTACTTGGCGGAAAGCCGCGAGTAGTGGTGGTGCGGCAGTGCGGCTTTCACCTCGGTGAGCTCTCGCAGTAGAGAATCTGCGTTGTGTGACCCGTGCTTGCTTGACAATTGAAATGTCGAAGTGGCCTAGCGCATCGGTAGCGAAGTTCTGCGAACCGCGATGTGGCGTCGCCGTGTCCGACTTTGCTTAACGGACATCGAGGGATGTGCTGCTCGCTACAAGTCATGTAAATGCGACTGCGTCGACCGCCCACTGTTCAGTGCTGAATGTGTGTTAGGTGTGCTGTGCTTGAAACGAGTGGTTCAGCCGTGCAGCGGGGGGTGGTGGAGGAGCAGAGTGGCTTAGGGTCTCCATTTGCACGTTCACAGATATGTGCTCCCGTTTTGGTCTCATTAGCGGCTGTCGCGGGATTGTGGTGTGCTCCTTGCCTAGTATGAAGTTTACGATGCTAACACACAGCATGTTCCACGTTTTTCCGTGCTATATGTCATTTGCATGACGACCGAGTTGAAAACAAGGCATATGTATCTGTTGTTTTCGTTTGTGTGTTGTAAATTACTACCTGTTGTGGAAGTTCTGGAAGTCTTATTACGCAAGGAGTACGAACGTAAACATATAAACATATTTCTGTGTGTGCGAAATTATGAATTACCCAGAATAGCCTTTACGACTGATAAGTGGGCTACACAGCCTGTGTGAATCAGCTACCTTTTGTTGCGACGCTCTTCCATGTGGTAGACTGATGCATGGTGCGCGTTTATTTCTGTACTGTTGTAAAAAGCATTTGTTTATTCACTCAATACAAATCTACTGCTTCTTCGCCGCAGTGCATTTTAGTTACGCGGTAAAGGATACTAAAAGTGGGAGGGGGCCGCTATCACCCAGCATAGTATGTCCACTCAGGCGACCTGAGAGGCGGCGGTTGCGCGAGTGTATAATCATAGGGTATAATTAAAGAACTCTTTTTATGTCCAGTGACAGTGGCCCCTTTCCACTTTTAGTATGCTTCAACGCAGTACATTGCTTAGGCTTCACCGCAGAACATAGGTGTATTGCAAAAAAGTTAATCTTAAAAAGCTCAATTATGCAACGTTTCTTTCGTAGCTTGCTACACCGCAATACAGAGGATGAAATAAGCATTATGCAGTAAAGCATACTAATAGTGGAAAGGGCACATAGGTTTGCTCATTATTTTCAATTGTGATATAATTTGCAAGTGCATCTGTGCTCTTGGTAAGCTTAATTGACAATTCTTTGTACATTACAAATTCATATTGCAGGGAAGCTTACTAAGGCACATTCGTCATTTTGTAACGCAGTATTCACCTTCAATGCAGGAGCACAATGCGGATTCATACCTATGCTTCTGGCTGGACTGCACATGCTCTTTGAGAATTGATTCGTTTTGCATAAGTGCACTGGTACTTTACTCTAAACTGGAAGGCTGAAGTTTATACGGAAGCACAATTTTTATTAAGGGGACAAGATGTTGCCAAGATGGTTGCAGCACAGCTTTTCTTTCTTCCAGGCACCTTTTCTATTAGAAGCTTCCATTGCAGTGTTTCGAGCCTCTTTGAGCCAGCATATAGTGTATATAAAAATCGGACACCGATTGGGAACATCACCTATGCTCTCTGCAATAAGCTGTGCACAGGATAAGTTCATGCCTATATATAGAAAAAAATGTAGCATGACCAGACAAAATAAAAGGGGGTGGGCTGCAGCAATACTAGGTGTTAAGTGGTGCCTTATCCTTTCCCTTCAGTTTTCTGTTTTGTGCTTTCTATTATGGATCCTCCACAGTAACCACACGAGTGCTGAACTTGAGCTTGTTGGTTTCAGATCTGATGGTTGTTACTAACAGAACAGTGTGATACACGAACAAGGGCTTGGAGGCATCCGGTCACCTTGCTTGTCTCATGGTGTCGCTTTGTGAGCACCATGAGCCTCCAGACCAACTCGGAAGAAAGGTTTCTTGCAATCGCTTCTGAACTGTATTGCCACCAAACCAACAGTGCTCTCAATGACAACTTTTGGACAGTAGAATGCTTGCACCCAGCAAAGTCTAAGAAGGAAGCATTCAGGATGTGCCAAGTGGGCCTTTTGAAGCTGGCCGCATTGCTGAAGGGGCTTTGCCTATCCGCCCTCTTTATGGATGCACAAGGATGATTTCTTCTTTCAGAAGGAGTGTTTCAGAGGTGTCACATGGCAACAGCGTTGGGTGTTTAGTAGCAGATAAGCTTGCCTTTGGCCACTGTCAATAATCTGTTTTTTCTCCAATGCCCCTGTGAAGTGCCTACTTTTTGGACACAACGTGCTCTCCATGCATGCATGCATTTTTAGCTTGTAAAGATGTCTATTACCCCTTGCCTCAAGCCGGTCCTTGCTGATGTCAACCAAGAAGGCAGTGGGGAGTATGGCGATGCATACTTACAAAGCACTGCCAATACCAGTGAAACCAGATTAGTGGAGCTGCCGTTTTTTTTTTTTTGTCCACTCCATCTTCATCAGTTACAATGAGCAGTTCTTTGTCCAAACAGAAGGCATATGTAGTTGGTCATGCATAGCCTGCGCACTAAGATTTGTTGGCGTGTTACAAGAGACGTGTCTGAGAACCTTAGCAGTGTCTATACGCAAAAACCTTCTGATGTGTTGATGACTTCCTTCTCTTTATCACAGTTTGCCTGATGAAGCCAGCAACTTGGTCAATTAGATGTTCAACAGGCTTCCCACTAGTTTTCCCAGCATCTCCTTTACCAGTGTGCTGCTCATAGATATCTGTTTTCTTGACCTTGCACTGCACTTCAACCATGGCCACACCTACTGAACCTATAGTATGCGATCAGAAAAGTGCTATACATCACGTTGCTCCAAACTCATGACAAGCTAGAAGGCCTTGAGGAACACCTTCATTAATTTCCGTCCTCATCATACTGTAGGAAGCTTCGCATGACAAGTGCAACAATTAACATCTGCTGGTTTTTCAGTGCTATTCCTGTCCAGCTTGCTGAAAGCTATCCTGAGTGTTTCAAAAGCAAAACTGCTGCCGGACAAGAAGTGCATAAAGCAAGGGTAGCTATAACCATATATGTCACACAAAATGAAGAAGGCCACCGAGTGTACAGGCGGTTTAATTCATATCCAACAAGCTTGGTTCTCTCTTTGCAAGTGAGTAAACCCAACTTGCCCCAAAAACATGGCCTGTGACAAACTATGTGCCAGATGCTGTGTCCCCTGCAAAGCTGAAGATGTGTACAAGATCCTGAAACCCGCAGTGGCTTCTACACTGCGCAAACAGTTTACTATAAGAACGACTGCCTCAACTAATATGCTAATAACATGAAAACGGGCAGAAATTTGGCTATTCATTGGGCCCCACTGCAGGTGCAAGCCACTCTTCCGCCAGATGCGTGTTGTTCACAGGAACTGGAGCTATACAAATGCAGATAAAAACAATGATGTTTGAAAGTAGTAGAGTTGAACTATATTCTGCACAAACAGTGCTACTTGCAGTGCTGGTAACTTATAGCTACAATTCATGGCTGCCCCACCATGCAAAGGCACTATTCTTGAATTAACTTCTATTTATGGTGGCCATATATTGCAAGTACATATCATCCACATTGTGTGCAATATGATTAAATGATGTCAACTTTGATAGCCATTCCTAATCTGAGATACAACAAAAGAACTAATATAGGCAACAAATCGTAATTCAAGAAGACAACCAGTGCACAGGATAAGTGACAGACTTCCTTTTATTGAACAAAAGTCACATGTCAACAACAGTGGGTAGCAAGCTTGGGTGACAGAGGCAAAACTTAGCGAAATGCTACACTCATACTCAAATGTAAAACGGCCTATGACACAAAAAACATTATATTTTACTGAATGAAAGGGCAAGACTCCATCCAAGAATGCACTATGGCACCACATAATTGACATGGTGTAAAAGATGTTAACATGCCCTCTCCATAAAAAAAAAAGAAACACTTAAAACATGCCTTAAACGGCAATGTGCAGAGTCTGAAAGCAAGGAAAAACAACCCAAAAAAGGTTTCGCTAAGTCTTTCAATGATTAAAATTGTCAAACTGTCTTGTCACTTCTTAATGAATCTGCACAGCGGAAAAGGATGAAAAGAAAGCCCAATAGCAGGGCCACAGAAAATGTCACCAAATAAATAAACCTTGCTTACCAAGGATACTGGTTTAGTTGTCTGACTCTGCAAAATAATTGTGTATGAGCTTTTCTTGTTTAGAACGGTTTAGCAGATAGCGGAAAAAAATGGACATGAGAGCACCAGGTGCATGCATAGTCGATGCACGAAGAGCCACTGTTTTCTTACTTTTTTTCTCTGCTACTATTCACAAATATGTAAGTGCCTTAATAGCACTGCTAAAATCCTACTGCAAAACACAAGATTGGGCAAGTTGTGGCATAACGAAAATTGGAGTTCCACTCATACTGTGAAAGTGATGCAATAAATGGTGAAATATGCGCAGGAAGCTTGCTTCATTCGGTGTTTGTTGAAGTGAACACTTGCCAGTGCAAGTCAGTAATCTCCTTTAAAGAAGTAAAATAAGTGGGAGTTGTGCCTCCCAGTGTTGAAGTGGAAAGACTAGTTTTCTTCCTCCTCTTTCACATCCAGACTTGGTCTCTGGTCTCCAGAAAAACAACCCTTTAGCTTCTTACTGCTGAATTAATTTGGTTTTCTCAAAGCTATATTTGAGCTACTCATTGCTAGGTCTCGCGCTCTGCCCCATCAACCAGCCCCATCCAGCAAATCTGAGAAGCCAAGCACTAGAAGATTAATAAAGCAGATGCACCCAATCACTGTCATTACATGTAAGAAGAAAAATTAACATAGTACTGCCTTCACAAGTGGGGAAAGTGATGAGTAAGAATTTGAAGGCGTGGATGCCAGCTCTATATACAGCACGCAGACATTGAACAGGTGTTAGCCAATCATGGCACCTGTTGGCTAGATCGCACTCTCCAGGATCGGTATTCGCCACGACTGTACCTTCAGCAGAGTGGCTGAAATGTAGAATTGTGGACTGCCAATCTTTTGATCATATGTTTGAATGAATCACAATGAGAACTTTATCTGCAATATTCTAGCAATAAATTTGGGAATTAGAGTGACAACACCAGTAGACATCAGAACCAGGGGAGTTGGCCCATAGCAGCTATTGGTGTAAAAAAGAAGACTGGCATAAGAAGAATTGAGATGTGCACGCTACATGCCTTTGTTCTGGTAGTGTTCCACTACTTTGGTGCTACAGTTAATGATCTCGAATGAGTTCAAGGAGCAAGAATTTAGTCCAGAAAAAAATATTACGCATAACAGCTGTATCTAGTTGTATCATTTGCCTATGCCGCTGTATATAGCCCTGTCCACACTGCTAGGAAGGGAAGCGTAGCAGAGGGCGGCAGAAAGTTGGGTGGGCGGATGAGGTTAAGAAATTTGCAGGGACAACATGGCCACAATTAGTACATGACCGGGGTAGTTGGAGAAGTATGGGAGAGGCCTTTGCGCTGCAGTGGGTGTAACCAGATTGATGATGATGATGTCCACACTTACCTAAAGCACATGAGTGGCATCCTAAACAAAATTGAGATTTTGATATTGCTTTGGAGAAAATTAATCTGTTTCAGCCTAACAGTATGTATACATATTGCGCATACCTGCATTCGGTGTACCTTATCACCAACTGTTAAGTCACCTTCTTACCTCATCAGCAAATCGCTCCTGCAACCAAGTGTGCTGGTCCGGGTTTTACCTGCATTTCCACCTGTGCAGTTGGTAAAAGTCTTTGGCTGTTTACTATAACTTCATATTCAAACATATGGTTGCATTAGAGGCTTTCACACCACTAATGACTGGGCAGGCTTCACGAAAGGCCACCAGTACCTCCTCATTGCAGACTGTGCTCAACATCCTTCTTGGTTGGACTGTGACTAAGAACCCATACATCTTTCCTCCAAAGCGGCTGGCATTGACGATGGTTTGATGCAGAAAGGGGCTATTGTCTTTCCCAGATGCTGGTTCAGCCTCGCGAGGCACATTCCTTCAGTCAATATGCACACTGTCAATGTGAGTGAGACTGATCAAAGGTTGTCTATGGTGTCAGGTTTCTTGCCTGGTTTCCGTAGTGGCATCATGACCAAGTGTTTTCACTCTGTGGGGAATTCCAATATTCCAGATTTCATTGATTACAAGCAATAGTGCTTGCTTCCTTGTTTCGGCAAGATTCCTCAACATCTGAAAAATGACTCCATCTTTGCCATGTGCACTCTGTGGTGTCTGCTTCGTCAAGGTGGCATCCTCTTGGCCGTATGTCTTTGCATCCCCAGTGCGGGTGATGTGCATTGAGCTCACCTCGACTGAGTATTATGTGCTTGTGAAAGCGAATTTGAAGCTGTCAAAGCCAAGTGAAGTCGCCTTGGCTGTGGTGCCTGGTTTTGGGACAGAGGTAGACCAATGCCAAAACGGCTTTTAGCCTGCAGCACACCACCGCAACTTTCTGATGAGACATATGTTTATTCAAGCCGTTTCTTCCTTGCCCTAATTCAATAATAGCCAATTTTAGCAGCTGCAAATCAAGCTGACTTCAGAAGACTGCTGATTTTTTAGCCACTTCTAGTAGATTATTGCATGGTTAATTTTCTAGTTGGGCATGACATGCTTTGTGCTTAAAAAATGAACTGTTTAAAGAATTATTGGAGTAATATTAGGACAGGCAACTCTGATTGAATCGTCACTGCTTTTGTCGCAAAATGTGGCAATGAGCTAGGCAGATGCTGTCACAAAACCATAGGTTGTACAAGTACAGAAGAAACAAAATTGGAGTTGTGAAATTCAAAGCCATATTTTTACAGCCTCTCTTTATACTGCTGACATTAGAGAGCGTTAGATTAGTGGACGCAAGCAGCGTGTGTAAACAAGCACCATGTTTGGGTATTTCTGGCACCCATGTGGTTTGCATAACCAAGCAGCACACGAGTCGCTTGCGTCCTCTTATGCAGTACTATTATTTTCATTGTAAAACAACCAATATCAAAGTAAGTCTGATCAGCCTGCATCAATATGCTAGAAATTTTTAAGCACTTAAGGTGTGTTGGTTGAATGTTTAAAGGACTTCATTACACCCTTGGTCACTAGACTTGAACTTTCCAGTATTACTTGCTAATCAACTCTTGAGGTGTTTACGTTGCTTTTCTGTGCTGTAAGATTAGTTTGACAGTCCTAATAGAATTGTTAAAGTGAAGGTATGAGCTGTTGTATTGGCCATGTCATTCTATAACTGTTAGATCTGACACTGTCAAAGCACTTGGCAACATTAATCAGCTTCACCTCACTATATATATGTATTGCGGTAGGACCATTCAGCACGTGAAAATAAAAATACCGGCAAATAGAGAGTTCGAGAGCACCTGAGATTATAGTAAAGCGGGCGGGGCAGTATGTTCAAGGTAACAAATGTGTTGCGGTGAAGTTATTGCAGACGTATATACACATTCATTCGTCCCAACTTTGCACCGAACCCTGCGTCCCGTTGCTAAAACTAAGAGCGCGAAAAACGGGCACAAATGCAGCTGAACATCACAGGGGACAGTATTAAGCTCCACCTCACTGTGCTTATCGCGCCCTTAGTACGAATAATAGTAAACATCTACTCTGCAGTTCGCGGAATTCTGGCAGATCATGTGACATCACTAAAGCTCCGTTATGTTCACAGCACTACGCGATAATTGTCGTAAAGCCCACGATAAAAGCAAATCAGATGAAGTCACGGATAGTGCACTAGCGCTGAACACGATTGAAAACATGCGCTGCCCTATTTCAAGGACGCGTGAACAGTTGTGAGCAAACACCACCTTAAGCATTATATTACTTACGTAAGTCGTGTTGAAAAACACGTGCGATACCTCCGCCTACGAGTCCCGTCAAGTAAAGTGCATGTGCGATGTGATGACGCTGCCGAAAAGGGGCGAACACGACGACGCTGCTGCACAGCGCCGGTTCGCAAATTGCATTGCCGTGGCGCTACGCCACTTGAATATTTCAATCGTCAGCACCAATGAATTCTTCAGAAATACGGATCTCACACCACTACTACTGCGCGACTTTTAGCCAACAAGTACTGATCCCACTGCGGAGACACACGACCAGCGGTCGGCGTGGGCCGGAGATTCAACGCACGCCACGGCATCGCGGTTCGCAGAACTTCGCTGCCGAGGCGCTAGGCACTTCGACATTTCAATTGTCAAGGAAGCACGGGTCACACAACGCAGATTCTGTACTGCCAGAGCTCACCGAGGCGAAAGCACAGATGGCGAAAGCCGCACTGTCGCATCACCACTACTCGCGGCTTTCCCGCTAAGTACGTACAACCAACACACAAGCAACGCAAGCACAATCACATAAGCAACGTTGAACAACGCGCGGTCCGCGCGAGCCGGTGAACGATCACGCCGAGAACGAACACGCCACGGCGTCGCTCGGCGCAACCATCATATTTTCTACAATTTCACCACAACCGGGCTACCTATGACCACGAAAGTTGCTATGGATCTTCCCTAACTCATCCGGCACCCGATTTTACCAGCGGAAGACCCCTGCAAGTAACAGTTGTTTGGCAGTTAGCCCTTTTATCCTGATCAAGCCGGGGCGCCACGCTTGCCTAAGGGCAACCGGCGTCTCGCCTCCGCCGCGGCCGCGTTGTGCGGCGTTTGCCTGCCTCGCCGAGCCTCGCCCGAGCCCAGCCATGGAGTACGCCGTAGAAGGCGAAGACATTGACCCAGCCGAGCTGTCTGACGGGACGTGGAAGACGGCCCTGGACATGCAGCAGAGATATCGACGCCGGCCCGGAGCCGCATCGAGGCCCGACAACGGAGAAGCCTCGCCGAAGGGTGAGCCAACACCGATACCGCGACGACGGGCCCGCCCGCCTCCGATCGTGCGCCGTCGACCCATGCCACGCTTACCAGTGGACGATTACAAGGTGGTCTTTCGACCGAAAGGTGCCGTCAACCTGACCGAGGTTGGGCCAGCTGTATATATATACTCGCGGACGCGATATGCGCCGCCGCCAACCTCGACGTTCGCCAAGCCCTCCCTATTGACCAGGTGAGGATCCACCCCACCAACAACACGATCACGGTCAGTACCCCGGACCGGCAGCGTGCCGAGGCCTACTACAACATCACAAAGCTGCAGCACGCTCAGCATAAGCTTGATACGCCTGTGACAACGTACATTCCGGCGCCCGACAACTCGGTGCGAGGGGTGGTGTACAGGGCATACAGCTATGAAACGGACCAAACCATCTACGCCGAGCTTCGCAACAGAAATCCTGACCTGACAATTGTGAACGCGCGGAGAATGGGCACGACTCGCCACTTCGTGATCACCTTCGCCGGAGTCAAGCTCCCGAAATTCGTACGTTACCTGGCTTTCACGTTTGAAGTGTTCCCGTTCCGAGAACGGCCGGAGGCCTGCTTCAACTGTTGGAAGCTGGGGCACCGAGCAGACGTGTGCCCTCAACCCCGACCGACAGAACCTAGATGCCGGCGCTGCGGGGAAGAACACCCTTCGCCACCCAACGGAGAAAAGCCAACCTGCTCTCCCTCTTGCGTAGTATGCGGTGGAGGCCACCCGACCGGCAGCAGGAGTTGCAAATATCGGTTTATCCGAAAAAAGCAGCCCGCCAAGCCAGCCAATGCTAACACCACGCCGTCACCATGTGGAGGAGACGAAAACGGCAAGAAGGCGTCGGCGAGAACGTCCAGACCACAGGAGCGGGGTCAGGTGAGCGGCCAGAGCCGAACCGAGTCCTTTCCACCTCTTCGCGGCCGGATCGATAGCGTGAGGCACCGGTCGGCGTCCCGGCCACCTGGAGACCGCTCGAGCTCCAAGAGCACACAAGTCGCCTGGGGAACAGCCAAGCCTCAGCCGAAGCCCCGGAAGAAGCTGCCCCAAAACCCGCAGGTAAGGGAGCTGGCGGAGCAAATGAAATTACTCCAACAACAATTAGCTGCAGCTAATAACAAAATTCGACAATTAGAAAATGGACATACTCCTAGTAATGCCCCCAGCACAAAAAACGCGAGCGAGATCGTGGCTTGTGCTAAGCGTGGAGCGGATGCAGAAAACGACATGGAGGTAGATGGTGCGCGCCGCACTAAACGGAAGGCGGAAGGCCCCGCCGCAGTACCAGTCGAGAGTGTCGCCGCGCCGGACCCCCGAATTTCAAAACTGGAACGCGTGATCGAGAGTATGGTTGCTCAGCAAGCCGCCCAAAACAAACAGCTGGTAGAAAGTGTTGCCGCTCTTAGCTCCGCGATGACTGCAGTTATGTCCCACATTGGATTAACCACGGCACAACCCCAATCCCAACCGCAACCTTACCTTCAGCCTCAGGTGGTAACTCCGCCTGCACCAACGCCAGAACCAAACATGCTACGCGATTCTGTGACTCAACGCGCTTCCGGAGTGCTCACAAAAACACCTAGCACGGTTTCACCGTGCATGGAACCGCAGAAACAAACGTGATGGCCAAAGCACCAATCGTAATCTGGCAGTGGAATTGCAGGGGCTTCCGCCGTAAACGCAGGTCTCTGGAATACACGCTTCAAAATCACCAAACCAAACCTGACATAGTTGCCCTTCAGGAAACTGGGATAGAGGCAAAATTATCAGGTTTTGCGACTTACAACGAAATTACCGCTCCAGATATCTCTCCGGCCACGGCGATCATGGTGAACAGAAATCTGACCGCCAACCAATTAAACCTTGAATTCATGGCGGTGTCATACACCTTCGTTGAAATCCTGCCAAAACGACGATCGGACCAAACGCTCTACATTCTGAATGTTTATAGCCCCCCTAGGGATAAAAGCCTAGCAGTAGCTACACTAATAGGCAAAGCATATAAAGCTGCAAAGCATGCACAACTCGTGCTGCTGGGAGATTTTAACGCGCACCATTCGGCCTGGGGCTACCAAAAATGTCAAAAGAAGGGCACTAAACTCTGGGAGACCGTTCAAGACCTTGGTTTTACTCTTCTTGTTGACCCTGAAAGACCAACCCGCATAGGCAATAGCGTGAGTCAAAACACCTCGCCTGATTTGACTTTCACCAGGAACATAGACAATGCCATCTGGGAGAATACCGAACTAAACGTTGGTAGCGACCATTACATTCTTTCCATTACGGTACCCTCCAGAGGCTACAAGCGAAATAAGGTGAAAATTAAGCACACTAGATGGGACGCTTTCCGGTATGTTCGCAATAGACGCGAACCCGCAACCATTACAAACCTTGAAGAATGGATATCCACTCTTCTCAAAGACGCAGCTAACTCGACCACGGAGGTAGACCAGGAGGAGGACGGCCCGGCTCCAGATGCTAAATTGGTCCATCTATGGTCTGCGCAGCGGAGTTTGCAGAAGCGCTGGCTCGCGCAGAAACACAACCGTGGCCTACGCAGACGCATCGCGCAACTGGAACGGGATATCGAGAAATACTCACGAAAGCTCAGTCAGGAACACTGGCACCAGCTATGCGACCGCCTTAATGGCCAGCTAGGGTGCAAAAACACCTGGTTCCTGCTTAAACACCTACTTGACCCCAGTCAGACTAAAACAGTATCACAAAAGAACCTTCAGAGGATCATACACTCTTTCCCGGGAGATAATGATGCCCTTTTTGAAGCTCTAAAAAACCGCTACTTTAATACAAGCACCGATATTCCTCTACCCGTAGCTTATACCGGAAAGGAAAACAGGGAACTAGACAGCGACATTATGGAATCTGAAGTACGTTCTGTCCTAAACAACATCAAGACAACAGCGGCGGCTGGCGAGGACCGCATCACCAATAAAATGCTACGGAACCTAGACGATCAGTCGGTTACCGAAATCACAAATCTTTTCAACATCCACTGGAAAGAGGGAACTATACCCACCAGCTGGAAACATGCAAACGTAATTTTCATACCCAAACCAGGCAAGAAGCTGGAGCTAGAGAATCTCCGCCCTATCTCCTTAACCTCTTGCCTGGGGAAGGTTATGGAACACGTCATTCTTAACAGGCTAAACGAGTACACTGAAAGCAATGGGCTGCTGCCCCATACGTTGATAGGCTTCAGATCAAATCTGTCCACTCAAGACATTATGTGGCAAATACAGCACGATATCCTACATCCGGGCCCTATAAGAGCCACCCGTACAATTCTAGGGCTGGACGTGAGTAAAGCGTTCGACAATGTGTCACATGCTTCAATACTCACAAATCTAGCCCAAATGAATGTCGGGAAGCGCACTTATAGCTATATTACAAGCTTTCTCAAGGATCGCACTGCAGAAATACATTTTGGGGACATTAAAAGCGGACAATTTCAATTAGGTACAAGGGGCACCCCTCAGGGTGCGGTCCTCTCCCCCTTCCTTTTCAATGTGACCATGCGAAACCTGCCTCCATTACTGGAAAGCATCCCGCATATCAAACACTCCATCTATGCCGATGATATCACCATCTGGACCAATAGCGGTTCCGATGGAGAAATCACGGAAGCATTACAAGCGGCCGCGGATACCGTACAAAATTTTGTGCGACAGAATGGTCTAGCGTGCTCGCCGACAAAATCGGAGCTTCTCGTCATCCGTGATAAATCAACCAAACACGCCACCGAAAGGGACGCCACCTTCCCTATACGAGTCAGTATGGAAGACGGCCCAGTTCCGCCCGTACTGACTATAAGAGTCCTGGGCATGTTAATTCAACATAACACCCATAATTCTGAGGCGATTGTCCGATTACGGACGACAGCCCGCCAAATATGTGGCCTAATCAGACGAGTAGCCACACGACACCGCGGTATGAAGGAGGCTGATATCTGCCATTTGACGCAGGCTTTCCTGATCAGTCGCGTCGTGTATTCCTTCCCTTACTACCACCTACGCCTTTCTGACAAGGAAAAGGTTAACAGCGTCATTCGCACAGCTCATAAAGCTGCCCTTGGTCTCCCGAGGTATGCGAACACTGAACGATTACTTGAGCTAGGTATATATAATACCCTAGACGAACTCGTGGAGGCCCATAAAACAGCCCAACGTGAACGACTCTCCCGCACCGCAACTGGCAGAGTTATTCTAAGTAAACTCGGGCTGAATCCCGTTATGAATTCAGCAGGAAGAACAACATTACTCGGTGCGGTCAAAAGCCGTTTGGTTATAAAACCATTACCAAAGAACATGCTCTCTGGGAGACACGACAAGAGGCGGTCTGCCAGAGCCAAGGCCCTTCAGGAAAGGTACCAAAACAACCAGCACACCGCTTATGTCGATGCAGCAAAGCAAAATCACCAAACTTACGTAGTGAGCGTCGTGACCGGAGAGGGAAGTATCCTCAACGCCGCGACCATAAAAACAGCGTCCACCGTGGAAGCGGAAGAGACTGCCATTGCTTTGGCCATCATGAATCCCTCTGTGCAAACTATCATAAGCGACTCCAAAAGGGCAATAGTCAACTTTTCGAGAGGCAGCATAGGCGTATGTGCAGCGCGAGTCCTACGGGACTTTAATAATGAAAACACTGTTGAACTCGTATGGGTCCCTGCCCATTCGGGGAATCAAGGGAATGAGGAGGCGCACTGGGTAGCCCGAGGTCTAATCAACCGGGAGATGTGCCCCTCAGACTCGGATCCCATGGATGAGGCACCGACGACATACCAGGAAATAACAAACTATTACAAGCAAAAAAGGCGAATTTACCCGCCTCCAAACGCAAGCCTCACGCGAGCGCAAGCCTCGATCCTGCGTCGAATCCAAACTAAATCGTTCCCCAACCCACATTGGCTATCCATAATTACAAACGGGCAATGGAACCCAATATGTCAAAATTGCACAAATCAAACATTGGCTACCCAAAATCACATTCTTTGGGGGTGCGAGGGCTTACCCCCTCCCAGGTCGCTCTTGCCAGCTCCCTCACAACAGACGTGGGAAGAGCTGCTCAGAACGCCGGAAGAAAAAGTACAAAAAGCCCTCGTTGCCTGGGCCGAAAGGGTCGCTCCTCGTGAGGGGCCATTCTAGGACTCGGGCCTGCCAGGTCATAACTGAGCAGAGTGTCAATAAAGTTGTTACCACCACCACCACCATCATGCCTTCTCAAAAGTCCCTAAACGATCCTGTCCCTAGGCAGCTAAGATCAGGTCACGTGAGGGATTTTTGTACGACAATTAGACGCACGCTCATGGGAATGATGGGAAGTACAGGCTTCGGATTGGCATTCTATTGACTAGCGAACTAGTCTACAAGTATTTTTTTGGCAGTTTTGGTTTCGCTCCAAGCGCAATTGCTATAACCTGCAGTGGGACAGTGCAACGCAAAGCTCTCTGCCTTTGTACTGTTGCCCGAAGTGGCGACAGCGCGCTGGGCCAGCAACTGGGACGATGTTTGTGTCGCGGTGTAGCGTCGAAGCCCTGACGAGAAAGCGGCGGCATCGTAAACGTCGAAAGAACATGTTTTGAGCATTTGGACCTTGGTTTGTTAAGTGGGTTAGGTTGGCACTATAGCCTTACATGCTTTATGAAACTTCAGAATAGGAAAAAGGAGGCACTATTGATACAAGACATATACAGTTGTACTTCTAGTGGGTTGACAATCAAATTTTATTGAATGCTTCATTATGCATTGCTCATTTACGTGCTCATTGAAATGCGTGTTCTAGGTCTTTGAGAACACAAACTTACTTGTGGTAGGAAAGGTTGCTGCTTCCTGGCTGTAGTCTAGTGTCGCAAAATGGGTACGTGCAAAGCCACGCCGTAACGCTTCGGAAGCGGTACGTCAATATAACATATGATGAAGCCTACTCGTAGGAGGCCATTACAGCGTCCTAGCTAGCACTGCAGCAGATGTGCTTAAAAGTACTTGAAGACGTTCAGCAATCATGACAGCCGACGCAGCCCTTCGAAAGAGCGAGAGAGTTCGCAAGTGCCTGTCTTCTGCGAGAAAAGTCTCGCGTTTGCAGCGAGCAGGCGTCGTAGCAGATGACACTTGTAGCATTCCGCTCAAGGGCGCAACACTTTATCACAATACAACATTTTTATTTTCATAAATACTTGTTGAGTATTTTTATATAAGTACGTGTACGGTTGTTATTGCTGTTGCAAAAATAAATAAATAATTATTCTCTGGGGTTAAATCAGGAACAGAAGCGTACAAGAATGCATACCCTGGTGTGTCCTGGTGTCAAACCATAGTAAACCATGCTTCCATCTAAAAGCCATACAAAGTTTATGTAGCGTATTGTACATTATGTAACATACTGCAGAAATAAAATTAGATTTTACGCGATAATATTTGAGTAAAGCTTCGTTTCCTGCACCGCAACCAAACGCCGCTAGTCTAAAGATCGAAGTCATTCCGAAGCCTGTACTTCCCATCATTCCCATGTAGGTTGAGGCAACGCTCATGAGCATAGAGTTTCCTACAAAATTTGTAGGAAACTCTATGCTCATGAGAACACCCGTAGGCACTAGCGCCACATTTCCCTCTAGGTATTTATTTAGAAACTCTATGGGGCAAGCCAAAGGGTGTACACTGTTCTTAGAGTGCAGCGCGCCTGGTCTAGTTCGCCCCTTTTGCCGCTAGGGAAAGAACGTACAAGCAGAGTGGCGCTAGTTATAACCTGTTTGCTGTCGTCTGCTTCTGCGATCTGTTCAGCGCTTGTCTTGCCACTTCGGCAGGCACAAAGCGCTTGTATTGGCGGTAAATCAATAAATTCACAAATATACAAAAGAAAACATATTTGCGAATGTTTTGCGTTTGAATAGTGAAACTAGAAGAGGAGGAGCGGTGCAAGAAATGTAAACAACGAGCATAGGTGGCAGCTGCAATGCTGGATCGACGGCATAAATTTCCCTTTCCTAGCCTCCTTAAGAGACTGGAAAAATTGTTTTAAGAGATTCATAGGATAATCTAGCTTTTTTAGTTGATTACAGATAGCCTAATGTCGTAGATGTTATTAGGATTTACTGCTGTGTGCCGTAGTGAAAGGCATATGTTCTGGTAAAAGTACAGTAAAAGTATTCACGAGTAAGTCCTCCTCCCAATATGTGCAATAGGCTGATCGATTCTGTTTCAAGGGAAGGTGAGCATATCTTGTTTTTAATATCGTTGGATGTGTAGCTCAGTAGAAAGCTTGCAAAAAATTAAGCGATCCCAGTGCTTGAAAACGTGCTGCACTGCAGGCCTCAAATCGTGTCACGGAACTCTTTTCAAACTGTAAAGCTATCTTTTCTGCGTGGTACGGCGGCAGCATAATGGTGGTGCTTAAAGGAACAGGGTAGGCAAAGTTTCCGAAAAAAATCGATTTTTTGTTTTTGTGTAATATAAAATCTCTATTCTTTCCTTAACATGGCCCAGTGTTTCATTTGCGCGCACGCGAAATATTTACCTCAAAGTCAACATTTTTCGAAACCTAGGCAGCATCCAGCCACGCCCCTTTTGACACATGCTCGGGATCTGTGCCTCTCCTAAACTGAAAAAAAATTTTGTTTTCACCGCCTATTTTTCGTCACGTTTAGCGGAATGGCTGCCACTCATCTGGCAAAAGTGAAAACCTAGCTAGCATATTTCACTTAGGAAAACGAATCCTAAGACGCAGCTGGATTACTCGCAACGCGCGGCATTTTGCTCGTGCTTCGGCGTGTTTTCGCGGACAATCGAATTTGTTCATACTTTGATGCTGGTTATTTAGCGGTAATGCAATGACGAAGCGAAAGAAGTGCTTTAAAAAACGTCTCTTCCACGGAAACCGGCATAAGTCGATTTCCAATGACGCCAATTCTCCGCAACACAATCCATGAGTGGGCGCCGCGGCCACCACGTGCGCGTCTGCATCGAAGCTTTCGCGCTCGGCGGATCGCTTGAAGCAGAACGCCGGTGTTTCAGCAGCTCTCAAAGCCTGAGCTTCTCCAGAAATGTCTCCATGGAAAAACTCAGAACGCGAATGAGGCGTTCAACAACGTTGTATGGGAGCGCGCTCCGAAGAAAGTCTTTCTTGGCCTCAAGACGCTGAAAATAGCGACAATGGATGCTGTGCTAACTTTTAATGACCGCAGCATTGCTCGAACCGACATTTTGAGGTCATTCGGAGTTTCTCCAGGACGGTTCACAGTCCAGTGGTTGCGCGAAGCTGACCGGCGGCGACTGTACTTTGCTGAGAGGGCTACACGACTGGTCACTAAGGAGGCCCGGAAAACAAGGCAGCTAGCATAGAAAAGAAGTGTTGACGACGGAGGGGACTACCAGGCTGGTGGCTATTGAAAAAATGCGCCAGAATTTGTTTCTATATAGTCCTATATTGCATTAAAGCTCTTTCTTCCACTTCAAAGCCAATTATCTCAAAACACCAAATTTTGCTGCATTTGACCCTTTTTTTCAGAAACTACAAGCGCTAGGGAGATAATATATTCCAGATATTGAGCAAATATTACAGACAGTCTACTGAACCAGGATTATAAATATTCTTGTAGGGGATTTTTGTTTACAGGCTATTTACTGCAGATTTTGGCTCTAAAATGTGGTGGGTCCAGTAAAAAAAAGAAAACAAAAAAATAATCTTTAAAAAAGAATAATCCTGGTTCAGTAACACTACGTAACATTGCTTATTACAATGCAACAAAGGTTAATGTTCTAACCCCAACAGATCATGAGAAAAAGGGTCACGAACATAGCCTAAAATGCATGGCAAGAATAGGACCTACCCTGTCCCCTTAAGATACGTACGCAGTGAAGCTGTGTGCATAATTCACTTTTTGAACTCGCGACGCATTCACAGACAACTTTTAAGAGTTAAAATGAGTGGTAATCGTTCTATCGTCGAACATTACGGTGGTTTCAAGTTTCTAAAGAGCGCAGAAGCGAATTTTACAACGTGTGCAATAAAACTGTTGTGTACGTTGCGAACTCTATACACAATGTGATTTATAATAATCTGCTTGAAAAAGGCAATAGGAGCGGTTATTTAACGCTGTCTTAGAGAGCAGCGGACTACACGCTCCGACATTTTTTAGGTGGCAGTCAGCTTTTGGAGCCAAGTGACTGATCAAAGCCTTGTGGCATCACTGTCATTGTGTTAGCAAAAATCATCAACTAGACAAGCAGTTCGTCACAACACAACAGCTACCGTACTATATATATTACAACGGCGCACAGCCGCCTACCGCGTAGCAGACGATGGATGGATGGATGGATGATTGAGGCTCAACCCTTTGAATCGGGCGGCGGCGGCGCGCGCTACCTAGCCTTTAATGTTTCTATATGCATGCATACCTATGTATTTACTCCTTTACTTTTGCGTTGATATTATCCACCAATCAGATAGTCTCCGTTTAGTTATTTTTACCTGTTCAAAGTCTATTCTACTTTCACTGTCTTTAAAACCCAAAGATTTGAATAGTTCCCCGTTAGATTCAACTGCAGGGTGAAGTTGTTTACAAGCAAGTATCAGGTGGTATCAGGTGTTCAGCCGTTTCCTCCTCCTCTCCACACGCCTCGCACACCAAATCTATCTCCTGGTATCTGGCTCGGTACGTTTTAGTCCGCAGTACACCTGTCCTGGCTTCAAACAACAATGAGCTTCCCTTAGAGTTATCGTAAATATTTTCTTGGGCTATTACTTGCTTAAACGTCCTGTATGTCTCCAATGCCGATTTGCTTTGCATCTCTGTACTCCACATACCCCTCCCTGTCTCCTTAACCTTTTTCTTGACAGATGATTCCTTACTTGTCCCCCCGCTACTGCCCAAGTATTTGCTTGTTAATTTTCTAGTTCGCTTCCTCCACCTCGTGTCAACATTCCTCGTGTATAAGTAACTGAAAACCTTACTAGCCCACCGAATTTCCCCCATTTTTCTCAATCGCTCCTCAAATGCTATCTTGCTACTAGCCTCTCTGCCCTCGAAAGAAGACCATCCCAGATCCCCCTGCACTCCAAGATTTGGTGTCTTGCCATGTGCTCCCAGAGCGAGCCTACCCACACCACGTTGCCTAATTTCCAACTGTTGCCGGGTCTCTGCTCTAATACATAGAACTGCATTGGCAAAAGTCAGGCCTGGTACCATTACCCCCTTCCATATTCCTCGTACTACCTCGTACCTATTGTAGTTCCACAGTGCCCTACTCTTCATAATCGCTGCACTTCTGTTACCTTTAGTCGTTAGATATTTTTCGTACTCTGTCAGATACTCAATGCCATTATTTATACACACCCCAAGGTACTTGTATTTATCGACTATCTCCAGCGTGGCCTCCTGTATCTTATGCTCGCCGCAAATGTTATCATTAAAAATCATGACTGCTGATTTTTCTTTGCTAAACTTCAAGCCTAATCTGTCTCCTTCTGTACCACATATGTCCATTAATTCCTGCAGATCTTCTGCATTGTCAGCCATTAATACAATATCATCCGCGTACATCAGTCCTGGTAATGACTGTTCAATCAATTTTCCTTGTTTGAAAAATGATAGGTTGAAGCCGAGTCCGCTTTGCTGTATTTTGGCCTCTAAACCTTGTAGGTACAGCATAAACATCAGAGGTGACAATGGGCACCCCTGCCTAAGCCCCCACCGAATCATTACAGGCTCCGAAACCTGCTTTTCACATTGTATAATCACCCGGTTACCTTTATAGATATCTTTTAAGAAATTGGTTACTCCATCTTGCACTCCTAAAGTTTCCAGAATGCCCCACAAGCCCTCTTGAAGTACACTGTCATAGGCTCCTTTGATGTCCAAAAAAGCCAGCCATAGGGGTCTGTGTTCCTTTTCAGCTATTTAAATGCACTGTGTTAGCGAGAACAGATTGTCCTCTAGCCTCCTATGCTTCCGGAACCCATTTTGTAGCTCTCCAAGTACCCCCTCGTTCTCTACCCATGCCTGCAGTCTGTCCTTTATAATCTGCATAACCACCCTGTAAACCACTGACGTCACTGTTATAGGCCGGTAGTTATTTATGTCAGCTTTGTCCTCCTTTCCCTTATATATCATTCTCATCCTACTTAGCCTCCATTCGTCAGGTACTTTACCATCCACTAGCATTTAGCATTGCAGCGAGCAGGCGTCGTAGCAGACGACACTTGTAGCATTCTGCTCAAGGGCGCAACACTTGCTCACAATACAACATTTTTATTTCCATAAATATTTGATGAGTATTCTTATATAAGTACATGCACGGTTGTTATTGCTGTTACAAAAATAAATTAATAATTATTCTTTGGCGTTAAATCGGGAACAGAATCGCACAAGTATGCATACCCTGGTGTGTGCTAGTAGCAAACCATAGTACAACATGCTTCCATCTCAAAGCCAAGTAAAGTTTATGTAGCGTGTTGTACATTATATAACATAATAAAGAAATAAAATTAGATTTTACGCCATAATATTTGAGTATAGCTTTGTTTACCGCGCTGTAAGCAAACGCCACTAGTCTAAAGATCGAAGTCAATCCGAAGCCTGTACTTCCCGTCATTCCCATGTAGGTTGAGGCAACGCTCATGAGAACCCCATGACACTAGCACCACATTTCCCTCTAGGGTATTTATTTAGAAACTCTATGGCAAGTATCACAATGATTCATTTTCTACTAGAACAGCACATGAAAAGCTGTTTTAGCTTTATTATTACGCGAAAACATGTTTTGTTTAGCTATGAGAACTTGTTATTGTGTGTACGACTACGTGTTACGTAAAAAGTATCAGCGGGCCGCTAAAGTTGGAGGACGGACGACAAGGTTCGCGCTCGCTTTGAAACAGTTGGTCGTCTGTTCTTGCTTTTCTTCGCTTGGTCAGGCATCGTGGGTGAGTAAAGATGTAATATGCGTGAATGGAAACATTTTATGAAGATTTTACTTTGAGAACGCTTTATTTGCGTAGCCATATCCACGTTTTAGACGAAGCCTCTTACAACACCAGCCAACACGAGCCTCGCAGACACATATACCGTCATTCCCATGACGGCACGGTGCCCCCCTAAGAAACTCCCATAGACGGTGGCGCCAGATTACCCTCTAGGTGTTATAGTGAGAAACTCTATGGCCCATGCATTGAACTCGAGGGCGCTATTCTGGGGCGCTATTCTGGACATTCCGCCATTTTCTTTGATGCGTGACGTAGGCGCGACGCAAACAAAATGGCGCTGGTGGCCCAGTTTTGCTTACGTAACGTGACGCCAACTTGACGTTTCGCCTAAGAAACTGAAATGAAGGCACTGAATGTAGCGTTATCAGTAAAGCAAAACAGTTTTCCTCCGCAATAAAAATAAAGCAGCTATCTCAAAGCATATGATTATTCGGTCGAAAACGCTTCTCGCTTCCGTCGTCTGCTGCGTACAAGACGTCGTCTGCTTCAATAGCTAGGATGCGTGTCCCCGGAAAATGGAATGAGTCATCGCATGTCGGCGCCAACGCGCTTGTTTTCTTGCTTGAGACAGCATACGCGACCTACCAGTGGTGATGCGCGCACGTTCTAGGCAACGTTATCGCTATCTCGTGAAACGCAAGTGACTCAGCCCGACTCGGCTGGCTGAGAAACGACTGAATATCACCGATAGCGTTGCACACGCCAGAGATATCCACTAGCGCGACGCAAGCGCCGGCGCTGCCATCTCTTGTTCATTTCGCTGGTTACTCGCACCGCGGGAGGAGACTTCAAGGCGCCGCCTTGCGTACATTTCTTTTTATAAATTAGAAAGATGCCGTTGTCATAACTTCTGATTGTGCGAAAAGGCATTAATCTTGATTACAATACAAGTGCAGCAGTGAAAAGTGGACAACATTGCCGAAAGTTTGCTATGTCTAACCAATATTATTTCGTATAAACGCGTTCTTTTAAAAAATGATGGCCCCAAACACAAATGTCAACACCACTCGAGAGCGACGCAAATACAATAAGCACGGGTTATGAACAAAAGATTTTCGTGAAGCCAAACGACGGGGAAAATGTGGCGATACGCATACCTCTCGGCTTCCATTGCACATGGCTGCTCATTAGCACAATTCGCGCGGCTCGTCGCAGCAAGAATCATGGCGGAAAATCTCAGCAATGGCGGCCCAGCGCAACGTCACGCATCGTCAAAATGACGTTTACGAAACAGCCCTTCCTGTGACACTCCTCACGAGATATTCCTTCAGCCAATCAGCAAGCTGGCATGGCTCATATCTTGGATCGCCACCACATATTCGCGCAATTGCAGATGCATTGCACTGGCTTCTGCACGCTACCGCTCGCATTCTTTTTGAAGCGCTAACATCACAATATATCTGCCAAGGACCAAAAAAATGTATTAGTCCAATAAATTTGCAGCTCCACGTCACGTTTCGTCATCTTGATGAAAACGCAAAATGACGTTTCGCAAAACTTCCGTTTTCCGGCACAAGTTTCCAGGCACGTGAGCTCTACACAGCCAATCAGAGCGTAAACATGGCGGATAATGGCGGCCGTGCAGCCGCCATGCGTGTCCAGAATAGCGCCCCTGGACATTCCGCCATTTTCTTCGATGCGTGACGTAGGCGCGACGCAAACAAGATGGCGCTGGTGGCCCCGTTTTGCTTACCTAACGTGACGCCAACTTGACGTTTCGCCTAAGAAACTGAAATGAAGGCACTGAATGTGGCATTATCAGTAAAGCAAAACAGTTTTCCTCCGCAGTAAAAATAAAGCACCTATCTCAAAGCCTACGATTATTCCGTCGAAAACGCTTCCAGCTTCCGTCGTCTGCTGCGTACAAGCCGTCGTCTGCTTCAATACCTAGGATGCGTGTCCCCGGAAAGTGGAATGAGTCATCGCATGTTGGCGCCAAAGCGCTTGTTTTCTTGCTTGAGACAAGATACGCGACCTACCAGTGGCGATGCGCGCACGTTCTAGGCAACGTTATCGCTATCTCGTGAAACGCAGGTGACTCAGCCCGACTCGGCTCGCTGAGAAACGGCCGAATATCACCGATAGCGTTGCGCGCGCCAGAGATATCCACTAGCGCGACGCAAGCGCCGGCGCTGCCATCTCTTGTTCGTTTCGCTGGTTACTCGCACCGCGGGAGGATACGGGAGGATAGAGTCTGTATATGCTACCGTAGGTAGCAGAGTTGCGCGTAGGTCCGCCATCTTGCCTGAGAAGCAACCAAGTCTATGCGGCGAAGCCGCACTCCGTTTTTGCAGGCGACATGCCTAGCGTATCGTCGATCGACCGTGGGCGCTTTTGCATCGCTTGTGCACCGCTTTTCCGCCTAATCGCAAACAAAGCGCATCGAAACAGCTGACTTGATTAGATTGTGAAGAAAAAGGCGCTGCCCTTTTTTAGCGCGCGGCGTAAGATGCAGCGCGTATATTAGCTTTTTTTGGAGTTGCATTCACCTGCGCACTTTCTCCGCCCTAATAACGTATGGGCACTCGCGTATCTAGAAGAGATTGTGTATTCTATATACGCCTATCAGATGCAGCATTCGTGAACCGCGACGGTAACGATTAGATCTCACCGAATAAACTTAGGGAATATGGTGATGTTATTTTGTAGATTCCGGAAATCCTACAAAATTTTCGTGCGGAAAAGCTACTTCACAAGGTAGTATAAGGTTCGAAATAAGATAGCGTATTAAAAACTGGACAAACTTTAATAATTGAGGTAAACAATCAGATACTTTAATAACTTTCCTTCGCTTGAATACTGCTTGGCACTCAGGTTTTGTTTCAACAGAGATAAATACGCTACTAAGAGCAGTGCAGTGCTCTTTTAGCATGTAAACAGTAACAAAAAGCACCGAGCCGCAACTACCTCTTTTTTTGGCAATAAAATCACAATGCGAATTTCGGAGAAAAAAACAAAGACTAGTATATGCGCGTGCAAATATTTTGATATAGTGAGCTTTATCAAGTGGCGCTACTAAATATAATGAGGCTCATACTTGCTTATGTGCCATAACTCTCAACATGTAGCCAGTCTAAAATATTACTGGTGAATCAATGACCAACCATTGCTATTTCGACTCTGGTACCCCATTAGATCTTGTGTAGGAACATATCCATCTACCAGCAAGCAATGGATATCAGCTACACCTGCAAGTGTGATTTCATTATGTGCCTTTTCACTGCAGGGATTCCAAAAGTAGCCTTCTGTGGGAGTGTATAGCGAAAGTTTTTCTCACAGGATTGACATAGCTATATTATAGGGAATAATTCAAAACACAGTTAGGCCCTTACCGTATGTTAAATGACGACATTCATTCCTCTTGCATCCTGGTTCACATAAGCTGTAGTAGATTAAATATCTTTACTTAGTAGTAACCTCTTTCATATTCAGAAACAACCCAAGCAGTGCATAATCATGAAAATGTGAGCTGGCTTTTTTACGACACTTCTGTGAAAGCAGTGTGGTGAATCACATGCAAAAAACTGGTAATTCCAGCTAAATCTTCTGTATAACTCTACGTGCTTCCATTATTTAAAAAAATCCAGACTTGCAGTAGCTTTTAATATTCCAGCTGTGAATTTTTTTAGCACAGCCCAAAAAGCACGTAGCTGTTAGTCAAGCAATTTCATCTCATACACACTTGACGCAATAGGCAGTTGGCTGAAAATTTGTTTGTTCAGGTGTCTTTACCTGAACACCCTTCACTAGTTTTACACAGGAAGAAAAACAATTACTGCAGTAAGGTGTCACGAGGCAGGCCGACGACACAAACGTGAGATGCGCTGCGCACGTTGCGTTGTTGCTACGCAGCTAGCACGCACGTGGACAGCGAACGGCAAGATCGGCCGGATTGGATTTGAATTTGACTGGCGATATGAACAAAAGTTTTTCGAGGCGCCCAACGACGGGGAAAATGTGGCGATACGCATTCCTCTCGGCTGCCATTGCATATGGCTGCTCATTAGCATAATCCGCGCGGCTCGTCGCAGCAAAAATTATGGCGGAAAATCTCAGCAACGGCGGCCCAGCGCAACGTCACGCATCGTCAAAATGACGTTTACGAAACAGCCCTTCCTGTGACGCTCCTCACGAGATATTCCTTCAGCCAATCAGCAAGCTGGCATCATAGAGTTAACTCTATGGCTGGCATGGTGCGTATCATGGATCGCCAACACATATTTGCGCAATTGCAGATGCACTGCACTGGCTTCTGCACGCTACCGCTCACATTATTTTTGAAGCACTAACATCACAATATATCTGCCAAGGACCGCAAAAATGTATTAATCCATCAAATTTGCAGCTTCACGTCACGTTTCGTCATCTTGATGAAAACGCAAAATGATATTTCGCAAAGCTTCCATTTCCCGGCACAAATTTCAAGGCACGTGAGCTCGCCACAGCCAATCAGAGAGTCAACATGGCGGATAATGGCGGTCGTGCAGCCGCCATAGAGTTTCTATGGCAGCCGCCATGCGTGTCGAGAATAGCACCTCGGGAACCGCAAGAGCGCCGCCATGTTGCTACGTGCCGAGGTTGCCAGCTCCTGAGACGCTTGCTAGACTTGGTGACAGTAGTCAGTTTTAATCCGGCAACAGTAGCAGCGTAGCAGCATGGCGTGGGCTAAATGACGTCCTGAACAGGAAAGGGCCAGGACTAGCCCAGCGCTTGGCGAAGGGGGTCGACGACTTGCGCGAGCTATCCCCTCAGGTGCAGATCGTGGTGTGCACGGTGCCGGAGGTGCCTGTGCGTGACAGTCACGTACAAAGAGCCGTAATGGCTGCCAATGAGACAATATGGAAAATGAGCCGAGAGAAAGGCTTCGAGGTTGTCGAAGTAAACAGGGGAGTGAGAAGTTGTGGTGGTTTTAAACGAGATGGGATCCACTTCAATTACAGGCTAGCACGAGAAGTGGGCTGGCGACTTTGGGGTCGCGCTGTTGCTTTTTTAGGGGGCCCGCGGGCGCTCAGGAGGTCAGAGTAGGTAGTAATAAAGAAGGTCCCCTAGGGGAACATCAGAAGAGCATCGCCGTCGATAACAGAAGAAGGAGGAAAGCAAGAACAAGAGCTCGCCATGCAATAGGCTACATAAACATGCAGGGCGGTAGAAGAAAGGAAAAGTGGGCAGAGATTGAGGAGCAGTTACATAGAGAACAAATAGGGGTGTATGCGGTTACAGAAACGCACCTTAGAGACTCAGAAGAGCCGCCAGTTATTGAGAATTATGTATGGGAAGGGTGCAACAGAACTAAGTCGGAAAGAAAGGGAGGGGGAGTCGGAATGCTCATCCATCAGGGAGCCAAATGGAAAAGAGTAAATTCACAATGTCAAGAGCATCTTTGGTTATCAGGTACAATGAGTGGGAAAGAAACTTGGCTTGGAGTTACGTATTTGTGGACCGGAATAAATTGCACAAAGAAGAATAAAGAGTTAGTGGAATGCATAAGCGCTGATATTAGGGGTTTCGGGAATGGTGCTGAGATAGTCCTATTAGGTGACATGAATGCCCACATACTGGATTTAGATGGCTATACCGACAATAACGGGAAGTCAATGCTAGACCTTTGCGAGCAACATAACCTCGTGATCGTGAATACAGGGCCTAAGTGTGAAGGACAGATCACGTGGGAAGTGGGAAACCGGCAATCGACCATTGATTACTGTCTGTTGACAGAATTAGAATTCATGTTAAGTTGAGAGAAATGGTCATCGATGAGGAAGGGTTTAGCAGCATAGGGAGTGACCATAAACGCAGCATTTTGAAAATGGGATATGTAGTTGGGAAAGAGAGCAACGAAAGCAAAATGGCCAGTCCAAATTTGAACGCTGAACAAATAGCAAATATAGTCACTAGAGTGGAGGAAGAAATTGGCAAGTTGCCAAGTAAGGGGTGGGAATATGGTGAGCTTCTAAGTGTAGTAACGACAGAAATACGGAAAGAGAAACAACATGTTCATTGGAAAGGAAAAAAGAAACCGAAAAGCTGGTGGAACAAGGAGATACGAGAAGCGACCGCCGAACGACAGAAGGCATCTCGAGAGCACAGGCAGGCAAAGAAGGCGCAGTTGCCACAGGATGAAGTAACCAGTAAATGGGAAATATACCGGGAGAAAAAGTCTATGGTTCAAATACTGGTGCAAGCAAAATTAAAAGGTGAAAGTGAAAGTTGGTTGTCAGAAATACGTGAGAAAAAGAAGGCCGCACCTAGAATATTTTGGAATCACATAAAATTATTAGGCAGGAAGTCAACAACAATACAACAACATATCCTAGACGAAGATGAAAACAGACTGGAAGGAGAAGCAGCAATAAATTACATCCAAAAAGTAACAGCCGAATCTTTCAAAGGCAAGGACGAGGTTGTATTTGAAGAAAAAAAGAGCATGAAAGAGACCCAAGGGGGAAAGGAGCTAGTGCTTACAAATTTAAACTGGAAGAAAGCGGAAGAGAAAATTCCTAAGCGCACAGCCACAGGGCTAGACGAGGTTCCCGTTAGGCTGATAAATGAACTGGGACCAAAAAGTAAGGAAGCTCTCGTGAAAGCAGTTGAAAAAACTTTAAAAGATAGACGAGTACCAGACAGTTGGCGACAAAGTAGAATGAATTTAATTTATAAAGGTAAGGGGAGAAAGACAGAATTCACTCGTATAGACCGTTGACCATTACATCGGTAATATACAGGCTAGCAATGCAGGCAATCAAATTAAAGCTTCAAGCATGGGCAGAAAATAATGGCATTTTGGGAGAGCTTCAGAATGGCTTTAGAAAAGGTAGGCGTTTGGATGATAACTTGTTTATTCTTACTCAGTGTATTGAAATATCAAAAGCAGAAAGCAGACCGTTGTATGTGGCCTTTTTGGACATTACAGGAGCATACGACAACGTAGACCGCAGCATTTTGTGGGATATTCTGGAAGGGGAAGGCTTAGGTAACGATTGTATACAGCTTTTGAGAGAGATTTACCTAGAAAATACTGTTTGCGTTGAATGGGAAGGGATGAGGAGCGCGGAGAAAGTTTATATCAACAAGGGACTGAGGCAGGGGTGCCCTTTATCCCCGCTGCTGTTTATGATGTACATGGTGAGGATGGAGAGGGCGCTAGAAGGAAGTAATATCGGGTTTAATCTATCATACAAACAGGCAGGTACAGTAATAGAGCAGCAACTCCCAGGTTTATTTTATGCGGACGACATTGTGTTGCTCGCAAACAAGCAAAGTGATTTGTAACGTCTGGCTAATATCTGTGGACAGGAAGCCAACAATTTAGGTTTGAAATTTAGTGTTAGAAAATCAGGTGTTATTGTATTCAATGAAAACAGTGAACAGACAGTGGATATACAGGGCCAAGAAATACCTCGGGTAACAGAATATAAATACCTAGTATATGGATAAACGAAGGCAACGGATATATGGAAACACAGGAAAAAACCATAACAGTCAAGGGGAAGAGAAGTGCAGCCATAATGAAGCACAGAGCGCTATGGGGATACAATATAGGTACGAGGTCCTCCGAGGTATGTGGAAAGGGGTAATGGTTCCAGGACTTACTTTTGGAAATGCGGTTGTTTGCTTTAAATCAGGGGTACAATCAGGACTCGACGGGAACCAAAGGTCAGTGGGTCGCCTCGCATTGGGCGCTCACGGGAAGACTACAAATGAAGCTGTGCAAGGGGATATGGGCTGGACTAGTTTTGAAGTGAGGGAAGCTCGCAGTAAAATTGAGTATGAAGAACGGCTGAGGAATATGGAGGAAAGTAAATGGGCTGGGAGAGTGTTCAGGTATCTGTACAGGCAAAACATTGATTCACAGTGGAGGAAAAGAACTAGGAAGCTTACCAGCAAGTATGCGGCCTGTGGGGTGGGCAACACAGCAACAAAGAAGGACAAGCGGAAAGTCAGAGAGGCTGAAGTAATCTCATGGGTGGCGGCAATGGAAAAGAAACCTGCCATGAGTAACTACTTAAGGGGAAAAAACGAAATTAGGAAAGAAACCATTTATGATAACTCAAAGGGAAGCTCATTACTTTTCGAAGCGAGATCGGGATGCCTTAGAACACGCACCTATAAAGCGAGATATAAGAAGGAAGAAGAAGCATGTGCTTGCTGCGGTAAAGCTAGGGAAACGACGGAGCATATTTTATTAGAATGTGAAGACGTCTATCCAGCGGTCGATTTAGGCACCACTGGCCTCCTTGAAGCCCTTGGGTTCAGCGGGAGCAATGGTAAAGCAAACAGGTCCGCAATAGACATCAGTAAGAGGCGATTGGAGGATTGGTGGAAGAAAAGTAGGGAAACGACAAAAGACGGAGACATACAAAAGCACAGTTCGCAATAGGGTATCAGAAAATTTGGACGTGGTAGTTCATAGTGTCTTTTTTTTTTGTTTCTCATTGGTTAACCTAGGTAGGATATTAGGCAGCATAGTAGCAAGAGCTTGGTGGCGCAAGCCACCGCCCCGTTCCAAAGGGGACGCTCATAACATCCATCCATCCATCCGGAAACGGGGTTTTGCACATTATGGCCGTTGGCTTTACCAGGTGTTCTGTCGCTTTACTGGGTTTCTGGCTGCTGCGCCTCGATCGTGCACCCGCCAGTTTAGTTGCTGTGTGGCAGACGTAGCGCCTACATATATATGTAGGCGCTACGTTTGCCACACAGCAACCAAACTGCCGGTAGCACGATCGAGGCGCAGCAGAATACATGTAGCGCTGAGTCATATCGAGTTGAGGCACACTCTGAACTGACTTTTAAGGGCATCTCGAGCGGGTTTTCGTTTATTACGCCGCCGTTACCCCGAGTTGTGCCGCCGCGCTCCAGCTGTTGCATTTCGTGTAGGGCTACTGACAGAATGCGGTTTCCAGGTGGCACGATGGCCTCGACTGGAATAAACGCACACGACACCAAAGATTGAGTAAGCCTGAAAATATTTTATTTGCATTTTACAAGTACAACAAAGAGCACACGTCTACGCATCCACACAAACGCGGTTACATAGACAAGAACATAGTCAAGAAATGGCTCATTAATAAGGGTAGCACAAGCGCACAAGAAAGAAGACCTAAGCTACAAAACGTACGGTCGGCTGCTAAGTATAATAATTTCCCTGTCACCGCGTGTCACTTTTGTACGGCATCATTACAGCACTACCAGGCCGGGTAGTTTGGCGGAAAGAACGCAACAGCTTACGGCCGTCAGCTGCCTCTTCCTTACGGGTGTCATAATTATCCTAATCTCCGCATCAACGTCGTGCAAGTCCGCAAACAGGCATCTGTATCTGAACCATATGTGCCAGCTTAATACATGTGTAGTAAAATTATGATAACCACTGCGTCTTATCAAACGTATTGGTTTTGCAAATGCGCATTACAGCTTACGGAACGACATACTGTAAGTGAAGCACAAGAGAACAAGGACAAAAGGAGGGTACAACACTTGAAGAAGAAATGAAGAATTAGTAGGCGTACAGCAAACAAGCGATGACGGAGAACACACAATGATGCATCGGGTGTTCTGCGACATCGGTTTGCGTACTTACGGTGTTATGGAGATCAACGGCATAAAAACGTACCTTCAAGCGTACTCCCTCAACCTCCGCCGCATTCATTATGATAATCAACGCCCAAAACAAAACGAGGCACTATTTTTTGCCAAGAGTAGACCTCTTTACAGCAAGTCTATGTAATGACTCGCAGACGAAACCAGCATGCTTTCGAAAATGTTTTACCGCCGTAGTATTCGAACGCCAACGGCCAGGAAACACATCGATACCAATAGGCTGTCGGCTGTCGGTGGTTAATCAAATACAAAAACCTTGACGCTATGACTAAAAAGCAGCTTCAACAATCGAATTAAAAAAAAATCAACTGCCTATTTGTCTGAGGTAACAAAACATCCTTAGACACCTCGATTGTTTATGTCAATGGTTTGGGTAAAATGGATGGATGGATGGATGGATGATTGTGGCTCAACCCTTTGAATCGGGCGGCGGCGCCGCGCGCCACCTAGCCTTTAATGGTTCTATATGCATGCATACCTATGTATTTACTCCTTTACTTTTGCGTTGATATTGTCCACCAATCATATAGCCTCCGTTTAGTTATTTCTACCTGTTCAAAGTCTATTCTACTTTCACTGTCTTTAAAACCCAAGGCTTTGAATAGTTCCCCGTTAGATTCAACTGCAGGGTGAAGTTGTTTACAAGCAAGTATCAGGTGTTCCGCCGTTTCCTCCTCCTCTCTACACGCCTCGCACACCAAATCTATCTCCTGGTATCTGGCTCGGTACGTTTTAGTCCTCAGTACACCTGTCCTGGCTTCGAACAACAATGAGCTTCCCTTAGAGTTATCGTAAATATTTTCTTTGGCTATTTCTTGCTTAAACGTCCTGTATGTCTCCAATGCCGATTTGGTTTGCATCTCTGTACTCCACATACCCCTCTCTGCCTCCTTAACCTTTTTCTTGACAGATGATTCCTTACTTGTTCCCCCGCTACTTCCCAAGTATTTGCTTGTCAATTTTCTAGTTCGCTTCCTCCACCTCGTGTCAACATTCCTCGTGTATAAGTAACTGAAAACCTTCCTAGCCCACCGAATTTCCCCCATTTTTCTCAATCGCTCCTCAAATGCTATCTTGCTACTAGCCTCTCTGCCCTCGAAAGAAGACCATCCCAGATCCCCCTGCACTCCAAGATTTGGTGTCTTGCCATGTGCTCCCAGAGCGAGCCTACCCACACCACGTTGCCTAATTTCCAACTGTTGCCGGGTCTCTGTTCTAATACATAGAACTGCATTGGCAAAAGTCAGGCCTGGTACCATTACCCCCTTCCATATCCCTCGTACTACCTCGTACCTATTGTAGTTCCACAGTGCCCTACTCTTCATAATCGCTGCACTTCTGTTACCTTTAGTCGTTAGATATTTTTCGTACTCTGTCAGATACTCAATGCCATTATTTATCCACACCCCAAGGTACTTGTATTTATCGACTATCTCCAGCGTGGCCTCCTGTATCTTATGCTCGCCGCAACTGTTATCATTAAAAATCATGACTGCTGATTTTTCTTTGCTAAACTTCAAGCCTAACCTGTCTCCTTCTGTACCACATATGTCCATTAATTCCTGCAGATCTTCTGCATTGTCAGCCATTAATACAATATCATCCGCGTACATCAGTCCTGGTATTGACTGTTCAATCAATTTTCCTTGCTTGAGAAATGATAGGTTGAAGCCGAGTCCGCTTTGCTGTATTTTGGCCTCTAGACCTTGTAGGTACAGCATAAACATCAGAGGTGACAATGGGCACCCCTGCCTAAGCCCCCGCCGAATCATCACAGGCTCCGAAATCTGCTTTTCCCATTGTATAATCACCCGGTTACCTTCATAGATATCTTTTAAGAAATTGGTTACTCCATCTCGCACTCCTAAAGTTTCCAGAATGCCCCACAAGCCCTCTTGAAGTACACTGTCATAGGCTCCCTTGATGTCCAAAAAAGCCAGCCATAGGGGTCTGTGTTCCTTTTCAGCTATTTCAATGCACTGTGTTAGCGAGAACAGATTGTCTTCTAGCCTCCTATGCGTCCGGAACCCATTTTGTAGCTCTCCAAGTACCCCCTCGTTCTCTACCCATGCCTGCAGTCTGTCCTTTATAATCTGCATAACCACCCTGTAAACCACTGACGTCACTGTTATAGGCCGGTAGTTATTCATGTCAGCTTTGTCCCCCTTTCCCTTATATATCATTCTCATCCTACTTAGCCTCCATTCGTCAGGCACTTTACCATCCACTAGCATTTTGCTCACCACCTCCCTCAATGCTTTCTTAGATTTCGGGCCCAATTTCTTTATTAACATAATTGGAATACCATCGGGGCCTGCCGATGTGCTACTTGGTACCCTCTTCTCCGCCCTTTCCCACTCTTTTTGTCCAAGCGAAAGCAGTGGGTTGACCGGGCTATCCCTTTCCGACGTACTGCATGTACCATTTGTCTGTTTTGTAAATTTTTCCCTCATCATGGTTCCTATATGCTCCATTGCCGCCTCTCCTTCTAACCGAGTACCTTGAGCTGTTACTATATACCTCTGCTCTAGGCTTGTCCTATTACCCAAGGAGTTCAGATGTTGCCAGAATTTTCTAGCTGCCTGTTTATCTTTTTTATTGCTTATTTTTGAGAGCCATTGGGACCCTTTTGTCTTGATTTTCTCGTTGACCAAATAAGATGCTTCCCTTTTGCATTTTATGTAGTTTACCCATTTCCTCTCTACTTCTGCTTCAGGTTCTCCCTTACTTTTGGAATACCTGTGTTCCCTGGAGGCTTCCTGACGTTTCTTTATGGCCTTCTTAACTTCTTCATCCCACCAGGTATCCGGCAAAATCCGGCATGTTCAGCGCCCCTAGCAGAGAAAGCACAAATTAAAGTATATGACAAAATTACAGTAGCTACACTTGCGCGCTTACGCTGAAACGCGCCTCGATTGACTTTTCGCCCTCTGTGGCCATTTGTTGAACTTGAGAGTGTGCGGGGCCTGGCCATAGAGTGTGGAGGAGGCATATAGGTTGTATAGCTGTTCTGTGGAGGAGGCATTGGTCTGGAGTTCGAGCAGTTCCCAGATACTGTAGGTCATGCCATAGAAACTCTATGGGTCGTGCCGTGTAGCTGGTGTAGCATGCGTGTAGCACCTACACATATCCGTTGAACTAACGTACCTTTAAATGCTCAATGCTCCTTAACTTTAAAGGACCTTTCGCATGCTCGTGTGACAGGGGTATTAATAGGTTCAGTTTAACCCTCCGTAGGCGCTCGTGCTCGTCTTCTAATGGCTGCTTCAGCTACTTCGATCGGTGAGCCAAGCGCAGAGCGCAGTGAACACCCATGAAAACTGCTGTGGATCTATTTTGAGTTGACGGAAGTGCTCTTTTGTCCGCTTTTAGAACCGCTGTTTCTACCATCTAGAAATCGAAGTAAAAAAGACGAAGAGACCAATGAAGTGGCCTGCATTTTCTGTGACATTGCGTTTCATGTCAACAAGATGAGTAACTTCGAAAACTTGTTGACACACCTGCTAAACGCGCACAAGTTTGTCATCACCAATTTCAGTGGCGTTGCTGATCCTCAAGGGTAATACCTGTGTGCACAGGCACCCACGAGACTTCCCGAACCCAGTTCCTGTGCTTACAGCGACTTCTTTCTTTCCAGATATTTTGCGTATTGGAAAGAGCGGTTTCGGGAGATTGCCGATATCAGAGAAGTATGCGTGGCAATGAAGAGTAACAGTGGCCAGAATGATGTCGGTGAGCGTAATTCTCTAGCCTTGAAAGTCTGAAACAAAGATGTCTTGATACATGGGAGGTGCTTGTGTGCGCAGGAACGAGTGAATTCTACTTTTTGCTTTCTGATAAGCTACCTGAAGACGACGATATTCGCAGGAAACTTCGCAAGTCAAAGCTGGTGCGTAACTTATAGTAAACGGTGCTTATATTTGTCTAAAGTACGGTGCTATGTTTTCCAACATTTAGAATGATGTCCTTGCAAGTCAAGAACTTGAAAGGTCTGACACGTCCTTCAGAAGAACGTGCTTGTTTTGCAAGCAGATTTTTACTGAAAACAGGTACGATAATTACCGTGTGTTGTGCACCACGCTTGAGGCTTGTGAGCATCGGTATTTTAATTGCAGGGCCGCGCTTCTCAATCACATGGCTCGCGACCACAACTTCAGTGTCGGAAGACCTGATAATTTAGGTAAAGTTTAACTTGGTGCCATTGCATTGTTGTACTGCACAGCTTGCTAAATTGCCCTTTCTTTTTTAGTTTATGTTGAAGACTTTCTTGACGTCTTGGAAGACAAACTGAACAAGTGCGTGGAAGTTTAAAACCATATTTATGCTGTCATTTAGGAGGTATTTTCATAAGCAATGCTGTCATTTTTCAATTTTTTTTTTTCATGAAGACTGCAGTGCTTGTACTGTGAGAAGACGTTCAAAGACTGGCAGTCATTGAAAGAGCACATGCGGAAAAAACAGCACAAGAAGATAAATCCTCACAATAGAGTTTATGACAAATACTATGTCATCAATTACACCGTGAGTATTCCTGCATGTTTTTAGTTTATTGGTTCTGGTTCAGCGATGCTGGTTATGCAATGCTTTGCGACTGGTGTTTGTTGAATCCTTGATGACGTCGAAAAGCACTCTTTGTATTGTTGAAGTAGACTGCTGAGCTGCTGTTGCTTAATCATGGGAAGACTGTGATTTAGGTCGAAGTCTGATTCGGGAACTACGGTCGTCGGGGTAGATGTGGCAGAATCCGACAGAACAAATGCATTGCTGGTTTCCAGGATTTCCTCAATGTATGCAATCGTCGTGCCCTTGTTGATGTGCTTGAACACCTGGTTGAAGTTTGTCAGCAACACTTTCCTGTTTCCTCCGTGCAGTCGAGCGGTCCCTTTTGCGACGCAAATTTCACGGTCGAGCAGTAGACACTGGTTGCCTTCGATGATGCCTTCTACGTCAGCGGGTGTTTCGGTGCCGACCGAAATAATAATGCTGGAGCGAGGTGGGATGCTCACTTGATCTTCAAGTACGTACACTCAAGGCGCGGTGCCTAGGAAGGCTCTCCGGCGGTATCGCTTGATCTTCCGACAGCATTATTGACTTCGACTTCAGGTCGATGATTGTGCCGTGTTGGTTCAGGAAGTCCATGTCGAGAATGACATCTCCTGAACACTGTTGGAGAATAAGGAAGGTGGCAGGGTAAGTCCAGTCATATATGGTAATTCTTGCCGTGCATATTCCAGTCAACGTTATGAGGTGTCCTCCAGCGGTCTAAATTTGAAGGCCTTCCCGTGTAGCCTTAACTTTCTTCATCTGGGCGGCGATGTGTCCACTAATGACGGAGTAATCAGCCTCTGTGTCGACTAAGACGGGGACTGCATGGCCGTCGAGAAGCACGTCGAGGTCGTTGGTTCTTTGTCTTGCATTACGGTTCGGTCTTGGCATCGGATCACAGCTGTGTTGCGTTGACCTGTGGCTGGTATGTGATGTCACCAGGTGGTCTTTTGTCCTCGTATTCTTTGCTTCCAGACTTCGCCGGGACAGCAGCGTGTCATTATGTCGTCGAGGTAGTTTCTTCAGCGGCGGAGGATCTTCGTCAGTTTGACGGACAGCAACCGCACCTCCATTGGTTGCTGCTTTTAGTTTTCCGGATATGGGCTCGCTGACCGGCCCCGGGCTGGGCCAGTCACCAGGTGTTCGCCAGGCGTGAATCAACAGCGGTTGACATCGAAGAAATACAAGGTCTCCTTGGGTGCATTAGCCTGCCATGTTTGTTGTTTACACTGTATTGCCTTCGACATCGGCTCATGTTTTCAGACTGCACTAACTACCTCAGGATCAGCCCGCATTTTTCGTTCGGTAAAACCACAATTTTGGTTCTGGTTATAGGCATGTGCAGTTGGAACGAGCGCATCTAGGTTTCATTCCCACCTTTCTCCACTAATTGTGCATTATTACTGCTCCGTGCATAGCTCTACGCTAACTTGGTGCATCGTGTTTGTTCCAAGCTTCATTTTGACACCTTTTTCCTTGTCTTGTGTGCACTATAATGCCTCAAGTAGACTAATTTACAATGTGAAAGTGGTTAGATACTCGGATCCCACGAACCCCAAATCAGCATGAACTCACCAAAGAAGACCTTGTCTTCAAGAAATGGGTTGTGGCACATGTGGCAGGCATTACCAAATCTCGACTTGCAGCTTACGGCTATACTTAAAAAGAAATGTATATACAATCATTGCATTCTACCAGTACTAACACATGGGGCAGAAATATCGAGGTTAACAAAGAAGCTTGAGAAGACATTAAGCACTGTGCTACGAGCGATGGAGTGAAAGATGTTATAAGAGACGGGAAGATAGCAGCATAGGTAAGAGAGAAAACGGATGTAGCTGATATTCTAGTTGATATTGATACATGCATGTTGCGTGTTTCTTGTGGACGATGCACACGAGTGTCCCGACGAAGACGACGAACACTCTCTGGCTCTTGAGCTATCAGCTGAACTGGCCAGCACTGCAGTTATCCTTTGTAAATATACATTGTAAATAGTCTCCAGTTCTTAATCCTTCGTTCACATAACATTTTGGTGGAGGGTGCTGTTCCCTGCCCTCGCCACGGTGCTCCGCAGCAGCCGCACCGTCCCGCTTTCCGCCATGGCTCTCGGTGATGACACCTCATCAGCTTCTACTCCTGTGACCCCGATAACAACGTACGTTATGGTTACCAATCCCCATGATCCTGGCATATTCTCCGGCCAAGATAATTTCAACGTTGAGGGCTGGCTCAGCCTGTATGAGCATGTTAGCCGAAACAACTGCTGGGATCCTACCATTATGCTAGCAAAGGTCCTATTCTACTTAGGCGGAACTCCTCGTGTCTGGTTCCGGACACACGAGGACGAGATCTTTAGCTGAGATGCTTTCAAGGAGAAGCTCAGCGACCTCTTTGGAAATCCTACTGTTCAGCAGGTAGCTGCTAGAAAAGAGCTTGCTGCCTGTGTTCAATCTTCTACTGAATCGTATGTCTCGTACATACAAGACGTGCTTGCTCTTTGCCGGAAAGTCAATGAGAAAATGGCTGAAGTTGACCAAGTCGGGCACGTACTCAAAGAGATTGTGGACGACGTATTCAACTTGTTGGTCTTGAACAATGTGTCCACCATCGACGTCATTGTCAAAGGATGCCACCGCTTTGAGCTCGCCAAAAGCCACCACATCATCCTACAGTTCTCCCGGCTCCCTTACACGGCTGCGACGTCATCTTGCGTCAACCTTACTGCTTCACCACCCTTAAATGAGCACATCACACGTATTGTTCGCCGCGAGCTCAAGGCTACAAGTCCTGTGCCGTTCGTTCCATCCACGCCCACTTGACCCCACCATTGACCAACCAGCCCCAGCAATCTCTCTCATTCAGGCAGTTGTGCGCAAGAATTATCAAACCTAGGTTTTCCTGCTGCCTACTCCGTCTCCCAACCTGACGTCCGACCGGTGCCGATAGCTACGTCTCATAGCGATCTGTATTCTCCTCCTAGGTACCGCAACCCTACCGTGTGGAGAACTCCGGACGAGCAGCCCATTTGCTTCCGTTGCCTCTGCATTGGCAATGTTGCTTGCCACTGCTGCACGTCCTGGGCGTTGCCGTATCCGAGCTTCTTTTTCCTCGTCTCCTCGCCCTGGCCCGCGCCGTTACTTTGCCATATGGCTCCTACCTCTGATGTATCCATCGATGACAGTTGTCCTGCTCACTCGCCATCACGTCAGCGCCGTCAGTCTTCGTTGCCCCAGCCAAGCCGCTATTCGTCGCCGACCAATTATGGACGCTGCCGGATGGAAAGCTAGACCATGCAGCTATACTGGGGGTAGTGCTGCATTATCTTCGTCTTGTCGAAATCCTCCATCGACGCTCCCAATGAACCAGAACTTACTTGATGTTCACGTCAACGGTGTCCCTTTGATGACGTTAATAGATACTGGAGCCCAGGTGTCCATAACGAGTTGTAACCTCCGTTGTCGATTGAGGAAAGTTCTCAAGCCTGCTACTACACGAGCTGTACGCATGGCCTATGGCAGCATTGCTGACGTTACTGGAATGTGTACTCCCTGTGTAAATATCGCCGACCGCCATGTTCCTGTTCTTTTTACAGTGCTGACCAATTTTCCCCATGACCTGATCCTCGTACTCAACTTTCTTACGGTGCATTGAGCTTTGATTGACTGTTCTGCCGGAACCCTTCGCCTCGAACTTCCTCTGCTCGGGCATATTTGTGCCGAGCTGCCAAACAACTTTAGTACGACCGCCTTCGTCCGCCTGCTGCCTAAAGCCTTGGCTTTTGTCGATTTGCTATCATTTTTTCCTGTGCCTGATGGTGATTACATCGCCACACCTGTTCCTAATGTCCTTTGATGTGCAATATCACTGTGCCCCACTCTGTTGTCACCGTCGCCAATAACCATACATGCGTCCCCATCGTCAATTTTGGCCTGACAAAGGAAGTTCTACCCCAAGGCAATGGTTGCAACACTGTGTGCTATAGGAGATGACCAAGTCACAACGTTTTCAGTAGACGTCTGCTCAGATTCTTCACCATGGCCACAGGATGGCATTTGCCCTGGTGCCACATTTCGTACCATGATTGCTGCGGACCTATTGCCTGAACAAGCAGCAGCTCTGTGTCGCCTTTTGCTTTCCTACCATGACATCTTTGACCTCAACAATCGCCAATTGGGCCAGACTTCAGTTGATAAGCAATGCATAAATACTGGTGATGCCAGTCCTATTCATCGCCGGCCATATCGAGTTTCTGCTTCAGAGCATAGGTTGTTGAAGATGAAGTGAACAAGAAGCTTGCCAAAGGCATTGTTGAACCTTCGTTGAGCCCTTGGGCGTCACCCGTGGTGCTTGTTAAAAAGAAAGGTGGCACATGGCATTTCTGCATAGATTGCTGTCATCTAAACAGCATTACCAATAAAGATGTCTACCTCTTGCCTTGAATTGACGACGCCCTCGATTGTCTCCATGGTGCCAACTACTTTTCATCAATAGACCTTTGGTCTGGTTATTGGCAAATTTATGTGGATGAAAAGGACCAAGAGAAGACTGCGTTCATCATTCCTGATGGTCTATACCAATTCAAATTTATGCCATGTGGTCTATGCAACGCCTCAGCAACGTTCGAACGTATGATGTACTCTTTGCTTCAAGGGGTCAAATGGTCAACATGCCTGTGCTACCTAGACGACATTCTCGTATTTTCGCCTACATTTGAGACACACCTTGAGTGCTTATCAGCTGTTCTTCAAGTCTTCTGCGAGGCTGGGCTCCAACTAAATTCATCGAAGTGTCACTTCGGTCGTCGGCAGATTACAGTGCTGGGCCACCTCGTCGATGCTTCTGCTATTCAACCAGACCCGGAGAAAATTCGTGCTGTCACGCCGTTTCCTTTACTCAGTCTGTCAAAGACGTCCCAAGTGTTGTAGGACTCTGCTACTACTTCCGACGCTTCGTTAAAGACTTCGCAGTGATTGCCCGGCCACTTACTAGTCTTCTGAAAAAGGACATGCCATGCCGTTTACGTGCAGCCCCGCTAAAACTGCCGCATTTGCCCACCTCACCAACATTCTCACCACGCCACCTATACTGGCCCACTTTGACCTGTCCTCTCCTACAGAGATACGTACCGATGCCAGTGGTCACAGTATTGGAGCCGTCTTAGCCCAGCGCCAACAGGGTCACAATCTGATCGCCTGCGCTAGCCCCCACCCCACAGCAGCGGAGCACAACTATTCGATTGCAGATGGTGAATGCCTGGCTCTCATCTGGGCGGTTTCCAGATTCCGCCCGTACTTGTATGGCACGCGCTTCTCTGTAATCGCGGACCACCATGCGCTCTGCTGGGTTTCCTCACTCAAGGATCCTACTGGCCGGCTTGGTTGCTGGGCTCTGCGGCTGCAAGAATATTCCTATGCGGTAGTGTACAAGTCGGGCCGATTACATCAAGACGCAGACCGTTTATCATGCTATCCAGTAGACGGACCACCTGCCGACCCTGACCCCGATGCTGACGCTTGCGTTTTCTCCGTTTCTCAGCTGCTACATGTTGCTGACGAGCGACGCCGTGATGCCACTTTGTGCGCCATCATTGATGGCTTATAATCTTCGCCTTCTGATTCGTCCCTTCACCTGTTTGTTCTCCGGGATGGTGCGTTATACCGCCACAATGCACATCCCGATGGTCCTGCTCTACTCCTCATCATTCCTAAGCACCTCGGGTCAGCTTTTCTGCAAGAACTTCACGATTAACAAAGGCAGGTCACCTTGGCATCTCGCTTACCTACGACTGGATTCGCCGTCGCTTTTGGCCAGGCCATGTCCACTCTGTCTGGAAATACGTTGTGGCATGTGAGAAATGGCAGCGCTGAAAAACACCATCGTAGCTCCCTGCCAGGTGCCTTCAACCGCTTCACATTCCTTCGGAGCCATTCTTTCGCGTTGGCTTGGACTTACTTGGCCATTTCCCTCTATCCTTGTCTGGCAACAAGTGGGTCGCTGTGGCGACAGATTGCGCCATGTGCTATGCCGTCACCAAAGCGTTTCCAACAAGCTGCGCGATAGATGTCGCCGATTTTCTTTTACGCGACATGATTCTGCAGCATGGTGCTCCACACCAACTGCTTATTGACCGTGGTCGGACATTTCTTTCTAAAGTCATCGCCGACATCCTGCAGTCCTGCTCAACCAAGCACAAGCTGACTACGTCATATCATCCGCAGACTAATGGTCTCACGGAGCATCTGAATCGCACCCTAACAGACATGTTTGCAAAGTATGTCTCGTCCGACCATACTGATTTGGACCTTGCCCTGCGCTATGTCATTTTTGCATATAATTCTTTGTGTCACAACACTACCGGTTATTCCCCGTTCTTTCTATTGTTCGGCTGAGAAACCACATTGCCACTGGACTCATCCCTTCCATCCACCGCAGCAGATACCAGCGAGTATGCACTTGACGCCGTCACTATGGCAGCCCAAGCACGCAAAATTGCCCGCGCTCGCCTGCTGACCTTCCATGAGAAGCTACGGTGTTTGTACAATCGCCAACACAGAGATGCACACTTTTCACCTGGATCTCTGGTACTCCTGTGGTTCCTGACTCATCACATTGGGCTGTCAGAAAAACTCCTGTCTTGGTACACAGGCCCATATCGAGCGCTGCGTGCTGTGACTCCAGTTACGTACGAAATCGCCCCAGTCAGTACCAGTGCCTCACCTGCCCCGAATTCCACATACGTGGTGCATGTTGCACGTCTCAAATCATATTACTCTCCTGTTATCACCGATATTTAGATGCAGCGGAACGGTGTTTCTGCTGCAGGGGATAATGATACATGCATATTGCGTGTTTCTTGTGGACGATGCATGCGAGAGCCCCAACGAAGACGACGAATGCTCTCTGGCTCTTGAGCGGTGTTACGTTTCGCCTACGACGCGCGGTATAGCCGGCGCGGATGCAACGGACGCCGGGGCTTCGTTCAAAGCGGCGGACATTTTGGCCCGTTCGGCGCCGCCGCTACGCCTCCCCGCCAAGCGCGTCCAGGCATGTTCCAATGCCACATGTCTTCGTGTGCACGTGTGTGTGTGTGTGCATGTTGGTGCCCACGCTTGTCAAAGCGCGGCAGCCGGGGAGAGGAGCTCCCCCAACTGTGAAGCGAGGAGGTCTGACCGGCGCCGGCCCGGCGGATGCGTCACCTACTCGTCTCAACGTGCCCGAACGGCGCCGTCACGTGCGCATCTATGGAGGCGTTCCTTCTTGCCCTCAACTGCGAGAGTATAAAAGCAGCTGCCCCCGGACGCCCTAGAGGCTCCGATTTCTTCAGTTGAGTTACGTGCTCTCCCGTCTCTCCACTTCGGTCGACCTGACCGGCCGCTCTTTTGCGATGCTAGAATAAACAAGTTGTTCTGTTAGCAGTCGACTCATGCTTTGCCGGGACCTTCGGATGCTTCCAGTTGTGCCCCAGGCCGCCAGGCCAACGCTACCCTTGGGGCTTGCAACCCGATTGCAACAACGGGTGTCAGCGCTGAGATTCCAACAGCGGTCAGCTGAACTGGCCAGCGCTGTAGTTATCCTTTGTAAATATACTTTGTAAATGGTCTCCAGTTCTTAATCCTTCGTTCGCGTAACAATATTAAGAGGAAGAAATGGAGCTGGGGAGGCAAAGGAATGCTAAGTCAAAAGAATGCAAAGGAATGCTAGGCCTAAAGTTGAATATGCATCGCCAATCTTGAACCCATATCAAAAATATCTCGTTAATGCACTTGAGCGCTTCCAAAATCGTGCAGTAAGATACTCATATGACGTAAGCATATCATCCTTAAAAGAGAAATCTGAGTTAGAGTCGCTTTTGCACCGCCGTAAGATAGCCAGCATTGGTCTTTTTCATAAGTTTTTCTACAGTTCACTTAATCGTGTACCATACATCATTCCACCCGCAAGAATATCGCAATGCGCTCCAAGTTTTAAAACCACGGTCACACACAACTACCTTCTCTGCTTCTTTTTTTTCTTGAACCGCAACTGATTGGAATGGCCTTCCCCACCATGTTGTATGTACAAATAATCACCATGTGTTCATTGCTAAGGTTGCTTCAATTTTGTCAAATTAATTACCTTTTGTACAAGTTCATCATCTACCGTACGTTTCTGATTGTATGCAATGTATCTACCTTTTTTCAAATGTTCCACTAGTTACTGAAGTGAATTGTCCATTGCCACTGTTTCTTCTCTTTGGCCAAAATAACTGTTGCTTTTTTATTCTAATTGACAATTTGTCACGAGTATATACTTGTTTATACAGGGTATCTACCACTTTTCAAATGTTACGTTTGTTATCACGTTGAATTGTTGTTGCAAGATGTACCCCACCCCTTATGTAACACCCCTGATAAAGGGGCCTTTAAGGAAATAAACTGACCTGACCTAAGGGCAGGTAACCAGCAGTCTATTAGAGTTATAGAATGGATGTCAAGGGAAGGGAAGCCCAGTTGACAACAGAGAATTAGGTGGCGTGATGAGATTAGGAACCTTGTAGGCATAACTTTGTATCGGCTGGCGCAACACAGGAGTAATTGAATATCGCTGGGAAAATCCTGGGAAGCATAGACGGAGAGTTGGCAAAAGATTTAGAATGTGTAGTATATGAGGTATTCAGATATGTAGATGACTACTTGATTTTGGGCTGTCATGTAGACAAGGATGCTTTCAGGAATAGAGTAGTAGAAGCCTTTAATTCTCTGGGCAAAGGCTTGACATTTACTTCGGAAGTACCGGTAGATAATAAGCTACAGTTTCTTGATGTCAAGTTAGAATTTATACCGGAACATGTGTGTTGGTCATTCTCGCCCCGAGCTGGAAAACCGCTAATGAACTATGTCTCAAACTATTCCAGGCTTGTGAAGAATGGTATAGCCATTTCATGTTTCCGGTCAGCGTTGTTGAAGTCGTGTTACCACACTGTAAACATTGCATTTCTTAAGCAAGTTGATCGGTTGAGAAAGGCTGGGTGCCCGCTCGCTGTGATGCTGGCGTCATGTGCTAGACTAACGAAAAAACTTAAACAGGATAAGGAACTATGCATAAAGAATCAAAGGCAAAAAGATGTAGCTTCCAAGGTTTCAGTGATTCCGTATGTGCACGGCCTTTCACACAGACTTAAAAAGGTGGCCGGGAGTTACGAAGCAAAAGTGGTGTTTTCGGCGAAAAACAAAGTAGGGAATGTGTGTTCTAGGGTAAAAAGTAAGTTCGAAAGTAAGGATGATGTAAAGAAACAATGCAGCATTAAACATCTGAGCTAGAACCAATTTATCGATTGCGTGAAGAACGTTGTGTATCAGATTCCTGTGACGTGTGGCCATGTGTACATGGGGCAGACTGCGAGATGCATTAACACTAGACTAAGGGAACTGAAAGGGAAGTCTGAAAGGTCGCCCTAGTACGCATTTGGCAATGCATTGTCAAGAACATGCTTGCGCACCGTGTCTTATAAGCTTATAAGCACTGACATATTGTTTAGGCATAGATATCAAACCGCGAGAGAAATTGTGGAAGCTCACTGGATTGCAAAACTAAAGGAAGAATGCATCAGTCATCCTTCTGTTTCGTTGTTAAAGAGAATTCACTCCTGTCATCATATCTCTAACGCATCATCTTAAGTGCTTGGTTTATGCGCCTTGCTGTTATAAGTTGACCGGGTGGCGTTGTTGCACGCCATTTTATCACAAGTGTTGTTATATGCGCTATAGGTGTGCTCTGTTGACTAGATCACGCAGATGGTTCTTCGAAAATAAAACCAGTTGTTAGAAAGCGCTCGTCCTTGTGTTGCTCCTTTTCTTTGTCCCAGTTTGTTCGCACACAAAATTTGTTTAAGAATTTAATATACTTCTCCTATCTGGTCCCCTCATCAACAATATCTAATGCAATCACTTGAATCCATTTGCAACCACACTGCTTGTTTTATTGCCAAGAAATAGGACAGCAGAAATTCCAGTGTTGCTCGCATCAAATCTTCTTTGTCTCCTTCCCTTCCTTAGAATTGTGCCGAACCATAGCCCTCCTTTGCTTTTTTCAGAAGGTATCTTCCAGCGAACAAGCAACAATTTTTTCCCCTTTCCACACTGTCTCACATGTTGCGTCATTTATGTAATCATTGCAGCTTCACATGCCTTTTTAGCTGTGAAGTGAGCTGTGTGTGAACTTATCTGCCTTGCCGCACACCATTGAACTTTGGAACCACTTACCTGATGACATTTGTATTCGTGACCATATGAAGTGCAGACATGAATAACAACTATTTATGAATAACAGACTACTGCAATTGTTTTTTTTTTTCATGCATTTGTTTCTTTTTCTCTATTTTTGTTTCTTTGACTATTGTGTAACATTATGCCCTCTGTTTTTGTAATTTTTTGTTTCACATAACTCCTGTTTGCTAGAGCCTTGCTTGTTAGTTGTTCTGTTTCTTGTTGCATTAACTGCTGTAGGAGGTTGTGCTCTTCTTTCTTTTGTAATTACTTTGTATCCCGCCTCACTTCATATTCTAACCCTGAAAAAAAGTTTTCCCGCTGGCCAAGTATTAAACTTGGATTCATGATATGAGCATTCTGCCATGAAGCTAGCCTCGCTGCTTGTACTGATTAACCTCATGTGGCCTACACTGACCGCTGCTCACATGGCATCATGGTGGACCTTTTCATTAATTTGCTCTCATTCTCAATGCTTTAACCTTTCATATTGCTTTTTCAATGTTTTCGTATGTCTAAATATATCAAAGAGCACATTTCTAGACAGTAATAACCTTTCTCAAGAGCGAGGTCTGCATTTCTGGCTGATACAGCTCAATCCACTGTGGTGTGCAGTTTTCATATGTGTTTGTACGCCCTGCAGCAGTAGTTCACGTTGGTAATGAAGGCATAAAGAAGTCGAAGTTTTGCCTGAAAAGCAAAGTATCAATTGCGATAGCAAATTAGTAGATAGCTGTACTAAGTAAGGATAGTATATTTATGGGCTGCATAAATATAGACTTGTAAACATTCACTTACTACCTAAATTAACAAGCAAAGTGTGACGTATGCACAGGTAAACATGAACACATCTCGCTCGATGACCACGCAAACTCGCTGTCAACCCGCCGTGGTTGCTCAGTGGCTATGGTGTTGGGCTGCTGAGCACGAGGTCGCGGGATCGAATCCCGGCCACGGCGGCCGCATTTCGATGGGGGCGAAATGCGAAAACACCCGTGTGCTTAGATTTAGGTGCACGTTAAAGAACCCCAGGTGGTCAAAATTTCCGGAGTCCTCCACTACGGCGTGCCTCATAATCAGAAAGTGGTTTTGGCACGTAAAACCCCAAATATTATTATTATTAAACTCGCTGTCAAAACACTAGTGAGAAATCATGGCAGCAGCAACGAGTGAGTTGACCTTCGTTTGTCTCTCACTTCAATGTGAATGAAACGTTGAAAGCACAACACAAACAAAGCTACCGGCATTACAAACACTGCAAACATCGCAGATCGCAGTAAAGGTGAGGCCCATACTGGCGCAGACTTTGGCCACATTGCACATCAGTTTCAAGATACGGTGCCTGCATGGCTGCGCCGTAAGCAGCAGCCGCCAGAGAAGAATGCCCCCCCTCGCTCGCCTAACTCCCGTGACTCACACGCGACAGAAGAGGGTGTGCTTCCACCTCGCGTTCCTCGCTCGTCCAAGTAGCCGGGGGGAGGGAGGGGGGGGCTTATGAAGCTTCAGCCCCCCCCCCCTCCCCGAAATTTTTTCTTGCTGTCCATGCACCGCCGATCAAAGCAACCCGCAGCACCGGAAATCATTCTGGATTTTGTTAGAACGTCTTTTTCACGCTCGAAAAGCCATTTCACCACAAGAATTGCGAACTCGGGCTGGATTTCGCGGCAAAGCCCACACACCGGGAGTCACATAACGCAAGCAGCCCCATCCGATCACAAAGTTTCAAGGACATTTTGATGGCGAACGGGCTCGCTGCGGCATCTCGCGGAGGCCACGGAATCTACACTCTATCATGAAATCTACGAAGCGTGTGGATGTCAATTCCGAAGCTTTTTGTGTATAAAGTTCTCAGAAACTTTTGATGTGAAAGGTGCATAGACATTTCCAAACGTGTGCTTTAAATTTTCAATTGCGGAACTTTGTAAGTTTAATGTTCCCATAAATATTTGACGCCAAAGGTTCATGAACTTTTCCAAAGTCGTACATCGGGCCATACAATGAGACATGCCAAATCACACTATCAGACAAGACTTGTGCCGTCATGTCACAGAAAAGAATATCAACATTTTAATTCACCTCTGCCAAAGCATCAATGTCATGACACTAAAGCCAGCAAAAGCAACGAATTTCTTATCTATTTTTTCAACTTCGACTTTTATTTGCGACGACACATTGAGCCTCTTCAATTTTTTTGTTCTCGCTCCCTACCCGCGGGCTGCCAGAGCCAGCCAGAGCGCATGCATTTTTCTCTTGTTGCCCCGACTACCGCATGGCACACTTCGGTGCGCATTCGGTTTTCTCTGGCTGAGTGCATTTTCGCCTGGCAGGTTTTGGACGCTTTCTAGCTAGCAGACGAGAAAAATAAACAATGGTCGCTTGCTGGCATCACTGTGGGGACTCGACAGATTGCATCACGTTCGCTTGAGCGCAACCTCTCCAGAAAGTCTTGTCTCGCTGGTATAGGATACCGAGCAGTATTCGCATGGTTCTTGGTGGACCAAGCGTCTCGTGTTTTCTTCGATATTCCTTTATTAGCCACATTAGTTGCCCAAAGTAGGCATTCAGTTGTGACCAACATACTTTCCTTCGTGTTTTTTTTTTTTCATTACGGTGCCCCCGGGGGGCCCCACAAAAGGAAAATAAAAAACATTGCGGCGCAGCGAATTGTCGCATGGTGAAAGTTCTATTTTGTTACTTCTTTTTCAGAAAGTAATGGGCCATGGGATGCTTCAGCTGCCGGATACTCTTATTATATTACTGCGATAGCAATTACATGGACACTAGGCGCATTCCTGCCGTCACCGTCACCCTCATGTTCCGCATAAAGTCCAAGGGCGATAACATCACGACCTTGTGCCACATGCTGTATGTGCGAGTGAAATCTTGGGGGAGGGGAGTGGCATCGGTGAGCCGTCGATGATGGCTCAGTCTTGTGTGCGCAAAGGAGAAAAGTGAGGAGCAAGCGCGCCGCTTTCCGTCGCGCGCGATACATCAGGGGGAGTGGATGGAATGGGGGAGGGATCTAGGATTCTGTGAATCTGATTGCACAACATGTTTCTTTGCCTTGTTTGACCCATTATATACTGTGACTTTTTCTTAGATACGTAGATTTATTGGAGAATTATACATATGTTTAGATATCTTGTTGCGAGGTTTTGTGCATACGTGCAGTGAACTTTGTTTCCAGTGGCACTTTTCTGTCCTTTACCAAGCTGTATCTTCGCATTTGTATATTCCATTGTATCTTCGCATTTCTAATGTCTGAGGGCAAGTCAAATGAAAGTGAGCCTACCCGCCCTGCGCAATTATGGTTCTGTTCATTATCTGCAAGGCCTGCGCTTAACACACAGGCATCTTTCATTTACAAAAGTGACACGCAGGTGTGAGGATAAATGTTCTTTAATGCACTCGTACACTGTGTTGAACATGGTTGCATGACGTAATGGACGCTCCAGAAGTTGAGCAGCATGGTGCCGTGAGGTTTTTGACAGCTGAAGGTGTTTTCCAAAAAGAAATTAGTCACCGTATGGCTGCCGTGCACATTGAACATTGCATTTCATTGGCCGCTGTGAAGCGTTAGAATAAAACGGTTCTAAGAAGGACGTGAATGTTGAAAAGACGATCCCAGACCGGACCAAAGCCATTGTGCAATCACCCCGAACAAAATTGCAAAGGTCGATGAGCTGATGACACAAGAACGGAGGATAAGCATCGATGAACTGGCAGAGCGTGTGAACATCAGTCACTATTCGGTTCACCGTCACCACTCACGCCATAATTCATGACCATCTTGGCTATCGGCTCTTGTGTGCACAATGGATGCCCAAGATTTTGAACCACCGCCAGAATACGAAGAAGTTTGGCGCTGCCTTTGCTCGTCTGATCCGGTATTACAATAAGGGTAACGATTTCTTGTCTGCAATTGTGATCGGAGATGAACAATCATGCCACTACTACAAACCTGAAACACGGCGGCAAAGCTTACAATGGAAACATTCGAATTCACAACCCCCAAAGAAAGCAAAGGCCGTCTATTCCGCCGGAAAGGTGTTGTTGACTTTTATTTTTCGATCGTTAGGGACCATTACTGATAGAATTTGCTAAATCTTGAGAGACCAGCAATTGTTTCCCATATTGTGAAACGCCGGATCGGCTGTGTGTCGCAATCAAGAACAAACTACGTGAAAAATTGTCGAATGGGGTCATCTTGTTCCACGACAATGCCCGTCCTTATCTCGCTGATGTGGTTAATACAAAACTGGCAAAGTTCAAGCAAGAAACGCTGCAACATCCGCCATACAGCTCAGACCTGTCGCCTTGCGACTTGCACATTTTGAGGCAACCAGAAAAACAGCTCAAGAGAATTAGATTCGTCTCGGACGATGACGTGAAAGTCAGTTGCAGATGTTTTGAAGCAACAACCCAAAGAGATTTATGAGACGGGAATTACACGACTCGTTAGTCAATGGGACAAATGTCTAAATGCTGATGGACGCTACTTTTAAATAAAGTACCCCGTTTGTTATATATTCGCATTGGCTCACTTTCATTTGACTCGCCCTCGTATATTCTGCAGAACTCCTGCTTTTTACACGTGCTCTCTGTTGCGACTATAATTTCGGTGCAATTACGATACACGACCGGTGAGAGCTGATCCTGAATACACTGTAACAAAGGACAGCACATTGAGATTTTCCTTGGTCGTTGCATATGTACAAAAATGCAAACAAGGCTCTTGAATGACAAAGGTCATTAAAATATTTGTCCTCAACTTGTTCATTTCATGGCCTTTGCATTTTTTATATCAGCAGCGTGCACTGCTTGGCTGGTTTCAAAATTACATATTTCTAAATTTCGTGGAATGATTTCTTTACTTACTAGATAGACAAAAAACATGGAAGCATTGACATCAATTATGTTGGGCACAATTTTCGGCACATACGAGTATAATATTTTATGAAAAAATACATATTTTACTTGTATTGATAGTGCGTAGCATTCCAAGAATTCGTTTGCAGCATATTTGGCAATGGCAATGCAGTTATTCATGTATTTGATCCCTAGGCAAATTGTTTAAGAGGAAGCTTTAGTTCAGGCCCAATACCGACGTGGCCTATTCAGATACATGTAAAACGCAGACACGCTTTTCTGAGACAACTCCTGAATAGTTTTTAATGAAATTTGTTGCATTTGAGAGAGTAAGTTAAATTCTAATGTCTGTTGGAAGCGGAATTTCGATTTAGGGCCCGAACTTTGTTTAAAATAATTTGAAAAATTCGAAACTTCGAAAAAAATAGAAGCACGAAGTTTACAAATTAATAGCTCTGCATCAAGAACAGATATCGCGGTTCTGTAAATGGCATCCATTACACCATTAAAAGCGGACAAATTCGGTATGTCTATTTGTATCTTACATGTATTGGTTATGTTATGTACAAGGGTTCTGCAAAAGCCGTACTTCCATAATACTTAATTTCTTGAGACTCATGTGTAACATCAATTTTTTCTGCTGTAGATGTACTATTATGTGGAATTAACAGAATTGTGATATCAATTTTTATTGCTGATTTACAGAGTTGTAAACTTCATTGTCTTGTTTTCTTAAAATTTTCGATTTTTGCCACTTTTCAATAAAAATTTGACGACCTAAATCGAAAATTCGAAACAAGCAATCACTAGAATTTAAGTTTTTCTTTTAAATGCAACAAACATCGTCAAATTTGGTGAAGTGGTTGCCGAGAGAAACGAATTCTCCTTCTACATGTATTTAGATAGGAGCATCTGACCTAATGTTTCCTCTTAGGAGGAGGCCGAGCTGCATTGTGAGCCCCCCCCCCCCGAACGAAATCTCTGGTTACGCCACTGCAAGTAGCATACAGCGCACGGCGACAATTTTGTCGCTCTTAGACTTTATACGGAAGCTCATGGCAACGGCGATGGCAGAAAGGCGCTTAGACTGCCCATAAAATTGGTATTGCAATAATAATAGAAGAAATACAGTAGAGAAGTTAAATTACAGTCCAGTGTAATTTTTGCTGAGTTGCAGCACAACTGCAACAAGCATTCAATTCATATATACCTTGATATAACACTCACATTTTACTTTCATAGCAGTATTGTGGCACAGCAATGTGGATATGAACGATTAACAAGCACACCATCATCATTTCGTTCTCATTACTGCGCTGCATTTACTGGTCTGGAATGTCGACCAAAGTATAGCCTGACATATTTTTGATAATGTACAATATTTTCACATTTGCCAACTGAAATATCAGACAGCAGCTAGAGGACTGAACGATTGTTTTTGAAATTCTACTGTCCTCACTTGTTTCCCGAAAGCATGCCACTCATTGTCGGTTAAGCAATCATTTCAAGTGAGGAGTGTTGGAGAAACTGTTTCAACACACAAATAGGAAGTGACCAGTGTTTATTGACTTTTAATATGCAGATTTAGTGCGGGTGTTTACAGCTTTAAGCTCTCTTTGAGAGGAGTTACATGTAACTTGTTAAATTGATATAGCTACTCTGTTCATAAAGTAAAACCTATATTTGCCAGGACTAATGCTTATCAAAATTCACCTCTGGTTTTATCTATCGCCGAATGGAACTCACTACCTTCAAGTATTGTCTCACTTATGGAATCATCATTTCACGTAGCACTGCTAACCTTCTTGGAGTGTATCAACCTGTCTGAGCCAGCATATGCTTGGATATTTACTTTAACAGTGTTTTCGTATGCTTAGTATTGTATAACATTCCTTCCATTTTATCTTATATGTATTTCTGTAGGTTGTTTACCTAATTCATTCTTTGATTGTATATTTAAACTCTTGTTCTGATGGAGACTGGTCCTCTCCATCGTGTTTTTAGTTCATTTGCATTTCTCACATTAACAGATATTGTATAAACTCCGTTTCGCTTTTTTTCTTTTCTTTTTCTTTTTGTTTGTTTCTGTTCAATGTTTAGATCAGTCTTTTTTTTTTATTGTACCTAAAGTTTTCCTATATTATTTACATTGTACACATTCCACTTATGCTAGACCTTTCCCTCCCCCCCATATAATGCCCTAACAGGCCCTCAGGGTGCTCAAATAAATACAAATAAATAAATAAATGTATGACATCAGTGTACTTATTTCAAATTTCATCTTGCTCATTAATTATTTCACCTATGTATTGTTAGGTTCATTTTATTTCTTAATTTACATCATTGTAAGGGGTCCTGCCTGGAGTTTTTACTTTGGGACGCTTTCCTGTATACAACTGTTTCTTTACTAATTTAGTTATCAATAAGATTGATTGATTGAGTGAGTAAGTGAATTCTGTGGTTATCAGGCGCAGACCTACTGAGTAAATTGTAAAAGTCACAAACAAAAATTTGCCTGTCAGTGGTCCTTTAAGGTTTTTAAAAGATGTTGGTACACAGTTATCAGCCCCATAGATTCGTAGCACAACCTCACTTGAGGCTGCTGCTCCAGTAGCATTCTTGTAGAGCATGTGCCTCCCAACCCTTGTGTTAAGCTCTGGTAAGCCACTAGTGCTACTGTCACCGACATGTTTTACTAGATCATCTCTTTGTGATGGAACCTTTATTATTATGCACCCATCAATAGTCATTGTTATTATTTTAATACTTACGTATTTTACTGACTTTACAACAATCTATTTGTAGGCCTCTTTACACATGTTAAATCTATCATTTACAATTCATTTTTCCATTGACAACTCATCAATATTCTTTGTGGTGCTCTTTGACCCTATTTGACCGTTGCACCAATAAACAGTAACCAATTAATCATTGCATTTCCAATGTGATTAGCTTTATTTCATAACTTTACCCCCTCTCAGGTTTTTCCTTTTGTATCTAACCTCTTTCATGCCAACTTGGGTCACTGGGTATGTGCTACTGAGTATATTCAATTAACCTTCTTCATGGCAACTAGGGTCGCTTGGTATGTGCTACTGCCACTCTTCAGTGATAAGGAAAAAAAAAAAAAAAGAACTTCAAAATTTTTGTGATGCTGGGTGGAATCGAAGCAGCATCACATGTATTCAGACAACCTTGCCTGATTATAAATTTAGACACGTGCTATGCACATGCCTTCTGGCGGTGCTGGTAAATGGCACAGCATGTCCAGAGGGAAGTGCAAGAGAGGGGCTCGGCCTCCTGCATGACATGTTTTGGTGGTGGCAACATGGTGTACCATTTCACTGCTTCAGTGCAAATTGCAATAATGTTGACTGTCATCCTGAGGTGGTTTCTGCCAGAATTTTTAAACTCTGGTATAAAACAAATGCTCACTGGTCAGCAGAATTTTGGATAAGCTAAAAGCCATGTAAAGTGCATTCATTACAAGAGGGGGGGGGGGTTACTGCACCTTACTGTGGTGCCTTGCAGGAACACGGAGGCCCGAAATTAACTGAGCAAGATGAAGACATGGAGCCAGTGAATGACAAACCTGACGAATTGTATGTAGCTATTTTGCATGCATGTCAAGATTGATGAGTGCTGATTATGCGCTTCGCTCATGCATTAATGAAAAATGACATTGAATTGCAATATTTAGGCTCGTCATGCAGCAGCACAAAGATGGCAAGACACAAGCACTTGCCCTTGTTTATTCTTCGGGCTGCTTGACGAGCCTAATCCAGCTCTCCCTGTTCTCGATTCTTGTGCTATATTTAGGTCTTTCTGTGTTACATATAAGCTATGATTAACCTCCTACACTAAGAGGCATAGCTTCAGTGTGCAGGACAGATATGTCTATAGTTGCAGAAATGTCAACCCAAGTTGACAAAAAGGCAAATATTGTTTGTGGTAATTGTGGTCATGATTTAATTAAACATATTCCAACTGGGGTCTGAGCAAGTACTGCTTGAGAATTGCAAGATCTAAAGTAAAATGTACAAGGAGAACAATGGTGGAGACTCATTGAACTTTGTTGACTCTTCACCTACCTGCCAATGTACTGAGAAATTAAAAAAATATTTATTCGTTTTCTTTGTGTAATGAAAGTACGAGGTGCATTAGAAAAGTAATGAGACAGCAGTAGTTACCCATGACATCAGACCTTGCATCAGAGTGCATGACAATGTTGTGGATTCATGCTCTTTGAGTTGAGGGATTATTAATGAAAGTGAGGATTTTCGAAAGAATGTGAAAAGTTTTATTTTTATTTATGCATTCTGTCCCTGCTGATTCTGCATTTTTGCTTTTTGAAATGCTGAACAAACTCCTTTTCGTCGAACCTCCTACAACAATTAGCACTTTCTGCTGAAAGGAACATTCTGCACCTGACTTGGTCAACACAAGGACCCGCTTTTAAGGACACTTCACCACACAGCACTCTTATACAGCCTCAACTCGCTGTGCATACACCATATCAGCACTGCTAAAAAAAGCTGCTGTTGCCTTAATAAATACTGCTTGCTAGAATATGGGGCACCAGAATAAATGTTATTTTCCTATGAGTATTAAAGCTTTTAACAGTAAAGCAACTGTTTTTCTGCCGCAAGATTTCATAAGTCCTAGGTTCTTTCCTAATAGTTTGTTGGAAAAAAGAATAACCAAGGAAAAATGAAATGATGAAGTTGATGAAGTGAAATTTGGGCTGGTTGGTATAGACTCATTGTGGTTCAGGTTCATCTTGCTTGGTGCCTAAATGCTATTTATCGTGCTTTTGCTTTTTGCCTGAGGCACCATGATGAAAAATGGGGTGAAAAAGAACTAAGTGGTAGCACTTATATTTCATGGGCTGTCATGTTCTTGATTGCAAGAATGCATTTCTTTTTCCACCGTATACTTTCTGTTATCCCGATGACATACAATATGCAGGGGTGGGGGGGAGAGGAGGGAGATAATGTTACAAAATGTATGCATGCTGAGATGATGATGCTGATCATTTAATCGCAGAGGCATCTTAGGCCCCATGGCCTAGAATACCGTTGTTCCATTAAGCACATTATCATCATTCCAGTGATGTACTGTCATGCTGGAATGAAACGTGAACACAATAAGATGAACTAGAAGGTGAACTTTTGTTTCTATATGCTGTGTATGACACTGGGGTGATTCATTTGCAGAGTCTTGTTCAACAATCACACATCTCACTTCCAGATAATAAGATGAAAGATGTGTTCAAGTTTCTCTTATTTCATAGTAGATTTGGGACATACAGAAAATGAGGCTTATGCTCATGCACTTTGGTAACTACAGTGAGGACTGGGAGGATGAAAGTGAAGAAACAAGCCTCATATGCCTGATGTGCAGCGAAGCCTATGCCAGCATTCCTGCCATCACAAGGCACATGAAGGTGTGTTCAGTAGTTCCCACTTGTTTAAACTTCATCTGCTCACACTGAATTTGTGGCATTTTGTGGATTCCAGGACATTCACAAATTTGATTTCACTAAGATAAGAGAGAGCCTTGGCTTTTACCAGCAAGTAAAGGTTATAAACTATTTACGGAAACAGGTAAGTAATCGTTAGTATCAGTGATATTACATGCTTGTAAGTGGTTTTGCAACCTGGGCATATCACGGCAACTACGTGTGTTGCCAATGACATTTCATGACTATGCTATTGACATTGCATGCCATTGATTCCATGGCTGCTGTTTTTTGTCTGCAGAATGAAAAGAGGAGATGCTGTCTGTTCTTGTGTCTGAATCCAAATGCAGTGGATAGCTGGTAATTGGGCACACAATGGCAACTGAATCTGTACATACTACAGGCCATGCAGAAGTGTTACTTGCAGCATTGTTTTAGTGAAGGACAAAGTAAACAAGGCTATGATATGATTGAACTGCATTGATGTGCAATTAAGCTTAGAGGAGGTGGTTCTGCAGCTTGGTTTGTACTGACACAATTACTATGGGCAGTGAGTGCTGTGTAGCTCTTGCCAAGTCATGTATCATTGTGTTTGAAGCATTGTAAGCTAGGTATTTCTGTGACAGAATTTTCTGTTTGTCCACATTGCTTAGTATGTAGCTAAAAATTACATCCTGTACTTTGAGAAATATAGAACAGCTGTCTGTCCTTAGTTCTAGCATATATTTATTGGCTCTTCATTGCTATAAACTTTCTCTTTTTGTTCAACAGGTTTATTTGAACGCATGTTTCGTGTGCTCAGAAAAGTTCAGCTGTCATTATCAACTGTTGTCTCACTTATCCAGCAATGTGCATGACAACAATGTCATCGACAAGTCATGCTGGGATCAACCACAGTAAGTGTGATGCCATAAGCAGAACAAACCATATACTCAGACTGAAGTATTTTGTTGGTATAGATAGTGGGCGGGGGGGGGGGGGGGCATAAAAGCAGAGTCTGGTCTGGCTTTGAAAGCAAAACTTGCTGGCACATGTCTGTTTACAAGTCACTAAATTAGGTTTAGAATATGTGACCAGGTACATAGCACTTGTAATCATACTGTTAAATAAGAAAAGAAAAGCAAGCATGAAAGTATATTTACAGTAAATGTTTACAAGTTATCTACATTTTGAAACAGCAAGAACACACCAGCATCATTGTATGTATTAGGTGTTGTGGGGATGCGCGACTCGCGTCCCCTGACATGTTTTCTCGCATAGCTCCAGTCTCCTGTAATCCGGCTTCACCACTTGGCTTGGTGCCTGCAGCAGTCGGTGTGGTTGAAGCGCATTGCGAGAGATGGCGTGAACGTGGCTCTGCTAACGCCACCTAACAGCAGGGTTACTTGCGTGTGTAAAGGAGAAGGCTCTTCCTCTTTGGCTCTGGGTCGGAAAGCGGCGTGGACGTTCTGCACGTGTGCCAATCTATGCTTCTGCGAGACTGCTCGTGAAGCCTACCCTGTAATGGATGAACATGAGCGTTCGAACGCGCCACCGTTCACGTGACCGTACGCATGAACGACCAGGCGTTGGTGTCCAGCATGGGGCGAAGATATTTGCTCGTTATCCGGTCGCGGTGAGTTGGACTTCCGCAATTTGTCGCGCGCCCATCGGCATGTTTTGTGGATAGCAACTTGGCTAGCAGGCATTAGTCTATGAAAGGTGCAATAAATGCCCTTAAGATTGTTTGCACTACTGTGTTGTTGTTCCTTTGTCCCAAGAGTACGGGTGAGAAACCCAGTGTCTCCACTGCACTAACTGCCATAAAATTGCCCTTTTGCCAGCAGGAGCACCAATACAGTTCTCTACGAGGAAGAATAAACTGAAAGCATTGACACATTATCTCAGCCATGATAGCAATTTGTGTAGAAAACATACAAAACATGAGTGAGCAGTTGGTTTCATAGGCACAAGCAAGACGATTCCACCTGCTTCATTGCTAGATTTATCACAAATACACAGTATGTATAAGCACAATATGTTTAGACATACGTGATCATAATGGTTCACCGTCATGGCAATTTAGGCCTGTTGGTAAGCCGTAGAAATGTTTTGAATACGGTCAGTGTCCGATTTTTCAGACTCCCAAGGGACCGCAAAACCGTCCCAAAAAAAACGAATGCATGCAGAAAATGCACCGTTTTATAGGTATTTCACGGATAGAGAGGGTCAAGGACGGAGTATCAGACTTCTGCAACTCTGCCAATGCATTGTTGCAGTCTCTCTGAAAAGAGCTGTTAATAAAATTTTTTTCAAATCTGACACACACTGCTGTTAGTGTAGCCAGCGCTAGCTTTAGCTGAATCAACGCTGCCTGTTACTGCCTTAGCAGCATGAAAAAAAATTGTTCATCCCCTTTTGCATGGTGTTCCATTTGCATGCGATGATGTTTGCTTCAATTTCAGCCAAGGTCATATCATTGCTGTAGACTGATGACAGCGTCATCAATGCTTGCATCAACTCTGAGCTCGTCGGCTGTGCAGGCACTGGCTCTTCAATCTCGGCATCGGAGCCGTTCGATTCCACCATCACTTGACAGATGATTTCATCATCAGTTAACTCCACACAGAGTTTGAGATCTTTTTTGGCGAATCCTTCAAAAGTTATCCCGGTTGGAATCTGAATGCCAGTGCGCACAACTTATCGAACACAAACTCGTGGAAGGAGATTGATCATATACGCTGTCCTTCTTCCCGAGCAAAACAGCTGTCTCGGTGCTGAGTGTGAAGCCCGCGTGGCGAAAGCAGTTGCGAAGCGTCTCTTGGGTAATCGCCTTCCGCGAGTCCACAACCATGCCACCAACAGACCTATGGTCAATGGGGTAACTTGCCACTGTCTGAGCACAGCACCATGTGGCTGAGCTTGCTTGACCTATACACAAGCTTCATCTTCCAGATCACACCTTAGTACATTAGCTGCAGCACTTCTTTGGTGTTCAGCAGCAGAAATTCCATCTGTATAGCTTTTAGGTCTTTGATGTAGCCATGCACAACACAGTTGTCCACAAACAGCGTAACTTTTCGATTCTGCTGCACAAACCTTCTGTCCTTGCGAATGTACAATCAAGTTTATTGTACAATGTACAATAAACTTGCGAATGTACAATTCAAATAAGTGCTGTGTTATCCAGGCTTTCTTGTTGGCCTCATACTGAACAGGTGGGGTTGCCCCCTTAAAGTGCCTTGGATTCTTCGATTTCCCTATAACGAGCATCAGAAGCTTCTTGCTGCCCAACAAGTTGCTGCTGACGAGGACAGTCAGCTGCTATTTGCTGTGTTTCCGCCATGGTAGGGGTCATCAGCAGATGTAAGCGTTTTCTCTGGAAGCATTTTGTCCAGTTTCATTGCAGTTGAAAATTTTCTCAGGTGCAAACTGCTAAAACAAAGACTGTAGCTTTCCATTCTGATACTGTGCGACAGCTGAATTGTCGACAGCGCCACTTTCAATGTATATCATCTTGAACTTGAAGTCATTGCGATTATTGAAATTTCTGAGCCACCCATCGCTAATCTCAATGTTCATTTTAAGTGTGAAAGCCTCCGCCTTTTGCTTCAGTATGCAACCCGAGACTGGGATTCGCTTTGCGATCATGGTCAGGGATGGAAGTGCCGCGCCTGCGCCATCTTGTGCCCAACCATCAAGCTGGTCCAACCTGTGCCAAAACACTAATTCCAAATAAGGTTGCCAAATTTAGAAGGATGTGCTTGTTCAGTGGCAACCACACAGCCCATAGACATGCGTTGGCTAGCACTTAGCCCTGTAATCCAAGCCTAAGCAATCCGTTTCAGCGTCGATATCTTTAAAGTGTGGATGTGTTTGGTGGCATAACTGTAACTAGGTCACGAGAAAATGAAAACTGTTTCGTGCTAAACAATGCGTTACGAGTGTATTACAAAAATGTTACATGTTTGCGTATATGCAGATAAGCTAAAGATGATTTGAACTGGCGCTCATTTCATGGGGTGGTCAGAAAGGAAAGCTGTGCTGAACGAATAAGGTTGTACAGTCTGCTCAGTGTGTAGCTCATCAGTTTTGTTATACATTTTAGCACTCCATATTGCGCCCTATTGGTACATCTGCGTCAATTAATGGGCGAACGCCGTGAAATTGTGGTCGTAATTAAACATTCAGCAAAACCACAAGCCTCCGAACTTGCATTCGCGGCAACGATGTTCACAATGCGACTTGCACAGTTCGAGTCCAAAGGTTTTAATAAACCATTGTTCAACACATGAAGTATTGGTTGCTGTTTTACACTGGCTTTATGGTGCCTGTGGTGGAACCATGAATAAGCCAGAATAATCGAGCTTATTCAAAATATTGGTTGATGACACAGACCGAAAACACAGTTAACGTATTTTGTCACATTGTTGTTTTCAAAAGTATCTTGGAGCTCTTTTCTCGACAAGCAATGTGATCATGAAAGTGGCTTGTTGGGCTAATTGGTACATGGTTATACTAGGAGAATGCCAGCAAACTTGAAAGTAGGAAAAATCAAGAAGCAGACATAGACAAAGGGACAGGAAGGTGGCTGGACTAACAACTGAACTTCATTCATGAAAACGACGTCCCCCAAGTCTGTACTGAACTTGTGCAAGGCAAAACAAAACAAAAATACGGTCAGCACCTTATCTATACATGTCTACACTTATCAAGAAATAAGAGCTCTTTCTTGGTAAGGAACACAGATGGTGCGTGACGTGATTCGTCATGTTCCGAAGCGGAGCAAGGTAAACCTGGATACTGGACGCATGGTCTATCTCGACGACGCTTCGGTTCCAGCTGGAGTGCATGACCTGCTGGTCAAGGGACCCAAGTTTGCCTTAGCACCGAGCTTGCGTGGTCACCAGCTTCTAGCTACTGTCTGGGAAATTTCACGAAAAGCACCTTCCGAGGAGAAGGAAAGGTGCCTATCAAAGGGTATTGAACAACTCCAGAATTCAGAACCTTCTCGTGGTCCCTCGGGAAAGCTCATGCGGCGGGTTGTACGTTTCCTCGTTCACAATGACTTTGGAATTCTTCAGTCCGATAAGGAAGGCGGGTTTGTTGTCCTCCCGAATACTTCGTTCAGTAAGAAAGCCAAAGAAGCTTTGAACGAAAACTTCAAGGCTGTGTGTGTATAGCCAGAAAAAGTGAAAAAAAGGGCTTTGGAGCTGCGAAAGAGGCTTAACCTGAAGTTCTTAGAAAAGACTGTTAAGAAGAGCAATGGTAATGTGCTTTCCGCATTATTCACTGTAAAAATGCACAAGCCTGACTGCCCTATGAAAACCATAGTGACAGAAGAAGGCTCATGGCAGAAGCCTGTTGGAAGGTTCTTGCAATGTTCCTTGAATGCCCTTGCTAGTGAGGACTCTTTCGGCATTGACAGTTCAAATGTAGTGAGCGACACCTTGAGATCGGGAGTGCAAACAGCAAACACTGCATTTTCTGTGGACATCGAAGAACTGTATTATTCTATTCCGCATGAACGTTTTGTGGCAGTGCGGGAAGCTATTGAATGCCAAGGAGAGACTTCTTTTCAAGTTAGTTTGGCCTCTCGACTTAGAGTTTTATGAAACTGTTATCTTTTTGCTTGTCGACAACTTTTGTTAAATTAGATGGCTAGGTGTTTTTGCAGAAGAATGGTATATGTATAGGGTGAAGTGTTGTGTCGGTACTGTGCGGTATTTTCTTAGCGAAATTCGACAGGTCTCTTTCAGACGCCATTACCGATTACTGTGTTGCTTGTATGTTTAGGTATGATGATGGTTTCCTTGTTCTCTTAAGTATTGGATGAAGTGATTGTCTCACTGATATCATTTGCAGTATCTTATCAGCTTTTCAGCATTGCTCTCGACATCTTAGTTTCACCCACGACGCACCACAAGAAAATTCCATCAGGTTTTTAGATTTGACTCTAACCTTTCATACTCAAGGTCACATTTGCAGGGCTTATAATGCAAGAACTAAAAAGACGTTGCTACCGTACCAATCCGCTCACTCGAAACTGGTCAAGTGTGGCATAACCTCTTTGTGCTTGTCGAATGCGGTGGAAAAGAGTTGTACGCATCTAATGCAAGACAGTGCTGCCCAGCAAGAAAGGAGACTGCTAGTGGCAGGCTAGCCAAAGAATTTGATCACTGCAGTGACTGAATCTATGTACAAGCGTTTGAAAAGGAAAAATGGGGAATCACGAAGTGCGAGACAAAATAAAAAAGAACTTGGTGGTTATGCCGTATGTACATGGCATTTCACATAGATTGAAATAGGTTGTGGCAAGAAACGACGTCAGTTTAGTTTGTTCTGCGCCTTGTGAGCTAGCAAAACATTGCATGAGGGTCTCGCAGCACAGTTCGCGAAAAAGTATGTGCAATACCAAGCATGTCGTGATGCACCACACGTATGACACGTGTAGTGTACAGTATCCCTTTGAAATGTAGAGATTACATAGAACAAACAGGTCACTGTGTGAATGATCGCATGCGTGAGCATGCGAATCTAATACCTACAGGCACAGGAGGTAATCTTCTGCTGCATTGTAAGGAGTGCGGTTGTAATCCTATCTTCAGTGACATTTCGATCTTGGCGAAGGCTAAAACTCAGCAGGAAAGAGAGCTGATTGAAGCCTATCGCATCTATAAACTTGGCCCCGAGAAGTGTGTAAGCGCACCATCTGTGTTCCTTACCAAGAAAGAGCTCTTATTTCTTGGTAAGTGTAGACATGTATAGATTAGGTGTTAACCGTGTTTTTGTTTTGTTGTGCCTTGCGCATGTTCAGTACGGACTTGATGCAGCATGAAATTGGTGAGAAGTAAACTTGGCATAGGACAAACCAAGATGTATGCAATGAAAGATAAGCAGGGTAATATTGACAATCTCGAAAATATCGTAAAAGCAGTGGAAGAATTCTATACTGACCTGTACAGTACCCAGAGCAGCTACGATACCTCCATTCGAAGTAGTAATGAACAGGTTACAGAGGCTCCTTCTGTAACTAGCGATGAAGTTAGAAGGGCCTTGCAATATGAAATGGGGAAAAGTGGCAGGAGAAGATGGAATAACAGTCAATTTAATCAAAGAGGGAGGAGACATAATACTTGAAAAACTGGCGGCCCTTTATATGAACTGTCTACCTAGTAAACCATGATTGTCCATAATATGTACTGGCAAGGTCGCAACGTCTAAGATGAAAAACAATGTTTTATGAACATCTACGGAATGTCCTATTTGTTCTTCATGCTATGTGGTCATTAAAAAGACGTTCTTTGGCATCGCATTCTGGATGTCTAATGTACATATACGATGTGTGAACCATGGACATACTTTAGATGTCTGCGACAGCAGCACACATAACAGTTAAACATACGGTGTGATATTATCAGAAGGAAATTTTCTATAGTAAAATTTAATCAATGTGAAAATGGTTTCGTACACATCTATTGCCCCATCAGCATGGCGGACACTAGTTATATGGGCATCTATCTGATAAATTACATAAATTCATTTATCACCTTTTTAACTTTTGATATTAAGACCCATCTTGGAATAGCAGAATCGTATTAGAGCTCCACAGTAAGCTTCTTCTTTTTTTTTTTTTTTAGTTGGCGCATGACGGGTAATTAGAGATCGCAGGGAGAGAGGCCTTCGTCCTGCAGTGGGCATAAAACAGGCTGATAATGATGATATCAGGAAAAAGTATGTGTTAGAATCAAGTAAATAACGCACATGCTTTTTAGTTTGTTTATTCATTTATTTATTTACTATCTTAAGAACCATGCGGTCATTCTCTTTAGCATATTCACTCGACATTAGAAACATACAACACTGATGTTTACATATACAGTATTGCCTTTCCACCTGTGTACATCTCTTGTTAAGGAGCATGGGCAGGCGGGTAATGGGACGTAAACAAATAACAAAAAAGAGGCTGCGAATTAGGCCCCAGCCCCCTCTCTCCCTGGCAGATTGAAGACGTGGCGCTTATGCTCATGAGTGCACATAAAGCCTGTAATGGGTGCACTGAACAGTTCCGATGGTAACGTCTCTTCGTAACCGAGGAGGCAGATGACTCAGAGCAGGAACGGCTGGTAGCTCGAACGGCTCACACTCGTGCCAAGCACTGGCGATCCGGCTGGCCCACTGGTTGCACAGCAGGCATGGAAGCGACGATCTGGCTGGCCTTGTTCCTGTGCTCTTCTTCTTCATTACAATTACCCCCGGTGCAAAAGCGGAGCCATCCTGGCGACTTACGACGTGGAGACGAGCGGGTCATAGAATTGTTTCAGGCGGCGCACGTGAACAACATCCCGTCCACGGCGGCACTTGTCGGATGTCGATGTAAGCGGCCCTATGACATAGTTGACGGGAGAGGTCCGTTCGACGATGCGGTATGGTCCATCATACTGCGAGAGAAGTTTTTTCGAAAGTCCAGGCGTGGTAGAAGGCACGCACAACAAGACAAGGGCGCCGGGAGCGAAGTTCGGATTCGTAGCGTCGCCATCACGATTGGCTTTTTGTCGTTGTTGGTCAGCGGAGGTGAACTTTCGGGCTAATTGACGGCATTCCTCGGCGTATCGGGCGACGGCTGAAACGGGAGCACATTCTGACGCGTCTGGTGTATAAGGCAAAACCGTATCGATGGTATGGGAAGGATCGCGACCGTAGAGAAGAAAGGATGGAGAAAATCCTGTGGTACTTTGTGTAGCCGTATTATATGCGTACGTGACAAATGGGAGGATGATGTCCCAGTTTGTATGCTCCGATGAAACGTACATGGCGAGCATATCACCAAGGGTGCGATTGAAACGCTCTGTAAGTCCGTTAGTTTGAGGATGGTATGCCGTGGTGGTCCGGTGAACTATGCGGCATTGAGCAAGCAGAGCTTCAACCACCTGCGACAGAAACACACGGCCTCTATCACTCAGCAGCTCCCGAGGTGGGCCATGACGAAAAATGAAACGATGGAGCAGAAAGGATGCAACGTCACTGGCGGTCGCTGCAGGTAGAGCAGCGGTTTCGGCATAGCGTGTAAGGTGGTCAACTGCGACAATAATCCATCGTTTTCCAGCGGGTGTTAGTGGTAGCGGCCCGTACAGGTCAATTCCCACACGGTCGAAGGCACGAGCAGGGCACGGAAGCGGCTGCAATAATCCGTGGGCTGGATGAGGCAGAGATTTGCGGCGTTGGCATTGCGTGCACGAGCGGACAAACTTTTGGACAAAAGTAAACATTCCGCGCCAGTAGTAACGTTGCCGCAGGCGCTCATACGTCTTCAAAACGCCTGCGTGTGCACATTGTGGGTCAGTATGGAAAGACGCGCACATGTCGGAACGCAAAGTCTTAGGGATAACCAGGAGCCACTGGCGACCATCGGGCTGGTAGTTCTGTCGATACAAGAGTTTATCCCGGACAGCAAAATGGACAGCCTGGCGACGCAGGGAGCGGGAGATGGGAGATGCAGGCGAGCCAGAAAGGAGATCCAAAAGAGAGGCCACCCAAGGATCCTTGCGCTGTTCTGATGCGAACGTGTCGATGTCGACCGAGGATACCGCCTCAATGGTGGAGAGGGAGGCCGCGTCGGCAGGCAGCGGAGAGCGGGACAGAGCGTCAGCGTCAGTGTGCTTGCGACCGGAGCGGTATATGACGTGTATGTCGTATTCTTGAATGCGCAGAGCCCAGCGGGCAAGGCGTCCAGACGGGTCTTTTAAAGAGGATACCCAACAAAGGGTGTGATGGTCAGTAACCACATTGAAAGGCCTGCCGTATACATAGGGGCGAAACTTCCCGAGTGCCCAAACGATGGCCAGGCATTCTTTTTCAGTGACGCTGTAATTGCGTTCCGCTTTGGTCAGCGCACGACTGGCGTAAGCAACGATGTACTCGGAGTAGCCAGACTTGCGCTGCGCAAGGACAGCGCCAAGGCCAATACCACTGGCATCGGTATGCACTTCAGTTGGGGCGGTGGGGTCGAAGTGTCGCAGTATAGGCGGAGACGTCAGGAGACGGCGTAAGGTCACGAACGCGGTGTCGCATGCAGGAGACCAGGAGGATAGGTCGTTGGCGCCACTTAAGAGTTGTGTCAGAGGTGATATTATCCAGGCAAAATTGCGAACAAATCGCCTGAAGTAAGAACAGAGGCCGATGAAGGCGCGGAGGTCTTTGAGTGTCTTTGGTTTCGGAAATTCTGCCACGGCGCGAAGTTTTGATGGGTCGGGGCAAATGCCGTCTTGTGATACGACGTGACCCAGAATCACGAGCTTGCGCGCGGCGAACTGGCACTTTTTCAGGTTCAGTTGCAGGCCTGCATTGGTCAAGGACGTCGACACTTGCCGAAGGCGAGGAAGATGCGTGCTGAAATCAGGGGCGAACACAACGATGTCATCGAGATAGCACAAACACGTGCTCCATTTTAGGCCGCGCAAGATAGTGTCCATCATTCGTTCAAAGGTAGCAGGTGCATTGCATAAGCCAAATGGCATCACATTAAATTCGTATAAACCATCTGGCGTAATGAATGCAGTTTTAGGGCGATCAACTGCTGACATCGGGACCTGCCAGTAGCCCGAGCATAAATCCAACGAAGAGAAGAATTCAGCGCCTTGCAAGCTGTCCAAAGCGTCGTCAATGCGTGGTTGAGGGTATACGTCTTTGCGCGTTATCTTATTGTGACGGCGATAATCGACGCAGAACCGAATGGAACCATCTTTTTTTGTGGCAAGAACCACCGGTGATGCCCACGGGCTATTGGAAGGTCGAATGACGCCGCGCTGAAGCATGTCGTCCACGTGCTCACTGATCACCTGACGCTTCTTGGCGGATACGCGGTACGGGCGCTGCCGCAATGGCGCATTGGAGCCAGTGTCGATGTGGTGGCTGACGGTTGACGTGCGACCCAGAGTAGGCTGAGCGACATCAAAAGAAGAACGGAACTGGGCAAGCAGGTGAAGAAGTTAGGAGCGCTGCTCGGAAGTAAGGTCATCGGCAATGAAAGGTGTGAATAAGTCACCTGATGGCGGAGCAGAAGTGGAAAGTGCACAGAAGTCAGTGAGCTCTGTATACGAAGCGTCCGGCACGTCGATTATAAATATGTCATCAAGAGGGTGAACATGGCCAAGTGCTTCACCGCAAAGAGCCGTCAGGGCTGTAGGAAGCAGATTGCAGACGATGGACGACGATTGGACGATGGCGCTGAGTCCAGCTGAAATGTCAAGCGTGGCGAAAGGGAGGGGAACATCTTTGGGGGTTATGAAGAGTTCCGAAGGAGTGAAGAGGACAGTGCCTCCAGAGACAGTGCCACAGAAGACGGGAACAACGGCAGACGAGTACGGCGGTATGGTGATGTCTTCCCGAAGGACTAGCTTAGCGGGAAGAGATGTGGCGCCGACGAGGGGTACGTCACACAGAGGCGATAATTCGACTTCAGCACGTGCACAATTGATGACGGCGTTATTTCGCGAAAGAAAGTCCCACCCAAGTATCACGTCGTGAGAGCAGGACTGAAGAACCACAAACTCCACAATATAGAGAACGCCCTGAATAATAACTCTAGCTGTGCAAGCTGCTGAAGGCTGCACTGGCTGGGCGCTTGCTGTGCGAAGAGAAAACCCAGAAAGTGGCGTCGTAACTTTTCGTAAGGCGCGAGAGAGGCGTTCGTTTAGGACAGACACGGCTGCTCCAGTATCAATTAGCGCAACGGTAGGGAGGCCGTCCACAGTTAGATCGACTACGTTCGAAGGCGACAATGGAGGACTTGTACAGATCGATGGCGACGCAGTTCTTGCCTCCTGAACTGCGGCGCTTAGTTTTCCTCTTGCATGGGTGAAGGGCGCCGACGCAAGGGGGATAACGAGCGGCGACGCGGGGAAGGCGAACGACATGGAAGGACCGGGCGCTCGGCTGGTGGCCTGTTCAACTGCCGACTAAGATAAGTGTCTTGAAAAGGTTGCACGTCGGCGTAGGGAGGCGACTGCACCAACCCATCAGAGTGCAGCATGCGGCGGCGGCAGAGTCGTGCAACATGGCCGGGAATACCGCAGGCATAACATATGGGCCTGTTGTCTTGTGTGCGCCAAGGATTAGCAAACGCAGTAGCAGGTCAATGAACGGGATGACGAACGGGTGGTAGCGGCCGTGGATGTAGCGCAACGAGTGGTTGACGAGGAGGCTGCGCGGCGACGGATGCGTAAGTAGGTGACACGGCGCCAGGGTACAGCTGATGCTGCATTGGTAGAGCCTCAGCAACTTGAGGCTGCGCGGCGACGGTTGTGTAGGTAAGTGGCGCGGCGACAGGGTACTGCTGATGCTGCATAGGTAGGGCCTCAGCAACTTGCTCTTCAATAACCCGCCGGAGCGTAGGGGCGAGCTGTGTAGGAGGCTGTGAAGGCAGCGGCTGCTGTTGGGGTAGCTCAGCAAAGGGCATTAGAGAGAGCTGACGTGCAATTTCCTCCCGCACGAAAGCTTGGATTTGTGTGAGCAGGGGGGAGCGATCAGGGAGGACGGTCATGGAAGAGCGGGCCTCGTCAGCCACTGAGGGGCGCCTGGTCAAAGCGCGTTGCCTTCTCAACTCGTCGTAGCTTTGGCACAAGTTTATGAGCTCTGCTACGGTGCGCGGACTCTTGGCAATCAACATTTGAAAAATGTCATCGGCGATGCCCTTCAAAATGTGCTTTAATTTCTCATTTTCGGGCATAGAAGCATCCACACGTTTGCACAGGTCGAGAACCTCTTCGATATAACAGGTGAATGTTTCACCGGGTTGTTGCGTTCGCTCTCGTAACCGCTGCTCGGCGCGCAACTTGTGGACGGCAGGGCGACCGAAAACTGCAGCGAAACTGGTCTTGAACGCGGACCAGGACTGAAAGTCGGCTTCGTGATTCTTAAACCACAGGTGAGCCACTCCCGCTAGGTAGAATATGACGGCATTTAACTTGGCGGTATCATCCCATCGATTGTGCAAGCTCACCCGTTCGTACGTAGCCAACCAGTCATTGACGTCCTGTTCATCCGTACCGCTGAAAACCGCTGGATGGCGTTGCGGGACAGCGCCACAGCAGGCAACGGGGGGTGGCGGTGGCGTCGGCTGGCAAGAGTCAGGCATGACGGGAGGCAGAGTCCAAGACCGGAGTTCCAGGGTGTAGATGTTCTTGAGTACCCCGCACCTTCCACCAATTGTAATGGGTGAACTGAGCAGTTCCGATGGTAACGTCTCTTCGTAACCGAGGAGGCAGATGACACAGAGCAGGAACGGCTGGTAGCTCGAACGGCTCACACTCGTGCCAAGCACTGGCGATCCGGCTGGCCCACTGGTTGCACAGCAGGCATGGAAGAGACGATCTGGCTGGCCTTGTTCCTGTGCTCTTCTTCTTCATTACAAGCCTAATAGCTCCAAAATAAATTGGCAGAACACTGCCTAAAGTGACAGCAGTCAGGATTGCACACTCAATATCTGCACATCACAATGATGCACACTGCGAAGGGTGCACAGAAACCGAAGCCGCGTTCAGTGCAGAGCGCTGAACTTTCTCCATCATGAGGCTTCTCGATCGCCTAGGCAACCACTGAGCACCGCATCGTGCTACCGCGGCTTTATTATTATTATTTTCCATTCTGCTTGCTCTTCGTCTCGTGCTCCTTCTTCTCCGCGTCGCCCTCATTGCTCTCCCCTTCCGTCAGCCAGTGCCCCTCGTTGAGAAGCGTGCTCGCTACCGTGCTTGTTGGCGGGATTTTCCTGTGGAAGCAGCATTATGACAGGTATTTCATCTCGTGCAACTGCACTGTAAGTGGTATGCATATATATGGATTTCTATGGGAGTGTAAACAGGAATTGGAAAAGGCCACATTGTAGCCAGTTCTGCACTACAAGCGGCTACAATATAAGTGGTCTAAGCACTATTGATGTATAGCATTTTATTGTAACTCATGGTGTATTCAATAAAAAATTATTGCTAAAGCCTTCAAAAACGGGCTGTTTTGTTCGTGATAAGGAAAGAGTTAAGCTACTGTGGCAGCTGTGATGCGGTAGTGTCAAAGTTAAACCTTAAATATTTTGTAGGTTGACTAGCACTATTAATATCTCGTACATTTAACCTCTATTTACTGCGAGGAGTATTCCTAAAACACATGCAACTAGCTGCGCAGTCCTATGTAAGAAGTGTAAGAAAAATTGGTGGCACATCCGTCTGTTGGGCATAATTGGCAACATTAATGTAATTAGCAATCTATCTCATGATGGTGTAAAGGTTAGGATAAGCACTTTTCAAGGTGTGTGACTTTGGGTAGGTGGTGGGTAGGGTAGACAAGGCATTTTGTTACGACACGAAAAAACTATATTAAATCGGCACGCAGACATTACACATGTGAAAAGCTCAGTCAAACATGAGGGGTTCCAAAATAAGGCTAGTCAGTCTCAAAAGTTCACTGGGTGCAGTGCTAGTGGTGCCCGATGCGGTAGAACTGTCTCCGGTGAGGTGGTGGCTGATGCAGGAGGAAGGAATGGCAGAACGGGCAGGAAATTTGGATGGCCGCTGACTTGAACAGAAGCCAACAGTAATTTTCAACGAATGATGGCAGCAGGCAGCAAACTTGAAGAGAGGACGGCAGCAAACTCGTACCGCTCCGATGTCACACTTCTGGTTACGTCCCAAAGCACTCCCCATCCTGTACACAGGAACCTGATCTTCAGAACACCATATGTAGATGCGGGTTCAGCTGTCCCTGTGGGCCTGGTCACGCCCACCTGGTCCAGCAGCGTTTGAACAATCTTGTCCAACTGGCGTTCACTTGCACTGCCACGGGTGATTTTTTTTCTTGTGCTGCGCGAGGCCTTCATTTCTGTTTCATCTTCCTCTTGGTGTCAGCTTCTCCGTTGTCTTTTATCATTTCTGCTTTGAATTTTGCACTGTACTTCATCACAGATCGGGGTGTGATTGATGTGTGTTGTATGTTATGATGATTATTGGGACAATTATTTGATGATTACAATAATGGAACTAAATAGACAGGCAGAGTTGTGGTATGTACAAGTTTGGAGTGTTTATTCAAGAGCTTGACGTACTGTCCCTTTAATTGTTCTATATACATTTTCTCTATATACACGTGTGTATACACACTTCAGGATGAAGTGTCCATTGGCTCACCTGCACCAGCATTGGTTGAAGGCATCGCATTGTCAGGTTAAGCAGCAGCCTCTTGTCCATTGATGGATTGATGGAACTTCATTGCAAATGGTGCAATGAAGGGATATGGTTATTAATTATGACAAAACAGTGCATATGTGTATTACAAATAAGTTAAGAAAGCTAGAATACTTGTACAAAATAAAGGATAATAAGATTAGGGAAGTAGAAAGCTGCAAATACTTGGGGATAACTTTAACTTCACGTCTATCCGGGTGCCTCACATAGACAATATAACCTGTGCAGCCCGAAAAAGATTAGGATTTCTAAAGTTTAAATTAGGTGACTCCACATCCTCATTAAGATTAAAAGCCTATAAAACGTACGTTAAGCATCTCAGAATATTCGAGTATCGTTTGGGATCCTCACACAGTGGTAGGTATTGAAAAACTAGAAAGAATTCAAAGGTTAGCCGCGCGCTTCATTTATAAGCGCTTCAAATGACGTGATTCTCCAACGAGTATGCTGGAAGCCGCAAACTTGGAACCACTAACTGATCGAAGAAAAACTGCCAGATTAAATATCTTTCACCAGCTTTATTACGGGAAACTAGGAATACAACTGCGTGACTATATTATTAAGGACACATCTCGAATTTCCCGCCACAAACACAGCCAGTATTTAAAACCGATCTTTGCACAAACAAACCTTTTCAAAAACTCATTTTTTCAGAAAACAATCAATGATTGGAATGCCCTACCTGGAAATTCCCGCTGGTTACAGCCACCCACTTGATGAATCTTGTTGACTGTAACCCTTGTATATATTTGTATGTTTGCTTATTTTTGTATCTGCTCACGTAGCCCCCTCCTGCTTGGACAGATGTCTGCAGTATTGTGAAAATAATAAAATGGTTATCCCTCAAGCGACCACACTGAACGAGTATGGGGCGCTAACCCCCTTGTCAACTAGGCACATTCTTTAGGGAACATACCCAGTGACCTAAGTTGTCTACTGGGCCAGACATCAATTGGCGGCAAGTTGTTTGCTTGGGCACATACACAGTGGGCCAGCACATACCTAGTGGCCCAAGCTAGTAGACAATTTTGGCCAGTAGTAATGTGGAGCAGGAGGAGGAAAAACTTTATTTGCTCTAATTGGTTAGAAATTAGCGGTGGCAGATGTGGTCGGCCATCTTCACGGTCTTCCCCATCTGTGCAGAGTCGACGCCCCTATTCCAGGGCACCACTGAGGGTGGCTACTCGGTGAGCATGCTTTACTAGTCCATGCTGGACTTTTGGGTCGCTGCTGGAGAGCACCCTCTCCCACTGCTCTGCACTCGGGTCTTTTACTTGAAGGAATGAATTCTGAATGCATCTCCATGTAATGTGATATAAGGTGGGCTTGGCGCCACACCAGGGGCAAATGTCTCTATACTGGGTGGGAAACATCTTGCTTAGTGTGTTTATATTTGGGTATGTTCCTGTTTGCAGCCTCCTCCAAGAGGTTGCTTCATGCTGATTTAGGCTGTTGTGGGGTGGAGGGTATTTGATTCGGACCCCCTTATAGTAATTCAGAATGTCTGAGTAGCTTGGGTTGACTGGTACGGGTTCCTCAGGGTCGGTGCTTGTGGCCGCTCGGTTTGTGTGCTCTCGAGCTGCCTTGTCTGCCCTTAGGTTCCCTTCTATTCCAGCGTGTCCCGGTACCCAGAAAATTGTACGGCTGACTTTGTTGTTAGCCCTGCAGGAGCAGAGGATGTGAAGCGCTCTGCATCCTATTCTGCCGTTCATGTAATTCCGACACGTAGCTTGCAAGTATTGTGAAAGACCTTTCGGATCGGTAGCCCTCCACTGCCACTAGAGCTACAGCTATTTCCTCAGCTTCCGTTACCGAGCAATCCTTCATTGACGTGCTGCTGATCTCTTTGTAGTCCTGGCTTATTACTATCGCAGCTGTCTTTATTATGTTTGTGCCTCTTTGCTTGCCGTATACTGCAGCATCTGTGTATACTGTTGTGTTTTTTGTGGCCAGGTACTTTTCGACGTATTTCGCCCTTGCGTCCCTTCGCGCCGTGTGGAGGTTTGGGTCCATGTTTTTGGGTAGGGGCCTAACAGTGTATTTTTTCCGATATTCATCAGGAATCCCCTCCGTTCTTTGGGCTTCTTTGACTGATTCCACGAAGCCTAGCCTTATTAGCAGTTCCCTTCCCGTTCTGGTCTGCTGGAGTCTTATGAGCTGTGCGATACTGTGGGCTTCTTTTAGTTCTTCGAAGGTGTTGCTTAAACCAAGTTTCTCTGTCGATTTATTGTTCGGCAGGTGAAGTGCTGTTTTGTACGCTTTGCGTAAAATGGTGTTTGCTTCTTGTATTTCCTGTTTGGTGCAGTTGAAGTACGGGAGTGAGTATGCGACCCTGCTGACCACCAGGTTGCCAACCAGCTTAAGTGTGTCTCCTTCTTTCATCCCATATCTCTTTTGTGACACCCGCGTGATCATGCGTGCTATTTGGGTTGTTTACTGCTTGAGTGTTTTCAGAGTGTGGGTGCAGCGCTGGTTGGATTGCACCCACATTCCAAGGATCCTGATTCGTTGGCTTTCCAGTATCAGCTGCCCCTTTAGCCGCATGTTAAGGCTTTCTATGCTTTTCTTGCCCCGTGTAATTCTCAGAAGCTTGGATTTCTCCGTTGAGCACTCAAGGCCTCTTTCCCCGACGTATTCTTCCACGCAATTGGCTGTGGCTGCTTCTTGCAGATAGCTTTCTTTTTGGCACAGCGAGCCTTTAGTGGCCCAGATGGTGATGTCATCTGCATACATGGCGTGTTGTACGCCTTCGATTTCACTTAGTTTATGCCCTAGGCCAGTCATTGCGATGTTAAAGAGTATCGGGGAAATTACTGAACCTTGAGGTGTCCCCTTGTTTGGTGTGGGGAATTTTTGCGATCGGATCTCTCCCAAACCTATTGTGGCTGTTCTATTGGAGATGAAGGCTTTGACGCATCCGTGTACTTTCTTCCCGCAGTCTACGCTGTTAAGGCCTTCCAGGATTGCTGCGTGGCTGACATTGTCAAAAGCTCCTTTTTTGTCTGGTGCCATTAAAACGTGTTCTCCGTTGTATGGTATGTTGCTGAGAACCTCATGTTTAATTTGGAGAAGGACATCCTGTGTCGAAAGCTTGGATCGTAAACCGAACATAATATGGGGGTATAGCTCGTTTTCCTCCATGTAATGTTGTAGTCTTTTTGTTACTATCCTCTCGTACAATTTGCCTAAGTACGATGTGAGGGAGATTGGTCTTAAGTTTGTTACCTGTAGCTTTTTGCCTGGTTTGGGTATCATTACAATCTCGGCGTGTTTCCATTCCTCTGGTACCGCTTCTTCAGCCCAGTGTTGGTTGAGGAAGGTGGTGAGTTGTTCCACCAGTTCGTCCCCTAGGTTTCGAATAAGTGAATTTCTGATTTTGTCCGCGCCCGCTGCTGTATTCTTTTTTATGCTTCTTATGGCCACGTACACCTCTTCTTTTGTGATTGGCCTGTCCAGCAGCTCGTTTTCTTTCCCTTTGTATTGTTGTGTGTAGGCCGCCGGGTTGTCATGTCCAAAACATTTGACTCTGACCTGCTCTAGCAGTTCAGAGTCCGGTCCCTCGAATTGGTGTACCAGGCAGTGTATGGCCTTATTGTTTTCAGATTTTGTTTTTGTTGGGTCCAGGAGCGCCTTGAGTATGTGCCACGTTTTTGCCGTGCTAAGGGTTCCGTTTAGGGACTTGCTAAACTGTTGCCAGTTTTGCCTAGTCAGCTGAGCCGCATACTCCGCTGCCTCCTTGGTTATCTCTGCGATTTTCTTTTTGAGCTTCCTGTTTAGCCTTTGTTTTTTCCATCTTTTAGTGAGCCCGCGTCTTGCCTCCCATAGCTTGAGTAGTCGCGAGTCCACCTCAGGTGTTTCCTCTGTTCTTTCTATTTCTTTGGTGTACTTGTCGAGCACCTCCCTGAGCTTGTTTCCCAAGCCTTCTAGGGACTCTATGTTTCCCTGTATAGTTTTGCATTCCTTCCTGAAGGCATTCCAATCTGTCACCTTGGTGGTGCCAATTTTGCGTTATTATTCTTCCGGTTGCCAATTGCGTTTTTAGGATGTAGTGATCGCTGCCCAGATTCTCCAGCAGGTTTTCCCATACCGCCTTGTCTGTTCCCGGGATGTATGTCAGGTCGGGGCATGTGTCGGAGCTTATGCTGTTACCTAGTCTGGTTGGCGTACTGTCGTCTGTTATGAGGGTGCAGCCGTATATATCTGCTGCTTCCTTAACTTGTATGCCTTTCTTGTCTGGTTTTTTGTAACCCCAGGTCAGATCTTTGGCGTTGAAATCTCCTACAATCACTAGGGGGTTTGTTTTGGCTAATTTGCTCGCTCCTGCAAAAAGTTTGCGGAAGTTCGCGTCTTTTTGACTCGAAGGACTATAGAGACTTATGACAAAGACACTGCTGTCTTTTCTTTTTTGGAATGATTTCGACAATACCGTGGTCTATGTCTGTGTCGGCTATGCTGTCGTGTGCTATGGCGGTGAGGAATTTACTGATTAGTATTGCTGTGCGTTCTTTTTCATAGCATGTGTAGCCTTTTAGCATTGGTGTGGTTTTCCCCTTCTCCTGTAGTGCTATGATATCTGGTGGTGTGAGTTGTGTGTTCATGTATTCTAGGAGTTGCCCTTGTTTTTTGCGATAGCCCCTGCAATTCCATAGCCAAATTTCTATTGTTTCGTGTCTGGCCATGGTTAGTCCTCGGTGTTAGACGCGTTGTAGTTTTCGAGGCCCTGTCTTCTTAGGTTGAATTTGTCTTTAGCTTGTTGTGAGATTTGTTGTTTGTGTTGGTTTTGGATCTCCTGATCCATTATTGCCATTTTGTGTTCTATTGCATTTGTTTTCTCTTGTATAAACATCATAAATTTTCTCATTTGGTCTTCGAAAGATTCTGGTAGCTGTGGTTGTTGTTGTGGTGGAGTCTGCGGTCTAGGGGGACTACCGGTCCTTTGATCCTGCAAGGCTTTAATTAGCTCCTCCAACCATCTTTCTAGCTGTTCTATGCGTTTGCGATATGCTTCGTTTTCCTTTCTAAGATTTTTAAGTTCCTCTCTATTATTATTAGCTTTCCCCGAGTGTGGAGGTGGTGTTTTGGGTGATCCCCAGCTCACCTTAGTGTTGTCTTGGGTCTTCTTAATCTGTTGTTGTCCCTTGTGTTGCTGCTGCCTCTTCGTGGGCGGAGGCTGCAGTGGTGGGAAGGAGCTGTCCGTGGCTGGGTCTCTCGCCTGTGGAAGAAGTTAGATACATACCGCAAACCGTGTGAAGTACCCAAACAATGCTAATCTCATTAAAACTTCAACTGTTGTCTCCCAAGTTCCACAGGATATGTGCCTTCTGTTGACAGAACTTTCTCATGTGGGCAAGTTGTTTTAAGGTATGTCCTCACTTGCGGAATAAAGCGCGCGCCGCGTTCCAAAGGTCACACCACTGCGCATTCACGGAGAGCGGCGGGTAGGCGAGAGTTCTTGCCCTCTCTCGAGATGCCTCAAAAGTGCGTTTCAGTCGTTCGTCTCTGGCTGCTGGGACTCGGCGAGAGCATTGACCTCACTGCCCACGTGACGACCTCAGCGCCTGTGATTGGTTCACTCGGGTTTGCAGAAACGCGGTGCCGCGAAAAAATGGGTTCGCAACCCATCCTTGCGCGGCAGCGAATTCTTGCTGCGAAAGCACCTTTCACGCGGCGCGTTCTTTAGCACACGCTTATTTCTGCAAGTGAGGACTTGCCTTTAGCCTGTGTGTCAAGAACAACTCATAAGGTGATAAAGTGCAATGCACCAAACCAGTTGGCAGAGCGTTATAGTTTTTTATTCCTTCGATCCAGAACTGGAACAATGAAATATTCGCTAATTGGACCCGAACTGAACTGATACATTTTCTAGATTTTACACACTGTTTCTTAAAGGGCCCCTCACCAGGCCCCATAGCAGATTTTGGTTATATACTGGAAGTTACGTGTCCTCTAGGAAATGTTCTGCCGCAAGAATTTTTCAAGTCTCCTCATTAATAGTCAAGATAGAAATATTTCAGTGCCGCGAACTTATAATTTCAGCAGGCGGGCTCCACTGCATAGCAAGACTCCCTCTCTGCTCGCCCTGTCTAGCCTTCGCAAGCGAAATTCCTTCCCTGCGTTCTCCCATGTCGGACCTCAAGGATCACGTGACACATATGTCACGAGCCCCGCCTTCACTTTATTTTTTTCTCGTCTTTTTTTTACCGGCGATGCGCATTTCCGCTGGCGGTGTTGCCCTCGAGCTGGCATCGTTTCGTGCAGCGCACGATTTTGCTCGCTGTGCACAAAGACACATGACTAGCGGTATAATTCAGTGCTACACGAATACTGAGGCAGAACAAGCGGATCGCAGAGCACGATCACACGCTGGAACACGGTAGAAAATGGCATAGTTTCGGTACCTGCGCACGTGACAAGCAGACGAAGCAAAAGTACATCTCTCTTGCTTCGGTGTGAAGTAAAGCAAAAAACATGCAGACATTCCGTTTGTGTGTTTTATTATTTCTCTAGACTTAATTCGTCAATTCAAGCAACAGATCACAGAAATAACAGATGGTGCCTTGAATAATTCTCGAAGTCACATGTCACCACGAGCGACATCACACTGCAGACTGGAGTACGTAAGCACAGGGACGCGAGTACGTCATCCTCCGGCTTGGAGCGCGGCGGCCACGAGTAGAAGGAAAAATGGCATTCGGTTTGAAATTTCAGATATTTCTGCGGCACGTAGCAATGTAATACTTTGCAAACACAACCATTATCAAGCAGTGTATGCTCTGCGCTTGTAAGTTCAAAATGGCCAGACCTGGTGAGGGGCCCTTTAAAGTAGCCATTTGGCAAGCTATATGATTCATAAAGACTGCCATCATTGAGGCTGTTGTTATACTGCTGACTGTTAATGGCACTGGCCATTATAAAGAGAGAGCCCCGAAGAAGGCTTTCAAGCCTAACATGTACAGAAATATAAAAAAAGCGGAGACAGTCGGCAGCTATTACTATAGCTCAATTGGTAGAACATTGTAGGTGTGATCACCTATGGCAATTTCTTTTCTTCCACTTTCATTTTCCCTTGATAAAGAACATCAGATTATGATAATGATAAACAAGAACATGAAAATTAACCCTCATCTCCAATTTATAGGCAGCGTATCTATAAGTTTAGTTCCTATTGTGCTGTCCTTAGCATTCATGTCTGTTGGCTTCCAGTTTGTTATACATTACCATATTTTTTTAACATGTGTCCCATTATCTTTCGGTTGTAAATGTAGTTACCATGAAAAGCCACATGATTGCCTGCTAAGTATACAAGAGAGTATAGACGCCTACCAACTATTCTTGAATGAGATTGACCCTGAATGTTGGCTGCTAATTGAATGCCAAATAGATTATTGCTTTCTAGCTTTGAATAAAAAAAAGCACTTAGCTGCCAGTGCACAAAATGGATTAATAGCATCAATCAGGCCACAGGCAAACACCCTGACTTTAAGCATTCTTTATATGTCTCACAGGGGATCGGTTATTTATGGTGTCACCAGGAGTCGAACACGACTCAACATTAGCTAACAGAAAGACAGTAGAAACCATTGTTGCTGACTGCAAAATATTTGTAGCACTTTAATTTCTATTCATGTAATGTCAGATAAACAAGCAATTCTAGTCTGGCATGTTCTGTGTGAAACTAAACATAATTTTCTTCACTTTTGGCCATATCTGATGCTGTCTCATATTGTTGCTTGTGCCCACACAAAGTTCACAGGAAAGGGAGCAGCACAAAATTGGTAGCAGACAACTTTTTTAGTTCTGTATGAAGGCTGTCATTGTAAAGTTTAAGCACTTTATCGTTGCAGGTTCTATTTTCCAACCTATGAAAATGACCAACTGCTCTGCACTTTGGAAGATGAAAACCTGCTGGAAGACTCTGCAGATGAAGTGATTGTTCCAGAGGACTGTGCGCCGCCTGATAGTTGTGTGCTTGAGGCACTCGAGAGCAAAGAGTGAAGCTTTGTACACATCTTTCTTTGTGAACAGCACCTGGTTGGCACCGTTTCGTTTCTTGGCAGACATTGCTGTGCACACAGACACATGCACACAAATATGTGTACAGACAGAAAAGAACCGAACCTTTGTTGGGTTTGCAGAGAGTACATCAGAGCACATGGGAAAAAGCTTAAAAACTGTTGAATCAGACATCTTGAAAAACATAGTATCATTTTCTCATTCAAACTTCTGAACTAAATTTCGGTCAAGTGAATTAATGGTTTAATGAGTACTACTACAAATGTAATCTTGTACGCACCTGAATGAGAAAAGGAACATGAAAAAAAAATATCATTAGCTTTTTTTTTAATATATCCAAGCCTTCCACCACTAACTCTGCATATTGTAGGCGACCTGTGGTGACTGATATATCCAAGCTGACTGGTCTGTATGAATTGTGGTCACAAATTATTTGGAAACTGTTTACATGTCTTCTTGACCTAAGCCTAGGCAGTAGGCTCTAGAAGTGCTTTGCAAAGGCCTAGTTGCAGTGTGGTGCAACATGTGGTTTCCGGAATTTTGGGAAAATTTGAGCCAGTTATCTGTGGCACCAAGTCTAGATAAACTATGATGTCAGAGTTGCTAGAACTGTGACTTCTCATATTGAAAAGCCCATGTTTTCACTTTGGCTTTCCTCTTGATCTTCACCTTCTCTCCAGGTCAGATGTACCCTGTGAAATGTGATTTTACAATAATAATTAGACCAGGAATGTTGTATCACTTAATCCTTTAATTTAACAAGACAAGCTGCCACTGTATACAGTGGCCAACGTCTTAGTTGTGTTGACCTGTAGAGCACTGACGTATCCGCGTCAGGCACTAAATAATTTTGTTAATTGAAAATTTAGTTTCACCACATTTCTTGCACCTTCAGAATTATGAAAAAGTGTACATGTTGCAGAACATATTAAAGTTTTCAAAATATAGACTCCATACGAGAACTTGCTACTCAAACTTCAGACATGAGAAAATCAGCTGTTTTGTGTCCAGCATACTTGGAAAGCATCCACCCACCAACTTGAAAAGTTTGGCAGATTCCATGCATATGTGTTAATTGGCAACAAGTGAAGCTTCCCTTTATGTTTACTGAAACGTCTTCACTTCATCACTTTTATGTATCTCAACGCTTCTTGCTCAATGCACGCACTGGTCCTATATTTTTCACTTAACTTCCCCATGCCTCGCTGCTTCTGTTGCTGACTTCTTTGTAACCGACTTCTTCATTTCTTTGTAGCCCAACACACCTTGCTTAATGCTTGCTTGGATCTCATTTTGTTCCGTTCACTTTTTTCTTCACAGTGCTTCTCAGTCATGTTGGGGTTTTCTCATGTAAAACACCAAAATTAAATTTTTTTTTTCATTCTCCACACACGGCTGTTTCTGTTGTTGTCTCCTTCACATCTCTATAGCTGACTTCACTTCTTGCCTCTTGTTCTGCCTGTCTTTTCCTGCACATAGTCAGTGGTGCATACCTAGCCTGGGGTATTAGTCAGGAATGTTCACATACCCTATGGCACATGCCCAGTTGCATATACCTAGGGTTTTATTATTGCAAAAGCATCATACGCCCCATTACGCAAAAATTTGTCATAGCATGGCCAAAAGATGGTACCCAAAATGGCTGACGAAACAAAGGGTAAAAACACACCAAGAAATGGTCAGATTGCTGTCTAATTTCTTGGGGAGGTTCCTGTAAGCAAAAAATTAATGGCTTTGAAAATAAAATTTGATACATTTTGGCCTGGGTGGGATTCGAACCTCCTAGGTGTGAGAAGAGCATGCTTCCCCAACACCATGACTGCTCTATGGTTCTGCTTGATCTAAAGGTGTGCCTAGTGCATGCGTCACTGCACACTTTACATTGCTGCCATCTGGCTGACTGTGGCCTTATGCGTGGCGTCATTGGGCACGTGACAGCGCTGCCAATGGGGAGGTGGTGGTGCCAGGTCATGAGTATATAAAATGAGTGCGTTCGTGACGTTCCGAGGTCTACAAACAGTATCGTGCTTTTGCATTCCCACATGTGAGCAGTCTTAAGCATGTCTGCTTAATTTTTTTTAAACATACAGCAGGCCTGAATGGCTGTTGCAGAAGTGGCTACAGAGGTGAAAAAAAGAAGCCATCACGAACACAAATGAATGGTTTGAACTTGGATAACGAAAGGTTACTACAACACACAGCACTGTTGGGTAAGCTTGCCATTAGGTAAGATGCTCTAGTAAGAGGTTGCTGAGGGAAATAGCAAGTATTAGTGTGTTAACGCAGCTTGAATGTTCTCGAATTGTTTTAATGTGGTTGGTTCTTGATGAGTGTAGGAAAGGGTCAAGTAAATAACAAGACTGCAGAATATTGAATTGGCCACGGTATAGAAGGTAAAGGAACTTTAGCTTTGAAATTGCTCTGCTGTGAAAGTAGCTCTATATTTGCCTTCGCTATTAGATTTGAGACACTGGACTGTCTTGAATAATCAGAGTATATGAAACTGGCTGCTATTTTTTGTGTTCACTCTACTTTATTAATTGGGTGTTTCTGATAGGGGCTCCAGATTAAGTCAGCGTATTCTAATGATGGTTTAATAAGTGTCTTGTAGGCATTTAATTTGGCATGTGGGGGAGGTTTACACAAATTCCTTCCTAAGAAAGATTTTGCCTTCGGCACTCTAACATGGAGGAGATATGAGGGTCCCAGTTAAGGTTGGACACGAGGTGAAGGCCCAAGTATTTTACCTGGTTCTATTTGTCGATTGCATAGCCTTTATATTGTCTTGTAAGAGTTTGTTATCAGATTTGTCCGAAATTTCACGGAGGACAACAGAGTCATCTGCAAAAAGGTAAATATTAGAACAAACGCCATTGGGTAAATCGTTAATGTAAATTAAGAAAAGAAGAGGGCCTATAACTTATCCTTGGGGCACACCAGAGTCTACAGGATTAGGTGGGGACATATTGTTTGACACAACATACTGTGATCGATTAAGGAGAAAATACACAAGCTATGCAAACAGGTTAGGATCAAGATTAAGTTTACTAAGTTTAAATAGAAGCAACTTGTGACACACTTTGTCGAAGGCCTTGGCAAAATCAAAGAAAAATTCTGCGAATGAACCTTTGTCGAGAAGAAGATGAAGGCTGTGAGTAAAAGAAAGACGTTGAGTTTCGCAAGGCACGTTTTCTCGGAAACCATGTTGTGCTTTTATGAAAAATGAATTATTGTCTAAGTGCTTTCCTAAATGTGAGTACAAAATATGTTCAAGAACCTTGCAAGAAATGCTGGTGAGGGAAGTGGGGTGGTAGTTGAGGGTCGAATGTTTGCTACCGGACTTATGAAATGGGACCACCTCCCCGACCTTCCGCTCTGCAGGTAGCTGATGGGTATCTAAAGATTGCTGAAAAATTTTCTAAAGCAGAAGAGAATAATAAACAACAGTATTTTTGAGAAATTTCACGTTAACCAAATCACCACCAGGACTTGATAACAACTTCAGATGTTTAATTACATTTTCGACCCCGAGAGGTTCAATGATAATAGAGCCCATAGGTGGGTAATCGCAACACTCGAGAGTTGGAAGCACAGGGTTACTACATACGACAAAGTTGTTGCAGAACACAGAATTAAGGATATGGGGTTATACATCTTCTGGTACCGGTGAACCATTAGAATCAATCAATGTGACTGAATTATCTTTGGAAGGGTTAATAACATGCCAAAACTTTTTAGGGTCATTCACAAGCATTGTGGGCCAAGTGTGTACTTGGAATGACTTTTTGGCCAGTTTTATAGCTTCTGTGTAAGTACTGTTCGCCTCCTTATAGGCATCCCATTTTGATGCCAGTGAAATTTTATTCGCTATTTGATAGTCATTTCTTTCGGTTGGAAAGCCTTTTTAACTTGGAATTGAACAACTGAATAACTGAATTGAATAACTGTAGAAGCGTGATTCAATAGACACGGAATTATTCTCCACTTGCAGCGGCCTTTTCTCTACTTCCTTTTTAAGTAAAAAGAAATTGATCCATAATATTTTCACAAACAACAGTTAAATTTGTTAATTTTCACTTTTCCTTCCTATTGGGCTGTTGCCTTGGCTCTTTCCCTTACGCTTAATTTCTCAACTCTTTGCGACACTTCTTTCTAGTTGCCTATTTTGCATGAAAAGTGTTGTACAATTAGGGAAAAGCCAGACGAGGCAACGGGTGACAATCATATTGTTTATATTTTTACCAGTTATTGCAGGGCCTGATGATGGACGCTGTTTGGCATTATTTTATTTTCCACCTTATCTAATCCATATCGCGCGTATATGCTTCCAAGGATCTGCCAGCGTCGCGGCGAGCCGTGATTCGAGGAAATAATGAAGCAAAGGGAAACGCTTAACGCAGCTGGCGTTTTCTCCGACCGCAACTTGTTCCTCGAGCATACAGACCAGCTGACTACGAACCGAATCCTTTTCCTGGTCCCTGGATCACCTCCGCCGTGGTCAGGCCCGGCATTGCACTACCTATGGATGGACCCACGTATGCTGAACAAGGAAGGTTGAACTAACAAAGGAGCAGCGATGCGCGTGATCGTTGAATAGATGGTGACAACTGAACTCGTCTTGAGTTAATCGCGCGGGCACCGAATCGATGAGAAAACTGGCCTTCACGCCGCTGGAGATTCCGATAACTACCGCCATCCAAAGGATTGAAAAAATTTACAACCATTCGACTCTGTGAAGATGGAATGGCAGCGAGAGCTGACGACAGTCAAAGCTCTCAAACGAAAAGCAAAGTGCTTCAACCACTTATGGGGAGTGCTTAACGCCTGGTTCACCTCCGCCGTGGGCAGGCCCGGCATTGCACTACCTATGGATGGACCCACGTATGCTGAGCACTCAACGCCTGCTTCACCTCCGCAGTGGGTGGGTCCAGTATTACACAATATTCGGGATCGGCCCACGTATGGGGAGTGCTTAATGCCTGCTTCACCTCCGCCGCGGGTCGGCCCGGCTACAGTGTACTAGAAGAGTAGGCCCGACGGTAGTGCAATACTGGACCCACTGGTGGCGGGGTTGAAGCAGGCGTTTAGCACTCCCCATACGTGGGCCCATCCCAAAGATTTCGAAAGGTGCGTTACAGGTTCCCAATGTGCAAAAAAGAAGTGAGGCGTGCAGACAGGACACAAGAGTTAATCTCCGCATCTGTCAATAAAAGCCGACTCTTGCAGTTGTTCTTTAATGCACTCATTTGCGGAATTTAGCAACCCGTCATGCGGCAAGGAATAATACAGGTCTTCGATATCCATACTAAAAGCTGTACAATCACCAGGATTTTCCGCTCTCAAATACTGAACTAGTGCCTGAGAATTACGTAAGCAAAAGGGGTCTGAAAAAACTAGTGAAGCTAAGCAGTTCTGTAGGCAACTAGCGACGCAGACCTGCCACGCGTCCCTTTCTCTGACACTATAGCACGAAACGGAATTTCTTGTTTATGGGTCTTGGCCAAGAAAAACAGTTCTAAGCTGAGAGATTTAGCTTTCTTGACGTTACAGACAACCCTATCAAGATTATGTCTTGACAAGAGGTCAACCGCACGTTGCATGCTTAACTACCGAAGGCTTGAGTTTTACTGGCTAAATTCTATGGCTGAAATCGCTTTTTCTGAAAACGTCATCTGGCATAATTACGAAATAACCTTCCTTGTCAGATATTACTGGTCTAAGTTTATGCTCCACAAGGTAATCAACTAACGGTCGGACAGGGTCAGACGTCTTAAAATGAGAATTTGATTGTTTAATGCTAGCAATGCAATCCGAAACACAGCGTGAGCGTTCTTCTTCCGGGACGAACCTGGTTATGCAGCGCGGTATGCTTAAAACGTCAACGGGTTTTATGTTAGGCTTAAAAGAGTGCTTAGGACCTAAAGCAAGGGTTCTTCTATGGTTATCACTTACGATGGCGTCTCCAAGGACCAGTACGTTATTTGACCGTGAATTATAAAGGTGTTTCCTCTTACTTTGTTGAAGCTCCGGAAGTTTCATCCTCCATAGGAAGTCCGATTCCAATGGCGACCGTCTCCCAGGGCCTCGCAACGGACCCTTAGACACTCCTGGTAGAACCTAACTTGGCGCCATGATTCAGCGGAAAGAATAGCCCCAATCCTCCTGGCATGCCCAGTTGATGGTTGAAGGAAACCGCACATCATATGAACTTGCAATGGGACGACACGATTACGACTAAACCACGACAAGGTTCTAGCGCGGAACATACATATCGCAATTAAGGAAGCTAACGAAGCAGGATTGTGCAGATAAGTAGGGGAACATGGAAAAGGGCTCAGAGTACCAGAAATGAAGCTTAGAACGACAGAAAGCTGAGCTAGTTGGTAAGGATTCATTATGCAAAAAAGAAGTGAGGCGTTTTTTTTTAGAGTGAGGCGCCTCACTTCTTTTTTGCATAATGAATCCTTACCAACTAGCTCAGCTTTCTGTCGTTCCAGGTTCCCAAGCCCACAGGGGTATGTGCCATTGAGCTTCGACCCTTTCTGGACTATCACCAGGATCGGCCCACAGGACGATTTTTCTGTTGACGGATGACGAAAAAAAACTACGTAAGGTTAGTCATATACAGCTCTCGCTGTAAACGGCATCAAAATGTTGACAGCCGAATAGATTGATTTGTCAGCGCTTTAGAAATGTGTGTGAGGAGTGATGGTGTGGGCGATGAAGGGGGGGGGTTATGCCGATGAATTTGGGGGGGGGGCGGGCCCCCCTGGGCACCTCCCTGGGTATGTGCCTGGTACATATGCTACCCGTCTTGCTTCTTCTCTCAGCAAAAATGTTATTATAAACCTAACTTAACGGGAAGCTTTAGCTCCTACATGGGAAATGAGCAATCCTTTCTTCTTACAACCACTGCACCAAAATTCATGAGTTATGTTGAACTTAAAAGAAACAGTTAAAATGAGATTTCAGAAAACGAATTTTTATTTAGCTTCCACTTTTTTAAATTTAAAAAAAATTCGGAATTTCAAGAAACAATACTTGAAATATACGACTCTGTACCTCAGCAACTAAAGACAATATCGGAATTCTGTAAGCTGCACCTAATATCCATTTGATGCAGACAAAAATGATGTATCATATGCCACCCTGAAATGCACCACTAACTTCTGAGTATGGTATTCGCAAAATATTTGCAGGCATTGTAACAACTTCACATGTTATAAATTCATACATCGAATTTGTCCGATTGAGATGCTCGAAGTGATGCAGTTTAGAGGGATGCGATATCAGTTTTTATCCGAACTAACGAATTTCGTACTATATTCTTTTTGCAGATTTGCCGATTTCCGATAATTCTTGTCAATAATGTCATGGCCTAAATCAAAATTATTATTGCAGCGATCACTGTGATCTAACGTTCTCTCTTCCCCGCAGGGGCGTCTGCGTCAGCAGGCGTTTGGTGTGTTGCGACACCACGTACCCGAGCACACGAGGGTTGGATCCTCCCGCGTGTAGCCGTGTGCGGCTTAGCCGTGTCTTGGGAAAGGGCCATCCTGGGGGTTGAGCCGATGCTGGGTGCTTGGACCTTTAAGGCCCCCCGGCGGAGGCAACACACGTACCCCTTTGGCCTCTGCTTCACATAGACGGCACCTCCAGACTGACCCACCTGGAGGAAAGCGTCAGTCGCCTTTTCCTGTCTCTCTCTACCTTCATCTTTGTCTTTCTCTTCCGCTTTTGATCTTTCCTGTCTTCTCATCTTTTCCATTCACTTCGACTTTTCCTGGCGGCAAGGGTTAACCTGGTGTGGCTGTCCTACCTTGGGTATACCATATTGGGTTATAGTAACGGCATGCTGCTGGCGCTGTGCAGACTTATTTACATGTTCTGCCACGTCCCCTCGTTGGGCTCCGTGGTGGGTGGCAGACGCCGTTGCCGAACAAATCACTTTTTCTATGGGATCCTCGAACCCGTTTTAACCCGATCGTGCCTCGAAAAGGGTACGCACCGACGCAACCTCTCTATTCATTCCATAGAACAAAGAAACTTTCCCGAAATTCCACGTCCTTCACTGCGAACAATTATCCACAAAAGCTAGAACAATTTCACCATTTCTTGTGGCCAAGTGCCTAAAAGAGACCATTGGAGCTGGCTATAAGGTAACAAAGATGGAAAGTCGGGATTTGCTCCTCGAGCTAAAAGACAAGGAACAATACAACAAACTCGCACACCTCGTAGCCTTTGGTAACATCCCTGTTTCTGTGAGCGCACATCGAACCATGAACACAGTAAAAGGCGTAGTATCAGATGAAGACCTAATGACATTGAATGAAGAACTCCTGGATGGATGGAAGGACCAAGGCGTAATCCATGTGCAGCGCATCAAAATCAAACGAAATGACAATGAAATCCCAACAAAGCATTTAATACCTTTAGCTCAGCTACTCTACCCGAGACTCTTGAAACCGGCTACGTAAAACTTCATGTTCGACCCTACATTCCGAACCCGCGACGTTGCTTCAAATGTCAGAGATTTGGTCACGCATCCCAGAGCTGCCGAGGACAACTTATGTGTGCAAAGTGCGCCACAACCGGTCACTCTGCTGACGACTGCAACAATGAGGTACATTGTGCGAACTGCGACGGCAGTCACCCTGCATACTCCAGAGCTTGTCCAGCCTAGAAGAAAGAAAAGGAAATAATTACTATTAAATTTAAGGAGAACATAACATTCCGTGAAGCACGACAAAGGGTTTCCTCGATATTTTCACTGAAAACATCTTTCGCTGAAGTGGTGCATCGGGGGGCGGCACCACAACGGCCTCTGGCGGCAGCCCGGACCACGCCTAGCGTGCCGAGGCTAACGCCACCCGCCGCTACGGTAGGAGCAGCCAACGCTGCCCTGCCATCTCTCAAAGTGTCCACACCAGTGGCCTCTTCAGGCTCCGGGAGCAGCCAGGGCACCGCAGAGGCCACAGGGGTCCTGTCGACCTCCGGCCCCGTGGGGACGATCGAAGACTCCGTCGCTTGAGACAAAGTCTACGCGACGAACACATCGCTCTCTGGAGCGGGTATCCAGTGCCTCGCAAGAGGCTATGGACACCAGTCCAAGCCAAACGGCGCAAGTAGCGTCGAAGGAGCGGCTAGGTTCTCTTGACCGCTCCAAAAAGGACAAAACGCCAATTGCAGGGCCTAACAAATCTCTTGAGACACACAGCTCAACTTTCTTTTCCAACATGGATGACATCATACAGTGGAATATTAGAGGATTATTAAGAAACCTACAAGACGTCCAAGAAATTCTCTGTAAGTTTAAACCTAAAGTGCTGTGTGTGCAAGAAACCCACCTAACTTCGAAGCACACTAACTTCCTCCGAGAATACATGACTTTCCGGAAAGACCGCGAGGATGCTGCGCATCATCTGGCGGTGTAGCCATCATTGCTGATAGAAGCTAGTGTAGCGTGTCAGCATTTGAGGCTCAAAACGGCCCTTGAGGCCGCGGCCGTTCGAGCCGTACTTTTAAATAAACTCATTACCATCTGCTCTTTGTACATACCACCACATTATCAGCTTCACAGACGCGACTTAGAATCATTAATAGAGGAGCTCCCGAAGCCCTATTTGATTCTTGGTGATTTTAATGCACACAGTAGTTTAATGGGCGATTCACGCTGTGATGCGCGAGGTAGCGTCATTGAACAAGTGCTTTTTTCCTCCGGAACATGTCTCTTGAATACGAAGGAGCCCACATATTTTAACCTAGCCAACAAGTCGTACTCTGCCATAGATCTTAGCATTTTATCGCCGACGCTTTTACCCTATTTTAAATGGAATGTGCTTAACAACCCGTATGGGAGTGACCACTTCCCAATGATCCTAACTACGCCGAAGCAAGGTCAACTTTCCCCGCAGGGCCCTCGGTGGAAGATTTACTCAGCCGATTGGGAACGGTACCGAACTCTTACACACATGACTTGGACTGAGATGTCTGGTATAACCATAAATGATGCTGTTGCATATTTTTACAGCTTTTATACTAGATGCCGCCTGTAAATTTATTACTCAAGCGAGTGGCATGGGTTCCAAGCGGCGTGTTCCCTGGTGGAACGATGCATGTAGGCAAGCACGGAGGAACCAGAACAAAGCGTGGGCGCTGTTTCGCGATTCGCCAACAGCAGAAAACTTGGAAAACATTAAGCATGTCAAACCCCAGGCAAGGAGAACGCGCCGACAAGCAAGGCGAGAGAGTTGGGCAAACTTTGTATCAAGCATCAACTCGTATACAGATGAGAGAAAAGTCTGGGATAGAGTTAAGAAAGTTAATGGGCAACAAATGTATTCCTAACCTCTAGTAAATAGCCACGGAGAAAGCCTTGAAGATCAAGCCAACTTTCTTGGTGCACATTTTGAATACCATATCGAGCTCCTCACACTACTCCGAAACCTTCCTAAAGTACAAAACGCAAACAGAACGGCAAAAGTTAGAAAGAAAATCTGCTAAAAGTGCGGCGTACCACGAACCATTCTGCATAGCAGAACTGCAGGCAGCACTGAACTGTTGTAATACATCCGCCCCAGGTTCAAACCGCGTAATATATGAGATGCTAAAACAACTACCATCCGAAACACAGAAAACACCCCTTTCCCTTTACAACGTTATATGGTTTTCCGGCGAGATCCCCTCTGTTTGGAAGGAGGCTATTATAATTCCAATTCTGAAGCACGGGAAGGATCCTTCCTCTGTATCAAGTTACCGACCTATAGCGCTAACAAGTTGCCTCTGCAAAGTATTCGAAAAAATGATTAACTGTCGCCTACTACATATTCTCGAGTCAAACAAATTCCTCGACCCATACCAGTGCGGGTTTCGGGAGGGTCGATCCACCAGTGACTTTCTCATACGTATCGAGGCACGTATCCGTGAAGCTTTTGTTCATAAGCAGTTTTTTTTATCAGTATTCTTAGATATCGAGAAAGCCTATGATACTACGTGGCGGTTTGGGATATTGAGAGACCTCTCACAGTTAGGTATACACGGTAATATGTTTAATGTTATTGGAAGTTATCTGTCTAATCGCACATTCCGTGTTCGAGTGGGCAATGTTCTGTGACGGAAATTTGCACAGGAAACAGGAGTGCCGCAGGGTGGTGTGCTCAGCTGCACGCTCTTTATAGCAAAATGAATTCTCTTCGTCTACACATACCACGTAACATCTTATATTCGACATATGTTCACGATGTGCAGATAGGATTTCAATCAAGTTCTCTTGCAATCTGTGAGCGACAGGTCCAGCTTGGCCTTAACAAGGTCTCCAAATGGGCTGATGAGAACGGGTTCAGACTGAACCTACAAAAAAGCACCTGTGTCGTTTTCTCTAGAAAAATAGGCCTGCACGCTGATCCTGAAATTGTGTTGCATGGTGAGCGTCTGCCTGTAAACAAGGAACATCAATTATTAGGCATAATTTTAGACGCGAAATTAACCTTTGTACCGCACATAAAGTATCTTAGAAATGTATGAAAACAATGAATATCTTAAAGGTGCTGTCGCGCACAACCTGGGGCAGTGATAGAAAATGCCTCATGAACTTGTATAAAAGCCTCATACGCACACGACTAGACTATGGAGCCATAGTTTACCAGTCGGCTACTCCAACTGCTCTAAAGATGCTAGACCCTGTCCACCACTTAGGAATTCGCTTCTCAACAGGCGCCTTTAGAACAAGCCCAGTCGAAAGCCTTTGCGTTGAATCGGATGAGTGGTCTCTTCATCTGCAGAGAACATATTCGTCTTTCGTGTATTTTCTGAGAGTGAACACAAATAGTGAGCACCCCGCGTATTCTACTATAAACGATTTGTTCAGTTTTCGACTTTTTCGCAACCGGCCCACAGTGGCACAACCTTTTTCACTGCGTGTTAGAGACACAGCTGAAGAAACAAGGGTTCCACTGCTTGAATACCACCTTATGCCCCCTGCTATACCGCCCTCGCCCTAGCAGTGGCAACCTATACACTGTGATACATCTTTCGTAGCTGTTACAAAGCGCGCGCCTGTCGCGCATATCCGAATGTACTTCCTCGAATTACAGCACAAATACTCTTCTCCTGAATTTTTTACAGACGCATCGAAGTGTTATTCTCGCGTGTCTTACGCAGCAGTCGGTCCATCCTTTTCGGATACCGGTGTTCTGCACCCGAGCACAAGCATCTTCACAGCAGAGGCGTACGCGATAAAGGCTGCCGTTAAACACATTAAAGAATTGAATATACCAAAGGCAGTTATATATACAGACTTTTTGAGCGTCGTAAACGCATTGAAAACTATCAAGAAATATCAAAATCCTATAGTTGTATCTCTCTATTCAGCATTATGCACCACCTATGCGTCCAAGCAGCATATCGTAGTATGCTGGGCGCCGGGGTACCGCGAAATTAAAGGAAATGTGTTGGCTGACCAGCTAGCCACATCCGTCCACGCGAACGCTTCCAACTCTTCCACGACTGCCCCTGTAATGGACCTTAAGCCCTCCCTAAGGAAAACGCTCAGGGCTTACTGGCAGCGGTTGTGGGATAAAGGAACAGAAAATAAACTGCATGTTAGCAAGCCATATCTTGGCAACTGGCCGCCGGTATCAAAGAACCGCCGCACGGAAGTAACACTTTGCAGACTTAGAATAGGACACACATACAGTACACACGCATACCTCGTGTCCGGTGGTGATCCACCCACGTGTGATAAATGTGGTGAGACACTTACCGTGCTTCACATCCTGATGCAATGCAGGGAATTAGACGCAAATAGGATAACGCATTTTCCATTACCACACCGGCAACACATTCCACTTCATCCTCAAATGATTATAGGTATGGAACCTCTCTTTAAACATCAATCCCTGTTTCAATTTTTAAAAGCTGTACATATTTTTCATATTATTGCCCCAGGAAATCCGTAGCACAGCCTCTTAACAGAGGTTTCTGCTGCGGTAGCTACCATTAAAAGAGCACCTGCCTCCCAGCCTTCGGGCTCAAAGGCCTTAAGGAGACATATGTGCTATTTCCATATTCATGCATTTTAGCCCCATGATCACTTGTCATTCGTGCTCAGAGACCACTCCACGTATCACTGCCATAATTTTATACTATATATCGTTTTATGCTTCTACGATAGCGATTAATTTAAGGCCGCTTTACAGCCATGTTACACCCCATCATCGTAACTCACCAATCAGCGCTTAACACATCATTATCAGTCATGGCGCTCTTTGGCCATACCTGGTCCTTGCGCCACTAAACAACACACATCCATCCATCCTAACGTTCTCTCTTCAATGCAAGAATTCTCGTTCAGATCGTTTCAGCGATTTTCTCATAAAATCATTTATGCGTTTTACATGTATTTGATCAGCTGGCATCGAAGAAGGGCCCAAGCTAAAGCTTCCTCTTATTGATTCACACGCGTTCTTAGAAAACACAAGAAAAATAACGCTGACTATGCGGAAGCCCACGGCCGTAGTGGTGCATTAATAATAAGGAAAAACAATGAAGAAAGGAAACCCAGCGGAAGCTTTGCGGGAGCCGTTATCTCGGCCAGGAATCTCACCCGGAATGCCGACGAGCTGTCTGGCAAGGTGTCTAGCAAAATCGTCGATTCATTGCAAGTTGAGCAAGTAGCAGGTTGTCTTCAAGATAAGGCTGATACATAAGCGCACTCGTTTCCAAGTGGCGAGGTGAAGCAACTGTCTCTGGGTGTGCTTCTTTTTATTATGTTTTCTTTGGTTGTGCGTCTGGATACGTCACGGCGCGAATTTTAAATCTTTAAGAGGAAGCTTTAGCTCGGGCCCAACTCCGACGCGGCCTATTCAAATACATGTAAAACGCAAAAACGTTTTTATGAGATAACCCCTGGACCGATTTTGATGAAATTTGTCGCGTTTGAAAGAGAAAGTTAAATTCTAGTGACTGTTGGAAGCGGAATTTCGATTTAGGGCTTGAATTTTCTTAAAACAATTTTCAAGTATTTGACCGTTTGAAAAAAATAGAAGCACGAAGTTTATAAATTGATAGCTCTGCATCAAGAACCGATATCGCGGTTCTGCAAACGGCATCCATTAGAACATTCAAAGCGGACAAATTCAATATGTCATTTTACATCTTACGTGAATTTGTTACGTTGGTTACAACGGTTTTGCAAGAGTTGTATTTCTCTATTATTAAATTTTTTTTATATTCATGTGTAACATATCAATTTTGTCCGCTTTAGATGTACTATTAGATGCAATTCACAGAATTGTATTATCATTTTTCGTTGTTGAGTTCCAGAGTTGTAAACTTGATAGTTTCGTTTTTTGAAAATTTTTGATTTTTGCCAATTTTTAATAAAAAATTGACAATCTAACTCAAAAATTCGAAACGAACAGTCACTAGATTTTAAGTTTGTCTTTTAAATGCAACAAACCTTGTCAAATTTGGTGCAGTGGTTGCCGAGAAAAACGAATTCTCCTTTTACATGTATTTAGATAGGAGCACTTGTGCTAAAGCTTCCTCTTAAGGTCGATACGCCACCGTGGTGGCCAAAAAAGAAATTAAACGCATGTCCAGAATTCCTGGGTATGATACGACAGCGGTTGCGGGGAAACAGGGTATTAAGTTCAAGGTACGGTACAGTACGTTGCTGCTATTTCTGAAAAAGAAACGCCATGCGAATATGTCAAGCGGGCAACTTAGACAGGGCGTGCAGAAGCAGAGCCGCATTAATTAAAGCGCACTGCAGGGTCCAGGAGACACTACCGAAGCGGTCGACCGTCAAATCAACACCATTCAACACTTCTGTGCCAGCGGCCCATGAAACACAGAACCTCTTAAAACTTCTTGAAACGGCTACTGACGTCTTGGTCTATGATAAGACTGAAAATAGAATTTCTTCTAAACATGTGCTCAAATTGCTGAAGTTGAGCCCACCATCGCGAGCCAATCTGTCGGTGTCAGGGTCCATTGTGACGAGCGTCGAAGTTTGCGTCATAGAATGAAGTACCAGCTTATGGGCGTCTTGCGCTGGAGTTTGATAAAGTTTGAGGTATAGTAGCGGCGCCTGGTGGCGGTGCGGGAAACGACATCTGGGTCGTGCCAGCTTGGGTCGTATTGAGCCCTGGCTGTGGCGAAGCACGTTTCTAGGCCGAGTTTTGCGTCGATTCGCACTTTTTTATGCCCTGTTGCGAGTGCGAAAAGGCTCGTCACTTCTCACAGACCACGCCGACCACGCTGCGAGCTCGCCGCAGCCTATAGTTTAAAGGGGTGGAGACATCAAAATTTTCGTTCATGCGTTTGTTGATTCAAACGTTGCGTCATGCTTCAGGGAGCACGATACACACAGCGGGATTCATATATATCCGATAAATAATTTAATAATAGCATTATTATACCGAGCGATTTCGGTTTCGGTTTCTGGGCTCCGGGGGATGCTATGACGTCACAGAGGAGGAAACGCAACATGGCTTGGTCACGTGGCCCACAAAAATAGTGACGTAAAACTATGCTGCGTCGTCTGCTCGCGCATACGCGTGCTCTGCCAGCAGGGGTCAACCACTGGCGATTCGAAGTGCATGTCGTGATTATTATAATTATTGCGAAGAGCGACAACAACGGTAAGAAAATATTGCGGCTTGTGAGAGTCGGTGATTCATTCCAAAGCGCCGTAAGCTCTAGCTTTGAAGTGAACCGGAAAAGGCCTAGCGACGATATCGGCGGCGCCGAACGATCAGAGGCGGTGAAGCTGCCGTCGATGCCAGAGCGACCACTCCTCGGTCGCTGATTGGCCGCTTCGCCGTACGGCTGCCGCAAAAATGGGTCCTGGGCCCGTCCTCTCTACGGCAAGGAAATCCAGCCGTTCGCGAGCAAAACCGCCGTCACACGGGAGCCCGCGAACTGCAAACGGCGTGCGGCGAGTTCCGTGCCGGTAACGTGGACGGGCCGGTAACGTGGAAAGTCCAAGCGAAGGAGAGTCCGCTACGAGCTGCCGAACTACGCGACTATGCGAGGAGAGAAGCAGACAACACGAACGCCGCATATCCTGGTCCCTTTCGGAGTCGGCCGGCTAGTGTTACACTCAAACGTGTAAAGGCCCGTCCGCAGGGCAACTCGCCGCACGCAGTTTGCCGTTCGCGGGCCGGCGTGCGGCGTTCATGTTGTCCACTTCTCTCCTCTTGTGTCCGTGTCTGCACGCCTTACCCCTTCTTTGCATTAAGAAAGGATTTCTATATGCCTGTAGCTCGGTCGTAGTGGAGGCTATGCTCGGTTGCTCGGCTCAGCAGGCTCCGTAATCGGCATTTCATCGCTACTCATCATACGTCACGTTTTTGTGCTGGTGTGCTATGACGTCAATATTTTCGTTCCTCCTCTGTGACGTAGTAACTGCCGCGCTAGCGATGGGTCTCGACTACGAGAAGGAGTTTTTAATGACTCTTTGGAGCTCAATTAAAATTATTTTGAAATGTTTACAGCGTCCAATACCTCGTTCTGGGTGTCCTTGCATACGGAAGCAGCCTACAACATGCTTTTTATAGCCTCAAAATTTGGTGTCTCAACCCCTTTAACGAATACGGACTCTCCGTGTGCCGTGGGACGTAATGGTGGGAGCAGAAGGAATCGGTGATGCCGATCCGGAGAGACCTTGCCCAGCCTCGAAAAGGCGTCACCGTCATTACTTCTGCGTCGTGGGCTGCCATGAACAAGAGGGCCTGAATCCCAACATCAGATTCTACCGTTTTTTTCAAGGCCTCACGAAGTGGAGCGTCGGGCGCGTTGCATAGCTGCAGTTCGTCGCGCTGAGTAAGCGAAACTTCGTGCCATGCTGACTGCTTCGCCTGTCTTGAAGCTTGCTTGATTATCTGCGTTCGAAATTTCGGTCTTTTGCACCTACAGTACCGACAGCAGACCGACATAGCAGCAGGCATGGCTGGTAATTCACGATTCGAGACCCGGCCACAGCGACAATTAACAATTCGACCGATGCGAAGTGGTGAAGTGTGTGCAAATGAGCACAAATGGTCGGGCTCATTCGATGACAATTCACTACTACTCTACGAGCAGCACAGGTTAAGAGAGTTAAATGCGCTCATCCTTGATCTCAAGCCAGCACGTTGAGGCAGCGCAGCAAGGCAATATTGATTGCAGCACATCGATGTTCGAGCGCTGTCATTAAAATCTACATCAAGCGAGCAGCGCACGAGCTCGCGCTGCAGCGCGATTCGCACGTACGTGCGAGCTCACATGCATTGCATCAGTTTAGCGGCATGCAGTCAACAAAGATTGCAGGAGGCCCGCCGTTTGGCGGCATGTCGAAAGACCGCTGCCGTCGCGGCGCGTACGATCGTGCGCTCGAGCAGTTCGTACATCGCGGCGCGTACCGTCGTGTGCTCAAGCAGTTCCGTACACATGATGTCTGCTTATCGCTGCTGTGGATTCATTTATAGCACGCATTTCCTCGCGTTTGCGCGCCTGAATCTAGCAGCTAGCGTGCAAACCTTACCTGTAGTTCCACTTCGTACGCGACTCGCTTCACTTGCGATTGACACCGTGCTAAAACTTCGCCGCCTAATTCTTGAACGGCGTACACGTATTCGGCACTGCATAATTTCTTGCCTTTACGCAGCGTGCCACCCCTGAAAAAATCTTCGGCGCCCGATATACGCAGCAGGCCGTGCTTCAACACAACCGAAAGTGGTGGGTCCATATTGTAAACGTGCTTTCCTAAGCAGACGACCGAGCTTGGTACGACCCATTTTAGGACAGAGGGCGCTTTTTAGCACCTTTCTCGCAGCGCCCCCTGGGCAATGCAAGAGTCCCATGGTCGCGCTTTTCTCCTTCCACTAGCCACTATACTCCCGCTTTCGCTCTGCTGTCGGCTCTGTCTTGGCTCTGTTTCTGGCCGCGCGTTTGCGTTTTGCGCAGAAAAGCTGTAGCGCCGCCTGCGGACGCCGTTCTACTCACCGATGGCGCAACGTCACTATGAGACCATGATGTCAGTACTCCTCGATCGGAGGGCGGGCGATTTGAACTGCGCTAGAGGTACGCGGACGCTTCAGAACGCATTTTCTCTTAAATTAAGTCTCTCCTTGGCACGAAACAAGCGTTTCGAGGTTTCTGTGATGGTATTTCAACAGTCCACGTTGACTTAATAGTAACCTTTAGTGTCCATTTAATACTGCAGTACAGTACCTTTCCGTTTTGAAAGAGCCTGTAAATAGAAGAAACTTGATAGAAACAGCGCGGAAGACTGGGTTCTTGGGATTTATTATATGCATGAAGAGTGTGATAGCCATGTATAATTTCCTTGCTGAAAAGAAAGTACTACAGTACATTCCAGTGCACAAGATTCGCCAGGACCATTTGGAATTACTTTTGGGTTTAATTAGAGCACATGGCGGTCACAACGACAACCCCACATCACAGCAGTTTCAGGCAGCATTCAAGAAAGTGATAGTCCAAAATGAACTTTCTGATGTCTCGGGAAATTGTCGAGTCCTGGACAGTATTACAATATTGTCATGCAGTTAAGCCATAAGACGTTCACCAACCGATGTGCTGAATGCAAGCACACAGAGGAAGCAGCTTTTGACCGAGGAGTCGGTGGTTGAGCAGAGACAAATAGCCAGTGAACATGATTACTCTGCATCACTAGAAAAAATCAGTGATTTTGGGAGTCGTATTGTGGCCTACGTCGCTGGCTACGTGGTATACAAGCTGGGCCAAAAGCTGATGTGTGAGCAGTGCACAGCGGCATTGTTTAGTACACCTGGAACAGCAGACACTGCATTTATACAAAGAAAGAGCAGAGGAAGGCTTCACTACCCATCAAAGAGTGTCATTTCAATTTGCCAAAAATCAGTATCTCTTCTTCGATGGGCTGTGCATATGAAAAAAATTGTCATCAAAAACAGTATTGCAGGACTTAGTAAACCAAGTGCTTGAATCACTGCAGCAAAGAGAGCTGTTTGCAGAGCTACACTCGCACATGTTTGATAATTCTCCACTGGAGAATCATTATGTCCATCCTTTAAGAAGTGTAGCAGAATGTTAATTGAATGTACGCCTCTATCATGTCGGAAAAGAGACAACTCAGAGTTTCCACAGCACTCAAGTGTGCCAAATGTTCACAAAACTGACTCAATTTAAAGGGCAATAAAGTTTTGTTGCAACATTTCATTTACTAAGGAAAGTAATGACGTCATTTCAATTTTTCCAGTCAAGGTAATGCCAAATATGTGTTTGTGTTGAATGTGTACTGAAACCTTCAATGTGTTTTTTTTTCATTTTCCTGCTTATCTTTTCATCAAGTTTTGACTTTGCTGATGTTCCAATGCGTATGCACCGGTGGCGTTATTTAGTGCTTCATTAGCCCTGCATTCACTGTTCTTCATACATGCATGTTAAAATGTTCTTGTTGATTGCAAGATTGTTCCTATATCACACTTCCGTCTATTGTTTTTGTTCACAAGTGTCTAAAAACATTCCCCTATGCAATGTGAAAGCACTGAGGGTATAAAAAAAAGAAATAATCGATTAGCTACTGAAGTTGAAACTAATACTGAGAAATGACTTCAGCGTTTTGATGAAGCATACTGTTTTTGTAAACAACAATGTGTGTTTAATTTGTGTTGCCACAAGTTCATGCGCTACTATACAGTTGAGTATTCTGACATGTTCTGTGCGTGCCTCTCTTTTGGATCTGCTATTTGGTAATAACACTGTCCATAACATGGCCATGGATATATGGCAGTTTGCTGATATTTCAATCCTGTACCACGAAACCATTTTGCCTTAGAATGGGCTCATTAAACACATTTTTATCCCATGCTAAAAATAAAGAACTCTGACTGACCAATACCTAGAAGAACCTTTTACTCATTGCATCAGTCATAATCTACTATCCGTGCTATCTAGTAATAAGTGCCTGTCAGATATTTCTGATAGCCTTAGGAAGAATAATTCACACTTGAAAAACCATAGTGGAAAAAAGCAAGGAAGAAACTGGCGCACTTAAGAAGAGCTTCCGCAAGTCTGCAAAAAATAATATATCGGGCTATTGCTAGAATATGCTGCTGTTGTATGGGACGTATACAATTTCACACGCATTTATCTTCTGGTGCGAGTTGCTTCTTTGAACGTTTACTTTCTCCACCACAATATAAGAAATAAACAAAACACACATTAGTTCCATTAGGCATTGTCCAACACGGTCACATAATTTTAGGTGATTTTGTCACGTGACAGCAACATATTAAAACATTTTTTATCCAGGGGCTCAATGTCTGCTAGTTAAAACGGTAGGAAACCAAAAGAAATTGAAACATAGGAGAAATCAATACTTCTTAATTGATGTACATGAATAAGAAAGGAAAATAAAAATGGATGAAAAGAACGGATTGTGTTGCCAATCTAAGTTGTTTTAATGCACAACATTTTTACTCCATGGTTTAAATGTTCTATTGAACTTATTATATGAATACAATTGCCACGCATATCTCTTTGATCCATACCAATACACAGCAGTATCTTATGCGTATATTCCTTATTAGATTAGTCCCATTTATATGGCGCAGAACTCCTTACATTCAACTTGTTGATTCAGTGGTTTGCATTTGCTATGTTGTATTTAAATGATAATCTTTAGCCCCTCCCATGAGAGGCTTGAAGATGAACAAACCTTTTCTGGACTTAAGACACAGGGTGTGCGAACTTTTACAGTTGCCAGTCACAAGTGCCTATAGAAAAGGTGACCGAATTAAACTAATGTTTTTTCCCTACGCTCAAATCGTATTAGACAAAGACGCAATTTGGAGAACTTGCTTAATAAACTCATTATGCAAACTGGCTCGCGAGGATTGTGCATTTCTTGCTCTTTGTGCGCTTTGAAATTTCACTTCCACTTGTACATGTCATGAATGCCTTCCAAATAGTTTTGTACAGTACTGGTTTTATTTAGTTTTTTTTTTAATTATAGACCCGTGTGCTTCTCTGTATGGTGCGCCGTTACATGAATGCAGCGCTTTAACGGCTGCTGTACAAATCGACGTGCCAATCTAGGTCATGAAACACTACATGTTGGTATAAAGCAGGCGTGCAGCTTGTGAAAATGTCGATGTCGAGGGCAGCAAAATGCACATATTCTGGGTAAATCTCTAGCAGCACGTGTGTTAATTGTGGTACACCTGTGCAGGTGTGCATCACCCTCGCACGTGCTCTGCCTAAAAGAGTCGGCGTTGTCGCGAGTAATGCGAGAAACAAGCAACAGTTGAGCAACACGTGTTTTAATATGCGCAAAAGCATGTTGTTACTGAACACGAAGTTCTGAAACTAGGATTATGCATTCTTGAATAACGCACGTTCTACGTGCCGCAAATGCAACATGCGCTGTCAAAAGCAGGAATCACTGACCTGCAAGGCGTTCACTGTACAGATTCTGAAACGCATCGGTTTCGGTCTGCGATGGCACGTTAGCATGATTCTGCTGAAGTGGAGGCAAAATTTCCCGCGGATATTCCTTCGTCCGTTGTCAGTGCCGTGGCGCGGTACATTGCGTACAGCGTTACATATGCGCGTTCATTTCACGAGCTTTAGTTCCTCCTGTCCCACATGGCCACAGCAACATCCGGCAGAGCACAGTGCAGGTAACACAGCGCAAAAAGACACGGTGACTAACGAAAACCCGCCCACACAGCGCCTTTGCCACGGCATGAAACCTACCAGAGCAACACGTGTGAGCGCTCAAAACCATAACAACGCCGCCATTGTGGCCCAAAAGGCGTGGCCATACAGCAAAAAAAAAAAAAAATAAATAAATAAATAAAAAAGCAGAAAAAAAAAATGAGAACCTTCTACGTCATTTCCACCACACTTTTCGCCAAGCGCGCGGAGGGGGTAGGGCCTCTCCTTAGTTTCCTTCCTCCGTGGGGCGGATTACCGAATGGTCGGGGGGCGTAAACGTAAGCGGCCAGATTGGTGGCGCCAGCTGGTGGTGCAAAGCTCAACCACCCGAACACAGTGCCAATTACTATATTCTTCTTAGCTGGGGTGTAAGTTTTCGACAGCGGCGTAATTGTGAACACAATTACGCCGCTGCCGAAAATTTGCACCAGCAGCGAAGCAGAATAAAGTGGGTTACTGCAATTTTAGCTCTGTGTTTGTCTGATTGAGCTCTACAACACCAGGCGGCTGCACCGCTCCGGCCGCTCACGTTTACGCCCCCGACCATCCGGTAATCCGCCCAAATCGCCCCGGTTTGCCGGAATAGCGGACACGCTAAAGGTCTCTTATGTTTAACGTACGTAAGGCGACAAACGCTATTCTAAAACTGACTAATGCCAGTTGCGCTTAACTTTTCCTTTTGCTTCATTATTTCCTCGAGTGACGGCTCGCTGCGACGCTGGCATGTTCTCGAAACCATATACCCGCGATATGGGTTAGATAAGGTGGAAAATAAAATCATGCGAAACAGCGTCCATGATCAAACCCTGCAATAACCGTTAAACCCATAAGGAATATGAATGTGATCCGTTACCTCGTCTGGTTTTTCCCTAATTGTACAGTACTTTTCATGCAAAATTGTCACCTGGAAACAAGAGTCGCAAGGAGTTGAGAAATTAAGCGATCTACTAAAGGAGAGAGCCGAGGCAACACTCAAACAGCACTCTAAGAACAGTTTACACCCTTTGGAGTGCCCCTTCTGCCACACAACGATAATCGTCATCTGCTTTGATACGTTTCCTTTCTTTAACGCTGCGAGCCCGGTACTTTCCAGTAACGAACAGCATGCGCGTTATCAGCATGATAGCATTTCCTGTCGGCAATGCTATCATGCTGATAACGCGCGTGCCGTTCGTTACTGGAAAGTACCGGGCTCGCAGCGTTAAGGATTATCGTTGTGTGGCAGAAGGGGCACGCCAAAGGGTGTAAACTGTTCTTAGAGTGAGAAAGGAAAAAAACGAAAATTAACATATTTAACCGTTGCTTGTGAAACTATTTATGGATCAACACCTTTTTACTTAAAAAACGGAAGTAGCGGGAACACCGCCGGAAATGGAGAAGGATTCCGTGTGTTTTGAATGACGCTTCTACCGTTATCAGTCTATCTACCTGACGTAGCCACTTCTCTACTATGCTTATGTGGGTGTTTTCCTAACATTCCGTGGTGGGCGCAGTATGTCTAGAACGGCAGCGTCCTACGCTCTGCGCGGCTGTACGGGACTGGCAGCCACGCATCATTACGCAACTTCCCAAATAACAATACCAGTCGGTTTTGGCATTTAACTTGGTAATCAGTAAACGAGGGATCCAAAAGAACTGTGATTGTTCCGCAAACATATATTTCTCTGTATTTCTTCCAAAGCTAATTAAAAGAAAAACGCTACTAGAAATCGTTATTTTACACTTACGCTTGTTTACTTGTTCTGGGCAGTGTTCTTCCTGCGCTTCTTTCCTGTGCTTAGTCCATTTGATGTGGTTCCTTGTTTTTCAAGCAAAGGAGAGTTCTATCTCACAGGCGTATACCTTTGAGATACACCTGAATTTATTTCACTTTTGCGGGATTACGCGTTTTTATGGCGAACGGTGGACATTATTCACATTTACACTAGCAAATGTACCCCTCCCCCCTTATTTGCTCAGAAAAGTTACCTTGGGTTGGGACCCCCCCCCCCCCCCCCCCCCCCGAAAAAGAATCCTGCGTATGTGCCTGGCTGGCATACACATGTTATTTAGCCGTGCAGCTACTAGGTGGACCTCATTTTAACCAATGTTTAGAGCACAGCATAAAAATATGCTCCGTACGTCATCTTTCTGAAACATCGTTTTTCAGTATCAACCGATCAATTGGTCGTTCGATCAACAAATGCTTCAATGTTCACTTAACGCAGCACACAGGGACGGTACATAGAATTGTGACTCACTACCACAAGGTTTCTAACACAGTTTGTCCCAATAACCTCAATGGTATGGAATGTTTAGAACTTTATAAACAAAGCTAGTATGCAAAATAAGCAACGTTTGACCAAAAGCAGGCACCCAAAGAAGCACTGCATTTTTCGAAATACAGGTGCCTCCTTCCTTTTTTAGCGCAAGGGACAGTATTGACACGTGAACTTGTTTGTCTTTATCGGGCGACACGTTTTACCGCCTAACAAATCTTATCGCACAGCGCAGGACGCGCCTGCATGTATCGGAAGCTTCTGAAATGTTATCGATGCTTCTACGCGCTGTCTCTGACCGAACCTTGTGTAATCTGGTCGCATGTGTGCGCGACGCGAATAATGTAGAACTTTGTGGAAAGCACACGGGTCCCAGCGATTACTCTGGAACATTCGAAGACTGATGTATAAAAGCCGACGCGCTTGACCCGCTGGTCAGATTTTCGACGATCGCCGACTGTGTTCGCCGCTATCGTTGTGCTATAAGTGTAGCCTGTGTTTGTGGGCACAGGTTCGCCCAATAAAAGTTAGTTTTGTCTTTCACAGTATTTGCTACTGAGTTCTTCAACGTCACCACCACGTGACAATATAAACGAAAGGCAAACAGCGAATCCCGGCCATGACCCCTAGTCGCCAACCAACGCGGCGCAATGGACGACTTCACAGTTGCGGAATCAAATGAAACGCTCACGGCACGTAAAAAACACGTCGGCTCACCTTATTCCCGCACGGTTCGCAAAACACGGCCTCTCCGTTTATTCTGTAGCATGGTGAGTCAAGTGTCCACCGTCGAATCAACACACTCCTGGGTGTCTTTCTTTTCGGCATGGTTGAGAAGGGCGGACCGCTAAAAAACCAGAAGGGAGGGATGGCCGGGTCGTAGGGAACCAACATGCAAGCGCTGTTTTAAACAGAGCTTGCATGTAGGCTCCCTAGCCGGGTCGAATCGCATAGAGCCAATTTCACACCTGGCGGTGAACACCTTAAAAAGTAAATTACAAACGAAACAAAAGCCGCGTGCGCGTCACATCTTTCTTCTTGTGCTCTTCACTCTCCTTTCCTCTGACGGCTTTCCGTGGTTTCGCATTCGCCAACCGCTCGCGCCATGTCAGCGCGGCGGCGTATGCTAGCCGGCGCGTCCCATTTCAGTGCTGCTGGCGGTTGTTTTCCGAGAGTTAATTGAACTAGAGGACTAGGTTGAACATCATGAAGTTCCGAACAGACAATGTTGCCGGGCAACATAAATAACGGTCTCAAGCTGCACTCAAAAGCGAAACTTGAGGCTAAATAGTTTTCATATGGGCGCTGATATTGAAAATAGGCATTTATAGGCAGTTGTCGGCATTTAGGCACAAACGCCAAAATAGGCATTTATAGGCACTATAAAAACACCATAAAAGCCCTTCTTAACCTTTAATTCATGCTCATATATCAAAGTGGGGCGATAGGAGCGCAAAAGTCAAAATAGGCATTTGCCTAAAATCCGGTTTCTACTTATATAATTTCAAAGTCATGCCCTTTGGCCTATGCAACGCTCCTGCGATATTTGAACGTATGGTGGACTCTCTTCTGCGGGGCTACAAATGGACCACCTGTATTTGTTACACCAATGATGTTATTTTTTCTCCCACGTTCGGCTGCCACCTTACCCGTCTCGCTGCAATTCTTGCGGCCTTCCGAAAAGCCGGTTTCCAACTGAACTCCACGAAATGTCGATTCGGGTGCCATCAGATTACCGTGTTGGGACACCTCATTGACGCATCCGGTGTCCTACCAGACCCGGAAAAAGTTCGCGTCGTGCGCACTTTCCTTGTGCCATGTTCTGCCTCTGACGTGCCCTGCTTCGTCGGCCTGTGTTTTTACTTTCGCCCTTTCGTCAAAAACTTCGCCGACGTTGCTCGGCTTTTGACAGATGTTCTAAAGAAGAACACGCCATTCTCATGGGGCCCGGAGCAGGCTCACGCGTTCGCCGCTGTCATCGGGTTTCTGACCACCCCTCCCATACTTGCCCACTTTGATCCGTCTGCACCGACCGAAGTCCACACTGACGCAAGCGGCTATGGCATCGGCGCTGTTCTCACCCAACATCAGAATAGTACCGAGTGCGTGACAGCTTACGCCAGCCGCCTGCTGTCACCTGCCGGGAGAAATTACTCCATCACCGAGAGGGAGTGCTTGGCTTTAGTTTGGGCTGTCGTCAAGTTCCGGCCATGTTTGTACGGCCGCAGGTTTTCGGTCGTCACAGACCACCACGCACTCTGCTGGCTGTCCTCCCTACGGGACCCGACTGGACGGCTTGGTCGCTGGGCTTTGCGGCTCCAGGAATTTTCATTTAGTGTCCATTACAAGACTGGACGCTTCCACAAGGACGCTGACTGCCTCTCGCGTCACCTCGTGAATTCTCCCGATCCTGTTGCGCATGATCCGGTGACCTGCGTGATGGCTTTGACTGACATGACCGACATGCGCGCTGAACAACGCGAGACATCCTTACAGTCCAACATCGCCGGAGTGCAATCTGGCAGCACTGACGGCACGTGCCGCATGCTTGTGCTGCATGACGACATCCTCTGCCACCGCAATATCAACCCTGACGGCCCTGAGTTGCTGCTTGTGCTTCCTCGTCATCTGCGACCCGTCGTTCTCAAACAGCTTCACGATGCACCGACGGCGGGACACCTTAGAGTTTTGCGTACATGCGACCGCGTACAACGCCGGTTCTTCTGACCGGATCTCTACCGCTCCGTGCGTCGCTATGTCGCAACTAGCGAATTGTGTTAGCGCCGGAAGAAACCTCCCCTGTCACCTGTCGGACGACTCTATTCCATTGAAGTTCCCTCTGAGCCGTTCGTTCGCGTGCTTGGCCCTTTTCCGACAACGACTAGAGGGAACAAGTGGATCGCCGTCGCTACCGATTACGCGACACGCTACGCGACAACAAAGGCGTTGCCGACTAGTTGCGCAACTGACGTCGCCGATTTTCTCCTTCATGACGTCATTCTCCAGCACAGTGCACCTCGACAGTTGCTTACAGACCGCGGCCGCTCGTTCTTGTGTCGAGTTGTGGACGACCTCCTCCGCTCTTGTGCCACTGATCACAAGCTGTCCACCGCCTACCAACCACAAACGAACGGTCTTACGGAACGTCTCAACCGAACACTCACAGAGATGCTGTCGATGTACGTCTCCAACCATCACCGCGACTGGGACGCGACGCCGGCTTACGTGACGTTCGCGTATAACTCGTCCCGACATGACACCGCAGGGTATTCACCCTTTTATCTCTTGCATGGTCGCGACCCCACACAGCCGTATGACACCATCCTTCCTTCTGTGCCACGTGTTGCAACTGAGTACGCTCGTGAAGTCATCTATCGCGCTCGCATGGCACGTCAAGCCGCCCAATCTCGTTTATTAGCCTCACAGCATATACCGAAAGATCGTTACGACCGCTGCAATCGCGATGTTAAGTTCGCACCAGGTGCTTGAGTGCTCCTTTGGCCACCATATCGTCGGGTTGGCCTCTCCCAGAAGCTTCTGTCTCGCTACACAGAGCCTTATGAAGTCCTACGCCAAGTTAACGACGTCAATTACGAGATTTCGCCGTTACTCTTTGATGTATCCTCAAGTCAGACGCCTGTCGTCGTCGTGCACGTTTCGCGACTGTAACCATACTTCGCTCGCAATTCATCGCCTGCCATGCGCCGAGACGGCGCTTCGCCACCCGGGGGTCCGGTTACGGAAGGATGAGGGAAGACAGAGGAAGAAGATCGGAGACGCCGGCTGCTACGTGTTGTTGGGGGTCAGCCATCTTAACTATTCTGACTCATCCTGTATATATATTGTAAATATAGTTTTTATATACTCGCAACGTCCCCGTAACATTATGTTACTCGCAAACCAACATTTTTAGATCTGAAGAACGTTGACGGAAGCTGAAAGACAAAGCCCTTTTCCAGCTGCCGTTTGAAGTCTTGAGTGACCGCAGCCGCTAAGTGGCGGTAACCTTAGCACAGCGAAAGCTTGAGATTTTGTGGCGAATTGACGTACTTTTCCGGGCTCCGTGGCGGCGACAAAATCCACAGTTTCTGTGCATGCTTTGAGCTTGCTTCTGTTCTTTATTTGCCCTTCTTTTTTTCCTTTAAATAGTTATTGGGTGGTTTTCTTTTTCCTTTTTTTTGCCTCTCGTATTTCGCGTGCGCGGGTGTGTTTCGTATACATTTGATTTTTCAGGATGGTTAGAGAGTCCTTTCGGGCTACGTGCTTCAACACGTGCGGCCGGGTGGGATGTTGAGTTATTAGAGAGACTAATTGCTATTAGTAATAGTCGAGACTACTAATAGCTTAGTTGACTAATAGTTGAGACTAATAGCTATTAGTGGTTTTACTGTGCATGTTTTGGTAGGAAAATGAGAGCGTGGGCGCGTGGTTGAGCGCGTGCGAGAGCGTGTCATATCTTGGGTCTCCGCAGCATTTATTGCTTTTGAAACAGTGGTGAGAGTTGCTTTGCGACATTTTGAGGATTTGGATCCTGTGCGTATCGGTTTTTGCTAAAAGGTTCGTGCTCTGCATTATTATATTATTATAGCATTTGCATCAGAAAAAGCCGTGCAATATGGCAAGAAGGCGGGAAAGCAGGCAGTGCGCGGGGGTCCCTCAAGGCAGATGAGGGCACGGATGAGAATGGAGAGGGAATCGAGTCAACCGGCACACGCTGCGATGTCGATACTAGGCTGCAGAAAATGGAGGCCTTCCAGGAAGAGCTTGTAAAACAGGTGGAACAGCTCAAAAATGAGCTAAACAGGGAGCGTGATGCACGGAAGGTAGTTGAAAAAAGACTTGAAGCAGCCGAGCAAAAGCTGAACAGGGCCGCCATTGTGAACGAGAATGTACGTGACAATGGAACGCAGTCTCCCGACGTGACAGGAGAGGGAGTGCTAGCAAAGTACGTGGAATGCGTGCAACATGGTTAAGGGTTAGCTGGAAAGAGCGCTACCTACCTTGAGGCTGCCAGGCGGAAAAAGCAGGAGCACAGGGGACAATGCCCCTTGTCGAATCCGAATCACGCGGAAAAGGACAAAGGGAAGCAGGGAGAGGTAGGAGAGAGTGAAAGGGTGATTCACTCTCTCAAACCTGGCTGGGTGCTCAGAAGCAATTGTGGAGAGGGTGAAAGGCGATAAAAGAGTGGCGGTAGGGACATTTCCAGGGCGGACACTGGGTTCTGTCATGGAGCGAGTAAAAGAAAAGCTCGCGGAAAATGCCCATGTGCGCAACCTTGTCATAGTAGCAGGTGGGCTTAATGACGCCCTAAACAGGAAAGGGACAGGACTAGCCCAGCACTTGGCGAAGGGGGTAGACGACTTGCGCGAGCTATCCCCTCAGGTGCAGATCGTGGTGTACAAGGTGCCGGAGGTGCCTGTACGTGACAGTCGCGTACAAAGAGCCATATTGGCTGCTAATGAGGAGATATGGAAAATGAGCCGAAAGAAAGGTTTCAAGGTTGTCGAAGTAAACAGGGAAGTGAGACGGTGTGGAGGTGGTTTTAAACGAGACGGGATGCACTTCAATTACAGGCTGGCGACTTGGTCTCGCTGTTGCTTCTTTAGGGGGCCCACGGGCGCTCATGAGGCCAGAGTGAGTAGTAATGAAGAAGGTCCCCTAGGGGAACCTCAGAAGAGCATTGCCGTAGATAACAAAAAAAGGAGGAAAGCAAGAAAGAGAGCTCGCCATGCAATAGGCTACATAAACATGCAGGGCGGCAGAAGAAAGAAAAAGTGGGCAGAGATTTGGGAGCAGTTAAATAGAGAACAAATAGGAGTGTATGCGGTGACAGAAACGCAACTTAGAGACTCAGAAGAGCCGCCAGTGATTGAGAATTATGTTTGGGAAGGGTACAACAGAACTAAGTCGGAAGGCAAGGGAGGGGGAGTCGGAATGCTGATCCATCAGGGAGCCAAATGGAAAAGAGTAAATTCAATATGTCAAGAGCATCTTTGGTTATCAGGTACAATGAGTGGGAAAAAAACTTTGCTGGGCGTTACGTATTTGTGAACCGGAAATAATTGGACAGAGAAGAATAAAGAGTTAGTGGTATGCATAAGCGCTGATATTGAGTGTTTCGGGAATGGTGCTGAAATTATCTTATTAGGTGACATGAATGCCCACATACAGGATTTAGATGGCTGTACTGACAACAACGGAAAGTCAATGCTAGAGCTTTGTGAGCAACATAACGTCGTTATCGTGACTACAGGGCCTAAGTTTGAAGGGCAGGTCACGTGGGAAGTGGGAAAGCGGCAGTCAACCACTGATTACTGTCTGATGACAGAAGGAATTAATGATTAGTTTAGAGAAATGGTCATTGATGAGGAAGGGTATAGCAGCCTAGGGAGTGACCATAAACGCATCATTTTGAAAATGGGATATGTAGTTGGGAAAGAGAGCAAGGAGTGCAAAATGGCCAGTCCAAATTTGAACGCTGAACAAATAAGAAATATAGTCACTAGAGTCGAGGAAGAACTTGGCAAATGGCCAAATAAAGAGTGGGAATATAGTGAGCTTCTAAGTGTAATAACGACAGAAATACGGAAAGAATTGAATTGAATATATGTTGTTTAGTGGCGCAATGGCCAGGTATGGCCAAAATACGGAAACAGAAACAACATATTCGTTGGAAAGGAAAAAATAAACCGAAAAGCTGGTGAAACAGGGAGATAAGAGAAGCGACCGCCGAACGACAGAAAGCATCACAAGAGCACAGGCAGGCAAAGAAGGCGCAGTTGCCGCAGGATGAAGTACCCAGTAAATGGGAAATATACCGGGAGAAAAATTCTACGGTTCAAATACTGGTGCAAGCAAAATTAAAAGGTGAGAGTGAACGATGGTTGTCAGAAACACTTGAGAAAAAGAAGGCCGCACCTAGAATATTTTGGAATCACATAAAATTGTTAGGCAGGAAGTCAACAACAATACAACAACATATCCCAGACGAAGATGAGAACAGACTGGAAGGAGAAGCGGCAATAAATTACATCCGAAAAATAACAGCCGAATCTTTCTAAGGCAATAGACGAGGTTGTATTTGAAGAAAAAAAGAGCATGAAAGAGACCCAGGGGGAAAGGGAGCTGGTGCTGACAAATTTCAACTGAAAGAAAGCCGAGGAGAAAATTCCTAAGCGCACAGCCACTGGGCTAGACGAGGTTCCCGTTAGGCTGATTTTTGAACTAGGACCAAGAAGTAAGGAAGCTCTGGTGAAAGCAGTGGAAGAAACTTTAAAAGATATACGAATACCAGGCAGTTGGCGACAAAGTAGAATGAACTTATAAAGGTGAGGGGGAGAGAATTCACTCGTATAGACAGTTGACTATTACATCGGTAATATACAGGCTAGCAATGCATGCAATCAAATTAAAGCTTCAAGCATGGGCAGAGGATAATGTCATTTTGGGAGAACTTCAGAATGGCTTCAGAATAGGTAGGCGTTTAAATGATAACTTATTTGTTCTTACTCAGTGCATTGAAATATCAAAAGTAGAAAGCAGACCGTTATATGCGGCTTTTTTAGACATTACAGGAGCCAATGACAACGTAGACCGCAACATTTTATGGGATATTCTGGAAGGTGAAGGCTTAGGTGATTATTAGCTACAGCTTTTGAGGGAGATTTACCTAGAAAATACCGTTTGCGTTGAATGGGAAGGGATGAGGAGCGAGGAGAAAGTTCATATCAACAAGGGACTGAGGCAGGGGTGCTCTTTATCTCCGCTGCTGTTTATGATGTACATGGTGAGGATGGAGAGGGCGCTAGAAGGAAGTAATATCGGGTTTAATCTCTCATACAAACAGGCGGGTACAGTAGTAGAGCAGCAACTCCCAAGTTTATTTTGTGCGGACGACATTGTGTTGCTAGCTAACAAGCAAAGCGATTTGCAACGTCTGGCTAATATCTGTGGAGAGGAAGGCAACAATTTAGGTTTGAAATTTAGTGTTAGAAAATCAGGTGTTATGGCATTCAATGAAAACAGTAAACAGACAGTGGCGATACAGGGCCAGGAAATACCTCGGGTAGCAGAATATAAATACCTTGGTATATGGATAAACGAAGGAATAGATATATGGAAACAGGAAATAACATTAACAGTGAAGGGAAGAGAAATGCAGCCATAATGAAGTACAGAGCGCTATGGGGATACAATAGGTAGGAGGTGCTTCGAGGTATGTGGAAAGGTGTAATGGTTCCAGCACTTACTTTTGGAAATGCGGTTGTTTGCTTTAAATCAGGGGTACCATCAGGACTTGGTGTGAACCAAAGTTCAGTGGGCCGCCTCGCATTGAGCGCTTACGGGAAGGCTACAAATGAAGCTGTGCAATTTGATATGGGCTGGACAAGTTTTGAAGTGAGGGAAGCTCACAGTAAAATTCATTATGAACAACGGCTGAGGAAGATGGAAGAAAGTAAATGGGCTGGGAGAGTGTTGAGGCATCTGTACAGGAAAAACATTGATTCACAGGGGAGGAAGAGAACTAAGAAGCTTACCAGCAAGTGTGCGGCCTGTAGGGTGGGCAACACAGAAACAAAGAACGTCAAGGGGAAATTCGGAGAGGTTGAAATAATCTCATGGGTGGCGGCAATGGAAAAGAAACTTGCCATGAGTAACTACTTAAGAGGAAAAAACGAAATCAGGAAAAAAGCAATTTATGATAACTCAAAGGGAAGCTCATTAGTTTTCGGAGCGAGATCGGGATGCCTTAGAATACGCACCTATAAAGCGAGACATAAGAAGGAAGATGAAGCATGTGCTTGCTGCGTTAAAGCTGGGGAAACTATGGAGCATGTTTTATTAGAATATGAAGACGTCTACCCAGCGATCGATTTAGGCACTACTGGCCTCTTTGAAGCCTTTGGGTTCAGTGAGAGCAGTGGAAAAGTAAACGTGTCCGCAATAGGGATTAGTAAGAGGCGATTGGAGGATTGGTGGAAGAAAAGTAGGGAAACGACAAAAAACGGAGACGTACAAAAGCACAGTTCGCAATAGGGGATCAGAAAACTCGGTTGTGGGAGTTCATCGTGTTTCCTTTTCCTTTTTTTATTGTTTAACTTAACTAGAACATTGGGCAGTATAAGAGCAAGAGCTTGGTGGCGCAACGCACCGCCCTGTTCCAAAGGGGACGCTCATTACATCCATCTATCCATCGTACATCCTCATTCTTGTAGGCCGTCCGCCTAACGCAAGTGCGTTATTGAATTTCTGAAAGTAAAATGCGTCAGAAAGTTCGTAAAGTATGGCTGACACACAACCTGCAGACGTGTTAGCATTGGATTGTAATTCGAATGCATGGGAAAACATAATTATGTTACCCGGTAACACGAACACAAGTCCTTCGAACTGCCGTTTGTTTTTTGGGGTGAGCACGCCACGAGAAATTCCGACCAACTAGAGGCTAACAGCTTCGCTGTAAATGTTTGATGCTCAAACTCGCAAATTTATGTACTTGTCTGACGCGCGCGCCTGTACTCGCCAATCTCGTCTGCGTCGCACTATGCGCGAAGGTTAGGCATACCGTAGTGATTGCAGCTGTCGCATTTAGGCGTATTTTAACCTCTTCAGGTGTTAATTAATTCAGTCTATTGAAAATGTGCTTTGCCTACAGTTATTGCGCCTTTACAATCATGAAAAACATAGAGATCCTAAACAGATTTAGAATTGTCAATTCAATGAGTTTTGTTTACAGAGTTAACGTGTACATGAACGTCATGCTCATCTAAGAACAACCTATTTCATGTCTAAAGCGTACTTGTAAAGCAGCTATCCGGCCACTTGAAATATGTGCCAGATGTAAAACACTGCAGAAAAATGAAAGGAGTGAACGTGCCTTATTTGCCGACGTATTGATAAAGAGTGCACACCAACGCGTGCATACGCCTGAGTGTGTTCAGGGATTTTATAGTACATAATACGTTTTAACTTCACCGGAGGGCCATGATTCTTTGCTATAAACTATTTTCTACGTCGCAGGGAGCGCATGGAATACGCAGTGCCCGCGGCGTAAGCGTTCCACCACCGTTCTCGAACTCGTCAGGTCGCACTTAACCAGCATTTCCCTAAGTGACATTAGTAAACAGTTGGATAAATTTGACGTATTGCTGAGTTAACACATTGTTCTATAATTTCAGCGAAGCGCTGTTCTCATTTCAAGTCAAGCGAGCCTTCTATGTGTCTATTGTAACAAACGTCAGTATGACGTCAGTTGAACCCTATGACGTCAGTAGCCGCAAATGCGCGCGTTGCCAAACTACCAAGGCAGTCAAGAGTAAATGAAAAAAGAACATATTTATAAAATATTGAGACCCTAAAATTTACTCATATTTTACAGTGTGGACGTTTTATGTACCCGGTACATAAAACATAAAGCTGCATTGCGAAAACATGACCCCTTTCAGAACAGCTATATTCAAGATATCTAATGAATGCAACTAAGCGATGATTTCATCTTACAATGTTGTTCTATTCTAACGAGACTGTCCCACACTGCGCGTTGTACCCATTATGGACAAATAAAATCTTTACATGGAATGCGTTGGGAAGTCAAGGCTTCTTGCTGTAGGTGGACCTGCCAGTTATCTGAATACAGCGCTACGGTATAGACACGACGTTATTACGCCAGATAAACTCGTTCGAAATAGCCGGTCACACAGCGTCCTGTGTACAGCGTCAAACACATGTACTTTTCAGCCTCAAGTAACGAATTTGTTGTCAATGCCGCCCTCCGTGCGCAGTCTCGGATGCTGTGCGCTGCTCGAGATCGGATCGCAACTCCTGCAACGAGTGCAGCAGCGTAAGCCTGCGGAAGTGCATCAGTTCGCGGTGGAGCTGAATCCTCTGATCGCGCGAAGCCTGCTCCTCGATACGGGCCTCGTGGATCTTCTGCTCGACCACCACCCTCTGGGCTTGCAGACGCCGTACTTTGTCGGCAAACGTCTCAGTTGTTTGTAGCTGTGAGGAACACTCAGATAAGGGCGTCGTGGTGCAGCTGCTTCCAGGGTCACAAGCCGAGTCAGTCTGCGGTGTTCCAGCTTTCACAACGGTCACCGCGTCGCTGCTACCCTCGGACTGGAGGAAGTCCTCAGAGTAGGCCTCGTCGTCGCTACTGTCGCTGATACGGGTACCCGTCAATGCTCGACGGGCGATACAGGTTTCACCCCGCTGCTGTCTCGTCGACTCCGGTAGCTGCGTCGTCATGCACAGGTCACTGGATCCAGTGAGGGGCGATGGTCGCCGGTCCAAGGCCCACGATGTGCGAAGACGAAGCGGAGAACCGCCCTGAATGCTCGAGTCGCAAGGCGCGCGGCTACGCAGCGATCCCATCGAGGACCAATGGTCGCGAGGCTCGCGCGGCGGCAGCAGCAGGCTCATATCCCCATAATCGCCCTCGGAGCCGGTGGAGGAGTGCGATCCGGCCCAACCGGAGTCTGCCGAGCTGCTTCCGCAGGGGCTTCGCGAAGACGCAATCCACGGGTTTGTCTTGATGCCGCTCCTCTGGCGCGCGTCTGCCGGCGACGTCTGACCCAGAAAGCTGGTGCGGATGTGCACTGATAGCTTGGGCGGATTGCTGGTTCGCGGCTCCACTTCTAGGCGGGCATGGCATCCTAAATGTGAGGTGCCTTCGCCTTCAGCGGTCGTATGCAGCGGTGAGGTGCACTTGTCAGACGGGAAGCTGCATTGGGGCGACGCCTGTTGCTTTGTGGGTGTCTTTTTGGACCTCTTGCGTGACCGGCCGATGTGCACCTCTACCCAGCGAATGAGTTTCATGGTTGTTTCCTCCTGCAAGCAAGGACAAGGAATCAGCTTTGCGACAGCAGCTGTCCCTTAAAGACATAAGAAGGTTACAATGGTTCTCTTTTCACAAAGCTTGCATAAATCAATGCATTGCATAACTCCAAGCCTCGTAGTTCGAATGTCGGCATAGAAACCATAAATGGGCTATGCCTATGCCTGCAAATTTCCCAACTACATCACTCCATTTGGTTTCCTGTCGTCCTAGACTGCGCTTTCATTCCGTTGGTACCCATTCTGCAATTTTAACAGACCACAAGTTATCTGCCCTACGTATTACATGTCCTGCCCAACTCCATTTCTTCCTCTTGATCTTAAATAAAGAATAATGGCTTCTCTCTTTTCTCTATAATTCACAACGCTGTCTTCCTGTATCTTAACGTTGTGCAAATCATTTTTTCATTCCGTCGCTCACTACGCGGTTATTAACTTGTCGCAAGTTATGGCCCCACATGCTAGTACCGTGCGTTAGTCAGTGCAGGAGTACGTTTATCTAGGTCAGTTACTCACAGGGGACCCTGATCATAACTAGGAAATTTACAGAAGAATCAAAAATGTGTTGGAGTGCATACGGCAGGCATTACCAAATCCTGACTGGGAGATCACCCCGATCATTGAAAAGTGTACAATCATTGCATTCTACCGGTGCTAACATATGGGGCAGAAGCTTGGAGACTGACAAAGAAGCTTGAGAACAAGTTAAGAACCGCGCACAAAATGAATGGAACAAAAAATGTTAAGCGTAACGTTAAGGGACAGGAATATATTGTTGTGGATCAGAGAGAAAACGGGGATAGCCGATCTTGTAGCTAACATTAAGAGAAAAAAATGTAGCTAGGCAGGCCATCTAATGCGCAGGGCAGATAACCGGTGGGCCATTATAGTGACAGAATGGGAGCCAAGGGAAGGGAAGCCAGTCAAGGACAGCAGAAAGCTAGGTCGCGTGAAGAACTTGGAAAATTTACAGGTGCAAGTTATAATCAGCTAAGGCAAGGCAGGAGTAATTGAAGATCCCTGGGAGAGGCCTTCGTACTTCTAGTGGAAAAAAAGGGTGATGATGATGATAGTACTGATAGAATGCAATGATTGTTCACTTATGTTAAACAACAGTGAGAAGCTGTCGGTCATCAGTTGGTAATAGCTTCTGTATGTGCTCCAGCCCATTATTTATCTGTAAATTTCCTTCTTGTGACCCGTGTGCCCCGGTACTAATTGGCCTTGGCAAACATACTCTCGCACAAATTCTAGAGGCTAACTGCCAATCACGAATTATCGCTTTTTTTGCTAGGGTATTGAACGTTATTACCTTGGTCTTTTGCATATTAATCTTCAAACCTACCCTTACACTATGTTGGCTGAAGTCCTCAGTCGTTATTTGCAAGTCATGTTCAGCGTTGATGAACAGGCACAATGTCACCTACAAACGGCAGATTCCTGATACGTTTCCTGTTGCCTCTCACACCTAATCCTATCCATGCAGCCTAACAGTTTTAATACTTCTAAGCATGAAGCGACCAGCATTGGAGAGATCGCGTCTTCTTGCTGACCCCCTTCTTAATCGGTATTTCATTTGTTTTCGTGTGAAGAATTAAGGTAGCAGTAGAATCATAGATATTTCCAACATATTCACGAGTGCGTCTTTTGCTTCTTCACTACGCAATGTCTTCATGACTGCTGGTAAATCGAACGCCTTTTCGTACATGAAAGCCATACATAAGCAAGTACATTTTCATATATTCATTTGCAATTGCATGTAACCTCTGCAAGTAATTATTTTCTGCTTATGCTTAATAGAGACGAGTACGTGCGCACTCAGTAGAACGTGAAATTGGGTATGTAACTTTACATTGAACAAAACGTCCTATTGAGCGTGGTTTGGACGATGCAGGGCGGGCACTTCGTCAAAGGGACAAAGTTCATGCTCGACCATTAACGCTGCCGATCCGTCACTAACTTACCTAACGTAACCATATCCAGCTTTCCTTGACATCAGGGCTTAGTTCGCTTGAGTGCCACCACGTGGCGTATTGACCTTAAGCTTTTCAAACTTCGCGTGGGGACGTAGTGATGGCGCCAACGAAACAAAAAATAAAAGTATTAAGAGCCATCCCTGCGCACTAAACTTCACCACAAAGCTTGTGACTCAGTGTTCTAAAGAGCAGCCGCTCGTCGGTTGGAGATGACTTATTCTAAGAGCGTTTAGTCTGACTAGGCGAACCCACGATGATTGATTACGGAATTTTCAGAGGCTTCCCAAAAGGCAGCCACGGTTTTTTCAAACCCCTTGCCTTTTCCTTTCGGCGGAAGCACTTCGCGACAGCTTTATGCGGAATCACGCTGTACAATGTAAATTGTCGCGACATTCAAAAAAAGAAAAAATCAGTACGCAGGACCAGGATGAGAGAAATAAAAAACCAGCTCTGTATTCAGAGACCACAAGGCCGACGCGCCAACTTGGTCTTCTTTCAAAGGGAGCGTGGTCGCTCCTCGTGTCCCTTAATTCGTTTTCTTTTTTATTTACTTATTAATACTGCGGAGTCACGTGACTGCAAGCAGGGGTGGGCACAGAAAATACACAATAAAATACCATAATATGAAAAAACGTCACACAAACACACACAAAATACGATCATACACATGTTACATTGCACACATACACATCGTACGAACGCATTACAAAGTTCACACACTCGAGACTCTCAAGTTAACAAGAAACGTTTCCACATTCGGGCTATCCACTACACACTGCGGCAATTTGTTCCAATTGGTAAATGTGTTTACAAAAAATGAGTACTTAAATTTATTACTATGAGCTCGATATTCTTGAATCATTTTTCCATTGTTATAACGTCTACCTGCGCGCGAAACATGAGTAATGTACTCATGATGATTGATTTTGACTATATTATTATATATTAAGTAAAAAAAATTCAGTCTGGCCTTGGTGCGTCTCGCCTGTAGTGATTTTAAGCCAAGAAAATTTATCATTTTTGTTACACTGCCTGTTCCTCTGTATCTATTGAAAATAAAACGGGCTGCGATCCGTTGTACTCTTTCAAGCTTTGCTATGTTTTTTGCTGTGAATGGATCCCATAAACAAGAAGCGTACTCGAATCGAGGCCGCACCAAAGCCTTATACGGTGCCAACTTCACCTGAAATGAAGCATTGGGCAGTTTACGTCGCAAACACCAGAGGGACTCAAGAGCACTCGCGCAAATAGTGTCGATATGCATGTCCCAGTTCAAGCTGCTAGTGATTTGAACTCCAAGTTATTTTATAACTGGTGATTCTCTAAGCGTCACTCCACCTATAGTGTATGGATATAGCAGAACCGTTTTCTTTTTACATATTCGGAGTACTAAGCATTTCTCAGGGTTAAGAAACGTGCGCCATTCAGAGCGCCAGCTCGATATTTTACACAGATTGTTGTTTAACCTATTTTGATCCGCTGTGGAATTCACTGTTGTATACAGAACACAGTCGTCTATAAAATGTTTAATTTTAACTTCAGAATCTACCACATTCACTGTGTAATTTATATAGATTAGAAACAGAATAGGCCCCAGTACTGATCCATGAGGGACACCAGATGAGACAGGAAGGACATCTGAACAGTGATTATCGATTTGGACGTATTGAAATCTGTTATCAAGATGTGCTCTGATAAGATCAATAAGGTTGGAAGAGATTCCGGCTACGTAAAGCTTTTCTATGTGCTTACTATGGGAAACCTTGTCAAAGGCTTTGGCGAAGTCCAAAAATACTGCATACGTTTGCTGTCTATTGTTAACTGCGATGAAAAAGTCATGACAAGAAGAAGCCAGCTGAGAGACAGTCGATAAACCGTCCAAAACCATGTTGCAGATCAGATAAGAAATGAGTCTCCTCTAGGAACTCAGTTAAGGATCGGCAGATTACATGTTCAAAGATTTTGTAGCTGGTTGCGGCCAAGGATATTGGGCAGTAGTTGGACGCGCAGGAACGATCGTTAGCCTTAAAGATGGGTATAACATGAGCGGTTTTCCATGCAGATTGGACAGAGCAGTGCGCCAAACAGACGTTAAAAATCACGTACAGGTAATAGGATATCCATTCTGCATATCGCTGCAGGAAAGCTGCAGGAATGTTATCAGGACCATTCCACTTTTTAATGTCAAGCTTCAGAAGTAAATTAACAATACCTTCGCGGGAAATAACAACGTCAGACACAGAAGTGTAGCCTTCTGGTTTATAACAAGAACTGACATCATTATCAGCATACGCCGAATGAAGGTACTCATTAAATATATCTACAACAGCTTTTGGACCTGTAAGAGGCGAATTGTTGGCTATTAAGGAGATACTTAGTTTATTACCATTAATGTTTCTCCAGAACTTTTCTGGTGCTTTACTGAGAAAGTTGCCTGACCTAACGGTAAAAAAAGTCCTTAGCTAGCTTGATCTTGTTCCTTAACTGACTGCTTAGTATGTTCATGCTAGTTTCATTACGTCGACCAGGTCTCTTGCTAGCGTTTAGTCGTGACATTAGACGCTCTTCCTATAAAGCCTCGTCCCGATGCTTTATCGTCGCGGCAGCAGGACCGGGACACGCTTGCGGTGCAGTGAATTCACTCGGACAAACAGGGCTTCATCCGGACCACGTGCACAATCTCCGGTGGACGCCGTCGACGCTTTGAGCAATGCGGGCTATCGGGAGCAACCTAATAGTTGACATCGGTGAGCCGCCAAAGAACTTTATGCCGCGAGCGCCTTAACAGTTTCTTCGAAAGGCCGCGATGGCGAATGCGAGTCCAAACCCAAACTCTCTTCCTGAGCTCGTAGGAGACTTGAGTGAGCTCGTAGAGTCTTGAGTGTCTGCCGAATTTTAAGCTTAGTAATTGCTGTCACACCAGGTACTGTTGCGCAGAAAAGAGGGCGCGCGCGCTCTGCGCATTGACGTGTCGGAGCGGCGGTGGTCGGCGGCCAGCGATGTAGGAGTGTGCACGCTAGTGTGCGGCTCCCGAGGACGGCCGGTCAAGTACGTCACTGCGGGAGAAGCGCGTGCCGCTGCGCCTAAGTGAGGAGGTCGCCTTTGTACCACACGTTTACTTCCCATTGCAGCTCGTTACGTCTTGCAAATAAGTCTAACCTCGAGAACTGACAGGCCGAGCAGGTGACACGCAACAAATACTGGGAACGGAGAGAGACCGGATGACCAGCTTTAACGAGATCACCAAACACTATAAATTGGGAAGGGCCCATTTCCCCCCGGCACACTCCTCGTTAAATAGACGGCAAGCGACGGCATGGCGCCTCTTACAAACAGATACATATCCGAACCCGGTGGCCTACCACCGCTACTACCCGGACCTTTACACGGATAGATGTAGATTCTGTGAAGAAAGGGCGGACCTACAACATATTGTTTGGGCTTGTCCTCGTACACCCATACAGAATAAAATAATTAAGACCAGAGAGCAGTGGGAGACCGCGTTGCTCAGCTGTGCACCGGAAGACCAACTCAAGGCAATCCAGCAGGCCGAAGATGCCGCCAGGGCCCAAGGGCTCGAGGCCGTCATTTAGGTAGAGGCCTAGGTCTCAAATCTGCTGTGCACAAATAAAGTTTATTCCTCCTCCTCCCGAACCAGGCACGTACCCAGGATTCTTTTTCGGGGGGGGGGGGGGGCAACCCAAGGTAACTCTTCCTAAGGTAACGAAGGGTGGGGGGGGGGGGGGGGGCTTTACTAGTACAAATGTGAATAATGCCCTCCATTCGCTACAAGGTCGCGTAAATCCGCAAAAGAGAACTGAAATAAGCTGTACCTCACAGGTGCATCTCACTGTGAGGTGTATCTCACTGTGAGATACACCCCTCCTTTACTTGGCAAACAAGGAAGCACATAAAATGGACTCGCGCATGACAGAAGCGCAGGAATAACGCTGCCAAGAACAAGTAAACAAGCGAAAGTAAAAAAATGAAGAATTCTAATAGCGTTTTTTGAATTAGCCTTGGAAGAATTATAGAGAAATATATATGTTTGCGGAACAATTACAGTTTTTTGGATCCTTCGTTTACTGTTCTACCAATTAAGTTGCCAAAACCGACCCGTGTTGCTATTTGGGAAGTTGCGTAACGATGCGTGGTCACCAGACCCGTACAACCACGTAGAGCGCAAGACGCTGCGGTTCTAGACGTACTGCGCCCACCGCGGAAAGTTAGAAAAACACTCACATTAGCGCAGCAGAGAAGTGGCTACGTCAGGCAGCTCCACTGATAACTGTAGAAGCCTGATTCAAAATACATGGAATTATTCTCTACTTCCGACGGCCTTTTCTCTATATACTTCCTTTCGAAATATTGAGATGTTGATCCACAAATATTTTCACAAACAACAGTTAAATTTGTTAATTTTCGCTTTTCCTTCCTGTTTGGCTGTCGCCTTGGCTCTTCCCCTTAGTAGATCGCTTAATTTCTAAACTCATTGCGATACATCTTTCCAGTTGCCAATTTTGCACGAAAAGTGCTGTACAATTAGAGAAAAGCCAGACGAGGTAACGAGTGACAATGATATTGTTTATGGTTTTACCGGCTATTGCAGGGTATGATGATGGAAGCTGATTGGCATCATTTTATGCTTCCGAGGATCTGCCAGCGTCGCGGCGAGCCGTGACTCAAGGATATAATGAAGCAAAAGGAAAACTGTAACGCAAGCGGCGTTTTCTCCGGCCGCAACTCGTTCCTCGAGCGCAAAGATCAGCTCACTACGAACCGAATCAGTTGCTGTACCAGTCTAAACAAAGAAGGTTTAACTATTGAAGCAGCAGCGATGCGCGTGATCGTTCAATAGATGGTGACAACTGAACTCATCTCGATTTAATCGCGCGGGCACCGAATCGATGAGAAAACTAGCTTTCACGCCCCTGAAGATGTCGATAACTACCGCCATCCAAAAGGAGCGAAAAAATTGACAAGCATTTCACTCTGTGAAGATGGAATGGCAGCGAGAGCTGACGACAGTCAAAGCTCTCAAACGAAAAGCAAAGTGCTTCACCCACGTATGGGGAGTGCTTAACACCTCGTTTACCTCCGCCGTGGGTCGGCCCGGCATTGCGCTATCTTCGGGATCGGCCTACGTATGGAGAGTGCTTAACGCCTGCTTCACCTCCACCGCGGGCAGGCCCGGCATTGCACTACGGTCGGGCCGACCCGCGGTGGAGGTGAAGCAGGCCTTAAGCACTGCCCATACGTGGGTCAGTCCCGAAGATAGTGCCATACATGGCCCACCCACGACGGAGGCGAAGCAGGCGTTGAGCGCTGCCCATACGTGGGCCTATCCCGAAGATTTCGAAGGGCTCGTTATAGGTTCCCGAGCCCACAGGGGTATGGGCCATTGAGCTTGGACCCTTTTTGCACTATCACCAGGATCGGCCCACATGATGATTTTTTCTGTTGACGGATGACGGAAAAACTATGTAAGGTTATTCATATACAGCTCTCGCTGTAAAAGGCATCAGAATGTTGGCTGCCGAATAGATTGATTTGTCAGCGCTTTAGGAATGTGTGTGAAGAGTGGTGGTGTGGTCGGGGAGGGAGGGGTGTATGCGGCTTAATTTCGGGGGGGGGGGGGGTGGCCCGATAATGTTTCACATCAACGGCTAATACAAAAATTCTCTCGGTTAAACCTATGCATTCTAACGTACTAAAGGGGATCAAGACGTTCTTAACTAATCGCTCTCAATCTGTTCTAAATAACCAGTCCACCCATCTTTTTCCTTTAACATCAGGTGTCCCACAAGGCTCAGTTCTCGCCCCTCTTTTGTTTCTTATATATATCAACGACCTCCCACTGCTTGTACCTTGCCAAATTAGAATGTTTGCTGACGACTGCGTTATATACCGCCGAGTAACTAACACTATGGATCAAGAAGCCTTTCAACAGGATCTTAATCACATCCAACAATGGTGTGAATATTGGCTCATGATTCTTAACCCTAGAAAATGCAAGCTCCTTTCCATTACCCGTCGACACAAGATTCATGCGTTTCAATACACAATCGCTAATGAGTCCGTAGAATCTGTGTCGTCTTTAAAATACTTAGGCATCACATTATCTAATGATCTAACATGGAAAGAACATATTACTAACGTGATATCATCAGCCAACAAAACATTGGAATTTCTTAAACGTCACCTTCGCCTCGTCCCACCTCACGTGAAATTGCTTGCTTACAAATCGCTCGTTCGACCTAAACTAGAATATGCATCAGCCATATGGGACCCGCATCATGCTAACCTCATAAATGATCTAGAAGCAGTCCAAAATAGTGCTACAAGGTTCATCCATTCTTCCTATTCATATGAGGTCAGTGTTTCAGCTCTGAAAACAAAATCTGCCTTATCGCCTCTCTGAGTTCGCCGTCGCATAGCCTTCCTATTACTGTACCACAAGTTCTATCACTCATCACTTAATCGTGCACCTTACATCATGCCAGCCTCGGACATTTCTCACCGCACCAACCCCAACCTTCAAGTTTTCCATCCACGTGCCCGAACGGTTACTTTTTCAACTTCCTTCTACCCGCCTGCAGCTAAACATTGGAACGGCCTTCCCCAATATATCGTTGATATCACCTGTGCGTCATCCTTCCCTGAAAATTTAAATAACCTTTTTTGTATATAAACACATGTGACATTGTTCATGCTTTATAGCTATATATATATATATATATATATATATATATAAGTGATCCAGGGCTGAAATGAACGTCCCGACGATGACTGTCTTAACTGTGCTTTTGGCTAGTCTGAGACGCCAGAAGACGGTCACGGGCAATGCGACGTGCTGTGGCCGCGCGAACAATGGCGTCGTGAGCATAGAATATGGTATTGGCGGTATCGGAAGGGAGCAGCGAGTCAAGAGGCAGGAGTGGGTCACGGCCATATAGTAGATAGAACGGAGAATAACCAGTAATATCGTGACGCGAGGAATTGTACGCAAACGCCACGAAGAATAAGGTGCCGTGCCAATCCCAGTGATCATCGGACGCGTACATGGAAAGCATGTCCGTGAGTGTACGGTTGAGACGCTCGGTAAGTCCGTTTGTCTGTGGGTGGTAGGCCGTCGTAACTTGTGGGACGTGGAGCAAGAGCGAAGGTCGTCGACAACCTTAGAAAGAAAACAGCAGCCCCAATCAGTGAGTAGCTGACGTGGGCCACCATGATGTAGGATCACTTCATGAAGGAGAAAATCAGCCACATCAGTTGCCCAGCTCGTAGGGAGGGCCTGCGTTTTGGTATAACGCGTGGTATACTCCGTCGCAACGGCCACCCAATTGTCGCCCGAGGATGAAGTTGGAAATGGGCCAAGGAGGTCCAGGCCGACGCGGTAAAATGGCTCACTGGGGATATCTATAGGCTGAAGGTGCCCAGCGGTAGAAAATGGAGACTGCTTGCGGCGTGGGCAAAGTTTGCAGGCTGCGACGTAACTTCGAACAGAGCGATATAGCCCAGGCCAGAAAAATCGCCTGTGAACAAGGTCGTACGTACGGGTGACACCCGAATGACCAGCGGTGGGCGCATCGTGTAACTGCGATAGAATGGTCGAGCGCAGGTGCTGGGGATCGACGAGAAGCAGTTCAGCACCCTGTGGACTCATATTGCGTCGGTATAAGGTCCCGTCCTGGAGAACAAACATACGGAGGGAAACGTCCTGTTGCTCCGAGGTAAGGCGTTTCTTTTCATTCATTCATTCATTTCATTTCGTTTCATGTCATTCATTCATTTATTTCATTCATTCATTTCTTGAAAGGGGTATCGGAGGGAGGGGGTTCAACTGCAGTGAACCGTGTTCTTGAATTTTTCCGTGAGAGCGCCTTTGGGTTGAGTTTCACATTTGCATTGTTATTTCTGGATCCCGTGCGTGCTGGAGGTATCAGCCTCGCTCAAAAAAGGTATTTTAAACTACCAGTCGGCTAATTCGAAGCTTGTAAAAAGGGGAATTGCAAAAAACTGCCTGTGTGCTGCTCTTGATAAGTCCTGCCAGCATGAAATGCAACATAGCGTTTTTTACAGCTACAAAGACTGCACAGCGCAGGATTCAATATGAGATGGTCACCTCGGTGGTAGAAACCCTTGACAAGGAAGCGCAGGGTCCATCAGAGCTCCGCCCAAGCGTAGAGCCGCAACGCCGACGACCTGTTGCCATCCCGTACTACGACCAAACCTCTCACCGCCTCAAAAAGGTGGCTGAAAAAATGTGAAGTCCCGGTGGCCTTTACGGCGCCCAAGAAACTGGCGGGTATGTGCAACATGGTGCAGGGAAGGAAGAAAAGAAATGAATGCAATATCAAGCACGTTGACAGCTGCGTCCCTTGCAGATTAGGGGTACTGTACGAGATACCCCTTTCTTGTGGCAACAGCTACATAGGGCAGACGGGACAGTGTCTTAACGTCAGATTGCAGGAGCACCGAGCAGGGGTAGAAGGATTGGCGGGGGGGGGGGTGGCAAACTGGCTGACCATTGTCGCCACTGTCGTAATTGCACGCCTACGGTCCGTGACACTAAAGTCTTGAAGATGTTCGCGTCACAACTGAGCCGCGAAATCTATGAAGCTTACTGTATAAAAATGCAATCTGGCAGCTGCGTAAGCAGCTCTTCAGTGTCACTGAGTGATAAAGAGTTTAATCATTTACATGCAAATTTGTGCCACTCACGCCCGCATGCCAATGACGAGTGATGGTTAATTGTCCGATGATTATCAAGTGTGATTAAGATACATGTATAAATGTGGGCTTTCCCGCAGTAAATCTCAATTGAAGTTCCGCGCCTGTTCTGTGGGTTTTTTTCCTCGTCCGTTGTGGTTTGCGCGGTTACATGATGCATTCCAAGGTAAACTGAAGTGAAAGTACAGAATTTAATGTATTAAACTGTTGCAAGCATGATAATTCCCCCATATTTCGTACTTGTTGGTTCCAAATGTTCTTGCTGTTCAGTTTAGGTTACCTCAGGACATTTTTGCAGTAGTGAAGCGGTGCATCACGTTCATGCACAAAAAGAATGCATCATTTCTAATAGCTTCATGTCTTTCATCTATTTCCTTGTGAAACCAGCAGTGTGATCTCTTCTAATGTATAAACAAGCGCACAAATGTTCTGATTTGTGATCTTACTAATAATTAAGCTGTTAACATGCATTGTAGTTACGCGAATATCAATTTTACGGAGAGTAACAATATTTATTTACTATGCTGCTTAAGCACCCTAGAACAAACAGTGTACATTTGCTTGTGTTCTGTAGTCACAAATCATTACAATGTATATGACACACCTTTTCGCATTTTACATTGCAAAATTGTGCTTATTCAATTTCTGATGCAGTCAAAATTTCTGTTCCAGACATGCAGCGATGAGGACGGCACGAGTATAAAGCAACACACTCCATGCACTAAACAGAAGCTGCTGCCTGCTACAACAAGGTCATTGTGTGGACTTTGGCTGCTACTACAAGGTAAACAACACCTGGTTCAGAAATAGATATGCTTGATATATGCTGTATTGGATTGCTAGTCTTGAGATACATGTCATTTGTTAGTAGCAGATGATATGAGCGTTTGTTCATGTTTACAGTTCAGCATAATTGGTTCGAAAATAAAAGAAAACACTACATTAGTTTGGATAATCTCTGCTGTATCTCATGTGCCACTGTTCTGCCCCAACAGAGTCGGTGCCAAGTACATCTTGGTCATCACGGGAGGCCCCATCTACACCAACAGGAAGGGGCTGGAGCCGAATTCGCAAGACCACGAACGAAGAAGCCATTCCAGAATTATTTGGATGAGATATCAAGTCTACGGACAGTCCATCCTTCCACCAGCACGGATATTGGCCTGATCTGAAGTGAAAGCGCTAAAATGACGGAGGACAAAGAAGAAACACACATACACACAGGGCGCCACTTCCAACAATGTTTAATCAGGAAAAAACGCCACTGATTTATACTAGGAGCGCTATCACAGTTTCTCAGGGCGCATTCGCGTTCAGGTAAAGCAGTTCTTTGCGTGACAGTGATACGCAAAGAACTGCTCCCCGTTCCGTCCTTTCCTGCTGCTGCCGTGTGAAAATTTTGCTTGTGGCCTTCCTCGGCCATTATTTGGTGTCAACGGAGACTCCCATACATGATTACATGGTTCTAAGTGTATGAAGTTGATATCCACATGTGTGAAAAGGCCTGCAAACGCGGCTGCAAAATGGTGTTGTCCCCAAAACCGACCACGCCCATATTTAGAGAATGTGGGGCACCAAGTGTCAGTTACACATTAGTGGCATGTGAAAGAACAAAAAGAAACATGCAGGTTGGAAAGGCGGTAACGCTAAAATGCCGGGCACTCCATGTCGCTGTGTTGGCTGCGGCAGGAGATGCTTGCATCACCCGATTGCTTCGCAATGCAAGTTGCAAGCTTCAACGGCGACTGTCGGTGCAAACACGTGGGGCACACTGTCCAATCTGCTTGCGCTGCTGGTTATTGCTTGTTACCAGACTACCATGTGCGACGAAGGCAAGCACTATGCCTACAGTCGGACGGTTGAATGTGCCGCAAGCCACCCGTGTGCGTGTACGCTCACTGTTGTCATGTGGATTGTAGCCAATATATAGTCTGTACGGCCAATGCATAGATTGAGCGTTACGTTAGAGTATGCTGAAGCGATTTGATTGCAGAGTCTTGTTTCAATGTTGTCCCACTTGGTCATGGTTGCCGTTTCACATTTCTTGGATGTGGCGGCCTGGTCAATTGCGTTGGCCAACAGCCTCTCGAGGTAAGCACCTGCTCCTGCAGTCCGCACAGCGACACAAACTCCCTGTTTACATGTACTGTGATTGGTGCTCCCTGTTTGTCCTTTCCTGATGCAGCCGTGGGTAAAGTGTGCTTGTGGCCTTCTTTTCAAGTTCAAGTTCAAGTTCAAGTTCTTTATTTGCATAATAATCAGGTTACAAATGGGGATTATACATACATACAGAGGGAGGTCCCATAGTCAATAGACTGTACAGGGGACCTCCCATTACAAATGAGTAGGATATATGAATACAAAGCAGCTATATGCAAAGACAAAAGACACCATGTTAAGTTAGTCACTAGCTTACGCAGTAAAATATTTAACGAAACAAAGCACTTATTAATATAATGATAACGATCAAATTGTTATATTGAGTGCAAAAATTTACGAAGTTTTGATTTGAATGTGTAAAAATGAGAGAATATCCTAATATGACACGGTAATGAGTTCCAAAGTAATGTGGCTGAAAAGTTAGTAGTAAATTTACCATAATTAGTTCTAGGTTTTGGTAGTAAATAGCTGTTGGTAGAAGCGAAACGGGTAGACGTGGAAAATGGATACTGGCTGGTAGTAATTATAGGGAACGGGAGCTTTCCGTTAACAGATTTATAAACAAGTATTCCAAGTGAGTATTTATTTAGTTTCTGTAACGATAAAATGCCGTTAGATCTGAGCAATGGAGATGCTTCCGATGTGTAGCTGCTACGTGTAATGATGCGAATTGCTTGATTTTGGGTATGCTGTAGTGGAGATAAATGTGTAGAATACGTGTTTCCCCATGATGATATGCAATAGTTAATATGCGTGTGAATAAAAGCGTAGTAGAGGGAGATGAGTGTCTTCATATTAAAGAAATTTCGAACTTTAATTAATATTCTAATTCCATATGCTGCCTTCTTTGTTAAGGATAAAACATGCTCGTCAAATTTTAGGTGTTTATCTAATATGACGCCAAGAAACAGTGCACTATCAGTAGGATAAAGTACACCGGAGGCAAAGGTTAGCGATGGATACACTGAGATATGTTTTTGTTTAGCTGAGAAGATGACGAAGTTAGATTTGGCAGTATTAATGTGTAGTTTGTTAAGTTGGCACCAAGTTATAGTATTTGCCGCGTCGTGATTAAGCTTACACATCAGTGAATCAAGACTTTTGTCTGTGGAGAAGATGGTAGTGTCGTCAGCGTAACGGATACAGTCAGAGGACTTTAGGTACTTTGGGAGGTCATTAATGTATATTAAAAACAAGAGAGGCCCTAATATAGATCCTTGTGGTACACCAATGTTAGTTGTTTTAGGGTGCGAGTAAGTGCTGGAGATTGATACAGTGTATTCTCTATCTTTCAAATAGTTACGTAGTAATTGCAGTGCCGGGCCAGTTATACCAATAGAGTCTAATTTAGCAAAAAGGATGTTATGAACAAGTGAATCGAATGCTTTAGAGAGGTCAATAAATAATGCACCAGCGAAATTTCCAGCGTCAATTGCCTGCCGAATCTTGTCTGTTAGAAATATTAATGCCAAATCAGTTGAGTAACCTTCCCGAAACCCAAATTGATTTGGTGATAGGATGCAAAATCTTTGGCTGCGATTTGGCGTGAACGGATACTACCACACATTATTACATGGTTCGAAGTGTATGATATCCACATGGGTGGAAAGACCTGCAAAAGTGGCTGCAAAATGGCGATTCCCACAAAACAGACCATGTCCATATTGAGAGCAGGTGGGGCACCAAGTGTGAGCAACACATTAGCGGCCACCGAAAGAACAAAAAGAAACATGCAGGTAGCAAAGGAAGTAACGCTAGAATGCAGGGTAGTTCATGTCGCTGGGTTTGCTATGGCAGCAGGTGTCTGCGTCACCCAATTGATTCGTAGTGCAAGTTACGGCGACTGTCAATGTAAACAGTTGGGGCACTGTCCAATCCGCTTGCGCTGCTGGTTGCCACTCGTTACTAGACCGCCATGTGCGACGTAGGCAAGCATTGTGCCTGAAGTCGGATAGCTGAATGTGCTGTAAGCGACCTGTAGTGCGTGAATGCCCACTGTTTTCATGTGGATCTTAGCCAATGTACAATGTATTGTCTGAACCTTATGCGCTGATTGAAAGCAGATTCTAATTTGATAATGGTCGTCGTGTTATGTTTCTTCGATGTGGCGACCTGGTCAGCTGCATGGGCAACAGTCTCCCGAGCTAACCATCTGCTACTGCAGTCCACACAACGACAAAGACTCCCAATTTACATGTACCGTAATTGGTGCTCTCTCTATACGACCTTTCCTGCTGCAGCCGCGGGCAAATTATGCTTATGGACCTTCATCGGCCATGATGTGGCGTGAACGGAGACCAGCACACTTCATGACATGGTCCGAAGTGTACGAAGTTCATAGCCACATGGGTGGAAAGGCCTGCAAGTGGCTGCAAAATGGTGATGCCCATATTGATAATGTGGGGCACCAAGTATGAGTTACACATTAGCGGCCCCGAAAGAACAAAAAGAAACGTGCAGGTTGGAAAGGAAGTAACGCTAAAATGCCAACTAGTCCATGTCGCTGTGTTGGTTGCGGCAGCAGATGCTTTGCGTCACCCGATTGCTTCGCAATGCAAGTTACGGCGACTGTCGAGCCAAACAGGTCGTGCACTGCCCAATTTGCTTGCGCTACTGATTGTCGCTCGTTACCAGATCGCCATGTGCGAGGACGAAACTGAGCAGTTTACGAGCTCGCGTTAATGGTTTCAGCGCATCTCGACATGCAAATTTTATTTCTGCTCTTGTACGAGAAGGTGCACTGCTTTTCTTCTGTCAATAAAGTCGCACGTCCTGTTCACTCACTTTTGGCTTGTTTGTATGGGCGTCAGTAGAGGCTCTTTAATCTCCTGGCGATTAAAACGCGGCAGCTGAGGCATGCCGCAAAGCCAGCGAGGCGAGCACGGCGCGTACCCAGCGTACGCCGCCGGTATAAAGCGGCCGCATTGGCTATTGCACTAAACAAAATAAAAACTTGGAGGACGCTTAAGCTTCGCCTTCACGAGTGGAACGCGATAGCGTTATCGCACCGCGTTCGCACCGCCCACTCATTCGGTCGGCATGCTCTTGAGTCACACAAAGACGAAGCATGCGTCTGAGCAAGCGGCACGAACCAAAGAAATCGGTGTCTCAGAGGGAGAAACGATCTACGCGAGCCAAACGTCGTGATCGGCACGGACAGCCGGGCCGCGACGCGCCATGAAGGAGGACGCGATCATGGGGCTGACGTCTTGATGGGATCGTCCTCTATCTCGCTTGGGAGCACCACGCAGACGCATGACTCCTCGCCAGCAGCGCGGCACACATCGCAGGGTACGCTTTCCCACCAGAGGCGCTACGGCGCAGCGATCACGTCATAGGTGTCCCGCATCGGACGCTGCACCTAGTAATCGCGCTTTGAGCGGAAAGAGGAGCCGCGTCGCCTAAACACGAGGGTTCGGGTGACGCACACAGGAAGTTGGAAGGGGAGAGAGCGAGAACGGTCCCAATGCGCTCAAACGAGACGAAGGGGAGAAGCGGGCGAGTGGCGCGCCAGCTGTAGGGCCAGCGCCGTACATTGCGAGGAGGGGGTCTTCTGTGTTTGCCGCAAGATGGCGCTGCGTGTGCGCCAAGTGCAAAAGAAATGTAGCGGAAGCGTACTTCGCTACGCGTTTAACTGCGTCTTCTGTAATTTACATGCTGATAATTACCGATATACACCGCAGTATAACTTTCTACGGCACGTTTTTAAGGCAACACCACATTCACTAGAGGCGCTTTTGTCCCGCTTCGAGCCATCGAACTCATGGTTGAGTGGTAGCGCCTTCATCTCACACTCCGGAGCCCCTGGTTCGATTCCTACCCAGCCCATCTTGCAAGCTGTTTTTATTTATACATTGCCTTCCGCCATTTTCCGCTCACGGCTAACGCCGCCGACGCCAACGACACCGGTTTTTCTTCGGCACGAGCTCCTTAACGCTGTCGCGTTAAAAGGCGTTTCCACTTCCTGTTTATGTAGCGGCATCTGTCGGAACCCCTGCTAAGTTCCATGCGCTGCCGCTTCTTATTTTCGAACCACTGTGGAAGGTACAGTTTCCCTTCTCTAAAGTTGGTTCTTTATTTTATGGAGTCAATCTCAGTCTTTTCGCGAGCACCATGGTTCGACTTTGTTGCGTTGTGGGCTGCAAACGCCGTGACTGGCAATATGTCAAGCTGCGACGTCGTATCCGTCTGCAAGGCAGCAGACGAGCGGGACTGGTTGCAGCGCACCGGACTGGCACTATCCGATCGGCGCCAGGATTTGCGCGTTCGCGGCCGTCACTTTACGCCGGAGGATTACTTGGCGTTTCGCGAGTCCGGTACTCGGGTAAGCGCAAGCGTACAGGGCCTGGACATTTGACCGTGTCGTTTCAAGGGATGAGCATAGAATAAAGAACCAACGGGATGAGCAGAAGCTAGAGTGTACTAGAATACTCAAGCAGAAGCGCGAATGTAAATGGTCTGAATGGTGCAGCCACCTGGTGGCACAGAGCTCAACCATGCACAGTAGCAGTAACGACTTGTATTCTTTGCTACTGGAGTAAATTTTTTCGCAGGAGTCCAGTCATTAACAAGTTGTTTTTGTATATGTTTAAGATGTTTTACACTTGGTTAGAGGAATATTAGCATTTTGTTTGGCTGCTTAAGCTCTGCGCCAACAGGTGGCTGGAACGTGCAGACCGATCAGGGCGCTCACGTACGTCTGCCTATGTAGGTGTTCTGTGCGTCTACACTAAAGTTCCTTCGTCAGCTCAAGTTTATGCCTCCAGCCAACCGTCGAAACGGCCAGCTCGCCTGTGGCTACCGGAATACCGGACACGTTCGGCGCTGCGACAGAATGCTCGCAACGCACGCTGCTTCGAGAGCTCTCGCTTGGGGTCGACTGCCAAGCAGCTGGCGGAGAGTTTGGAGAAGCTTCGCGCGCTCACTCCTAGAGAACCGGAAGTCGACGACACGACGTTTCATCATAACGCAGAGCCAGTGAAAGCGGAGCTTAGCCCCGGTCACTCGGCGAACGAGTTGATGAGAAAATGTATGACCATGAAGGAGGGTAACTTGTAATCGTCCGTAGCTCTCTTATTATGAGACGCTTCACACAAATTATGGTGCGAATGATTAACTTTAGCTGTACCCTACGCGTCTACAAATTTGTCCGAAGCGTTTCAGGGGCCCTTTAATTGTAGTGGGAAATTGTCCTTGTGCATACTCTGTTACTTGTTTTTTATAGAAACAAATGGACTAACATTCCAACTATTACGAACAACATTTGTTCATCATGAAGTTGGAAATATTATCGATGACGCGCCCTGGGCAGCCAATCGGATACCTCGCCCAACTAGCGTTATTAGGGCAACTTGCGTCAAATGGTCAGTGGCGGCTGAAAATTCAGCCCAGTGGCGTGCTGCGATCGGTAGCGATGTACATTTGTAAAACCTTATAATAAAATTGGCTGGAGGCTTAGCTTGGTTAAGCCTGGAAGATTGCGAAAGCACTACCCTTGGCTGCGCCTTGGTTCGGCTGATGGTGTGGACATGGTTGGCCTTTGTTAAACTTATGGCTATACGTCATCCGACATAGCGCAAGGCAGCGCGCCGACCACTGCGAGGAGCCGAGCTGTAGCCCCATTTATCCTCCTAGCGTGACGTCACACCAGCGAGCGCCCTCTCTCGGTAGCGCCGCAGCAGCGGCGCACAAGGCTTCGCCTCCACCATCGATGCCGCGAGCTGGGGCCCCGTCTCTCGGTCTGGCGTGACGTCACATCAGCGAGCGCCCTCTCTCGGTAGCGCCGCAGCAGCGGCGCGCAAGGCTTCGCCTCCACCATCGATGCCGCGAGCTGGGGCCCCGTCTCTCGGTCTGGCGTGACATCACACGGTCACGTGACGCGCAGCTGTGTAAGGAGGCGCCACGACCACCGATGGGCCGAAAGTGCGAGCAGTATTGCTATCGCAATAAAATTACAGGCTTTACGGGGAGCACTTAGCAGCGTCAATTAATGATATCAGAAGGACCTACCCTAACGAATACAGGTACGTTTGTACAAAATCGTCAAAGTCATTTCAGGGTCCCTTTAAGCGTTTAGTGCAATGCGAGATTGGTCAGCTGTTGGTAAATGTCACCTGGCGTGCACCAGTGCTGTTTCTTTGCGTAGTACACACAACATACAGGCAGACATGTTTGCTTGAGGCGTTGTTGTGCACCACTGTTTAAAACCTATGAGAGGGTTGAGCATTTTCATTGCCTCACATCGCACCGCGGCAGAAGTGTTGGCAGAATGATGGGGCTGTACGTGCCAGAATCGGATTTCTATGAAGCGCGCCGTAGTGGGGGACTCCCGAATAATTTTACGACCGTTTCCGTATTTCGATTCCGTCGAAATCCGGCTGTCACGGCGGGGATCGGACCTGCGACGTCGAGCAATCCTATAACAGCATAGCTACCGCGGCGGACACAGAAGTGTTGATTTGACGTGCAATCTCTTTCGTAATGTTGCGTAGACACTACGATGATTTAATGCGGCTTTGTGTCTCACACCCTGAGTCAGTTGTCCGCTTGACAAATTTGCATGGTTTAGAAATATCAACAACACACAGTACCATACCTTCAGTTTGCCCGCAACCGCTGTTGTGTCTGCAGCGTTTTCTTATCTTCTCACATCGCTTTTCCCTGTCCCAACCTTCACCCCCCCGCCACCCTCCCTGTATGAAAACTGCGACCGAAGAGTGGCGAGGCTGTCCACTCGTTTCGCGGTTGCGCCGGTTCTACCCGTTCTCTGCCTCTTCTCCCTGCTGCTTCTCTATACCGTTATAGCTACCTCTCCTAGCGAAAAATTCTAATACAAGAACTAGTAGCCTATGAGGTTATTGACACTAATACAATCTATTAGGTCTATTAGTGTATAAGTCTAATAGATATATTGGTGTATCGGTCTATTAGCCTGATAGGCCTACTGGTGTATTATTCTAATAGGTCTATCGGCGTATTAGTCTAATAGGTCTATTGGTGTGAAAGAATAGATTGCAATGCACCAGATACAGACGAAAACCATGCATAACTGCTAGAAGCATTTATTAGCACATCATGTATTTTTTACAGATTCCTCTTTCGAGATCTTCGTCAGGTCAGCAATCTTGACTGCCAAAGCTTTTACTCCACTACTTCGACCAGAGAACGTACTTTTGAGGAGATTAAAAAAACCTGGACAGAAACATATACACATATAGAAACATTTAAAAGCAGGGGTGCCAGTACTACCACTAAATGCATAAGCTGGCAATATTTACATTTAGAGTGGAATAATATGGCCCCGCAATTTCCAAACTAATTTTCGGACAAAGTGTGATATACAAAAGGCTAGAAAGTTGGGCGAGTTGGTACGGTAACATTATCTTGGATTGTAGCGCGAAGTGACACGGACACAGACTAGAAGCAGACAGGACGAGCGCTAACTCTCAACAAAATTTTTATTGGGACTAACAACATATATATAGGTGATTGCAAATACCGCAGCATATGAACATGATAAGGTCTAAAGACATCAGTTAAATATATCAAGAGGTAGGAAAGCCAAGAAAAATTGATGTGCTGAATGTTTATATGTTTAATTGATGTCTTGTCATGTTCATATGCTGCGGTATTTGCAATCACCTACACACACACACACACACACACACACACACACATATATATATATATATATATATATATATATATATATATATATATATATATATATATATATATATATATATATAAAATGTAGTTGAGAGTCAGCGCTCGTCCTGCCTGCTTCTAGTCTCCGTCCGTGTCACTTCGCGCTACAATCCAAAATCATATGATATGCTTAGCTCGACACGTTTATCATAATGAAGGATGACGTCACCTGACACGACAGAACAATTAGACGGCACATAAAAGGAACATAAGATGTTCTGTGTGTTACATCGAAACTGTAGGCAGATAGGGAACAACTGTAGACAGAAATCTTGCATAGCATTGTCGGAAACAGGCATGTCATTGCTGCTATGCGCACAGCAATCGGCCCAATGACGCTGTACCGAGGTACATCCGCCGTTGGAATAAAAAGAAAGAAACAACTTTATACTTTACTATAGAAGTATAAATAAGTAAAATAATTACCTCCAAATAGTAGAACCGGCGCCGGGCAAAACACATCACATCGATGCACGCTGATTCACAAAGCCGCGAAGCACAGCGGTAAAAACAGTTGCCTTCGTTGTTTTGAAGTCACACAAAATCCATAGATGAAACTATCCAAATATACTACTGCACGAGTAAGATTGCGCAGGCGCCAGTACACTGCAACATGGCAGCCGCCAGTGCAAGCGTGCTGTGCACAACTGCGGCTGACTACGGTCGCACTTTTGCGATCTTCCCGCCCGCCGAGTTCTCTGCGATACTGCTCTTTGATGTCAATAAATAATACGACCTTTTATAAGCGGTATTAAGTCGTGAATTTAACTTACAAGTTTACCATTACTTTATGCGCGCTTCAACAGAAGATACGGGACTAACGAAACTTCAGTGGCAAACAAATATGATTGCTGCGATTGCACCATCGTTCGTTAACTCACCGGGCACCGCGACTCTGCCTTGCCGATTGCGGCTGGTTGTTCGTTGCGCTTTATTTTTTTCGTGGCAAAGTATTTGCTGTGCTGTAAACACTAGCTGTTTCCTCAACGACTCATCGCGACGAGGCTGAACAGCGGCCTATAGTTATGAGACGTCGCCAGTGAAGCAAAATTGGCAAGACCCCGTACAGGCGCGCGTCACTTTCCTGTATATCGCTGAGAGATAGGGGCCACTTTCACCGGCTTAGTGCGACGAAAATAATACGAACATGCGATTGCAGTACGAGTGCTGCACATTTCGTACAGCAGAATTCTTAATCATTCAGCGAATAATCAGAGACATCTCTCCGCAAACGGTCCCCATTATAGAATGGCTTTTTGTAAACTTTCACCCTCGACTTAAACAAGCAGCAAACAAGGGCAACGGAATTCAACAATGCATGTTGCATAAGAGACCAGCAACAGTCTGTATAATGTCAATAGGACGTGTAATAAAGAAATTAGCAGACCTGCAACACTGTTTGTATGAGACTAATACGACTAATAGATAGGACCTATTGGTCTTATAGGTCAATCAGTACAATAGAAATTTGCACTGGTCTAATACAAAATTCATAAAACTAATACCAAACTGTATTAGACTAATACAAACTCCTATTAGAATTTTCGCTACGGTCTCCTCAGGACCTTCACGTTAATAAAAGGGTAAGCGCTGCAGTTTCTGCGACGCTTTTGCGGGTAATCACAGATAATGACAGCTGTCAAGACGAGGTCCAGGGAGCTCCTGAGGGCATTGAGCACCTACGACGCGATGGAAAGGTCTAAACAAGTTTCTTGCGTCGCCTTATCTCTCTGCCACGCTCCTTCCATGTACAGACAGTTTTTTTCATGGGTGCCAACATGTTGCTAGAGTTACTGTATATGCTACCAAAGGTAGTTAGTATATGCTACCAAAGGTAGCAGAGTTGCGCGTCTGTTTTATCACGCCGCTAGGGCCTCTATTGGCAGAGCGTCATCACGTGGTAGTCAAGCAGCCGTGCATTGCGGAGAAGCAGATGAGTAGAACTTGTTGCTGGGCGAGTTGGTTGGGATCTAAAGAATACATTGTTGCGCCAAAAAAGGAAAATAAAGACTTGGGAAGGAAGACTACGAAAAGACAGATTGAGCGCTCAATCTGTCTTTTCGTACTCTTCCTTCCCAAGTCTTTATTTTCCTTTTTTGTCGCAACAATGTATTCTTTAGAAGCAGATGCTCGGGCCAATTTTTGTATTTCCCGACGCCGCGGCTGCAGCGAACTGGATTGACACAAGTTATCGCCAGTCAAATTCAAAGCGAATCCGGCCGACCTTGGCGTTCGCTGTTCGCGTGCGGGCTAGCCGCGGAGAGCTAGCTATGTATCTATGTCAATCCTGTGAGAGAAAAAACTTTCACTACACTCCCACAGAAGGTTACTTTTGGAATCCCAGCAGTGAAAAGGCACATAATGCAGTGGCACTTGCAGGTGTGGCTGATATCCAGTGTGGCTGATATCCAGTGCCTGCTAGTAGGTGGGTACGTTTCTACAGCAAGTCTAATGGGGTACCAGTGTCGAAATACCAATGCTTGGTCATTGATTCACCAGTAATATTTTAGACTGCCTACACGTTGAGAGCTTTGGCACATAAGCAGGTATCCCTAATGCAAAACCCAGTATCCAGTGTTCAGTGCAGCGCCGGATTAGGGGCCCAGTGCCGCGCGCTGGATGCTGGGGCGCTGGGCAGGCGCGGCGCCCTCAGAGGCGCTGGGTACTGGTGAGAAAAATAGCTCTAGCGCGTTAAATACGCGGCGCCTAGACACCGTATATATATTTTTGGAATACAGAAACGAACAGCGTTTTGGTGCAATAAAAGAAGAAAAAACAAACAAACGTAATGTAAAAATAAAAAAATCTCCAACCAGTATTCGATCGTTGAACCTACAGATCCCAACCCCGCTACTTTACCACTACGCCACACCAGTCGGCGAGCATAAGCGGATAATTTGCCATGTCAAGGATCGAGAAGCAGCTTTAGTTGCACAGCGATACGTCTCGCTCAGTCATGGTAGATGCGCTATCGCCCAGCAACTAAAACTCACGCCTGTACCACAAAGAAAATTTTGCTGTCCGTATTTAGTAGCATGCTCGGAAGTGCCACAACATCGATTTTCACTTGTGACTGGCATTTTAACTTCGAAAAAAAGTCCTAAATAAACCGCCGACCCGGGACGCTGCATGGGCTGTTACTACTGATTTGGATAGCTGTTTCTTGTTCTTCACGCGAAGGATATGCAACGTTTTCTTAGTTCAGTGATGCCTTTCAGTCGACACGTCTGTCTAGTCATATATCTTCGTCAGAGGAGCGCAGGCTAGTGCCGGGAGCCCTCGGCGACAGCACATGTATACCTGTGTTTATGACGCGTCACATCGGCACTCATCGCTACTTGTGCTGGCACTGTAAACATGAAAAAATGGTTTATTTAAGAACACCGATGCGAAAGTTGAAATATAAAGTGATTTAACCTTGTTATACTTCTTGATTCCTGAGCCTAGGCGCGTCGAGAGCGTGCAGACGGATTCGGCGGATACGCTAGGTCTAAGCTTCGGTGGGGACCGATCTCGGCGCCTTTTTCTTGACGATCTTATGCAGTCAGCTGTTTCGATGCGCTTTGTTTGCGATTAGGCGGAAAAGCAGTCCACAAGCCATGCAAAAGCGCACACGGTCGATCGACGATACAGTAGGCATGCCGCCTGGAAAAACGGAGTGCGGCTTCGCCGCATAGATTTGGTTGCTTCCCAGGCAAGATGGCGGACCTACGCGCAACTCTGCTACCTTTGGTGGCATATACAGTAGCTCTACATGTTGCTACGCAGTGGGGCCATCTATGGGCAGTCGGCACGCTGGCTTGGGCGAGTGCTCCGTCTTGTATGCCAGGTATACGCTCGGCGCTGGTTATTGGCGTTTGTTTTCGCGCTCCTGCGGTCTATTTAGTATCACGTGGCGTCTTCACTGTGGAAAATGGTTCTGTGAGCCGTACTGAAGTGGTTTAAGGCGGCATGGCCGGAGTTTCTGCTGGCGTTGAGACGGACAGAGCACGCAGCGTGATGTGTGCCCGCGTATTTGAGCAATGCCTCCTTTACTAGATGCCTGCCGCGTCATAGAATAAAGAACCAACATTAAAGAAGGGAAACTGTACCTCCCACACTGGTACGAAAATAAGAAGCGGCACCGCATGGAACTTAGCGGGGCGCCCGACAGATGGCGCTACTTAAACAGGAAGCGGAAATGCATTTTTTAGCCCAATATCTAATATGGCAGCTTTTTACCAGTGGCGTACGCTGGGTACGCGCCGTGCTGGCCTTGCTGGCTTTGCGGCATGCCTCAGCTGCCGCTTTCTGATTGCCAGGAGACTAAAGAGCCTCTACTGACGCCCATACAAACAAGCCAAAAGTGAGTGAACAGGACGTGCGACTTTATTGGCAGAAGAAAAGCAGTGCACCTTCTCGTACAAGAGCAGAAATAAAATTTGCATGTCGAGATGCGCTGAAACCATTAACGCGAGCTCGTAAACTGCTCAGTTTCGTCGTCGCACATGGCGATCTGGTAACGAGCGACAATCAGCAGCGCAAGCAAATTGGGCAGTGCAAGACCTGTTTGGATCGACAGTCGCCGTAACTTGCATGCATTGCGAAGCAATCGGGTGACGCAAAGCATCTGTTGCCGCAACCAACGCAGCGACATGGACTAGTCGGCATTTTAGCGTTACTTCCTTTCCAACCTGCACGTTTCTTCTTGTTCTTTCGGGGCCGCTAATGTGTAACTCGTACTTGGTGCCCCACATTATCAATATGGGCATCACCATTTTGCAGGCCTTTCCACCCATGTGCCTATCAACTTCATACAGTTCGGACCATGTAATCACGTGTTCTGATCTCCGTTCACGCACCATCACTGAATTGAATTATGGGGTTTTACGAGCCAAAACCACTTTCTGATTATGAGGCACGCCGAAGTGGAGGACTCCGGAAATTTCGACCACCTGGGGTTCCTTAACGTGCACCTAAATCTAAATACACGGGTGTTTTCGCATTTCGCCCCCATCGAAATGCAGCCGCCGTGGCCGGGATTCGATCCCGCGACCTCGTGCTCAGCAGCTTAACACCATAGCCACTGAGCAACCACGGCGGGTACAATGTGACTGACCGCACAATATGCATGCGCACAAAGTTGAATGTGTGTTAGTGTATATTTATGTATCGCTTACCTTATTTCAAGAAATGATGCCATTTTGTTAGCTTGGTGAAACTTCCGTCAATAAAGAAAAAAAAAAACTCTTGGCTCAGTGCTAACGTCTCCGTCTCACACTCCGGAGACCCTGGTTCGATTCCCACCCAGCCCATAACGAGCTCCTTGACGCTGTCGCGTTAAAACCAGCGGCTGCCAGCGCGCCCCGACGGGCTCGGCGCAAATTTGGCTCCTGCTCCATTCGCGCGCCGGCGCCGCCGACCGCGTCGGCCCACAATGCATTGCGCGCGAAGAAAAAGGCGCCAACACAACTCCGCAGACGGCTTTTGCGGACGGCGCGCAACTTGGCGAACGTTCTGCGCATGCTCCGAAGATAATAGACGACGGCGCGCGCATAGTAATATAGAGGGGACGGCATCTCGGCTATCGCAGCGCAACCGACGTAGCGTGACTGACCGCGAACGACGCTCGCCCGCGCGCCGATAACGTGGGACTATAAACGTGCCTTAAAGGGAAGCTGAAACACTTTTGAAAAAGAATGAGTTCTCTGCGGCATTCTACAGTTTTGAGTCCCCTGAACACGACTATCTGGTTCAAAAAGGGCGGAAACAAACGCAAGCGGCTGTTTTTTTTCAAGAAAACGCGCACCAGCGCCTCAGGGCATCGCGCGAACGCCGCTGTTGCCCGTGATTGGTCGGGGCCACTGTGACGTCGTTGGCGGTAGTCGCCGGTCGCCGCCGCCGCATGTCTCCGTTTCAGAGCGTAGCACCATTCCTTTCTCTCTGGTAGCACGCGGTTCTGCTGTTCTGGCTTCATAGCTGAGTTGTAAGATGGAACGTTCTCGCTGTCTCCGACAGCTTGTATTTTCCCCGTACATGTTTGAACCCACAGCCGATACGGAAAACGATGGCGGCAACGGCGGCAACGACGATGTTGAGTGTGCCAACAGCGAGAGCGATGTGTGCACCTTCTCGCGCGCTGGAAATCTTAGCTGGTACGTATGTTTTTTTTTTTCATGTAGCTGCACGTTGCAATGACGGGAGAAAAAATGCGCTAAAGTGTCACTGGGAACATGCTGCTGGAAGAATGCCGAAGCACTAACTTCTCATTAGATTTTAAACACCGGTGCAATTCCGCGATGTCAAGCACCTTGCCGCTGCTTGTCTAAAGTCCCGTGGTTTTTTCAGCGTTGATACACGATCGCGAACATAAGTGCCGCGTTTCAAAGCGCGCACATGCAGTGCTGTGAGGTACAGTCATGGAAGTTGCTTATCATACACATCCAGAGATGACCAGAGGTATTATATGTGCAATATTCATACTATGGTTCGACGACTTTGCGAGTGTGGCTCGATCAAGATTCGGTATGCGTGCTCCATGCTAGTGTTGACATAAAGATATTAGGCAGTTTTAGCACCGCCGTGTGGTAAACACGATAACTGAACCGTACGTCGAATGTCACTAGGCAAGCCTACACTCCATTTGATACCTCAGGTGTAACGCTGTGGAAGCTACGCTCGAAGTCCGGTCACCAAAATTTATTACTGCGCGCGTTTCCGTCTATGCTTCGCAGCGTGCCAGCGGCGTTTGCTCGCGCGAGCATGCACGTGAAGCTACCGCGACGGGCTGCAATTAAAAAATACCGAAAAGAAAGTTTTTTTTTTAAAGAACGTGTTAGCAGCCGTATAAGTATAAATCTACGGAACGAAGTTTTTACACGCCGAGTTCAACTACTCTAACGCGAGCATGAAAATATTACCGTAACGCCTCATGTCGTGCGATTTGAACACGAATGCTGAACAGCTAAATCTGCGGGCACCGCGAGGTAGGACGAATAACAAATATCACTGAATGCGCAAGCGTACCCCCGGCCAGTTATTTCACCGTATCAGAACAGCGCCGAACAAACAGTTGTAGTACAGTGTTCCGTGACAAAGCGGAGAGGCAAAACAGGATGAAAACGGCAAGCACTTTGCACGTAGGTGCATATTCCCGGCTGTGCCTCCACCTCGCTTCGTCGTAGACCGTTTGTTCGACACTAAGGTGATCATCTGGTAAAAAATTGCCCGTGTGCACATTAAAACCCTTACCTCACGCTTCCTACTCTTGGCGAAAGCCGCTTTTGGAGGTGGCGAGGTGTTTCTCTTGTAGGAGAATATAGACGGAGCAGCGCCGGGCTTCAGTCGCGCCGATTTAACTGGAATACCGATTGCCCGCATCGTTGTCCAGCTCCGATGATAGTCACTGTCGCGGAAATGGTCCGAGCACAGCACAGTTGATTTCGTCGGCAAGAACTTATCTCTCCTCACCGCACGTACCCACTGCGCTGCAAGCTTCTTTTCCTTCGGGAAATTGTGAAACACCACATCGTCTCGCCCGCCTGTGTTCGCGCAGCCGAATGCTGCACAGAACGAGGGCATGTTGGGCGCCCTTGGCTGTAGGCACTCACGCAGCACAGAAAGAAAGAACAGTTTACGAAAATCGCAAAACAAACGTGAGCGGTGGCGGCGGCAGATCTCTCGTAGCGTCGTTCAGTAAAGCGCAGGACGGAAAGAGGCATGCCAGCACATGTCAGCACGCCGGTAAGCAGCTCGGTTGGCTCGGTCTCCGCCCATGACGTCGCTCTCGCCGGTTCTCTCCTCTGGCAACAACCTCACCCGGCGCTCCGAGAAGCGATGGGGGCGTGTCCGCGCGGGTGATTTAGAAAGCGATTTCCGCCCCTTATATTAACAAAACAAAAAAAATTTCGGAACCGTAAATTATTAGGTCTGTACTTCCCAATCCCAACAATTCATGGAAATTGAAAACCGTTTCAGCTTCCCCTTAAGCGCGTGCTGGCTGCGCGCCGAGAATGGAGCGGAGAGTGAAGGTTCAAGTATAATCGGTGAAGGCATTACTCCAGAAAAGTTGACCGCCGAAATGGACTGGCGCACCGCCCGTTCCCGCCGTCCCGACGAGAAACGTGGCCAAAACTTGTCTCACGACGACCCACCCGAATCGCAAGACTTTCGCTCTTGCTCTAAATCTAGGAAGAACGTTACATCTCAAGTCCTCAAGGCTGGACGTATGCCCCAATTACCCAAGAAAGAAATTAAGATCATCGTCAGACCTAAAGGGGCACCAAAAAATTGGAGGCTTATCAAGGTTAAGCCCAGTGGATGCGAAGCGTGTTAAGCAGCTGCCTCAGTGTGGATGGGGCTAAGTAACGGAGACGTGGTTTTAGGTTAATCGTCGTACTTTATTCTTTGCAGCCCGACAAACACACTCTAATGGTCCGTAAATGCATGACTCTTGGTTTGCACGTCACTTATTCTGTATTGTCTTTGAGCATTTCTACACAACACCAAGTCTAAACTGTTTCCCCACTGAGTCGTGGACTTTGGCTGTAGTTGACACAAGCCGAGGGCATATCTTTCTTCGACGGCCTGCAGAAATGTCCTGTCTCTCACCGGGTCCTTATTGAAGTCTCCCGTGCAGACTAACATTCTTTTGTCGGTGCGCGGCGGCAGTCCGTCTGCCATGATGTTGATTGCATCTTGGTTGCTCGTTTGGGGCGCGACGTATACACCAGAGACGACCAAGTCGAGAGCCGGGATCTCTACGCAGAGGGCTTCTCCTCGCTGCATCGGCACCGCCGGCGTCACGACCTTAGCTCGTAGGGGGTCTCTGACGTAGATCGCCACCCCGGCATTTCTGGTTTGGTCGAGTCGTTTCGCAGCACCAACCAGGGTGAAGCCTTTAATCGTCTCCGGAGTGTCTTTGTCCGCCCCGGTTTCCGTAAACACCAGCGCATGCGCAGACATGAGCATTGCATCCGAGGTGATTTCGCAGTTGTGCAAGAGCAGCGATCTAACGTTTAGAGTAGCTATGGTGACCGCGCTCTTCTCCACTAGCCTTTCGCAGCGGCTAAAGGCCGTTTCCAGAGGGTGCTGCTGTAAGCGTTCAAACTCTGCTTTAAGCGCCCTGTCGGGGTTTGGGCCTCTATGCGTGAACTTGTGGCAGCCGTCCTTGTTGGTCAAGTAGAGGCCTTCCAGGCTCGTGGCTCTGCTAAGGGCCACATAGACCAGCTTTTGGGGGTGGTTGGCCGCATACTCGTAGACGACCGCGTCGAAGGTTCCTCCCTGGGATTTGTGAATCGTCATCGCGCTTGCGGGTACCAGGGGGAACTGGGTGCGTTTCACCGACATGTGTTTCAGCAGTTTTCCCTTCAGCTGGAATTGCATAGACATGAGGTCGATGGGTATCCAGGCATTCATGTTTCGTCTGTAGCCGCGCTGGGCCAGCTTTGCCTTGGCCAAGATTCCAACTCCAGGGGGGCAGCGCAGCCAGACTCGGCAGGGCTCTCCCTGTGCATCGTACTCGATGAGCTTCAGTTTCCCGACCATTCCGTTTACCAGGTCATCGGTTATGTCTATGTTCTTTAGAAGCATGTACGGTTTCTCTGCGCACAGGGCAATGTTCGCGGGTAAATTCCCAGTCTCGACTCGGCCGGACGTTTCCAGCGCTCTGGCCGCCGCGTCCTTTTCGTCCTGGGACCTATGCCCGGTTATGAAATCTCTGGCCGGGTGGTCTACCTTGTCTTGGGAGCGCTTTGCGATCTTGTCGTTGTAGGCATCGACGTCCGCATTGCTGTAGTAGAGCCGCACGGCTTCGGAGCGACTTCCCGCCTCTTCCGCGTCGACGAATGTGGACTCGAGGAGCTCCACTTCAAAGTCCTCCAGCACGGCGCCGTCTCTGATCTTGGTTAGAAGGTTGGAGAAGACCACGTCGCTCTGGCGGACCACTTGAGTCAGGGGAAAGTATTCGAGGGTATGCCACGCCATGACCTCGGTGCTGAACACGGCTCCATTGGACTTGGGTCGCTTGTACACCTCGGACGCTCTAACGGGTGGCAGTTGCCTCATGTCTCCGCACAGAATGACGTCGAAGGCCCCGAAGGGCTCTCTCATCCTGTCGGCCCTGATTTGGCGGAGCTTTTGGTCGACCTGCCGGAGCAAATTGGAGGAGAGCATGCTGACCTCGTCGATGACTACGCATCTCACTCCCTTGAAGAGGGTTCTGAACGTGTTTAGGTCGGCCGCGGAGAGACCCTTGTCCTCGCGGGTGTTGGACATGACCATCTTGAAGGCCGAGTGGACGGTCACTCCGTTTAAGGCGACCGCGGCCTTGCCCGTCGTGGCGCAGGCGACGTAGGCGTTAACCCCCGAGATCTCGGCGTCTCCGTAAGCGATCTTCTTGCTTTTACAGTATCTGTTGTAGACGTCCATGATGAGGTGGAGGGTGAAGGTCTTGCCGCAGCCGGCCGGACCGGTGAAGAAGATTCGGAGGGGCTCGGAGTCTTCGGTCGTGAGGCGATGAATCACTTCCTCGATTATCATGCGCTGCCGGTGGTTAGTCATCCTCATCCTCGCATAGAAGTCTTCCAGCGGCATGCAGTCTTCCCGCTTCTTCACGGCGGGGCAGTTCGAGGCGACCAAGGCGCTCGCGACCGCGTTCTCGGGCACGATATCGGTGTCGTCGTTCTCGACCACGACATTGGCCCGAGTCGCGCCTCTCTCCTCTCCTTCCGCTGCGGCCACCGCGCGCTCGTCGTCCTCTATTCCCATGCTCTCGTTGATGTTTTTGACGTATTCCAAGAGCTCGGCACTGGTTACGCCGCTATTGAACTTCTCCTTGACCTCCATGAGTCTCTCCTTGTTTTCGTCGAAGATGGTCTCGAACTTGTTGCGATCTAGAAACTCGTTTTCCCTCCTAAAGGGCACGTACAGCATCACGTGATCCCTCTTGTAGTTGACGACGTCGTTGATGTCGTAGTCGCGGCATCGGAGGATCGCCCTCTTCGTGCGCTTAGTCAGCTTGCCTTTCGAGCTGTATTCGATCATGAATTCGGCCAGCGTGAGGTCTTCCAGCTCGGGAGGGCGTTCTTCGTACTTGTCGATAGCGCTCTTCCGCCAAATGTCGGTGCTGGTCGCTTCGAGGTGTTCCCTGTCCATTTCGTCCTTCGTCTTCTTGCTGCGAATCCGCTCTTCGGGCCACACCGTGTTCACGAAGATGACGTCCGTGCTGGTTTCGCTCATGTGGAACTGCAGCAACACCCAGGCCGCTTCTTGTGCGTACATTTCAATTCCGTTCAGGATGCGCACGCCGAGTTTGCGTAGGGCGAGCTCGTACGTCAGCTTGTTCTCCGCGTCTTCGTCGAAGATGGCCCGGAGGGCTCGGTTGAGGGAAGAGACGCCACGATTGGACTTGTTTACGTACTCGACCACGTAGGCGGCACAGGCGTACACGTCCAGGATTATCTGCAGGTCCATGTTCGAGTTGAGGACGTGGCCAATCCACGGGTTGAATGCGTTGACGTTGCATTGGTCCAGGTCTCGCTTGAGCATCAGGGTGGGCCTCGTAATGCCAGCTCGGATCACCATCTGGTAGTGCCCAAAGTCGCGGATGCCGTGCTGTTCCCACATGTATTCAAACGACGCGTAAATCGTGTGTTGCAAGACGTCGTGCAGAGCATCTCTCGTCGCCTTGAGGTTTTCAAAGTGCTTGGCGCCCTCGAGGTCGTCTTCCTTTTTTGGCGAGGCCAGTGGAGTCAACACCACGGTGCAAGGCATCGGTCACAAGGGGAAGTTGAAGCGACACGTCTTCTTCGATCCCTTGTAGCACGTGTGGGTGTGCTCGTGGCGTTGGCACCTGGGCCTGGCCAAGGCCTCGTTGTTCAGGGACAGGATGCGTTCGGGCAAAGCAACCGTCTCGGGCATCCCGCCGTTCTCCACCTGTTCATTAGGCGCGTTAGCAAGCCAGAGGAGAATGTGTGCGTGAGCACTGCCTCGGTGTTGGAATTCGATGCGTTTGAAGTATTCGACGACGTGGTTTGGCCGGAAGGGGCTTATGCGTTTGTTGCAAAGTATCTGCATGATTACTCTGACCATATGTTCAAAGTAGATGGCGCAAACCACCGGGTCCTCGTTCACCAGGACGGCCGCGTAGTACCTGTCCATCTCCTCTTCGTCGTAGTCGACTTCGTCCTTTGCAACCTTTAGTTTCTTCAGGAGCTTCAGGAGGTCGGGCCAATGCATCTCTGAGGCCGAGAGGGTGAGAAACGCCGTGGGCTTGCCCAATTGGCGTAGCATGGCAAAGAGCTCGCCCTTGCGGGTGTGCCAGTATTGTACGTTATTAGGCACGCCCTTCATAAATCCCAGGTCTCGTTCTACCAGGTTCTGGACCTTTTCGGGATTCTCCACGTCCTCTCTCGTCAACGCCTGCAATCCGGGGGCGTTCTTGAAGAATGCCTTCATGTTGTCGCCGACGCGATAGCGTATCACCTTCGCGCCCATGTAGAGGACGTGATCCGGTAGCGCTCCTCGTCTGTCGCTACGGCGAATTTTCGACGCGGCCATCGAGGTGACGCTCGGTCTCGCCTCCGGCTTGATGTATCGGGGGTGGCCGAGATAGATCTGCGGGAAGGAGAGCTCTTCTGCGTGGGTGTCGTAGAGAATGCTGATCGGCCTCTGCCCTTCCCCGGGAGCCATCGTCACGGTGTGGTTTAGCATCTCGTCCTCGTCGAACATCAGGGTGCGTTGGTCCATCATCAGGGCGGCCGCGTCGAACATCGGGCTGTCTTCGTCTTCTGCGCCGTCGTCGCAATCCTCGAGGTCCGCCCCGGTGTTTTGTTCGGCCTCGGCGATCATCTCCATGACTCTGTCGATGTCGAGCGTGATGCCGTAGTGCCGGTACAGCGGGGAGTCTTGCAAGACCTTGATCCACGGCAGCAGCACCTCGCGGGAGACCTCGTCGGCCAAGTAGACGCCCTTATCGATGCGGCGCCTCTTGATGTTCACTAGGATCTGGTGTTGGTCGTCCACGTTTCTCGGCAGTTGCTTGAGCATTGCGTCCGTGCTCACCGGCACGTTCACGATGGGGCCCTTGATGCCGTACTGGCCGTTCTTCCAGTTCATAAGCCTTCGGATCTGAACGAAGGGTATGCGTGGGGACACGAGTCTCTCGGCGACCGGGTTTAGGCGCGGCAGCCCCTTTGGCATCGGCGGGTACTTGTAACCGTTGGACGTGCTGTAGAAGGGAATCTTTTGCTTTCTGAGGCTGCCCTTACACGTGTTGCAAACCACGGCTCCGGCCAACTGGTTATCGGTCCACTCTGGAAATGCTTGGCACAGCGTGGGGAACATCGCGGGAGTCACCGGCATAAGCTTTTCCTTGAGCCATAGGCGGGCGCACACCGAACATGCATAACCAAATGGATTGTTGGTGAAGCGCTTGGCAAACTCACGTGTTGCGGCATCAAACTCGGCCACTCTTGTGGCGTGCTCCCTGCGGCGCTCTTCGACAATCTCCTCGCTGGTTTGTCGTTGCTGTAGCTGACGCATGGCCGCCTCTTCGATGCGTCGCCTCTTCCGATTTTCCTTCTCCGTTTCTCGTCTGGGCCGCTCCTTTTCGAGGCGCTGCTCTCGTTCTTCGGGAGTTTCTAAAGCACGCTTCTGTCGGTTGGCAACATTTCTCCCTTCCTGTCTCAGTCGTTCCTTTTCGAGTCGCTGTTGTCGCTCTTCGATGGTTTCCATGGCACGTCTCTGTCGTTTAGTGGCATTCCAGCGCTCCGAACTGGTAGAAATGCTGACGGAGTCGTCGATTCCGCTAGTTGAATCACTGGTTGAGGCTTCACTTACACCCTCGGAGCGTTGTCGTCGAGCCGCATATTGAGCGCGCCGCTTGGCTAGGCGTTCTTCGCGTTCTTCATCGGTTTCCGTAGCACGCTGCAGCCTTCGTTTTGCATTCCTATTATTAACGTCCTTAGCGTTTGGAGGCATGTTGACCGCATACACGCCCGGCGCAAAGACGCTGGCGCGGTTGCGGGCACAGAGACTGACGCGACGGCGGGCGCGCGCCGCTTCATCCCTCGCGTGACGTCACATATCACGTGAAGCAGCGATGGTGGCGCCGCCGCCGCGTCGCGCGCGACAGCGCGAACCGAAGCGTGGAGGCCTCCGCCGCGCGACGTCCGACGGCGCGATATGAGGCCCCATCTGCAGCCGGTGTGACGTCATCACGTGACGTCACATCATGTGATCTCACTTCAGGGTCAATGGTGGCCACCGCCGGGAGGCGACCGACGGCGCGATATGAGGCCCCATCTGCAGCCTGTGTGACGTCATCACGTGACGTCATGTCACGTGACCCCACTTCAGGGTCAATGGTGGCCACCGCCGGGCGTCGCGCGAAGGCCCGAAACCTACGTTAATATGCTTCGCACAATATCCTCAAAGTCGGAAGCCCCACAGTGACTGCAGTCATTTTCCAACCACACAACTTTGCCCGGAAGAAAACCAAGACGACACGATCTGTCCGAACGTTCAACAAAACACTGTCGTGATCAGCACGCCCCGAGCGCACAATGCTGACAGGTACGTGCGCATGAAATCTATATACAAGTCACACGAAGTCAACGCATACGAGGCAGCCCCGGACCACACTACCAAAGGAGTTATCCGAGGCATTCCCCTCACCGACAGCGCCCAGAAAATCGACGCTAACATCATAAATGCCCGCAATCCGCTAGCCCTGACCGCCAAGCTCATCGGTTCCACCACGACCGTCGTCATCGACTTCGACGGACCCAGTGTGCCGTATCTGGTCCTATACGGCGCAACGCAGATCCCCTGCTCCTTGTACCGCAAGCAAACCGACTTATTTTACCACTGTCGCATGCCGCATGGCTGACGCATGCACCAGAGTTTAAATGCATGAAGTAGGCTTCCAGAACCTCGCGGTTGATTTGAGTCTTATTTTTACACAATATTTCCGTTTGTTCAAACGTAGGTTTGCATAAGCAATCTCTACAATGCGCGGCCAGATTAGAACCTGTTGCATTCCTGATCGCACCTTAGTGCTCCCTAAGGCGGATGTTAAGGCAGCGTCCCGTCTGCCCAAAGTTCTTTTTGTCGCACCAAAGTGGAATGACGTATAGACCACTCCCACCGAGCATGCCACAAGCTGCCCCGAGTGTTTGACGCGGCAAATAGCCTTGCACGCCTGTTCAGGTCTATTGACGAGATTGCAAATCTTGTTTAATGAGTTATTTGCTGAAAAGACGACACTGGAACACCATATTTCATGGCTGTCTTTTTTAACCCATGCCCCATCTGATGTACATAAGGGATGACTGCATACTTTTTTTAATTATGGGGTTTCACGCGCCAAAACCACTTTCTGATTATGAGGCACGCCGTAGCGGAGGACTCCGGAAATTTCGACCACATGGGGTTCTTTAACGTGCGCTAAATCTTAGTACACGGGTGTTTTCCCATTTCGCCCCCATCGAAATGCGGCTGCCGTGGCCGGGATTCGATCCCGCGACTTCGTGCTCAGCAGCCTAACACCATAGCCACTGAGCAACTACGGCGGGTGCATACTTTTTTACTTTTTCGATCTGTGTTTGGGGTGCTTCCTCCTTTTTTTTTCACTAGCCCTTCACACACTGACGCCGATAATAGATTTTGGATAACCGCCCTTCTCTAGATGATTGAGTTGTTGCGCAAAGCTCAGATTGGCGAGATGGTGGAACCTATAACACGTCATAGCAATTCCTCTTTTCACTAGTTTTGAGTGTGCCGACGCGTAGTTTAGAATTGGTTTGCTTGTCCTGGGGTTACATTGTAACAAATATGTTGCGCTGTTAATCTTGACTGCAAATCCAAAAATTCAATTTCATTATAAATTGGCAATTCATTAGTAAATCTGAGACCCATTCCTTCTTTATCAAAGGCTGCGAGAATAATTCCAACATCTTTGGAACTAGTTTGAGAGCGGTTGACTACCAAGTAGTCATCAACAAACCTGAAGTACTTGACCAATGTTCCTGCCAAGACGCTCTCGAGTGCCCGGTCAACAGTGCCGAGAAAGATCTCGCTAAGAATTGGTGCGACCTGAAAGCCAATGCAGACCCTCTGCTTCTGAATCATAATTTCATTATCCCAGATAACGAATGTGGAATTTAAATAAAGAAAGCAAGAGTTCGAGCAAAGACGGAACCGGGACGCCGCTCTCATTCCTAAACTTTACCTCGTCGTTTTACATAATGCAATCTTAAACATCTTAAACAGAGAATCCTTAAACATCTTCTAGACAATACCAGCATCAGTTCACAACAGCAGGATCGTCTCACCAAACTCCTGTTCACAGAAACCAGTGCGCACGGCCATGACCACGGCACGATTAGCTAATGCCAAAAGTACATCCCCTCCGGGCCCGCAAAGCCTCACGGACCGTACGCGGGGTCCTCGAATTCTGCCCTCGACGAGGACTTCAGCGTGGCCGAGATACACGCTGCTCTGCGCAAATTGAACAGCCGTTCAGCCCCAGGCCCGGACGGCGTCACCAACAAAACTCTGAGAAAACTAGACGACCCCTCGGTGGAACAGCTCACAGAGTACATTAACGACTGCTGCCGTCAAGGGTCCATTCCCCCATCGTAGAAAACGGCCACAGTAATTCTTATTTCAAAACCTGCCGAGCCATCTAGCCTTGGCAGTCTCCGCCCCATCCCGTTAACCACGTGTGTCGGTAAGGTTATGGAGCATGCACTCCTTAACCGCATAAACTCTCACGTCGAAGACACGTTCGCATACCCCCACTTATTCATCGGCTTTAGAGCGCATCTCTCAACCGAGTACGCCATGCTCCAACTCCAGCATCAAATCATCCATGACAAAACCCGACATGCAAAGGCGATCTTGGGCCTCGATCTCGAGCGCGCCTTCGATGTCTTGCACTCTAGTATCCTCGAACGCATCTCCCTGCTCAACCTTGGCGAGCGCACTTACAACTACGTACGAGACTTTCTATTCAACTGACGGGCGTTCCTCTCGGTTGGAGATATTCACTCGGAGAAATTCACTCTCGGATGCGCGGGAACTCCACAAGGCTCTGTCATTTCCTTAATGCTGTTCAATTTGGTCATGCTCGGATTAGCACAGGAACTACAGAAGCTCAACGACATAAAACGTACCGTGTGGACCACAACGGGCGGCGACGGGCCAACTGAAACCGCTCTGCAAGACGCCATCGATGCCGTCGAAAATTATCTCCAAGGTACGGGACTTCGATGTTCCCCCAATAAGTCAGAGCTCCTCCTATATCGCCCCACGCTGCGTGGACGCCCACCACTAGGATGCACGCACAAACGCCACTACGAGGAAATCCAACTTCACATGAGGGATGGTGGGACCATACTCGTGGTCTCCACCATCCAGGTCCTCGGCATGACCATCGAAGCCAACGGCGCCAACTCAACGGCTATATCCAAGATCCTCCGACAGACGGCCAAGTACGTCGCAGCTACTGGAACGGGTGACCAACCGGTGACAGGGCATGAAGGAAGAAAGCCTCATCCGCCGTGTTCACTTGTTCGTCATCCGTCGCATCACGATGGCGCCGCCTTCCATAATTGGTACAAAGCAGAAAAGACTAAATTGGACACCATTATACGCGGCGCCTACAAGCTAGCCTTAGGACTGCCAAACAACACCAGCACGGAACTTCTACTCCAACTCCACAACACTTTCGACGAATTAATCGCAGCACAGCGTCGGTTTCACCTGGAGCGTCTCACCCTCACAGAAACAGGCCAGCACATTCTAACTAAACTCGGTATCACCTACCACCGTGGAGACAAATACCCAATTCCACGCGACGTACACACTTGGCTACATGCCGACCCTATCCACCAAAACATGCACCCGGACTACAATAAAAAACGTCGGAAGGCAAGGGCTGCCTCCCTCATTAAAGCATATGGCGACACCACGGGCGTCACCTTTGTCCATGCAGGTGAATATATATATATACGGGCATCGCTTCGCGGCAGCTCGCTCAAACATGCCGCCAGCATCGTACCCAAAATGCTAGACGGCCGAGGAAGTGGCCACCGCCCTGGCCACCCTCGATCCACACTGCCACACCATCGTGAACGATTCCCGCACGTCAATCAGCAATTACACCAAAGGTCGTATTTCACACCAAGCACTACGCATCCTACTGGTTCCCAGCACACGCCGGCGACGTACGTCCGCACCTCACCAACCTCAACGAGGTCGCTCACTCCGTGGCACGAGGCCTTGCCAACCGTGCCGGAGACAGCGCAGGTGCACCCGCGGAACGCGATCGCCTCACCAGCTACAACTACCTTACGAAATCATTCTATCTCGAAGGAAGAACCTTCCCCATCTCTCATCACAAGCTAAACAGAGCACATGTCAACCACCCTTCGCCTGTTACAGACGAGCACGTACCCCTCACTAACACGTTACCACAGGAGCTACCCAGACATCTACCCTAGTAACACTTGCAAGATCTGTAAGACTAAGGCAGCATCGCGTCCACATATGCTATGGCAATGTAAACGCCGATATCCGACAATTAATGCTGTGACCCTCTCGTCGAGATGGCACGCCGTCCTGCGCAGCTCCCACCTCGACGACCAACTCTGGGCTACTCAGCAAGTCTGCGAGGTGGCGAAAAGGTAAGACCTCGACGTCCCCACGTGGGAGGCCTAGGCCCAGCCAACTAAACTGCTGGTTTCAATAAAAGTTTGTTCCTCCTCCTCCTCCTCCTTGCATTTATTTCTTGCAAGAATATAAAATCTCAAGAAGATGCAGGAACAAAAGGCAAAAGGGCCTCGCAGAGGTCCCGGATCCCGCTTAGCAGCAGCAGTACAGCACACATAAAAATGCACATTTGCGGCAAATTAATAATTGAACAACGAATTGTACTTGTTTGCTTAAGTCTACAGTATAAATTCATTGCTAGTTTAGGTAATAAACAGTATTCTCGAGGTTATACACAACGAAGTACTATCAACATAAATTACTTGCAATATTCACAAGAAGAAAAGATAAGGGGACACTTAA